>NC_065564.1:4402936-5010267 GCF_022605725.1 Anthonomus grandis grandis
AACGTTAGTCGAGCAAGGAAAAGATGTCATTTATCAACTGGAAGCCAATAGCAATAAAGAGAAGCTTATTAAAGTAAAATCCAAGGATTTCCACACAGGTATTGATTTTATTCCTGCTAAATGTGGCTGTCATGGCCACCCTCGGCTTTTAATTTAATTTACTGAGGATGACCATTTAAATGCTCGAAACATAATAAATATCCTCAAAATTAAAAAGAAGTAAACATTCTTTTTTTATGTATATTTATACAGGGTGTTTTCCAACTACGGTACGAAACTATACAGGGTGAAATGTTAGGTCATTTTATGAAAAAAAGGTTCTATGAACGTATGTCGGGAGTTGCTTTGTTGAGGTTCAAAAAAATAACGGTATTTTGAAAATACTATAACTATCCTTAAACTGATTTGGTTGAAATTTGGTGCAGTTATTTGAAGTTATAAGACGCTTATTTAGCTATAACTAGATTGAAATTATTAGGTCCAGTGGCGTGTCAGTGGGCACCACATGCTTATTGTTGAGAAAAAAACAAGGTCAATAATTAATTGTTTTGCAGCTTTTTATTTATTTTTGTATTTAAGGAACTAAAAATACAACTTTTTCGTATCTGATCTTATTATCTTCATATTGCGTTGTTTTCGAGAAAAAAAAATTAAAGTATCTTTAACTCATTCTAAAAATTATCCATGGACGACAACATGAAATAAAAACCAATTAATTCGATAAACAATTTTGACCTTAAAGTAAATGAGCAAAATGCCCACCTTCTGATAAAATACACGACTGCAAACGATTTGTCATTGAGTGTCTGACACGCTAAAAAATACCTGGAGTTTCCCTTATGATATTGCAATTAACAATTATCCGATTCCTTAAGTCATTCACATCTAGAACAGGAGTTTTATAAACAAGAGCCTTCAGATGGCCCCATAAACAGTAATCCAGGGGATTCATATCAGGACTGCGAGCCGGCCAGTTTTGAGGCCCTGGGTCTCAGAAACGAAGCAACTCCCGACATACGTTCAAAGGAACTTCTTTTCATAAAACGACCTAACGATTCGCCCTGTATAGTTTCGTACCATAGTTAGGAAACACCCTGTATATTACTTGTCAAGGTAGTCAATGATTTATTATTATTCATAAAGTTAAGGAAACTATTGAGAGCGAAAAGGACCTCCACACTTGTCCAGCAATGTTTCGATCTTTATTAGCTTATTATCAGGCTTCCAAATATTAAAGTATTTTTTTAACAAGCTGTGATATATCTTTATTATATCCTAAATAATATAAAGTACAAAGAATGAGAATTAAATAATTATATAAATTTTACTGCACCAAAGATTAATTTAAGAAACTCAAACAATCAAAAATTATTTAGTGTAGATCCAAATAGTATTTCTCCTTTTAGGAGAATGATAAATTGGATATATCACAAAACACACTAGGAGTGCCTCAGGGTAGCATATTAGGACTTATTCTGTTTATAATATTTATTAATGATTTCAATTTTAAAATCCATTATCCATATCATAATATAACACAAATCTGTCAGTAAAAAAAAAACTCCAACGGAGACTTGTTACCAGAACTTTATTTCAAATTTGGACCAGTTACTTTATACAAACCCCAAAAGTTTTTGGTATAAGTTTAATAACAGGAGAGCAACGAATAGGCTTCCTGATTCGATGACCTATAATGATGGGGAGTTTGCAGGTTGTGAACGAATATTGCAGAATGGTTTGCCAGGTTTTTTTCTACTGTCTATAATGGAGATAATAATGTCTTACCTTCTCGGCAGGCTGGTGTAAACATGACTATTCCAAATCCTAAATTATCTATTGGGTTAATTTTTGATAAGATCTTTCGATTAAACTTAGTGCTGGCCCTGATGGTATACCCAATTATTTTTTGAGAAAATGCGTATGTGCCCTCTCTTATCCCCTCTTTATTTTATTCAGTAGGTCTTTAGACTTGACAGTTTTTCCATCCGAGTGGAAACTCAGTTTTATTACGCCTATATTTAAATGTGGTATTGCTAATGAAATGATCAATTACAGGAGTGTGTGTGTACAGTCTGCCATCCCAAAACTTCTAGGCAGTCTTATTTATGACCAAATTAATTTTGATTGCAAAGAACTTCTGTTAAGTGAACAGCATGGCTTCAGTCGTGGCAAGTCTGCTATTACAAACTCGTTGCTGTATCAGGGTTGTTAAGTGCTTTGGAGAGGGGTGAACAGGTGGATGTAATATATACAGACTTTTCCAAGGCATTTGACAGTGTCAACCATAGCTTATTATTAGAAAAATTGAGACTTTTTGGTTTTTCAGATTGTTTGGTGGCCTGGTTTGCAAGTTTTCTTTCTGACAGATTTCAGCAGGTACAAATTGGGAATGCCAGGTCGCATCTTATCAGTGTGACCTCTGGGGTTCCACAGGGTGGTCATTCTTCTCCCCTGTTGTTCAATATTTTCATTAATGATATTTTGGTTTGCTTTAAAAATAGTAATTTTTTGTTATTTGCCGATGATTTAAATTTTTTTAGAGTGATCAGTTCAGAACAAGATATGGTTCTCTTGCAAGATGATATGATGATGAATAGATTGTGTGAATGGTGTGTTGGTAATAGTTTGGCTCTGAATGTGGGTAAATGCAGTTACATTAGTTTCTACAAAAGAAACAAACGGGTAACTTCCTCCTATACTATTGATAATGTTAATCTTAGGTACACTGAAGTAGTAAAGGACCTTGGTATTTTTTTTGATGAACAATTGAATTTTAATACCCATGTAAATACTATTATAACTAAAGCATCTAAGGTCCTTGGTTTTGTCCTGCGCAATTGTAAGGATCTGTCGGTTGAAACTTGCAAAAGGTTGTACATATCACTTGTTGTCTCTTTGTTGGAGTATGGATCAATAATTTGGTCTCCTCTGTACATGAATAATTGTATGGCACTGGAGAGGGTTCAAAATAAATTTCTACGATTCTGCCTTTATAAACTTCGCATTCCAGTTCCTAATGACCATTGTTATGATGAAGCAATGAACTTGCTGAATATGCGGAGTTTACTTAAGAGACGCACTGAGAATGATTTGGTGTTTATTTATAAACTTTTGAATGGCCTTGTGATTTGTCCCGAACTACTTAATAGGATTTCATTTAATATTCCATACCGTATCATCGTACCAACTATGCTATGCACTCGCCTGTCGAAAGGACCTGAGGCTGGTAAACTCTACTGGAATTGAAGTTTTGGGAATTTCCTTATTGCATTTTAGGAGTCTTATTAAGAGTTTGCAGGATTTTGTTTTTTCTTAGCTAATTTTGCATTGTTAATTGTTCTGATTTTGAGAGAATATTGTTACTACTTGTAAAACGGTTTAATTATCCTTGGTATTAAGATTAAGTCTGATAATTATTGTTAATTAGTAATTAGTGGTTAGGTAGTATAGCTTTTATTTCTTTTTCAGAAATATATATATTTTTTGTAATGGGGTTGATCCCGTGTATAAATAATTAAATAAATAAAAAAGCATCTAATATCAATGAATTTACTGAAGGGGGGAGTTTGTATTTAAATTGGCAGATAATTGGTTTAGGAACAACAGCCTATGTCTAGATGAAGAAAAAAACTGATTCACTTATAATAAGTAATTTCCAGTTTAAAATAGGAAGCAGTACCAAGGTTTTGGGTATTTTTTGTTGATGAGTTTTTAACCTGGTCTTACGATATATAGAATATCTGAACAGAAAACTCAATCTAATTAGTTACTGCTTTGTTTCAAAATATATAATACTGTATTTGGCAAATTTTGAAAGCACAGAAATATCTTAATAGAATAATGTATAAACTGCATTTTCTAAAATCATGTCAAGGATTTAAAAAAATTATGACCATCTATGCTCCGTACATATTTAAACTATTGATGTTTGTTTTTAAAAATAGGCAGACTTTGTTCCCGGTGAATATCAATCAGAAGTATAGTACACATTCAAATAATATCCCTTTTCCAGTACATCACTTAACCATATATGAGAAGGGTCTTTCTTATAGGGGCTACAAGTGAGAAGCAGTTTAAACTAAAATTTAAGCAGTTCTTAACTGATCTTGAGCCTTATAATTGAGGAATATTTGAACAGTTAGAATTAGTAACATTATTGATTTATTAGTATTAGGTTGTTTGTGCTGTGTACTTATTAGGGGGCTCTTTGATGTCATTTCACTTTATATTTGTTTTTTTACAGCTACTGTATGAATTTGTATAAACTGAAATAAAGAAATAAAAAAAAAAGTAAGGCTCAAACAGATCTGTCAACATCAGCCTCAAAAATTTAAAGGCTTTGTGTTAGGTTTAGTTGGGGCGTTTGTAAGGTATTCAATAAATAAATGAGTATTTGCAATCCTGATGAAGATATAATAAAGATCGAAACGTGACCGAGCAAGTAAGAACGCACATAAACGATTTTTTAGGTGAGGACCAACACTCGGTGGACCTAGACTACCCGTTAGGCCTGGGCGCCCCCATAATCCTGGGGGCAAAGTCCGTGGGCGCGGAAACCCACTTGCTGTTAAGCACCACCGACAACGCCCTACTCCTAGTACGTCTCCCGGAAGGGAAAATCCTCTGGACACGGGAGGAGGCGCTCGGCAGCATCGTGGCCGCCGAGTTCCTGGAACTGCCGGTCTCCGAGCTGGACGCCTCGATAGAGCACGAGTTCGACGGCGAGCAGGACGTTCTCTCGATGTTCCTGCATCGCGTTTCGACGCAGTTCAATCAACTTTACGGGGTTTTCTTCGGCAATCAGTTGCTCGTTAATAACGGTCTGGTCAGAGACGAGTTCGGGTTGCATAAGTTCATAATCGTGGCCACCAGGGCCGGGAAACTGTTTGCAATAGACACTATATCGGGCAGTATCGCGTGGACTTATCGGTTGCCTAACGTGCAGCCCTTCTTAGGGCTGAACGGGGAGGAGAGCGTGCTGCTGTTGGTGCAAAGGGGGGCCCAGTACGCCCCGTTGCCCGCCCAATGTTCCTTGGTCGCCCAAGATTCCGTCTCTGGCAAAGGGGTTTTGTTCCAGTTCGATCCGATTAGTGGGTTTTCATCCGAGGGGGTGCAGCGGTTGAATTTCAGGGTGACCCAAGGGGTTCTTTTGCCCCATCCCGATAAAAATTACCTCAAACCCTTGGTGCTGTTGTCAGACTCGGGGGCAAAGGTGTATCCCCCAGAGGCCCAGGTGCCTCCTCGCACTTTTCTGTATACGGTGGACCAAAAAACGTCCAGTTTGCACGGGTTTGTTTTGGATAATGGCTCAGACCTCACTCCCTTGTGGGAGGTGAGGTTGCTCCCCTCGAAAATCACTGGGGTGGCCATGAAACCTGCGAGCGAAAGAGTGCATTCGCAAGGGAAGGTTTTATACGATCGCTCCGTTTACTATAAGTACGTTAATCCGAACATTTTGGCCGTGGCCACGGTTACCCCGGACCCGATTCATCGCAGCGTGGTCACAATCTTCCTTATAGATGGCGTCACCGGTTTCATAACTTACTCCGCCTCCCACAAGAGGGCCAGGGGCCCCGTACTGCTGGTCCACTCGGAAAACTGGCTCGTCTACAGTTTCACCAACGACAGATTCAGACGTACGGAGGTGGCGGCCGTCGAGCTGTACGAGGGCCACACCCAGACCAACAGTTCCGTCTTCAGTTCGTACGCGGTCAGTCAGTTGCCCCTCGTACAGACCCAAAGTTACATTTTGCCCGTCGTCCCCGTGAAAATGACCGTGACCTTAACCGAGAGGGGCATAACCAACAAATTTCTGCTGATGGCGCTGTCCAACGGGGCCGTAATGGAAATCCCGTGGCTGTTACTGCAGCCCCGGTTTCCCGGCATGCCCTGCGGCCCGGAGGAGAGCTGCATCCCGTACATGCCGGAGATCCCGGTGCCCCCGGAGGCCGTCATCAATTACAATCAGACGTTGGAGCGGGTGCGGGGGATCGAGGTGGGGCCCGCGAAGTTGGAGTCCACCTGTCACGTGTTGGTGCACGGGTTGGATCTGTTTTATACGCGGGTCGCGCCCTCGAAGACTTTCGATTTGCTGAAAGAGGATTTCGACTACAGACTGATCGTGTTGGTGTTGTCCGGCCTGGTGGTCGCCTCGTTCGTTACGAAATATTTGGCGGGAAAGAAGATGTTGAAGCAGGCTTGGAAATAGTTCACGATTTAAGCCATTTTTTTTTTTTGGGAAATCGGTCGTGTGGCGTTAGTTTAAAAGCATTTCAAGTCATTATAGATAATACCTAAGATGTATAAAAGCGTACTGTTAATTTATTATTAGTAGGTTAATAATAATAATAATGTGGATTTTTTAATGCAACTAGTGAATATTCTTGTGCGGGTGATTGAATAGGCAATGGACGTTTTTTTCTTTTGTAAAAAGTATTGTAATTTATTGTTATACATTTTGTGATGACATACACAATAAAAGATATTAAAAAAATGTTGCATTTTTTATTGGAAAATTGATAAAAGTAGTTCACTGAACGAGCAACAGGTAACAGAAGATTTTTACAAAAAGTGGAATAAAAAAAAATCAAATGGAAGAATTTATTCCAAATCTTCCATGCACTTGAAGAATGCCTCCCACTATCTGGCAAAAAAAGAATCACGTTAATATGAGCATTTTTAAGGAGTTTATTAAGCCAGTTACAATAGCTTCTACATATATGCTTACCCATAAAAAATATAAGACACTTTCCAAAAGTGGAATTAAAAAAATTCCAGTGGAAGAATTTATTCCAAATCTTCCATACACTTAAAAAACGCTTCCCACTACCTGGCAAAAAAAGAATTACGTGGATATGAGCACTTTTAGAGAAGTTATTAAACGAGTTACAAGGACTCTATGCCTACCTATATTAATTAAGAGATACTATCTAAAAGTGGAATATAAAAAATTCCAATGGAAGAATTTATTCCAAATCTTCCACGCACTTAAAGAATGCTTCCCATTACTTGTTAAAAAAAGAATTACGTGGATATGAGCATTTTTAGAGAAGTTATTAAACGAGTTACAAGGACTATATACTTACTCATAAAAAATAAAAGGCACTATCTAAAAGTCCAATAAAAAAAATTCCAATGAAAGAATTCATTCCAAATCTTCCATGCACTTGAAGAATGCTTCCCATTACTTGGTAAAAAAAGAATTACGTTGATATGGGCATTTTTAAGAAAGTTATTAAACGAGTTACAAGGACTATAACCCTACCTGTATTACGAAATACTATCTAAAAGTGGAATATACAAAATTCCAATCGAAGAATTCACTCCAAATCTTCCCTGCACTTAAAGAATATTTCAATTTACCTGTTAAAAAAAGAATTACGTCGATATGGGTATTTTTAGGAAACTTATTAACTGAGTTATAATGGCTATATGCCTACCCATAAAAAATTAAGAACACTTTCTAAAAGTCAAATAAAAAAAAATCCAATGGAAGAATTAATTCCAAATCTTCCATGCACTTAAAGAATGCTTCCCATTACTTGCTAAAAAAAGAATTGCGTAGATATTAGTATTTTTAAGGAAGTTATTAAACGAGGTACAAGGACTATAGGCTTACTCATAAAAAATAAAAGGCACTATCTAAAAGTCCAATAAAAAAATCCAATGGAAGAATTTATTTCAAATCTTCCACACACTTAAACAAAGCGTTCAACTACCTGTTAAAAAAAGAATTACATTGATATGAGCATTTTTAGGGAAGTTATTAAACGAGTTACAAGGAATATATGCCTACCCATAAAAATTAAGAGATACTATCTAAAAGTAGAATAAAAAAAATTCCAATGGAAGAATTCATTCCAAATCTTCCATGCACTTGAAAAATGCTTCCCATTACTTGGTAAAAAAAGAATTACATAGATATTAGTATTTTTAGAAAAGTTATTAAACGAGGTACAAGGACTATAGGCTTACTCATAAAAAATAAAAGGCACTATCTAAAAGTCCAATAAAAAAAATTCCAATGGAAGAATTCATTCCAAATCTTCCATGCACTTGAAGAATGCTTCCCATTACTTGGTAAAAAAAGAATTACGTAGATATTAGTATTTTTAGGGAAGTTATTAAACGAGTTACAATGCCTATATGCCTACCCATAAAAAATAAAGGATACTTTCTAAAAGTGGAATAAAAAATATTCCAATGGAAGAATTTATTCCAAATCTTCCATACACTTAAAGAGCGCTTCCCACTACCTGGCAAAAAAAGAATTACGTTGATATGGGCAATTTTCGGAAAGTTATTAAGCGAGTTACAAGGACTATATACCTACCCATAAAAATTAAGAGATACTATCTAAAAGTGGAATAAAAAAAATTCCAATGGAAGAATTGATTCCAAATCTTCCATACACTTAAAGAGCGCTTCCCACTACCTGGCAAAAAAAGAATTACGTTGATATGGGCAATTTTGGGAAAGTTATTAAGCGAGTTACAAGGACTATATACCTACCCATAAAAATTAAGAGATACTATCTAAAAGTGGAATAAAAAAAATTCCAATGGAAGAATTCATTTCAAATCTTCCATGCACTTGAAGAATGCTTCCCATTACTTGGTAAAAAAAGAATTACGTTGATATTAGCATTTTTAGAGAAGTTATTAAACGAGTTACAAGGACTATATACCTACCCATAAAAATTAAGAGATACTATCTAAAAGTGGAATAAAAAAATTTCCAATAGAAGAATTCATTCAAAATCTTCCCTGCACTTAAAGAATGCTTCTCATTACTTGGTAAAAAAATAATTACGTAGATATTAGTATTTTTAAGGAAGTTATTAAACGAGTTACAAGGACTATATGCTTACTCATAAAAAATAAAAGGCACTATCTAAAAGTCCAATAAAAAAAATTGCAATGGAAGAATTTATTCCAAATCTTCCATGCACTTAAAGAATGCTTCCCATTACTTGGTAAAAAAAGAATTACGTTGATATTAGCATTTTTAGGGAAGTTATTAAACGAGTTACAAGTACTATAGGTTTATTCATAAAAAAATAAAAGGCGCTATCTAAAAGTCCAATAAAAAAAAAATCCAATGGAACAATTTATTCCAAATCTTTCACAGACTTGAATAAAGTGTTCAACTACCTGTTAAAAAAAGAATTACGTTGATAGGAGCATTTTTAGTAAATTTATTAAGCGATTTACAACCATATGCTTACCCATAAAAAATAAAGAACACTTTCTAAAAGTGGAATAAAAAAAATTCCAATGGAAGAATTTATTCCAGATCTTCCATACACTTAAAGAATGCTTCAAATTACCTGTTAAAAAAAGAATTACGTCGATATGGGCATTTTTAGGAAACTTATTAACTGAGTTATAATGGCTATATGCCTACCTATAAAAAATAAAGGACACTTTCTAAAAGTGGAATAAAAAAAATTCCTATGGAAGAATTTATTCCAAATCTTCCATACACTTAAAAAATGCTTCAAATTACCTGTTAAAAAAAGAATTACGTTGATATGAGCATTTTTAGGAAACTTATTAACTGAGTTACAACAGCTATATGCCTACCTATAAAAAATAAAGGACACTTTCTAAAAGTGGAATAAAAAAATTCCAATGGAAGAATTTATTCCAAAACTTCCAGACACTTAAAGAATGCTTCAAATTACCTGTTAAAAAAAGAATTACGTCGATATGGGCATTTTTAGGAAACTTATTAACTGAGTTACGACAGCTATATGCCTACCTATAAAAAATAAAGGACACTTTCTAAAAAAGGAATAAAAAAAATTCCAATGGAAGAATTTATTCCAAAACTTTCAGACACTTAAAGAATGCTTTAAATTACCTGTTAAAAAAAGAATTACGTTGATATGAGCATTTTTAGGGAAGTTATTAAGTGAGTTACATAAAAAATAAGACACTTTTTAAAAGTGCAATAAAAAAAAATTCAATAGAAGAATTCTTCGCAAATCTTCCATTGCACCTAAAAAAAGGTCCTTTTTAATTGATAAAAAAGGAATCAAACAATTCTAAGCATTATTAACTAAATTATCCAATTTACAACAATTACCCTTAAAAAATTCGAAACACACGAAACTCTTCATTAAAAAAAAAACAATAATTTACTCGATTTTCACGTTCCTATATATATATAAAGATTTATTGCGGACAGAATAAAATCCGAACCGATAAATAAAGTCACTGTACAAAAATTATTTAAAACATGCATCCAAATGTTAAAAACAAAAAATAAATACCGCGCTCATCAGCTGCCCACCCCGTAAATGCCCACGTTTCTCCTCTTGAACTTGGGCGTGTCGCTCTGGACTTTGACCTCCGGCACCTCCTCACTGGGGGCCCTTTTCGGAGACACTCTGAGCGCTTCCTCCTCACAAATCGCGTTGACGGGCTCCGGAAGTTTCATGGGGGTCAACTTTTTCGGTTCCTCGTCCTCATCCTCTTCAGACTCCGAATCGCTACTTATGAACGTCGAATTTTCATAAAAACTCGCGTCCAACGAGATGTTCAGACTGTTACTCTCGGAAACGAGGCAAATCGGGTCGTCGATCCCTAAAATGTCGCAGAATTCCACCGTTTGCGGGTTCAATTTGGGCTCGGGCTGTTTGCAGTGTTTCATATTGTCCCCCGGCTGGTATGAGGGGGCTGTGGGACGGAAGTTTTTCGGGATTTTAAGGTTTTTTTGCAGTTTGTTCAGCACCAGGTCCTTTTCTTGTTCCGTGGGGGTGAAATTGTACCTTTAAACCACATTTATGTTACTTTCTTATACAATTACCGATTCAGGCTTACCTTTCCTGGCTACCCATTCCAGGCATATAATTGCTAACGCTCTTCACACTCAACAAGTGATTGGTCAAAAACAGCACAGTCAACCATTCCAAGTCATATTCCAGATCGAAAGGTTTTCCCTCTATGTGGGGTATGTCTAGAATTTGCAAAAATTGCCTCCGAACCAAACATTTATCCAGGGCAAGAAACCTTGTAGGGGTGGGATTATCCTTATGGGCGACCAGGGCGGCAAACTTGCAATGCAAATGGGCGGCAAACCAGAATTTTGGCTGTAAATGGTGGAGGAGCTCCTCGCAAGGTTTGCTCCCCAGCTGATTGCTATCCACCTCTCCTTTGAAGAACGGTTTCCGCTTGAGCAATTGGTTTACATTTCCATGATGGTAGATTCCAGTAGGCCAGTCATGAGATAAAAAAACATCTATTTCCCTTGATAATTGCTTTAGACGAAACACTTCTAGGTTTCTTATATGATAGACACTCCTTTTGGCATTTTCATCGTAAGGGGCCCTCTCAAAGTGCCCCTTCATGTAATCGTGCGATTTGTAAATGCCTGAGAGCCCCCCAATTCTTACACCTGAATGACCGAAGGTTATTTATTAAAAACTGATAGAAATGAACAAGTTCTCAAGTACTAACCAGCTATATTAACCACTCCGGCGTACCCAAGATAGTAAATGTTTTTGGCCACCCAGCCCCCATAAGGAAGCTCTTGCAAGTAGTTGGAGGCCTCGTGGTTGCCCCCGATGAATATCGTGAGGATCGGGGCGGTTTTTTCCCCACTATAGTATCTAGAAACCCAATAAACCTGACTACTCAACTCTAACACCACTATGTAATATTTAAAAGGTTTTACTGGGGAAAAAAGCACATTTTAAGTTATTTTATGGTACGTACTTGTAAAAGGAGCAAATGCTCCTGTATTTGGGGGGCACGGCCATACAAGCCAAGTCCTCAGCGTTCCGCGAGGACTGAAAGTCCCCGCAACATATCAACAGGTCAACTTTGACCTTTTCCCTGTCCTCGATGTCTTTTATGGCGGCGTAAATGTTTTCTAGCTCGCCGTGGGCGCAGCCCTCGACCGCGATTTTCATCGTTTTCGCGTTAAAAAGCCCTTAAACCACCACTAAAAAGCACAACAATAATGTTGATGTTGTTGTTTATAGGTTAGGTTTGGCATTACTAAATATAACCTAGAAATGTCAACAGTGACGTGTGGAATGTTGAAGTGAGGACACTTGATCTTTAGCTTCGGAGATTTTCCTTTTCCTCAATTAATACTATTAATATTATTAATAATAGCCTTAAAAGCATATTTCCACATATAAAACTTCAATTTTACGCCATCTTCATACTTGTAAACTCAAAAAACGCCCTTGAAACTATTTACACATGTCAAAGTGTATTCACACTGTATAAACACACCATCACGTAGACGTCACTTGTCACAATCAGCTGTTTTTGTTGCCCCAAGTCACAATCAGCTGTTGCTTATTTACATTCTATGAGTTTCCCTTTGAAAACCCACGTTTTTGTATTAAATTAAGTAATTCCTGGTGCGACATGAAAGTGGACAACTTAAAAGTGATAGTATTCGACTTGGGTACAGCTGCCCTGTCCCAAAACCCACCGCCAATTTCACACAATTAACTTGTATTTCTAGATTACACTTTGTGGCCCTTTTGGGTGGATACCCACGTTACGCCGCCCTTCAGGAGGTAATTTAAGGTTCTAAAACTCAGCCATAACTTCTCCGGTTATTCTCCATTAGGAAAAACGGGGATGTACTGGACGCCCATGGCTCAAAAGTGAAATTTTACCCCGAAGTACCCGGGGTATTAAAATCTTTAAAAGAAGAAGGTTACGAGCTGGGGGTGGCTTCCAGGACTGGGGAGATAAAAGGGGCCAATCAGCTCCTGGACCTCTTCGGCTGGGACAAGTACTTCACTTATAAAGAGATCTTTCCCGGGTCAAAAGTAACCCATTTTAATAAGTGAGTATTCGGGATTGTTTTCAAAGGACTTTAGGGCTAATTAAGGGCTTTTTTAGCATAAAAAAACAGTCAAAGTCCCAGTTCGAAAACATGCTATTCTTCGACGATGAAAGCCGGAATATTTATGACCTGGAGAGGCTTGGAGTGGTGTCTGTCCTGGTGAAACATGGGGTTACTCAGCAGGTGGTCGAGGAAGGAATTCAGAAATTTATTAAGAAGGGACTTTAATAGAGTAACTGCCCAAGTGTTTTATTTATTTACGGATTTAATTGCTGTTAAGAATATACTTATTATAATAAAAAATTAATGTTGGAAACTGTTTTTTTTTATTTTTGAGGGATGTTCAGTACAAATGGGGCCACAAGGGGTCATCCTGTCTATGGATTTGTTTAATATTTTGGGGTGTAATAAATGTGTCTTTTGGTCATGTTTTAGTGAAAAAAATCACTAAATCTGACCAGTAGAACCGAAGTTATTAAGCAGTAGGTCAAATGTACTGTGCTAAGGAAAACAGGTATGAAAAATGACTAAAAATTGGTATTTGAGTCTAAAGATGCAGACTTTTTGGATATGCATAATGTACGGGGATTTTTTGGTAATAATTTAGTGAAAAAATCACTAAAATATCACCAACAGAAGCGAGATTATTAAAATACAAATGTATGGTAATTTGTGTGACAAAATTAATACTTAGGACCAAACTAGACCTTAAAAAGGGATAAGGTTTTAAAAAATGCATAATTTTATTGAAATCTGATGGCCACTTAACTCAAATAACTTAGAAGCTGCTATTTGCACCTAAAAATCCACTGTTTTTGGACACAATTTGACCCAGAAATTACTAAAATCTGAGGAGAAAAATACCCAATTTATTGCACCCAAATAATGCTTAAAATGGTGAAAAAGTGGATAAAGGTTAAAAAAAATGCGTGTAAAATGAATAAATAACAGTAATGAGCTTTGTAAGGGACAAATTAGTGTAAAAAAATGCATATTTAGGACTATATTTATAGTTTTTACAATGAAAAAAGTAATTACTAACTTAATTTCAACGACTAAAGGGCATTTTGAAGCGATTTATTATGTTCCAGACTTTTGGATTGATTTTCAATATTATCCAGGCATTTCAATTCACTTTAAGTTTCTCTCCTTTAATGTTTGAAGCTAATTTTTATATAATGTAATAATTTTTAAATCTAAAGTAATTTTTTTCAGGCAGTTAAAGTCATTTCAGACTTTTGAAACTTATGTCAAGGAAAGGGAAGAATTCGTGTAAAAAAAATTATATTTAGGTCTAAATTAAGTAATTCCTGGTGCGACATGAAAGTGGACAACTTAAAAGTGATAGTATTCGACTTGGGTACAGCTGCCCCGCCCCAAAACCCACCGCCAATTTCACACAATTAACTTGTATTTCTAGATTACACTTTGTGGCCCTTTTGGGTGGATACCCACGTTACGCCGCCCTTCAGGAGGTAATATAAGGTTCTAAAACTAACCCATAACTTCTCCGGTTATTCTCCATTAGGAAAAACGGGGATGTACTGGACGCCCATGGCTCGAAAGTGAAATTTTACCCCGAAGTACCCGGGGTATTAAAATCTTTAAAAGAAGAAGGGTACGAGCTGGGGGTGGCTTCCAGGACTGGGGAGATAAAAGGGGCCAATCAGCTCCTGGACCTCTTCGGCTGGGACAAGTACTTCACTTATAAAGAGATCTTTCCCGGGTCAAAAGTAACCCATTTTAATAAGTGAGTATTCGGGATTGTTTCAGAATGATTTTAGGTCTAATTTGGGGGCTTTTTTAGCATAAAAAAACAGTCAAAGTACCAGTTCGAAAACATGCTATTCTTCGACGATGAAAGCCGGAATATTTATGACCTGGAGAGGCTTGGAGTGGTGTCTGTCCTGGTGAAACATGGGGTTACTCAGCAGGTGGTCGATGAAGGCATTCAGAAATTTATTAAGAAGGGACTTTAATAGAGTAACTGTCCAAGTGTTTTATTTATTTACGGATTTAATTGCTGTTAAGAATATACTTATTATAATAAAAAATTAATGTTGCAAACTGTTGTTTTTTTTTTTGGGGGATGTTCAGTACAAATGGGGCCACAAGGGGTCACCCTGTCTGTGGATTTGTTTAATATTTTTGGGTGTAATAAATGTGTCTTTTGGTCATGTTTTAGTGAAAAAAATCACTAAATCTGACCAGTAGAACCGAAGTTATTAAGCAGTAGGTCAAATGTACCGTGCTAAGGAAAACAGGTATGAAAAATGACTAAAAATTGGTATTTGAGTCTAAAGATGCAGACTTTTTGGATATGCATGATGTACGGGGATTTTTTGGTAATAATTTAGTCGAAAAATCACTAAAATATTACCAACAGAAGCGAGATTATTAAAATACAAATGTATGGTAATTTGTGAGACAAAATTAATACTTAGGACCAAACTAGACTTTAAAAAGGGATAAGGTTTTAAAAAATGCATAATTTTATTGAAATCTGATGGCCACTTAACTCAAATAACTTAGAAGCTGCTATTTGCACCTAAAAATCCACAGTTTTTGGACACAATTTGACCCAGAAATTACTAAAATCTGAGGAGAAAAATACCCAATTTATTGTACCCAAATAATGCTTAAAATGATGAAAAAGTGGATAAAGGTTAAAAAAAATGCGTGTAAAATGAATAAATAACAGTAATGAGCTTTGTAAGGGACAAATTAGTGTAAAAAAATGCATATTTAGGACTATATTTATAGTTTTTACAATGAAAGAAGTAATTACTAACTTAATTTCAACGACTAAAGGGCATTTTGAAGCGATTTATTATGTTCCAGACTTTTGGATTGATTTTCAATATTATCCAGGCATTTCAATTCACTTTAAGTTTCTCTCCTTTAATGTTTGAAGCTAATTTTTATATAATGTAATAATTTTTAAATCTAAAGTAATTTTTTACGTATTTCAGATTTTTGAAGTAAGTTCTAGTGTTATTTCAGGCAGTTAAAGTCATTTCAGACTTTTGAAACTTATGTCAAGGAAAGGGAAGAATTCGTGTAAAAAAAATTATATTTAGGTCTAAAAACCATGACTTTTCACCCAGTTGGTTTTTACAATGTTTCATTTACTAGTAACTGACTAAGATCTTGCTTTTGAGTGAGACTCACGTAACGCCGGTTATTGAACCATGTGAGTTGATTATTGATGGGTACAATTTGGAGCAATGCACTAGTAACAACAGTAGAACAAATGGGGTCTTGGCCCTTATTAGATATAAGGTGGGGTCTGTATTGTCTATTGATGATTATGTCTGGTTGTTGTCTTTTGAGCTATCTATGGGTGGAGGTAAATATTTGTGCTCTGTTTTGTACCATTCGCCTCAGAAACAAGATGCCAAATTTATAGAGTTTTTTGGGGGATATTAGTGGATTTAATGGCACCAACATTATTCTTGGGGATTTTAATTTTGATTTATTAAAAAACAGTTTTTATAGTAACAAATTATTGAGTATCATTTATACCAATGCGTTTAGTCAAATAATTAAGACTCCAACTAGAATAGTCCAAAGAAGTCAGACTCTGATTGATTATTTAATTTCAAATGACAAATCTCTTTTATCATTCAGACTATTATATCAATTTCTATGGATCAATCGAAGGAACAGCCAATGGATATAGTAAGATATACTAGGTCTTTTAAAACCTACAAATGCCATAAACTTCGAGTATGCGAAGTATGCAGATCTGGCGATGGAGAAATTAAGACTGGTGGCAATAACCCTTAGGGCGTAGCAGCCTGATGAGACTTTTCTACATACATTCACAATATGGTCTTCAAATTTAAGGAACTTGTCTATGGAAAGACCCAAAAACTTACTGAACGGTGGCATGGTGATGGCTTCAATATTTAAACATATATCATTTGTATTACATTTAAAATTAAGGATATTTGTTTTGGAAACATTAAATGTCAAAAAATTTGCATCACACCAGTCTTTTATTTTCTATCTGCACGTATATTGGCCTCCATTTGAGAAACATCAGAGTCGTGCCAGAGGATGGTGGTATCATCGACAAACAATGTAAATTTGCCAGTTCCTGCAGTTGTGGCAGATCGTTCACATAAATGAGAAAAAGTAAAGGACCAAGTACCGATCCTTAGAACATTGAAAGGCCTTTCAATGTTCTAAGTACCGATCCTTGCGGAACACCCACATTTATATTAAGTTCCTTAGGGATACCACCATTAAATTTGACAGCCTGGACACGATTTGATAAGTAGGAATGAAATCACTCAAGGGCAGTTCCTCTGAAACCATAGAGCTCCAGTTCATCAGCAGCACTCTGTGACTCACGCAGTCAAATGCCTTGGACAAGTCAGAGAATACCGCTGCTGCAACTTCACCAACACTCAGTCGGTTATACAGGTGCTGAAAGCTAAAGATAGCATCATTTGTGCTCACAGACTCACGAAAGCCAAACTGCAGAAGACTCAATAGGCTAAACCTATTTAAAAATGAAACCATCCTCACCTTAACGAGCCGTTCCACTATCTTGGCTAAAGTAGGCAATAACGCTATAGGTCTAAAGTTAGAAGGACAGTCGCGATCGCCACCCTTGTAAAGAGGAACAATCATTGCTCTTTTTAAGCACTCTGAGAAAACTCCAGACATACATGAAAATTGACTCGGCCAAGACTTGCAAAGCAACAAGAGGTAAAACAGAAAATATTTTTAGAGAAAGCCCATCCCAACCTGATGAACTCTTATTCTTAATATTATCCATTAACCGTTTAAGCTCTTCTACACTTGTGGGGGCAAAAAAAAAAGATTCGACTACTACCACATTGCTGAGATAGCTCCTGGGATCTATTTTTTTTGAGAGATTGGCTGCAAGGTTACTAGCAATATCACAGTAGAAGGAATTGAGGACAGGGCCGTATCTAGGGGGGGTTTTGGGGGTTCAAACCCCCCCCGAAAATCTTATAACGTAAAATAAAATTGAAACGACTGGTAACTATAACTCTTTTTTTTAAATTTACTTTTTAAAGTTTTAAAGGTGTCCAGGCTATAATTAGAGAAAAATATCCAGCAGCAATATATGTGCACTGTAGTGCTCATTCTTTAAATTTAGCTCTTGCCCATTCCTGTAAGGTTCAGAGTGTCAAAAATTGTATTGGAACAATACAATCTATTGCAAATTTTATAAAAATATCAGCTATGCGCACTGAGATATTAAAAAATAAAATTAAAGAACATGTTCCAAATAGTAAATGGAGTAAGTTAACATCCATGTGTGAAACTCGGTGGGTGGAAAATCATGATGGACTAATTAGGTTTACTGAAGTTTTTAAACCCATTATTGAAACATTAGAAGAACTAAAACAAGTAAGAGACATCGAAACTTCTTCAAAAGCTTTGCAGTTCCTTCGAGCTATTATGACCAGTGAGTTTATTATCAGATGTTAGCAGCGTCCACTTTATTTGCTTTTACTCTACCGTTATGCAGAATTCTCCAGACTGTGGATTTTGATCTATTTAGCGCTGTTGAGCATGTGAATACTGTTATTAGTCAGGTCAGTAATATGAGACTGAATATAGATCAAGAATTCAAAAATATTTGTAAAAAATCTGAAGCTATTATAAAGTCTATAGATGATGAAGAATGCATAAAAATGCCTAGAATAGTTTCACGACAGCAGAATCGTTCTAATGCCATGGTAGCTACTGCAGAGGAATAGTTTCGAATCACAGTTGCAATTCCTTTTTTTGATCAATTTATAGAAGAACTGATGAAAATCTGCAAGATTTGCAAATCACGAAAAATCACTTTCATTGTTATATTGTCTAGTACCAAATATGTGCGAAGCACACATAGTAAAAATGGAAGACTTGTTACCATATGAGGAATTTTTGGACCTAGATACTGTTATCTGCAGAACTACAGTTGTGGACACAAAAATGGATTAAGCTGCCTCAAGCAGAAAGGCCAAAAAATGCTCTTGATGCATTATCAGCATGTAATCCATCTTTGTTTCCCAATATTCATACTCTGTTGCAAATTCTGGCTACGTTACCTGTATCTACAGCCTCATCAGAACGATCATTTTCATCGCTAAGGCGTTTAAAAGACTATTTGCGCAATTCAACTGGTCAGGAGCGGCTAACAGGACTTGCCCTTTTAAGCGTGCATAGAAATATTATAATTTATACCGCAGAGGTCTTAAATCGTTTTGCGAGGGAAAAGCAAAGAAATATTCAGTTGTTATTATAATTACTATTTTTAAAATTTTAACGTTGTTAAATGTGTTTTTTAGTTTAAACTGGTACCTTCTTTTAGTAAAACCTATTTATAAATTAAAGTTTTTTTTATCCCTAATATCTCAAATGTCACTGGCCTAACCCCCCCCAAAATTTTGGTCCGGATACGGCCCTGATTGAGGACATTGGAATCTAAGGTACTTGGAATAACCAAGACATTATTTTTGCCCCTTAGCTCATTTAAAATCTTCCAAGACTCTTTTGCTCTGTTGGAGGAATTATTTATCCTCCTTAGAAAGTAGGTCCGCTTAGCCATTTTGATTGAGTTTCTGTAAATCTTGCATCTTGTATCTGTTATAATAATTTAAAAATGTTGCATTGTTTATAGCTTATTTCCTAATGTAAAAAAGGGAGCGCATATTTTTCCCAGATACTCGTAAACCCTTAGTATACCAAGGTTTTCGATTTCGTTTTTTAATATTGACAACGGGAAAAGCAGTGTTGAAATTGTTTAACACTATTTGATGAAAGCTATGCAGTGGGTTAACAGTAGTCAACTTGCCTGCTAACATCAAAAATTGTATTACTTTGAATCAATTCAGAGGGCTCTCTTAAGAAAATTTATCATAAATAAGTAATATTGTGTCTGTTATTTTATTATGTTATTTTAATTATGTAGTTTATTAAGTTTTACTATAGTATGCATTGTTTCCGCTCCAATCATCATTTTGATTGTGGGTTTATCTGTTGACTGGGTATTTTTGGGCCAACCGGGATACTGGTTACAGCTTTTTGGATCTACCGAAGCATTTCTAAGTGTTACACGGGGGGACCAATGTGTCTGGTCAGCAAGGTCAACCAAGTTCCAAATGTGTGTCATCCCGAAGCGACTCAATCAACCTGAGTCGACATTATTTTTATTATTATAAGGCAAACAATAATTAACTGTGCTTTTAATAAGTGGGGCAAGGAAATAATGTTCAGGTTAAGTCTAGTTTTAATTTATGGTCTACCTCTGACAGGATATTCCAACTTATACTTTTAGTTTATTTTTCATTTACGTTTTTATTGAATGTAGCGTTTTGCTAAATAAAGATATTATTTATTTATTATTTCAGGCAGTTAAAGTCATTTCAGACTTTTGATATAAATGTCAAGGAAAGTGAAAAATTCGTGTGAAAAAATTTATATTTAGGACTAAAAACCATGACTTTTCACCAAATATTGCACCAAAATAGTCCCTAAGACTTACTATCCGCACCTAAAAATCCACAGTTTTTGTGGTCACATTTTGACCTAAAAATCACTAATATCTGGTGTAAAAAGACCGAACTGCACTAAAACAGTGCTAAAAAAATAACAATTAAAATTCTTTTTGCATAATTTTATTGGAATCTGATGGTCACTTACCTAGAATAATTTAAAAGCTGCTATTTAAACCTAAAAATCCACATTTTTTTGGACACACTTGGACCAAAAAGAGGCTTAAAAGACTGGTAAAAAAAGCTTTATTCACACACATAACGGTAAAATTCTCAATAATAAATATATATAAATTTTTTGTACACTCTATACAATTCCTTATTATTGAAAAAATACAATTCGCATCATCACAATCTTTTGCCTGGGCGGCCCCTGGTAATCCCTAATATTAATAATAGTAATAAAGATCAGCTCCTGTAACCTCAAATCCAGACTAGTAAAAATTAGAAAAACACCATTTTGGACGTAAACTATAGGCACGTTAGCGTATATAAATATATAAAAAAAAAGGTTTATTTCTCGGTAGTTTTTTGAATGGAAGTGAGCATCAGACCTTTGGCGAGCATCCGTTCTTCCAAATCTTTGTTTTCGTGCGAGTACCTTAAATTATTATTATTATTATAATTTTTTAGTGAGGGGGGAAATTGATTATTTGAGAGGGAGAGAGCGACTGACCTCAATCTGTCCTCCTCTAGGACGGCGATGAGGGAGTCCCGTTTCGCCACGATGTCCATCATTTCGTTCAGGATGCTCTCCTCCAGGTTACGGTCCTCGTCTGTTTTGTTTTCGGCTGAAATCACGTCAATTGGGCCATAGAAACTTTAGCTATTTTGGTTAAGAACCATTAAAAAAAAGGCCTTTATGACTCATAAAACTAATCAAAAGACCCTTATTTTTACGAGTTTTTATGGTCCTAACAATGTTCCAAGAAGCTTATATCAGTTTGCATAATATCCCTAAAATTGCTTAACATTTCTTACTTGAGGTTATAGCCACGAATTTATATAAATTTTCCCTAAAAATGCCCACAATTTCCTAATTTGGGTTAAAAAATCTCCAGCATTTTCCCATTTGGTTTAATTCTCCCTAAAAAATCTCGAATTTCCCATTTGCTTTTAGATTTTCCTAAAAATCTCCAGAAATTTTCTATTTAGTCCAAGAATTTCCAGGAAATATAAACAAAGTTGTACAATTTTTCCTAAAAAGTCCAATTTTCCATTTGCAGTTGACTTTTCCTAAAAAACCAAAATTCTCCAAAATTTTAAATTTCTCTTTGAGTGGGGCTTTTAAACTTTATAAATCGTTATAATTAATGTTTTGCTACCTGGTGCTTTTTGAATCAGAATTCTAAGTTGAATAGAACAGGAATTGGGTCCTGAAACACATGATTTTTGAGTGAAAAAAACCAAAACTCCCTAAAATTTTGGGTTTTTTTTGGAGTAGGTCTTTGAAACTTTGTAGATCATTAGGATTAATGTTTTGCTACCTGGTGCTTTTTGAATGAGAATTCTAAGTTGACTAGAACAGGAATTAGGTCCTGAAACACATGATTTTTGAGTAAAAAAAACCAAAATTCCCCAACATTTTGGGTTTTTTTTGGAGTAGGTCTTTGAAACTTTGTAGATCATTAGAATTAACGTTTTGCTACCTGATACTTTTTAAATGAGCATTCTGAGTTGAATAGAACAGGAATTATGTCCTGAAACACATGATTTTTGAGTAAAAAAAAACCAAAATTCCCCAAAATTTTGGGTTTTTTTTGGAGTACGTCTTTGAAACTTTGTAGACCATTAGAATTAACGTTTCGCTACTTTATGCTTTTTAAATGAACCCTCTAAGTTAAATAGAACAGGAATTGGGTCCTAAAACACCTGATTTTTGAGTGAAAAAAACTAAAATTCCCCAAAATTTTGGTTTTTTTTTTAGAGTAGGTCTTTGAAACTTTGTAGACCATTAGGATTAATGTTTTGCTACCTGATACTTTTTAAATGAGCATTCTGTGTCGAATAGAACAGGAATTGGGTCCTAAAACACATGATTTTTGCGTAAAAAAAAACAAAATTGCCCAAAATTTTGGATTTTTTTTGGAGTAGGTCTTGGAAACTTTGTAGACCATTAGGATTAATGTTTTGCTACCTGGTGCTTTTTAAATGAACACTCTAAGTTGAATAGAACAGGAATTGGGTCCTGAAACACATGATTTTTGAGTAAAAAAAACCAAAATTCCCCAAAATTTTGGGTTTTTTTTTTGGAGTAGGTCTTTGAAACTTTGTAGATCATTAGGGTTAATGTTTTGCTACCTGATACTTTTTAAATGAGCATTCTGTGTTGAATAGAACAGGAATTGGGTCCTAAAACACATGATTTTTGAGTAAAAAAAAACAAAATTCCCCAAAATTTTGGGTTTTTTTTGGAGTAGGTCTTTGAAACTTTGTAGATCATTAGTATTAATGTTTTGCTACCTGATACTTTTTAAATGAGCATTCTGTGTTGAATAGAACAGGAATTGGGTCCTAAAACACATGATTTTTGAGTAAAAAAAACCAAAATTCCCCAAAATTTTGGGTTTTTTTTTGGAGTAGGTCTTTGAAACTTTGTAGACCATTAGGATTAATGTTTTGCTACCTGGTGCTTTTTAAATGAACACTCTAAGTTGAATAGAACAGGAATTGGGTCCTGAAACACATGATTTTTGAGTAAAAAAAACCAAAATTCCCCAAAATTTTGGGTTTTTTTTGAAGTAGGTCTTGGAAACTTTGTAGACCATTAGGATTAATGTTTTGCTACCCGGTGCTTTTTAAATGAACACTCTAAGTTGAATAGAACAGGAATTGGGTCCTAAAACACATGATTTTTGAGTAAAAAAAACCAAAATTCCCCAAAATTTTGGGTTTTTTTTAGAGTAGGTCTTTGAAACTTTGTAGATCATTAGCATTAATGTTTTGCTACCCGGTGCTTTTTAAATGAACACTCTAAGTTGAATAGAACAGGAATTGGGTCCTGAAACACATGATTTTTGAGTAAAAAAAACCAAAATTCCCCAAAATTTTGGGTTTTTTTTTGGAGTAGGTCTTGGAAACTTTGTAGACCATTAGAATTAATGTTTTGCTACCTGATACTTTTTAAATGAGCATTCTGTGTTGAATAGAACAGGAATTGGGTCCTAAAACACATGATTTTTGAGTAAAAAAAACCAAAATTCCCCAAAATTTTGGGTTTTTTTTGGAGTAGGTCTTGGAAACTTTGTAGACCATTAGGATTAATGTTTTGCTACCTGGTGCTTTTTAAATGAACACTCTAAGTTGAATAGAACAGGAATTGGGTCCTGAAACACATGATTTTTGAGTAAAAAAAACCAAAATTCCCCAAAATTTTGGGTTTTTTTTGGAGTAGGTCTTTGAAACTTTGTAGATCATTAGGGTTAATGTTTTGCTACCTGATACTTTTTAAATGAGCATTCTGTGTTGAATAGAACAGGAATTGGGTCCTAAAACACATGATTTTTGAGTAAAAAAAACCAAAATTCCCCAAAATTTTGGGTTTTTTTTGGAGTAGGTCTTTGAAACTTTGTAGATCATTAGGATTAATGTTTTGCTACCTGATACTTTTTAAATGAGCATTCTGTGTTGAATAGAACAGGAATTGGGTCCTAAAACACATGATTTTTGAGTAAAAAAAACCAAAATTCCCCAAAATTTTGGGTTTTTTTTGGAGTAGGTCTTTAAAACTTTGTAGATCATTAGGATCAATGTTTTGCTACCTGGTGCTTTTTAAATGAACACTCTAAGTTGAATAGAACAGGCATTCGGTCCTGAAACACAAGTTTTATGGGTTGGAAAAAAACCAAAATTTCCAGGAATTTAATAAAAACGTCCCTAAAACCGCTGATAATTGCATATTCGAAGTTAAACAACTAACATTTTCCAGGAAGTTATAAAAAATAACCCAAATTTCATCAATTTAACAACCATTTCCGAGATAATCAAACAGTCCAACCTGAGACCAAAAACTCCTCATTTTAGCAGTTATTCGCTCCTGAGTGCAACAAAAATGATCGAATTAAAAGACTCACTGTTCTCCAGCCTCTCCCTCAACTCCCCCTGGAGCCTCGCGTGCCGATCCTCCAGCTCCAGCTCTTGCGCCCTCACCATCAGCTCCTTCTCGTAACGCCTCAGTTCGGTCCTGTCTCGCATCAAATCGAACCACTCCTGCAATTTTTCCAAGTTTTTTAAGAGTTTTTACGCGCCTCCAGCCGCCCTTTTTCTACCTGCAAAAGCTCCCCCTCGTCCCTCTTGCACCGCCCGTTGTCCTCGCCCCTCAGAGCCTTCTCCACCTCCACCCCCCGGCTCTCCAGCTCCCTCGTTTTCACCTCGGTTTCCTCCAGTTTCCTTTGGATCTCTTGCGCCATCCGGTGCCTGAAATTCGAATTAAAAAAAAAATGCCGGGGGCGGTTCTTATTTTTTTTTTAATCTCGGTCACTCACCGTTTAAGTTGCGCCTGTCGCGAGACTTTCCGCGCTTTGCCGCTCCTGCCGCCCCTCGCGGTCGTCGTTCCCGAGCGATCCAGGGTGTCGCATGAGCCGCCGCCCCCCTGGTGGGGCGGCTCGCCGTCGCTGCTCTCGTCCTTGGGGACGTAGTTGGCCGGGAGGGGCGGCACCGGGGGCGGAGGCGTCGATTCCCGGGGGCGTCGGGGCGGCAGGTGGGTTTCCGAGCGGGTTTTCGTCGGTGGGGCCGAGACGCTCTCCTGTATGTCAACATTTTTGTGTTTTTAAGGGAGAAATAAGTGATTTTTTAAAGTATTAAGGACTTAATAGGAATTAATTAATAAGGAAAGCGAAACCAGTGATGTTTTATGTAAAAAAAAAAAAATTTTTTTAACTTAAAAGGGCGGAGTACAAACGGATGCAAACAATAAACGGTGCGAACAACACACACAAAAACGTTTGCCGCCCAAGCAACACACGTTGGTTAAATAAACGTTTACTTTTGGTTCACACCAGATGTACATTTTTGGTTGAACTTCAACTATAAATATCGGATGAAATGTCCGCGTGATATACGTTGAGGAATTTAATATTATGTTTATATTTTATTCGCGTTTAATAAAAAGGTTTATACAGGGTCGTCCAGTTTAAACGTCATTAATTTTAATACGTGATAGAGAATTTAAAAAGAAATAGACCTTTTCTAAATCCTTAAATCCTTGTTTAGTTTTGAGCGAAGTTTGTATTAATCTTATTTCGTATAATTATTGTGTTTCATAGACCTTAAGGCATTTCCAATTTTTTTGGATTTATAAACAGAATCGTATATAATATCCGTAAATTCTGCAATTTAATATATACATCTTATATATGGTTCATAAATATACCAAAACCAAAAATCTACTAAAAAATCGTTGAATAAAAATATATATTTAACGATAATAATATATGAAGTGTTGCTTGGACGGATTTCCATGCTAACCCCCCAAGACAAGCAAACAGAAAAACCCTAAAAAAAATCCTTACATGTCTCAAATAATCCAAACTGGTCAAAGACTGAAAAGTAAGTGGAAATTTTACGTTAGATCCTCACTAAAAAACGACTCACTCACCTTGGACCCCGTTTTCGCTTTAGGGCTGAGTTTGGCCAGCAGGTTTCCCTTGGTGAAAATGCCGGCGATCAACTTGGTGAGACTTTTCCGCCTCTCGCTCTTCTTCTTGCTGGTGTCCAACAAGTTCGGGTCCGATTTGCAGAACTTTTTCTTTTTGTCCTCGTGATTTTCCCGCTTTTCTTCCGACTTGGGTGCCACCGTTGACAGTTTCGGGACGGATTTAGGACGTTCCCCCGTGCTCTTGGATCTCCTGAAGGAGTCGCTGCGTTTCTTGCAGTCCGTGTGCGGTTCTTTCAAGAGGAAACGTTGATTTAGGGGGAGTTTGACGTGGAAAAAAGGGAAATTTGTGGGTTTTTTTACGGCCCACTAAATTGAATTAAATTGAAGGGGGCATTATTGAAAGTTTTCTATTTTTACGTGGTTTCTTATGGGAATATGGCTTTAAACATTTTTCCTGCATTTCCTATGGGAAATGGAATTTTGTGTAATAAGACTTTTTTTATTTTCTTTTCATGCTTTATACGTAGAAAAAAGATTTTTCGATTTTTTGACCCAAAAATGTATTTATTTTTTTTGGGTTTTTTCATACTAATCGTTTGTTCTGGAGGCACTTCGATATTTTATAGCGAAAATTTTCCAAAAAAAATATTGGGGAGGGCATTTTGGAAAATTTTATATTTGCATGGGTTCTTATGGGAATATGCCTTCGAACATTTTTCCTGCATTTCCTATGGGAAATAAAATTTTTTGTAATAAGACTTTTTTCATTTCCTTTTCATGCCTTACACGTGGAAAAAAAGATTTTTTGAATCGGACAACTTTTTCATTTTTCAAATTTTTCCGGGCCAGTTTTGCTCAAAAAACCAAAAAGTGCCAATAACTTATTCCTAAGTGGTTTTTCGAAAAAAAGCGTGGGATACTTTTGAACCTGGTTTCAAACAAGGCTTCCAATAGCAAAATAAAAAGTTCAATTTTTTCCATACAAATGGAGAAAATGGAATTTTTTTAATCAGGGGTTTTTTCCGATTTTCTCGTACTAGATGCAAGGTAGAAACAAAATTTTTACATCCAAGTGTAGGTTTTGTCGTTTCCCACAACTTTTATTTGAAACAATTTTTTCTCAGAGTTATAGTTTTTTTGAAAAAAATTAAAATGTGATTTTTTAAAAAATTTCCTGGGTATACCCCTTCGATTTTTTGACCCAAAAATGTATTTATTTTTTTTGGGTTTTTTCATACTAATCGTTTGTTCTCGAGGAGTTTCGACATTTTATAGTGAAAATTTTCCAAAAAAAAAATTGGAGAGGGCATTTTGGAAAATTTCATATTTGCATGGTTTCTTATGGAAAGATGCCTTCGAAAATTTTTCCTGCATTTCCTATGGGAAATGAAATTTTTTATAATAAGACTTTTTTCATTTCCTTTTCATGCTTTATACGTGGAAAAAAAGATTTTTCGATTCGGACAACTTTTTAATTTTTCGAATTTTTCCGGGTCAGTTTTGCTCAAAAAAACAAAAAGTGCCAATAACTTATTCCTAAGTGGTTTTTCGAAAAAAAGCGTGGGATACTTTTAAACCTGGTTTCAAACAAGGCTTCCAATAGCAAAATAAAAAGTTCAAATTTTTCCATACAAATGGAGAAAATGGAATTTTTTTAATCAGGGGTTTTTCCCGATTTTCTCGTACTAGATGCAAGGTAGAAACAAAATTTTTACATCCAAGTGTAGGTTTTGTCGTTTCCCACAACTTTTATTTGAAACAATTTTTTCTCAGAGTTATAGTTTTTTTGAAAAAAATTAAAATGTGATTTTTTTAAAAATTTCCTGGGTGTAACCCCTTTCGTTTTTTTGATCAAAAAATTTATTTATTTTTTTTGGGTTTTTTCATACTAATCGTTTGTTCTCGAGGAGTTTCGAAATTTTATAGCGAAAATTTTCCAAAAAAAAAATTTGGAGGGGGCATTTTGGAAAATTTCATATTTGCATGGGTTCTTATGGGAATATGCCTTCGAACATTTTTCCTGCATTTCCTATGGGAAATAAAATTTTTTGTAATCAGACTTTTTTCATTTCCTTTTCATGCCTTACACGTGGAAAAAAAGATTTTTCGATTCGGACAATTTTTTCATTTTTCGAATTTTTCCGGGTAAGTTTTGCTCCAAAAACCAAAAAGTCCAAATAACTTATTCCTATATGCTTTTTCGAAAAAAAGCATAGAATACTTTTAAACTTGGTTTTAAATAAGGCTTCCAGTAGCAAAAGAAAAAGTTAAAATTTTTCCATACAAATGGAGAAAATGGAATTTTTTTAATCAGGGGTTTTTTCCGATTTTCTCGTACTGGATGCAAGATAGAAACAAAATTTTTACATCCACGTGTAGGTTTTGTCGTTTCCCACAACTTTTATTTGAAACAATTTTTTCTCAGAGTTATAGTTTTTTTGAAAAAAATTAAAATGTGATTTTTTAAAAAATTTCCTGGGTATACCCCTTCGATTTTTTGACCCAAAAATGTATTTATTTTTTTTGGGTTTTTTCATACTAATCGTTTGTTCTCGAGGAGTTTCGACATTTTATAGTGAAAATTTTCCAAAAAAAAAATTGAAGAGGGCATTTTGGAAAATTTCATATTTGCATGGTTTCTTATGGAAAGATGCCTTCGAAAATTTTTCCTGCATTTCCTATGGGAAATGAAATTTTTTATAATAAGACTTTTTTCATTTCCTTTTCATGCTTTATACGTGGAAAAAAAGATTTTTCGATTCGGACAACTTTTTAATTTTTCGAATTTTTCCGGGTCAGTTTTGCTCAAAAAAACAAAAAGTGCCAATAACTTATTCCTAAGTGGTTTTTCGAAAAAAAGCGTGGGATACTTTTAAACCTGGTTTCAAACAAGGCTTCCAATAGCAAAATAAAAAGTTCAAATTTTTCCATACAAATGGAGAAAATGGAATTTTTTTAATCAGGGGTTTTTCCCGATTTTCTCGTACTAGATGCAAGGTAGAAACAAAATTTTTACATCCAAGTGTAGGTTTTGTCGTTTCCCACAACTTTTATTTGAAACAATTTTTTCTCAGAGTTATAGTTTTTTTGAAAAAAATTAAAATGTGATTTTTTAAAAAATTTCCTGGGTGTACCCCTTTCGTTTTTTTGATCAAAAAATTTATTTATTTTTTTTTGGGTTTTTTCATACTAATCGTTTGTTCTCGAGGAGTTTCGAAATTTTATAGCGAAAATTTTCCAAAAAAAAAATTTGGAGGGGGCATTTTGGAAAATTTCATATTTGCATGGGTTCTTATGGGAATATGCCTTCGAACATTTTTCCTGCATTTCCTATGGGAAATAAAATTTTTTGTAATCAGACTTTTTTCATTTCCTTTTCATGCCTTACACGTGGAAAAAAAGATTTTTCGATTCGGACAATTTTTTCATTTTTCGAATTTTTCCGGGTCAGTTTTGCTCCAAAAACCAAAAAGTCCAAATAACTTATTCCTATATGCTTTTTCGAAAAAAAGCATAGAATACTTTTAAACTTGGTTTTAAACAAGGCTTCCAGTAGCAAAAGAAAAAGTTAAAATTTTTCCATACAAATGGAGAAAATGGAATTTTTTTAATCAGGGGTTTTTTCCGATTTTCTCGTACTGGATGCAAGATAGAAACAAAATTTTTACATCCACGTGTAGGTTTTGTCGTTTCCCACAACTTTTATTTAAAACAATTTTTTCTCAGAGTTATAGTTTTTTTGAAAAAAATTAAAATGTGATTTTTTAAAAAATTTCCTGGGTGTACCCCTTTTGTTTGTTTGATCAAAAAACTTAATTTTTTTTTTGGGCTTTTTTTATACTAATCGTTTGTTCTCGAGGAGTTTCGACATTTTATAGCGAACATTTTCCAAAAAAAAATATTGGAGGGGGCATTTTGGAAAATTTCCTATTTACATGGTTTCTTATGGGAATATGGCTTTAAACATTTTTCCTGCATTTCCTATGGGAAATAGAGATTTCTGTAATTAGACTTTTTTGATTTCCTTTTTGTACCTTATACGTGTAAAAAAGGATTTTTCAATTCGGACAATTTTTTTTTTTTAATTTGTTGGTTTTTAAGGGCTCATTTTCACCATACAAATTAGACATACAATTGCCAAACAAAATTCCCAAAAACTCCAGTTTGGGCTTAAAAACCGACAATTTCCGCGAAATTTATGATGAATATCCGTAAAAATTGCCCAATTCCACACCTTCAATTTATTAAATCATTATTTTATAAATTACAATTATTTCATCATTTTCAAACAGATCAGGGTTTTTTTTTCTCATGGGTTTCTTACTAATCCCTGATAAAACATTAAAATCACTGCTTAGATAAATTATTTAATAATTTGTACATCGGTAATTAAATATTTTCCAGTTTCAAATAGACGAACCTTTGAAATCACTGCTGAGATAAATATTTGATCGATAGTAAGACGGTAAGGAAGAAACTTCTAAAATCACTGAATAAGATCAATTTTTTTCATTCCAGGCCTATAAGAAAAGAATTTTTTAATCACCGATGAAATATTTAATCTTGCAGCAATTAATGTTTAATTATTTTCAAACTGGTAATGGACAAAATAATTAATTATTGATTTCTGCTAAAGTCATGCCATAAATCGATTTTTGCACAATAAAGGAAAAGATGTTGCATACCTAGAGAGAAACATCCGGTGAAATCGGAAAAAACCCTGAACCTCGACAGTCACACGTCAAAATATACCATAAATAAAATAGATTCCACCATAAAAAAAAAAGACTTACCCAATTGACTCAAATTTTCTGGGGGCCCATTCTTCTTGCCCCTTTCGCCCTCTCCCGGTTGACTCCTCAATTTCTCCCTGAGGCGGTTCAGTTTGTCCTCGGGACTGAGCCCCAGGTCCTCGTTGCTCAACAGTCGCGCCCGCGCCCTCGCGTTCTCTTTCATCTTTTCCGCCGTTTTCGCCACGTCCGACGGTCGATTGTACCTCGGGGGGGCCCTCGGCGTTTCCTCAGCCTCGTTCGGCGCGGTCTCCGCGTTAAAAACGCTCAGGGGACGCAGGAGGTCGGGCCGCGAGGGGCTCAACCCGCCCACGTTCCTGTTGCGCCTTTTGCGCTCCAGACTCTTGTTCTCCGCGCGCATTTTGTTCATCACCATGTCCTCGATCAGTTTCTTGTTGACGTCGCGCTCTTTTTTGATGTTTTCCTTGTTGTAGAGGACGTCGGGACGGATGGGGGTGGAGGGGGGCGAGGTGAGTTGCATCAGGGTGACGTGGCGCTCTTCCTGGATGAGGTCGGGGGGTTGGGGCGGAGCGTCGTCCTGTTTGCTACGCCTGCGCGACTTACGGACGTCTATCGAGTCTTTGGCGTTGCCGAACTCCACCTTGTGACGGATGCAAGAAAGAAGTGAGGAAGTGCCCATGAATGGATTGATTTTATGAAGATTTTTTTTTCTATTTATTCGACACAGAATTTTCCCGATAGTGCAAATACAAGCCGAGATATCGACCTCCAAACTTTTTTCATTTTTTCGAATTCGAACTAACTATACCAGCGGATTGTTCTCATCAAGTAGATCACGAAAATACCGGGTTATAAGGGAATCCGAGCAGAACTAAGAAATCGAGTATTTTTTCGACCTCGTTTTTGAGGCCAAAAATGGGCATCAAAAATGCCATATCTCGGCTATCGTAGAAGCTACGACCTTGCGGATGGTCTCGTTAGATTCAGAAGGATGAAACTAAGACAAAACCGTAGGAATTTTCCCGATAGCTCCCATAGAAGCCGAGATATCGGCGGACGGATTTTTTTTTTCTATTTATTCAATACAAAGTTCATAACTCAAGAAATTGATCTGGTGTCATTTTGAAAATTTGTACAGATAATCCATGGACAATTTCGTTGGACACCTATTTCAGCGTTTTGCCAAATTCGTACAAGATTTTGAGAAAAAATTTTTTTTTTCGAAAATACTCATTTTTTTTCTATTTATTCAATACAAAGTTCATAACTCAAGAAATTGATCTGGTGTCATTTTGAAAATTTGTACAGATAATCCATGGACAATTTCGTTGGACACCTATTTCAGCGTTTTGCCAAATTCGTACAAGAATTTGAGAAAATTTAATTTTTGTCGAAAATACTCATTTTTTTTCTATTTATTCGAAACAAAATTCATAACTGAAAAAATTGACCAAATACCATTTTGAAAATTTATACACACATTCAATGGCTAATTTCATTGGATGCATGTTTTAGTGTTTTTCAAAATTCGTACAAGAATTTCAGTTTTTTTTTTAAATTATTGGAAAAAGATGGGAAAATCGAATTTTCATTTATATGTCCCTATCTCAGTCTAAAAATTAGAAGAGAAAGCCTTAAAGCATTAAAATTTCTAGTAAAGTGAATTCGGAAGAAATAGTTTTTATAATAATAATCCTCTACAAATATTAAATAAATTTTCTTGAATTGGATGTTAATAATTCAAAGGATATTATTATAGAATATTTAATTACGGTGTATTTATATTTATGTATTTATTTTATTTTGCGTGCCTGGCATATTTTGTTTAAAAATTATTTTTAGTAATAGATTGTGTAGGTTTAGTACATGTATGTCAGTACTTAGGTCGTTAGTTTTAAATATTACTGGAAAACATAATTTCAATTGTCCTTTAATAAAATATTTCCTTTTCTTTTTGAATCTGTACTGCAGAAATCTGAATATGTAGGTCTTTTATTTGTATATATTTATAATTATGTTATGTATTGTATATTTGCAAATAAAAAAACAATTATTATTATTATTATTATAATGGGGAAGAAAAGAATAACTGCTCACCTTCGACTGCAACCGTTGACAATGCTCCTCGTACTGCTCATTATTGTACAGCTCCGCCTTCACTTTGGCCAACTTATCCTCCAGCCGTTGCTTCTGTAGACTCTCGATCTTCTGCGAGGGCGCCATCTCCGTCACATGCTTCACCGTAGAGTCGGTGGTGCAAGTGTTTTCTTCCGTGGTGGTGTTGTTGGTGGTCTCCAGCACCAGCAGACTGTCCTCCTCGTGCTCGGTCTGTGCTTGTTTCAACTTCAAAAGCTCCAAATCGGAGGGCTTTAAGTCGGTCACGTGGCCTCCGAAACCTCCTGCGACGAAAGCGTTCCGTGCCTCAAAGATTTCATTGACCAAAGGAGGAGGAGGATCTTCTGAATCCTCCTCGTCTTTAAACTGAACGTAACCGTCGTTTCTCGCGCGATGGTTTTCCTCGCAACTGCTCGTGCCCGTGTCCATGAACTCGATACTGTCCAGGTTTATGGTCGGGGGCGTAGGGTTAAAGGGGCGGTCCTGGGGCACCTGGGTGGGTTTTTGGGGCTCGATTTCGATGCTGTCCGACGCGTTTTCATCTCTGGCCCAATCTAAACATCAACATTTTTCGACTACCGACCAGCTTTGGGGTTTCAAGGGGGGGTTTTAACGAATCAGGACAGCGGAAGTCTTTTGGAGTTAAGAGATTTATGAATTTGAGACAGATTTAATTATTGTTTGTCTATAATCCTTTACCTGGGCTAAAAACTCTTGACTGAGTCTATTAAACATTTTTTCCAGAATGATTTACATTGATTTCCTTTTTTTTTAATAAATCATCCTCATCTAATGAAGAAATAGTCCACACTTGCAGTGGAGTCGTGGATTAAGGTAAAATGAAATTCCAACAGTCTCCCTCCACTGGTTTATTTTACATAATTCTGGTTTAGAATTCCCAACGTGTTTCGGATACAGCGGTGTCCATCATCAGGGCATACGAAAAGGAATTGGACTTAAACAAAGAAACAAGAAACAAACAAACACAGAAAAGATACCAAAGTTTGAGTTTAGGTCAATTAAAACAATTTATTTATTTTTGATTCTATTGTTGACAAAGAGACGTCAAATTGGACTGAGTAGCATGTGTTAAAGAAAATACTAAACTCAAACTTAGGTGACATCTATGTTGAGAAGTCCTAAAAGCATCAGGGCACTTGATGGTGTGTTCTTTGTCTTGATCATTTGTAAGGGTTGTTGTTTTGTGTAGTTTTATTTATTTATAGTATTTCCAACACATGAGTCATTTCCTGGATTAAAACTGTGTTTGTTAGTATAAAAATGTCTTGATGATGTACACCGCTGTGTCTGAAACATGTAGGAAATTCTAAACCAGTATTATGTAAGATAAACAATGGGAGACTGTGGGATTTTTATTTTACCTTCATCTTCATCTGTTTGAGTTCCTTGCCAATTTTTAATAACACAACGCAATGGTTTGACCCAGATAGGGATCAAACAGTTTTATGCTATATAATATTACAATCTCCCTCAAGAAAACTGGGTTTTGGGATATAAGACGAAAAACAATGAATTTTGTTAGGTTGAGATGTGGACACAAATACAGTATTAGCCCACGTTTGCTTAAACTAAAGATTTTACATAATTCCTATTGTGAATATATTTTCCTGAATTACTACCTTGAATTTATTAATATTGATTATCAATGAAGACTTTCCAAGGGCACTCATATAGATTCCCTTTTATATTACTAATTGACTGAAGTCAAATATTCTTAAAAGGCTCAAAAATAAAAATCCTGATGCATTCAGATATTAGAAATGATGCTCCTGTCTCTTCATTGCCTGTAGTTAAAGTCAGTGCTTTTATTTTGAACAACAAACCACCCTTACAGGAAGAAGTTTACACCAAAACTCAATGAAAGCAAAATACACTGATCTGATTAAGAGATTTACATGACATTCAATGACAACCATTCTCAATGCATAACAAACAGATGAATTATGTTTTAAAGAACTGCAATGTGAGATTTAAATTTATTATCGTTGAATATATATTTATTCAAGGATTTTTTAGTAAATTATAGGTATTATGTTTATGGTTCTTGCTTAGATAATGATTGTAAAATGCGCATACAAAAAATTCAAAATGCCTGTATCAGATTGGTTTATGGCTTACGTAAGTATGATCATATTTCGCAATATTATAAAACAATTAACTGGCTTAAAATGGACAATCGTAGAATTCTTAATTTTTCCACTTTTTTGATAAAAATCGTTAGCAGCCCAAAGGCACCTGCGACTATAAGGAATAGATTGTTGTTTAGAGCAAATGTACACGGGGTAAATGTTAGAGCTAGAAATAAGTTAACCATGCCGGTCCATAGGAGTGCTATGTTTCAGCGATCGTTTTCTTACAATGCTGTTCAGTGCTACAATAAAATACCTGCAGAATTTGTTGACCTTCGTGCAGATAAATTTAGGAGGAAATATTAAATTGTTCTTATGAATATTCAAAACAATTCTCTTACTATTTAATATGTATCAAATTTGCTGTTTTTTATAGAAGAAGAAAACTTTTTTGTGTTATATTATAATTGGGAATATTTCTTTACATATAACATGTTGTTATAATGTTACTTCAACTTACTTACTTACCCTGATCTGGTTCAGTGGAGTAGCTATATAAAGCTAGACTGCGCCAGGTTCAGGTACTTTGTTTTTTTTTTTGTATCAAGTTTGTAATGAATTTGAATAATAAAAGACATTTATTATTATATTATTATTATTATTAAATTTTTGGTATATTCATCAACCGTTAACTGTAGAATATACGTATTTTTCATATACGATTCTGTTTATAAAAGGGAGAAAATTTCGGCATTTAAAAAAAATGTACACGGGATTTACATCTCTACTTTTTAAACTCGATTACTACACCTTAAATATTTGATGAAATTTTTCTGAAAAATCACTGTTTTTCATCCAAATTATCCAACCTAATAGCGCTGTTTTTATACTAAATATTTATATATAAAATTATATCAAATTTAAATAAACAGTGTTACTAAATTAAATATTGAATACAGTATACTCGCGGTAATGTAAACTTACGATTTGCTGAACAACTCTTTAATGTGAACACCAATATTTTTCTATATTATAGTGTGAACAAACCCATATTTCGATAATGTGAGTTTTAAGAAATCTTTAGTAATCCTGTGTAGACTTGTCATTAGATAGGCGAGAGTGTCGCATCTTGCGCAGTGGCTTTTTAAAAAGTGTTAAAATTAATAAGAAGTGTTTATGAGAACTTGATGAGAATTAATAAGAAGTGTTTAAAGTAACTCTTTATGAGAAATCAAAAATTTTGGAAGAGCACAAAAATGGTATGAGTGTTACTGCACTAGCAAAGAAATATCAAATAGCAAATCAACTATTTGTGCAATTAAAAATAAAGAAGAAAAAATTCTAAAAGTTGTTGGAGTTTAAGACCTAATAAAATTAAAAAATGCACTTTAAAAAGTGCAGAAAACCCCAAGATGGAAACTTTGCTGTATAAATGGTTTACCAAACAGCGTGAACGAAATTTGCCAGTTACGGGTGATATGCTTAAAGAAAAGGCTCTAGATTTACATGGAAAATTAAAACTCAACGATAAATTTAATGCAAGCGATGGATGGCTTCAAAAATTTAAATGGCGATATGGTATAAGGCTGCTTAAAATTGCAGGTGAAAAGTTGTCCTCGCAGCCTCACCTTGTAAATCCCTTTATTGAAGGCTTAAGAAAAAAGATGAAGCAGCTTAATCTTAGTGAAGATCAAACGCCAGATAAAACCATATTGCCAGATAAAACCTATGTTGCAATTTTTGAAAAAAAGGCGCCTGGTCCAAAAATAGCTAAACAAAGAATAAATAACTCTTTTGGGGTGCACAAATGCTACAGGATCACACAAACTAACGCCTTTAGTACTAGGAAAAGCAAAATCACCCAGATGTTTTAAAGGATTTGATAGTCCAGTCATCTATAAAAGCACTAAAAATGCCTGGATGACGCAGGAAATTTTTAAAAATTGGTTTTTAAGCATTTTGTTCCAGAGGTAATTGAAAGTTTTGTTTGCTTTTTAATTTTTTTAAGACTAAATTGGGTTTTTAGGTTAAATCATTTTTCCAAAGCAAAAACCTTCCTTTTTTTAAAAGCCGTCTCCTGTTAGACATTGCCTCTTCGCATCCACCGGCAGAAGAATTAAAAACTTCTGATGGACACATTTTTGTTGTACATGCCCCCAAATGTTACACCATTAATTCAACCATTAGACCAAAATGTTTTGCGAATAACCAAACTATTTTACAGAAAAGGCCTATTAAGTTCAATTGTATCAAAGGGTCAAGGAGTAGCTGAGGTCCAAAAAGTTATAACTTCAAGAGATGCTATTATGCCTGGCAAAAAATAGAGCCTTCAGTAATTTCAAAATGCTGGAATAATATTTTGGGAAAAAAGGAGGATGACCTACCTTTCGACTAAAAGAGATGTGGGAAAATGATGTTAGAGCAGCTGCAGTTAATGAAACCATTACATTGCTTCAAACAATTGAACTGGTATTATTTAGTGCTAGTTACTCCTTTTAATTTTCGATTTTTGGAAATTAAAAGAAGAAAGTCTGTAATAGTTTTAGAATTTCATTGAGATATGATTGTTTTTAGATTGATTATAATCCTAAAGACATTGAGGAATGGAATACAGACGCAGTGGAGGAAAATCTCGATAGCAATGATTCAGAAGATAGTGACTGCGAGATATTAACTTTTGAAGAAAAAAAAGTTACGCATTTGGAGGCTCTTGCAGCCTTGAAAGTTGTCACACAATGGGCCAATCAAAACTATGTTGACATAAAGGACATTATTACACTAAAAGGTTTAGAAGAAAAGGCTGTAGCCTTAAACCTGTCGCAAAAAAAAAAGTGCAAACCAAAATTACATCTTTTTTAAATAAAACTTTTGTATAATGCTTAAAACTGTAATAAATAAATTTATAAATAAATACAAACATAAATAAAGTACAATGTAGTTCCGTTTTATTTTAATTTTAGCTATTTTTAATATACCTAATCTCCATAATGTGAACATTTAAGTTCATTGAGTTTTTTGAGTTCACATTAACGCGAGCCTACTGTATATACTTTCTGCAAAAACATTGTTTTTCATCAACACAACCCTTACCCCCCCCCCCACCCACCCCAAACATTTGCCGAGTAAAAAATTCTTTTGAAAAATCACCGTTTTTCGTACATAATAACCAATCTTAATAGCACTTTTTTGTTTGGTGGTTCGGTGATGGTGTGGGGTTGTTTCGGAGAATCTGCAGTGGGCGATCTAATTAGAATAGAGGGAATTCTTCGAAAAGAGGGTTACAAAACTATTTTAAGTGACAATGTACTTCCTTCTGGTACTCGAATAATTGGGGAGAACTTCATCTTTCAACATAACAATGACCCCAAGCACACGTCGAAATTGTGCAAGCAATATTTAGGTCAATTACAAAGGCAACATCTTCTGAAAATTACGGTATGGCCCCCACAATCACCGGACCTCAATCCTATCGAATTACTGTGGGATGAACTGGATAGACAAGTGCGAAAATCGTGTCCCACATCAAAAGAAAACTTGTGGAGGATCATCTTCAGGAAACTTTGGACAAATTAATTAGAAGACTACCGAAACTCTGTGAAGCTGTTATTAAAAATCGAGGCGGACATGTAGATGAATCCAAAATTTGATTTTCTTAAATTTAATTAATTGAAAAATGTATTGTTCATATTCATTTTGTTATAAATAAACCGTTTCATAAGAATAACCGATGGGTTTATTATTTTTAGTTATAACTTTAAAACAGTCATATAAGGGCAAATACTTTTAAGCGCCGTTTTAGACTTGATGATGCTCTAATAGAACGAAACACGTGTTTGTGTGAGACCGTGACTTGCTTGTTTTTCTTCGTTTGTTTATGTTGCACCTGGTCTCTTTAAAAAAATGGATGATAAAGCCTTTTTGTTACTTACCAGAAAGTTCGGTTTCTGTCAACGGCTGATCGGGACTGCTCTTCTCCGCCTCCCCAACCGCCTCTTCCTCCCTCCTCGCGTGCAGCACCCGATGCACCTCCTCCAAACCCCCCTCGTCCACCTCCGGCAACGACTTCGGCTCGTTCAAGCTCTTCTTCTCGCTGGTGACGCTCTTCTTCTGCTCCTCCTCCACCTCCACTACCTCCTCTTTCACCTCGTGCACCTCCAGTCGAGGGATCTCAAAGTTCGGCGACTCGTTCTCGCTACTACTCGTGCCCAAACTGTCGCTCGACTGACTGTGCCGCCCTTTCGACCAATCAATGGAGGGCACAGGTATGGAGGTCTCGTGGACGGGGCTCCTGGGCCGCCCCTGCCCGTCGTTTTCCTCCCCCTTCGGTTCCGGAAGGGCGGTTATGGTGATATCGGGGGGCGGTGGTAGCGGCGGGGGCATTTGGGGCGGCTTGGAGAACACCTCCGAGGCCGGTCTGAGCAGTTTCTGGCAGTCGGTGATGGTGCTTTGGAAACTTTTGAATTTGGTGTCCAGGGTGGAGGCGCTGCCGCTCTTTTGGATGGTGTTAGGACCGTTCTCTCCCAGTAGGTACTTCTTTTTGAGTTCCAGGGACACTTTGGCGGCTATTCCGCCGGTGCTTTGGGTGCGATTCAGGGCGTAACCGTCCAGCGGTTTCCTGGGGGTTAACTTGAGCTCCAGGTGCTCTCGGGGGCGGCTGGTTTCCTGGATGTAGCCGCTGGTGATCTGGATGCACTTTAGGGGCGGCTGGGTGCCGCTCCCGCGGGTTTTCGTCACGTGGAAGTCGTTTAATGTGATGTGAGGGAGTTCGCGGGTCGGGGTCGGGTCGTCTTGCGCGAATTCCGAGTCGGTCGAGATTTCCGTGGCGGAGTTTTGGATTTCGCTCGAGGTATCCGAGCTGGATTCGTCCGAGAGCATCTGGAATGCGCCCCGGTTAGATATGGTGGATTTTTTTTTAAGTGAAAGATTCGTTATTTGGGTTAGTTTTTGGGGGTGAGGCAGGCTTTAGATGTTCAAAGGGACGGCAGAAAATGCTTTATTAGGGGTCGGGGTGGCGGCATTAGGGTTGAAACTGAGAAATTTTGTCATTTTTGGTTTATTTTCTCCATATACAAACCATGAAAACTGAACTAAATCCAAGAAAATTCTTTTAAATCCAACCACTTGGGCTTCTAACATTTTTCCTGGATTTCCTATGGGAAATGGAAATTTTTGTAATAAGACTTTTTTCACCCCCTTTTCGTGCCTTACACGTGGAAGAAAAGATTTTTCGATTCGGACAAGTTTTTAATTTTTTTGAAATTTCAGGGTCAGTTTTGCTCAAAAAACCAAAAAGTGCCAATAACTCCCTTATCGGTGGTTTTTCGAAAAATGGTGTAGAATACTTTTAAATTTAGTTCGAAACGAGGCTTCCAGTGGCAAAAGAAAAAGTTTAATTTTTTCCATAGAAATGAAGAAAATTGAACTTTTTTAGTTAGAGGTTTTTTCCGATTTTCTCGTGTTGTATGGGAGGTAGAAGCAACATTTTTATATCCAGGTGTAGTTTTTGTTATTTCCCACAACTTTTGTTTAAAACAATTTTTTCTCAGACTTATAGTTTTTTTGAAAAAAATTAAAATGTGCTTTTTTAAAAAAATTCGCGGGTACACCCCTTTGATTTTTGACCGGAAAATTTTAATTTTTTTTTTGTTTTTTTTTTATTAATCGCTTGTTATTGAGGCCTTTTGACATGCTATGACGAAAATCATCCAAAAAAAAAATCGGAGAAGGCATTTTCGAAAATTTTCCATTTACATGGCTTCTTATGGGAATATGGCTTTAATCATTTTTCCCGCATTACCTATGGGAAATTTATTTTTTTTTAATAAGACTTTTTTCACCCTCTTTTCGTGCCTTACACGTGGAAAAAAAGATTTTTCGATTCGGACAAGTTTTTAATTTTTTTGAAATTTTAGGGTCAGTTTTGCTCAAAAAACCAAAAAGTGCCAATAACTCCCTTATCGGTGGTTTTTTGAAAAATGGTGTAGAATACTTTTAAATTTAGTTCGAAACGAGGCTTCCAGTGGCAAGAGAAAAAGTTTAATTTTTTCCGATACAAATGAAGAAAATTGAACTTTTTGAATTAGAGGTTTTTTCCGATTTTCTCTAGAAAAAACATTTTTATATCCAGGTGTAGTTTTTGTTATTTCCCACAACTTTTGTTTGAAACAATTTTTTCTCAGACTTATAGTTTTTTTGAAAAAAAATAAAATGTGCTTTTCTGAAAAAAATTCGTAGGTACACCCCTTTGATTTTTGACCCAAAAATTTAAAAAGTGCCAATAACTTATTCATAAGTGGTTTTTCGAAAAAAAGTATAGAATACTTTTAAATTTAGTTCGAAACGAGGCTTCCAGTGGCAAAAGAAACAGCTCAATTTTTCCCATACAAATGGAGAAAATTGATCTTTTCTAATCAGACTTTTTCCCTAATTTAACATTATTTGATACAAAAAAAATCATGTTCACCTTCAGTTCAAGTTAATAACGCCACCCCTCGAGGTAACAGGGCTAAAAAGGCGCAAAAACAATCACTTAAAAAAAATCACAAATAAAACACACGCCACGTCAGCAATGGATTAAACGCCAAAATGAACAACAAAAAGTGTGATTAAATTAATCAAAAAAAAACACACAAACCACAGCAGCGCCACTCTTCAATTTATAGTTACCTGCCGCGCCATTGCTGACTTGGAGGAAGAAGGGAGGAGGGTTGCCAAAACTACGACATCCTCAAAAAACTACCTCATAACCTCAAAAATGCACAAAATACAAAGAAAAAAAAACAAAATTTAAAAAACGTCCCCATCAAAATAATCTAAATTTTAAATTAAGAAAACATCCCCGGGTGATCCGAGGGCGAACTATTTCCACCCCCATCTCTCTCTATATTATTGTATCACGCAGTCTTTATCCTTGTCCTTCCTACCGAACTTGGCGGGAAACTTTAGGCCGGTTTGAGCGGCTTTGGGCGGCTCGACGTCGCTCGCGGAGCCTCGCCTCGCCTCGGGCCGCCTCCGGGGCGGCTGTGGCGAGGCCGTACTCGATCTATGCCGCCTCGGGCACACCGGCTGCAGGTGCTTCTTACGTTTGGGCACCTGAGGCGGCAACTTCACCTCTTCCTCCTCCTCTTTGGAGTCGCTATTTATCGCTTTGGCGAAGTCTTGAGGCATATTCGACTCTTTTTTATATTCGGAACTTAAGGAGGAGGAGCTAGAGGAGCTCTGCACCGCCTTGGAGAAGTTGTGAGGAGGCAGCAGGTCGGAGGAGCCGCTGGTGTCCGTTAAAGCCGATATCGCCTCGTCAAACTGTCGGAGTTCTTCGGAAAAGTCCAGGGAAATGACCGGGGCGTCCTTGAGGCCTTTTTCGGAGGTTTGTTGGACGTTTGAAGCCTCAAATTCTGAGGATTCCTCAGGGTCTGGGGCTTCCGACACTTGCTCCTTGGAATCCCCCTTAATTTCTCTTTCCTCAGGACTTCTTTGGGCCTCAATATTCCCTAAAGTTGGGATTTCCAAAGGCAAGTTTTGCTCCTCCTTAATTCGCTCACTAACGTCTTCTCTTTCAGGATTTTTTTGACGAGGGTTCGAGGCCTCAACATCTAAAGAAATTGAAGTTTCCAGAGCATCTACTGAGGCACAACCAACTTCGACTGGTTCATTATTCACTCGGGCAGGTTCTGGGACATTTTCTCGAGCACTTTCCAGTTGCATCCTCAAAAACTCCGGGCTAACCTTCGAGGAGACGGTGACGTTGACGCACCAGTCGCTCCCACTCCTCCCCAAACGCGCCCCCTTGCCAATGTTGCCGATAGTTTCGTCCACGAACTTCTCCAAGTCCTCCAAGGGGTCCTCAATGCCACCTTCGGTGGCTTTTTTAACCGCCTTGGAGGCCTCGAATTTCTTTATGGTGTTCGCGATCGGTTTGGGGCGCACCAGGGGCAGTTTCTTTAAATTTTCGCGGGCCTGGTCGACGTTGAAGCTCCCCAAAGAGAACCGTTTGACCAAAGGACGCTCGGGGGCCGGTTTGGCCGGCTCGTCCTCCTGATCTAGCGACTCGAACTTTTTCAGCACCGACTTGATGTTGACCTTTTTTACCGCGTCCAGGTCCACGGAGGTTCTGGGCTGCCGAGTGGGGCGGTTGAAACGTATTTCGGTTTTGGAGCGGCTGAGGCCCCGATGGGGCCCCATGACCGTCTCGAAGAACGCGATGTTGTCGTTTTTACGGGTGATTTCCGGGGTTTTTTCTTGATGGTCCAGCTCCTCCATCCATTTGAGTAAGTCTTGCAGTTTTTCTTCGGATTCTTTGACTTGTTCGCGCTCCAGAGGTTCGGTTTCTTGCTCGAGGGCGCTGAAAAGGTCCTCGATGCTTCCTGATGGGTCCGGTTCAGGCTCTGGTGGAGGAGGATTCTCGAGCTCCTCCTCCTTTTTGAGTAAATCCTCCAAATAGTCATCGATATCCTCAAAATCGGAGTCTTTAACCTCAAAGTTGATAGGCGGTTTCACTGTGGCCAAGATTTCTTTTTCGGTTTCCGGCAAACTGGATTGTTTTACTAAGGGGGCCTTCTTAAGAGGTGCCCTGGGGGCTCCGAAGTACTTTTTAGTGTCGATCGGCTTCTTAGTGTTCACTGCCACCTTGGGTTTGATCTCTTTCGGCATGGAAACTTTGCTGGGGGTGCGTTTGATGACCAACAGGGGCTCCTCCAGTTTATATTTCGGCGTAAACTCTTGCCCGAAGCTCTTCCGTTGCTCCCTGGGCGGCAACACGAAGTTCCTCTTCGGTTTCGCCCCGATTAAGTTTCCCGCCGTCGCGCTTTTACTCAGGGGGTTCACCGGGGGTAAACTCGCGACCGTTTTGTTCATGTTCAGGTCCAAATCGCTCTCGGCGCTATTAAACACGTCGTCGGAAGTAGTGAGAGAGATGCCGCTGGGGGTTTTGTTCAAGGGTAATCGTAAAATGTCGGGGGTGGAAATGATTAAGTTCGCGGGTAAAATATCGACGGAAAGTTTCTTCACCTCGGTGTCCGTGCCTGTGTCGGTTTGTACAACTGGCGGGTCCACTCGGACCTCCTGTTTGCGGAGCTCCCTCGCCCTTATCTCGTCCTCGCCTTCGGTGGCCGTATCCGAATCAGATTCTGCAAGGAAATGAAAAAAAATGCGCTGAAAAAGTTTCTGCTTCTAGGTATCATCTGGGAAAAGCAACCAGCGGCGGAACTCTCTAACTCGATGGACATAGAAATAGACAATAATTGACATTGGCCGGGACTTTGGACAAGGGCCATTTGGGGAACGACGGAAAGGGGGGGCAACAATTTTGATGTGATCCTGAGGAACTTCGGACAGGACAAACTTTGTGGTTTTCAGGTAGTGTGGGATGGATTTCGGCCAGGGAGTTGATGCCATTGAACGACTCATTTATTTTATTAATAAAATATTTATTTAAGGAGACTTAAATAATAAATTTATTAACTCAAACAAATATGTAATAGGGTTCACTTCTTAAACTTCCTTTTTAGTTATATGGTACTAAGTTAGTTTAGTTATGATATATGATAAAGATGGTTGCTAACCGGGGAAGTCATGCACCACGATTTGCATGAAGTCACTGATCATCAACTAATTTCTTGCGAGCTTAAATGTGAAATATTTAAAAGAATTAAATATAGGGATTTTAAGTATTTTGATGATAATGCATTTGGAACGGACTTAAATAATATTAACTGGGCCTCGATTTTTAATGATTTGACAAATATTGACAAGGTTTACCTCTTGAAAAATATATAAGTCCACGCACTAGAAACATTTTTATTTAATTTTTTGCAAGTTATCTCTATTGTGTCAGGGAAATCAAGTACCCTGGGGTAAATTGCTTTATATCTTTTCTCCTACTGGTCAGATTGTCATGATTCTTTTATTTAACGTTTCCTTGGAATGTTTTTCAGCTTTTGTTAAAAAAACGAAGAAAATCCATGCACTAGAAACATTTGTATGTAACTTTTTGCAACTCAGGTCTAATGTGTCAGGAAAAGTCAAGTACCCTTGGGTAAATTACTTTATATCTTTCCTTCTACTAATTAGATTGACATGATTCCTTTATTAAAAGATTCCTTGCAATGTTTTTCAGTTTTTGTTAAAAGAATGAAGACAATCCATTCATTAGACACAATTTTATTTAACTTTCGGCCAGTTATATCTAGTGTGTCAAAGAAAATCAAATACCCTTGGGTAAATTGCCTCATAACTTTCCTTCTACTGGTCAGATCAGCATGATTCTTTAGCTAAGAGTTTCCTTGGAATGTTTTTCAGCTTTTGTTAAAAAAATGAAGAAAATCCATGCACCAGAAACATTTTTATTTAACTTTTTGGAAGTCATGTCTAGTGTGTCAGGGAGTATCCAGTACCCTTGGGTAAATTGCTTTATAACTTTCCTTCTACTAGTCAGATAGGCATGATTCTTGTATTAAAAGTGTCCTTGGAATGTTTTTCAACTCTTATTAAAAAAATGAAGAAAATCCATGCCCTAGAAACAATTTTATTTAATTTTTTGCAAGTCATGTCTAATGTGTCAGAGAAAATCAAGTACCCTAAAGTATATTGCTCTATAACTTTCATTCTAATCCATAGATTTACTTGATTTTTGCTATAACTGATTCCCTAAACTATTCTTTTATTTTGCTGCAAAAATCAAAAAAGTCTATAAACTAGAGACATTTTTATCACGGTTTTGGTAAGTCAAGTTTACGATGTATAGGGAATCCAGGCACTATTAGATAAATTGCTTTATAACTTTCGTTCTGCCGGTCAGATTGACGTTATTCTTTTATTAAAAGATTCCTTGCAATGTTTTTCAGCTTTTGTTGAAAGAATGAAGACAATCCATTTATTAGACACAATTTTATTTAACTTTCGGCAAGTCATGTCTAGTGTGTCAGGGAAAATCCAATAACCTGGGGTAAATTGCTTTATAACTTTCCTTCTACTGGTCAGATTGGCATGATTCTTTTACTAAGAGTTTCCTTGAAATGTTTTTTAGCTTTTGTTAAAAGAATGAAGAAAATCATCAAGACATTTTTATCACGGTTCTGGTAAGCCAAGTTTACGATGTATAGGGAATCCAGGCACTATTAGGAAAATTTTCTACTGGTCAGATTGGCATGATTCTTCTATTAAAAGACTCCTTGCAATGTTTTTCTGCTTTTGTTCAAAGAATAAAGAAAATGATAACTCAGAGACGAAACGACGGATTTTGATATTCTTAACCTACCTCGTATCTCCTACCGTTTCCTACAGATCCCCATGCAGTTCATCCTTATCTTGGACACCCTGTATATAGGCTATTCTCAAAATTTATATATAGTAATAAAACGCATTTTATTCCTTTCAGTGGAACCCCTGGGAATTTCCCAATTTCGGGGCGTAAATAATCGTGGATAAACTATATGACTTTATAAACTTAATGATCGCTTTAAACCTGAAAAAACTAGTTAAGAAAATTTATTGATTTTTAATTATCTGCTACAAAGACGTCCCTTTCCCACTAGAAAGATAAGTACATGTTTTTTTGCAATGACCTAAAAAGAGACGAAAGATAGAGTAGGGTTTAGACATTTTTTTTCTTTCTATCGAGTTAGAGAGTGCGCTCGCAGGCTTCGAAAACTCCTTATTTACCGTCACTACTGTTCTCACAATAGCTACTATGATCGGAGCTACTGTAACCGTCCGAATCCGACCCACGTCCCTTCCTATAACTATTCTTCCACCTTTCCGCCCATTTCATGGTGCCCTCCTTGGTCACCGGCTGCTCCAGGGCATCGTCAAAGGCCGCCTCGTCGTCACTATCGGTGTCACTAAAACCCCCATTTCCCGCATTTTCTTTTAAACCCAATTTGACACCGACGCTATTTACCTGACGCTAGACGTGGAATCGTCGTCGTCATCGGACTCGTCCAGTTCGTTACAAGACTGTCCGAAGTTCTTGTCAGTCCACTCGTCCTCGTCCATTTGGCTCGGGTGGTCCTCGTGGTCCGAGGACACGTTTCCGCTGGACAAGTTGGACACCTCAATGCGTTCGGGGGTTTGTACTGAAGAGAAAACGATAGAAAGGTGAAGAGAATCGAGATTGAGGTGTGCCGATGTAATTACATACCGCGATCTAAAAGGTCCACCCCGGTAACGCCGAACGGTTTTTTCTGCGGGCTCTGGCCGACCTCCCGACCTGAAACCGCTTGACTATTATAAGGGAATTGGGGGGAAGTGCGAGGGTTTTCACCTTTTTGGCTGGGTTTTCGGGTTAATTTGGTCGGTCTGGGCAGCTCGCCCTGCATGCCGTAATGGTGGATGCAGAAGAACCGGTAGCCGTACTGTCCGTCCCGGTCGAACATGTAGGAGCCCAGTCGTAGCTGGGAGTGACAGTATTGGCATCTGTCGAAAGGTGGTTTAGGGGGTTGGTTATATGTGTGAAAAATGTTTGTGATGGGAGGGTTGTTGTTAGTTGGGGGTTGGGTTTGCCAGATTTGTATAATTTCTGGTTAAAAATTTGAAAAAGTATTTTTTTTCAGTGTCGCAGATAAAAATTTGGAAGTAAAAGGTTGGTTTCCTAAGGTAAAAAAACCAAAAATCCCCAAAATTATGACTTTTTTTTGGGGAAGATCGTTGAAACTTTGCAGATTATTATAATTAATGATTTTCTTACTAGCAGTTTTTAAATCAACTCTTTAAGTCCAATAGAACAGAATTTTTTCCCTAAAAGCAAAGATTTTCATATTAAAAAAACGAAAAGTGGCCAAAATTTTGACTTTTTTTTAAAGTAGGTCCTTGAAACTTTCCAGATTATTATAATTAATGATTTCCTTACTGGTCGTTTTTAAATCAACTTTCTAAGTACAACAGAACAGAATTTGTTCCCTAAAAGCAGTTTTTCATATTAAAAAAACGAAAAGTGGCCAAAATTTTGACTTTTTTTCGGAGTAGGTCCTTGAAACTTTCCAGATTATTATAATTAATGAGTTCCTTACTGGCAATTTTTAAATCAACTCTCTAAGTACAATAGAACAGAATTTGTTCCCTAAAAGCAAAGTTTTTCATATTAAAAAAACGAAAAGTGGCCAAAATTTTGACTTTTTTTCGGAGTAGGTCCTTGAAACTTTCCAGATTATTATAATTAATGAGTTCCTTACTGGCAATTTTTAAATCAACTCTCTAAGTACAATAGAACAGAATTTGTTCCCTAAAGGCAAAGATTTTCATATTAAAAAAACGAAAAGTGGCCAAAATTTTGACTTTTTTTTGGAGTAGGTCCTTGAAACTTTCCAGATTGTTATAATTAATGATTTCCTTACTGGTCAATTTTAAATCAACTCTCTAAGTACAATAGAACAGAATTTGTTCCCTAAAAGCAAAGTTTTTCATATTAAAAAAACGAAAAGTGGCCAAAATTTTGACTTTTTTTTGGAGTAGGTCCTTGAAACTTTCCAGATTATTATAATTAATGGTTTCCTTACTGGTCGTTTTTAAATCAACTCTTTAACTACAATAGAACAGAATTTGTTCCCTAAAAGCAAATTTTTTCATATTAAAAAAACGAAAAGTGGCCAAAATTTTGACTTTTTTTAGAAGTAGGTCCTTAAAACTTTCCAGATTATTATAATTAATGATTTCCTTACTGGTCGTTTTTAAATCAACTCTCTAAGTACAATAGAACAGAATTTGTTCCCTAAAGGCAAAGTTTTTCATATTAAAAAAACGAAAAGTGGCCAAAATTTTGACTTTTTTTTGGAGTAGGTCCTTGAAACTTTCCAGATTATTATAATTAATGATTTCCTTACTGGTCGTTTTTAAATCAACTCTTTAACTAGAATAGAACAGAATTTGTTCCCTAAAGGCAAAGTTTTTCATATTAAAAAAACGAAAAGTGGCCAAAATTTTGACTTTTTTTTGGAGTAGGTCCTTGAAACTTTCCAGATTGTTATAATTAATGATTTCCTTACTGGCAGTTTTTAAATCAACTCTTTAACTACAATAGAACAGAATTTGTTCCCTAAAAGCAAATTTTTTCATATTAAAAAAACGAAAAGTGGCCAAAATTTTGACTTTTTTTAGAAGTAGGTCCTTAAAACTTTCCAGATTATTATAATTAATGATTTCCTTACTGGTCGTTTTTAAATCAACTCTCTAAGTACAATAGAACAGAATTTGTTCCCTAAAGGCAAAGTTTTTCATATTAAAAAAACGAAAAGTGGCCAAAATTTTGACTTTTTTTTGGAGTAGGTCCTTGAAACTTTCCAGATTATTATAATTAATGATTTCCTTACTGGTCGTTTTTAAATCAACTCTTTAACTAGAATAGAACAGAATTTGTTCCCTAAAGGCAAAGTTTTTCATATTAAAAAAACGAAAAGTGGCCAAAATTTTGACTTTTTTTTGGAGTAGGTCCTTGAAACTTTCCAGATTATTATAATTAATGATTTCCTTACTGGTCAATTTTAAATCAACTCTCTAAGTACAATATAACAGAATTTGTTCCCTAAAAGCAAAGTTTTTTACATGAAAAACACCAAAATTGCCCAAAATATTGACTTTTTTTTGAAGTAGGTTCCTGAAACTTTCCAGATTATTATAATTAATGATTTTCTTACTGGCAGTTTTTAAATCAACTCTCTAAGTACAATAGAACAGAATTTGTTCCCTAAAAGCAAAGATTTTCATATTAAAAAAACGAAAAGTGGCCAAAATTTTGACTTTTTTTTGGAGTAGGTCCTTGAAACTTTCCAGATTGTTATAATTAATGATTTCCTTACTGGCAGTTTTTAAATCAACTCTCTAAGTACAATAGAACAGAATTTGTTCCCTAAAAGCAAAGTTTTTCATATTAAAAAAACGAAAAGTGGCCAAAATTTTGACTTTTTTTTGGAGTAGGTCCTTGAAACTTTCCAGATTATTATAATTAATGGTTTCCTTACTGGTCGTTTTTAAATCAACTCTTTAACTACAATAGAACAGAATTTGTTCCCTAAAAGCAAATTTTTTCATATTAAAAAAACGAAAAGTGGCCAAAATTTTGACTTTTTTTAGAAGTAGGTCCTTAAAACTTTCCAGATTATTATAATTAATGATTTCCTTACTGGTCGTTTTTAAATCAACTCTCTAAGTACAATAGAACAGAATTTGTTCCCTAAAAGCAAAGTTTTTCATATTAAAAAAACGAAAAGTGGCCAAAATTTTGACTTTTTTTTGGAGTAGGTCCTTGAAACTTTCCAGATTATTATAATTAATGGTTTCCTTACTGGTCGTTTTTAAATCAACTCTTTAACTACAATAGAACAGAATTTGTTCCCTAAAAGCAAATTTTTTCATATTAAAAAAACGAAAAGTGGCCAAAATTTTGACTTTTTTTAGAAGTAGGTCCTTAAAACTTTCTAGATTATTATAATTAATGATTTCCTTACTGGTCAATTTTAAATCAACTCTCTAAGTACAATATAACAGAATTTGTTCCCTAAAAGCAAAGTTTTTTACATGAAAAACACCAAAATTGCCCAAAATATTGACTTTTTTTTGAAGTAGGTTCCTGAAACTTTCCAGATTATTATAATTAATGATTTTCTTACTGGCAGTTTTTAAATCAACTCTCTAAGTACAATAGAACAGAATTTGTTCCCTAAAAGCAAAGATTTTCATATTAAAAAAACGAAAAGTGGCCAAAATTTTGACTTTTTTTTGGAGTAGGTCCTTGAAACTTTCCAGATTGTTATAATTAATGATTTCCTTACTGGCAGTTTTTAAATCAACTCTCTAAGTACAATAGAACAGAATTTGTTCCCTAAAAGCAAAGTTTTTCATATTAAAAAAACGAAAAGTGGCCAAAATTTTGACTTTTTTTTGGAGTAGGTCCTTGAAACTTTCCAGATTATTATAATTAATGGTTTCCTTACTGGTCGTTTTTAAATCAACTCTTTAACTACAATAGAACAGAATTTGTTCCCTAAAAGCAAATTTTTTCATATTAAAAAAACGAAAAGTGGCCAAAATTTTGACTTTTTTTAGAAGTAGGTCCTTAAAACTTTCCAGATTATTATAATTAATGATTTCCTTACTGGTCGTTTTTAAATCAACTCTCTAAGTACAATAGAACAGAATTTGTTCCCTAAAGGCAAAGTTTTTCATATTAAAAAAACGAAAAGTGGCCAAAATTTTGACTTTTTTTTGGAGTAGGTCCTTGAAACTTTCCAGATTATTATAATTAATGATTTCCTTACTGGTCGTTTTTAAATCAACTCTTTAACTAGAATAGAACAGAATTTGTTCCCTAAAGGCAAAGTTTTTCATATTAAAAAAACGAAAAGTGGCCAAAATTTTGACTTTTTTTTGGAGTAGGTCCTTGAAACTTTCCAGATTATTATAATTAATGATTTCCTTACTGGTCAATTTTAAATCAACTCTCTAAGTACAATAGAACAGAATTTGTTCCCTAAAAGCAAAGTTTTTTACATGAAAAACATCAAAATTGCCCAAAATATTGACTTTTTTTTGAAGTAGGTTCCTGAAACTTTCCAGATTATTATAATTAATGATTTCCTTACTGGTCGTTTTTAAATCAACTCTTTAACTAGAATAGAACAGAATTTGTTCCCTAAAGGCAAAGTTTTTCATATTAAAAAAACGAAAAGTGGCCAAAATTTTGACTTTTTTTTGGAGTAGGTCCTTGAAACTTTCCAGATTATTATAATTAATGATTTCCTTACTGGTCAATTTTAAATCAACTCTCTAAGTACAATAGAACAGAATTTGTTCCCTAAAAGCAAAGTTTTTTACATGAAAAACACCAAAATTGCCCAAAATATTGACTTTTTTTTGAAGTAGGTTCCTGAAACTTTCCAGATTATTATAATTAATGATTTCCTTATTGGTCGTTTTTAAATCAACTCTCTAAGTACAATAGAACAGAATTTGTTCCCTAAAAGCAAAGTTTTTCATATTAAAAAAACGAAAAGTGGCCAAAATTTTGACTTTTTTTTGGAGTAGGTCCTTGAAACTTTCCAGATTATTATAATTAATGGTTTCCTTACTGGTCGTTTTTAAATCAACTCTTTAACTACAATAGAACAGAATTTGTTCCCTAAAAGCAAATTTTTTCATATTAAAAAAACGAAAAGTGGCCAAAATTTTGACTTTTTTTAGAAGTAGGTCCTTAAAACTTTCCAGATTATTATAATTAATGATTTCCTTACTGGTCGTTTTTAAATCAACTCTCTAAGTACAATAGAACAGAATTTGTTCCCTAAAAGCAAAGTTTTTCACATGAAAAAAACCAAAATTGCCCAAAATTTTGACTTTTTTTTGAAGAAGGTCGTTAAAACTTGCCAGATTATTATAATTAATGATTTCCTTACTGGTCGTTTTTAAATCAACTCTTTAACTAGAATAGAACAGAATTTGTTCCCTAAAGGCAAAGTTTTTCATATTAAAAAAACGAAAAGTGGCCAAAATTTTGACTTTTTTTTGGAGTAGGTTCTTGAAACTTTCCAGATTATTATAATTAATGATTTTCTTACTGGCAGTTTTTAAATCAACTCTCTAAGTACAATAGAACAGAATTTGTTCCCTAAAAGCAAAGTTTTTTACATGAAAAACACCAAAATTGCCCAAAATATTGACTTTTTTTTGAAGTAGGTTCCTGAAACTTTCCAGATTATTATAATTAATGATTTCCTTATTGGTCGTTTTTAAATCAACTCTCTAAGTACAATAGAACAGAATTTGTTCCCTAAAAGCAAAGTTTTTCATATTAAAAAAACGAAAAGTGGCCAAAATTTTGACTTTTTTTTGGAGTAGATCCTTGAAACTTTCCAGATTATTATAATTAATGATTTCCTTACTGGCAGTTTTTAAATCAACTCTCTAAGTACAATAGAACAGGATTTGTTCCCTAAAAGCAAAGTTTTTCGCATGAAAAAAACCAAAATTGCCCAAAACTTTGACTTTTTTTTGGAGTTGGTTCTTGAAACTTTCCAGATTATTATAATTAATGATTTTCTTACTAGCAGTTTTTAAATCAACTCTTTAAGTTCAATATAAAAAAATTAAGGTACAAAAAAGTCCCATTTTCACAGAAATACTCTTTACAAAACCATTTAAACAGTGAAAAACCTAAACATCTAAGGACAGTTAAACGGCGAAACACCACAAAACTTAAAAAAAAGCAACTATTAAAATGATTGTACTTACTTGAAACATCCATGATGGAAAAACCGTCCTTCGGCAGACAGTCTTTCCATAAGATAAACCCGTTTATTGCAAAAATGACAAAACTCCGATCCGCTTTGTATGTTAACCGGTTTGGCTGGCACCTAAAAACCCCCCATCATAAATATCAAATAACAATTGCACTAAATTTAGCACATACAGGCTTCTCCACCAGTTTTTCCTTCTCCTGGGGCACTTTGCTGACCAACTTTTCGGTAATGGTGGCCACCTTATTTTGCCCCAGTTCCCTGTTCATACCCTCCTTCAGTTTCAGGTCTAACTGTTTTATATTGCGGTCAATATCGGCGTATTTTGCTATTAAAAAAATTAACGTTAAAAAGGGAGGGATGCAGGAGAGCGAGAGTTACTACCCTCAGTGCTGTCCTGCCTGTCCAAATGCTTCTTTTCCATCTTCGTCTGTCTCGCGAGGAATTCCTCCTTGCTCCATCTAGGAACGCGTTCCTTATCCGCGTTCAGCGTCGACGGTTTCCCGATTTTATTTTCGATGATTTTTTTCTCGATTTGCTGAATGTTCCAGTCGGAGGTTTCTGGAAAAAATTGGGGGTTCAATTTGGAACGTCCCTGGAACAGTGAGTGAATTTTACCGATTTTTCCTATTGCACGCATCAAGTCTTTCGGTTTCTTTTCGGTTGGGTGCTTATTGCTCCATTTGTCTTGTAGACTTTTGATTTTCGACGCGATGTCTTCTTCGGCGTTGGTGTTCGTTAAGGGCTTAGGGCCGCCCGGGAGTTTACTTTCGTGGTCCTAAATTTCAACCTTTTATCAGATTTTCTGGGATAAAACTTGGGTTATTCGTTAAATTTTCTGGTTTATTAGGAGTAATTGTTATTCAGTTAGTATAAAGCCCACAACAGTCAGTTAAAAATCGGTTTAAACGAGTGGAGGAGCACAGGGAGTTCCCTTGCATCCCCCTCGGGTTCTTAGGGGGAAGAAACTCCCCGGTTTCCTCCTTATCAGACAACAGCAAACTGCACGACCATCTTACGGGCACATAAGTGAATTGCTTTTCCAGATCTTTGACGCGGTCCTGGAACTTCGGTGCGGTCTGACGGTACAAGAAAATCGAATAATCTTCGAACGGTCCGGAAGACTCGTCATCGGGTCTACAGTTCGCCTGCAGCATCTGCATGCTCTTCAAAAACTGTTCAGTTTGACGTTGACGTTGCTGTTTACGTCTGCTCTGTCTGTCCTGTCGGTTGCACGCGATCTCCTCCAGGACCTTCTGGCGTTCCTCCTTTTTTAGGGACAACGGGAAATTTTACTCATTGCAGTATGCACGGGTTTGTTCTTCAAAAGTCACGGGGTTTTAGATCGGGAAATCTTGACGACCTTTAAATACCTAACGCGGCTAAAAAAAAATCAAACGCCCTCACTTTTATACACCATCTAAATAAAACAAGCCCATTTCAAGTAAAACTAACTAATGATTATAAATTAATTTTTTTTCGAGTAGATCCTTGATTCTCCAGATTGTTATAATTAATGATTTCCTTACTGGTAGTTTTTAAATCAACTCTCTACGTACAATAGAACCGAATTTGTCCCCCAAAAGCAAAGTTTTTCATATGAAAAAAACCAAAATTGCCCAAAATTTTGACTTGTTTTTGGAGTAAGCTCTTGAAACTTTCCAGATTGTTATAATTAATGATTTCCTTACTGGTAGTTTTTAAATCAACTCTCTACGTACAATAGAACAGAATTTGTCCCCCAAAAGCAAAGTTTTTTATATGAAAAAAACCAAAATTGCCCAAAATTTTGACTTTTTTTTAGAGTAAGCTCTTGAAACTTCCCAGATTGTTATAATTAATGATTTCCTAACTGGTAGTTTTTAAATCAACTCTCTACGTATAATAGAACAGAATTTGTCCCCCAAAAGCAAAGTTTTTCATATGAAAAAAATCAAAATTGCCCAAAATTTTGACTTTCTTTTAGAGTAAGCTCTTGAAACTTTCCAGACTATTATAATTAATGATTTCCTTACTGGTAGTTTTTAAATCAACTCTTTACGTACAATAGAACAGAATTTGTCCCCCAAAAGCAAAGTTTTTCATATGAAAAAAACCAAAATTGCCCAAAATTTTGACTTTTTTTTAGAGTAAGCTCTTGAAACTTTCCAGATTGTTATAATTAACGAATTCCTTACTGGTAGTTTTTAAATCAACTCTATACGTCCCCCAAAAGCAAAGTTTTTCATATGAAAAAAACCAAAATTGCCCAAAATTTTGACTTTTTTTTAGAGTAAGCTCTTGAAACTTTCCAGATTGTTATAATTAATGCTTTCCTTACTGGTAGTTTTTAAATCAACTCTCTACGTATAATAGAACAGAATTTGTCCCCCAAAAGCAAAGTTTTTCATATGAAAAAAATGAAAAGTGGCCAAAATTTTGACTTTTTTAGAGTAAGCTCTTGAAACTTCCCAGATTATTATAATTAATGATTTCCTTACTGGTAGTTTTTAAATCAACTCTCTACGTACAATAGAACAGAATTTGTCCCCCAAAAGCAAAGTTTTTTATATGAAAAAAACCAAAATTGCCCAAAATTTTTACTTTTTTTAGAGTAAGCTCTTGAAACTTTCCAGATTGTTATAATTAACGATGTCCTTACTGGTAGTTTTTAAATCAACTCTCTACGTACAATAGAACAGAATTTGTCCCCCAAAAGCAAGGTTTTTTATATGAAAAAAACCAAAATTGCCCAAAATTTTGACTTTTTTTTAGAGTAAGCTCTTGAAACTTTCCAGATTGTTATAATTAATGCTTTCCTTACTGGTAGTTTTTAAATCAACTCTCTACGTATAATAGAACAGAATTTGTCCCCCAAAAGCAAAGTTTTTCATATGAAAAAAATGAAAAGTGGCCAAAATTTTGACTTTTTTTTGGAGTAGATCCTTGAAACTTTTCAGATTGTTATAATTAATGATTTCCTTACTGGTAGTTTTTAAATCAACTCTCTACGTACAATAGAACGGCATTTGTCCCCCAAAAGCAAAGTTTTTTATATGAAAAAAACCAAAATTGCCCAAAATTTTGACTTTTTTTAGAGTAAGCTCTTGAAACATTCCAGATTGTTATAATTAACGATTTCCTTACTGGTAGTTTTTAAATCAACTCTCTATGTACAATAGAACAGAATTTGTCCCCCAAAAGCAAAGTTTTTCATATGAAAAAAACGAAAAATGGCCAAAATTTTGACTTTTTTTTGGAGTAGATCCTTGAAACTTTCCAGATTGTTATAATTAACGATTTCCTTACTGGTAGTTTTTAAATCAACTCTCTACGTATAATAGAACAGAATTTGTCCCCCAAAAGCAAAGTTTTTCATATGAAAAAAATGAAAAGTGGCCAAAATTTTGACTTTTTTTTAGAGTAAGCTCTTGAAACTTCCCAGATTATTATAATTAATGATTTCCTTACTGGTAGTTTTTAAATCAACTCTCTACGTACAATAGAACGGCATTTGTCCCCCAAAAGCAAAGTTTTTTATATGAAAAAAACCAAAATTGCCCAAAATTTTGACTTTTTTTTAGAGTAAGCTCTTGAAACTTTCCAGATTGTTATAATTAATGATTTCCTTACTGGTAGTTTTTAAATTAACTCTCTACATACAATAGAACGGCATATGTCCCCCAAAAGCAAAGTTTTTCATATGAAAAAAACCAAAATTGGTCAAAATTTTGACTTTTTTTTGGAGTAGATCCATGAAACTTTCCAGATTGTTATAATTAATGATTTCCTTACTGGTAGTTTTTAAATCAACTCTCTACGTACAATAGAACAGAATTTGTCCCCCAAAAGCAAAGTTTTTCATATGAAAAAAATCAAAATTGCCCAAAATTTTGACTTTTTTTTAAAGTAAGCTCTTGAAACTTTCCAGACTATTATAATTAATGATTTCCTTACTGGTAGTTTTTAAATCAACTCTCTACGTACAATAGAACAGAATTTGTCCCCCAAAAGCAAGGTTTTTTATATGAAAAAACCAAATTTGCCCAAAATTTTGACTTTTTTTTAGAGTAAGCTCTTGAAACTTTCCAGATTGTTATAATTAATGATTTCCTTACTGGTAGTTTTTAAATCAACTCTCTACGTACAATAGAACAGAATTTGTCCCTCAAAAGCAAAGTTTTTTATATGAAAAAAACCAAAATTGGTCAAAATTTTGACTTTTTTTTGGAGTAGATCCTTGAAACTTTCCAGATTGTTATAATTAATGCTTTCCTTACTGGAAGTTTTTAAATCAACTCTCTACGTACAATAGAACAGAATTTGTCCCCCAAAAGCAAAGTTTTTCATATGAAAAAAATCAAAATTGCCCAAAATTTTGACTTTTTTTTAAAGTAAGCTCTTGAAACTTTTCAGACTATTATAATTAATGATTTCCTTACTGGTAGTTTTTAAATCAACTCTCTACGTACAATAGAACAGAATTTGTCCCAGAAAAGCAAAGTTTTTTATATGAAAAAAACCAAAATTGCCCAAAATTTTGACTTTTTTTTAGAGTAAGCTCTTGAAACTTTCTAGATTGTTATAATTAATGATTTCCTTACTGGTAGTTTTTAAATCAACTCTCTACGTACAATAAAACAGAATTTGTCCCAGAAAAGCAAAGTTTTTCATATGAAAAAAACCAAAATTGGTCAAAATTTTGACTTTTTTTTAGAGTAGATCCTTGAAACTTTCCAGATTGTTATAATTAATAATTTCCTTACTGGTAGTTTTTAAATCAACTCTCTACGTACAATAAAACAGAATTTGTCCCCCAAAAGCAAAGTTTTTTATATGAAAGAAACCAAAATTGCCCAAAATTTTGACTTTTTTTTAGAGTAAGCTCTTGAAACTTTCCAGATAGTTATAATTAACGATGTCCTTACTGGTAGTTTTTAAATCAACTCTCTACGTACAATAGAACAGAATTTGTCCCAGAAAAGCAAAGTTTTTCATATGAAAAAAACCAAAATTGGTCAAAATTTTGACTTTTTTTTGGAGTAGATCCTTGAAACTTTCCAGATTGTTATAATTAATGATGTCCTTACTGGTAGTTTTTAAATCAACTCTCTACGTACAATAGAACAGAATTTGTCCCAGAAAAGCAAAGTTTTTCATATGAAAAAAACGAAAAGTGGCCAAAATTTTGACTTTTTTTCAGAGTAAGCTCTTGAAACTTTCCAGATTGTTATAATTAATGATTTCCTTACTGGTAGTTTTTAAATCAACTCTCTACGTACAATAGAACAGAATTTGTCCCTCAAAAGCAAAGTTTTTCATATGAAAAAAACCAAAATTGGTCAAAATTTTGACTTTTTTTTGGAGTAGATCCTTGAAACTTTCCAGATTGTTATAATTAATAATTTCCTTACTGGTAGTTTTTAAATCAACTCTCTACGTACAATAAAACAGAATTTGTCCCCCAAAAGCAAAGTTTTTTATATGAAAGAAACCAAAATTGCCCAAAATTTTGACTTTTTTTTAGAGTAAGCTCTTGAAACTTTCCAGATAGTTATAATTAACGATGTCCTTACTGGTAGTTTTTAAATCAACTCTCTACGTACAATAGAACAGAATTTGTCCCAGAAAAGCAAAGTTTTTCATATGAAAAAAACCAAAATTGGTCAAAATTTTGACTTTTTTTTAGAGTAGATCCTTGAAACTTTCCAGATTGTTATAATTAATAATTTCCTTACTGGTAGTTTTTAAATCAACTCTCTACGTACAATAAAACAGAATTTGTCCCCCAAAAGCAAAGTTTTTTATATGAAAAAAACCAAAATTGCCCAAAATTTTGACTTTTTTTTAGAGTAAGCTCTTGAAACTTTCCAGATAGTTATAATTAACGATTTCCTTACTGGTAGTTTTTAAATCAACTCTCTACGTACAATAGAACAGAATTTGTCCCAGAAAAGCAAAGTTTTTCATATGAAAAAAACCAAAATTGGTCAAAATTTTGACTTTTTTTTGGAGTAGATCCTTGAAACTTTCCAGATTGTTATAATTAATGATTTCCTTACTGGTAGTTTTTAAATCAACTCTCTACGTACAATAGAACAGAATTTGTCCCAGAAAAGCAAAGTTTTTCATATGAAAAAAACCAAAATTGGTCAAAATTTTGACTTTTTTTTGGAGTAGATCCTTGAAACTTTCCAGATTGTTATAATTAATGATGTCCTTACTGGTAGTTTTTAAATCAACTCTCTACGTACAATAGAACAGAATTTGTCCCAGAAAAGCAAAGTTTTTCATATGAAAAAAACCAAAATTGGTCAAAATTTTGACTTTTTTTTGGAGTAGATCCTTGAAACTTTCCAGATTGTTATAATTAATGATGTCCTTACTGGTAGTTTTTAAATCAACTCTCTACGTACAATAGAACAGAATTTGTCCCAGAAAAGCAAAGTTTTTCATATGAAAAAAACCAAAATTGGTCAAAATTTTGACTTTTTTTTGGAGTAGATCCTTGAAACTTTCCAGATTGTTATAATTAATGATTTCCTTACTGGTAGTTTTTAAATCAACTCTCTACGTACAATAGAACAGAATTTGTCCCCCAAAAGCAAAGTTTTTTATATGAAAAAAACCAAAATTGCCCAAAATTTTGACTTTTTTTTAGAGTAAGCTCTTGAAACTTTCCAGATTGTTATAATTAACGATTTCCTTACTGGTAGTTTTTAAATCAACTCTCTACATACAATAGAACAGAATTTGTCCCCCAAAAGCAAAGTTTTTTATATGAAAAAAACCAAAATTGCCCAAAATTTTGACTTTTTTTTAGAGTAAGCTCTTGAAACTTTCCAGATAGTTATAATTAACGATTTCCTTACTGGTAGTTTTTAAATCAACTCTCTACGTACAATAGAACAGAATTTGTCCCAGAAAAGCAAAGTTTTTCATATGAAAAAAACCAAAATTGGTCAAAATTTTGACTTTTTTTTGGAGTAGATCCTTGAAACTTTCTAGATTGTTATAATTAATGATTTCCTTACTGGTAGTTTTTAAATCAACTCTCTACGTACAATAGAACAGAATTTGTCCCCCAAAAGCAAAGTTTTTTATATGAAAAAAACCAAAATTGCCCAAAATTTTGACTTTTTTTTAGAGTAAGCTCTTGAAACTTTCCAGATTGTTATAATTAATGATTTCCTTACTGGTAGTTTTTAAATCAACTCTTTACGTACAATAGAACAGAATTTGTCCCCCAAAAGCAAAGTTTTTTATATGAAAAAAACCAAAATTGCCCAAAATTTTGACTTTTTTTTAGAGTAAGCTCTTGAAACTTTCCAGATTGTTATAATTAACGATTTCCTTACTGGTAGTTTTTAAATCAACTCTCTACATACAATAGAACAGAATTTGTCCCCCAAAAGCAAAGTTTTTTATATGAAAAAAACCAAAATTGCCCAAAATTTTGACTTTTTTTTAGAGTAAGCTCTTGAAACTTTCCAGATAGTTATAATTAATGATGTCCTTACTGGTAGTTTTTAAATCAACTCTCTACGTACAATAAAACAGAATTTGTCCCAGAAAAGCAAAGTTTTTCATATGAAAAAAACCAAAATTGGTCAAAATTTTGACTTTTTTTTGGAGTAGATCCTTGAAACTTTCCAGATTGTTATAATTAATGATTTCCTTACTGGTAGTTTTTAAATCAACTCTCTACGTACAATAGAACAGAATTTGTCCCCCAAAAGCAAAGTTTTTTATATGAAAAAAACCAAAATTGCCCAAAATTTTGACTTTTTTTTAGAGTAAGCTCTTGAAACTTTCCAGATAGTTATAATTAACGATTTCCTTACTGGTAGTTTTTAAATCAACTCTCTACGTACAATAGAACAGAATTTGTCCCAGAAAAGCAAAGTTTTTCATATGAAAAAAACCAAAATTGGTCAAAATTTTGACTTTTTTTTGGAGTAGATCCTTGAAACTTTCCAGATTGTTATAATTAATGATGTCCTTACTGGTAGTTTTTAAATCAACTCTCTACGTACAATAGAACAGAATTTGTCCCAGAAAAGCAAAGTTTTTCATATGAAAAAAACCAAAATTGGTTAAAATTTTGACTTTTTTTTGGAGTAGATCCTTGAAACTTTCCAGATTGTTATAATTAATGATTTCCTTACTGGTAGTTTTTAAATCAACTCTCTACGTACAATAGAACAGAATTTGTCCCCCAAAAGCAAAGTTTTTTATATGAAAAAAACCAAAATTGGTCAAAATTTTGACTTTTTTTTGGAGTAGATCCTTGAAACTTTCTAGATTGTTATAATTAATGATTTCCTTACTGGTAGTTTTTAAATCAACTCTCTACGTACAATAGAACAGAATTTGTCCCAGAAAAGCAAAGTTTTTCATATGAAAAAAACCAAAATTGGTCAAAATTTTGACTTTTTTTTGGAGTAGATCCTTGAAACTTTCTAGATTGTTATAATTAATGATTTCCTTACTGGTAGTTTTTAAATCAACTCTCTACGTACAATAGAACAGAATTTGTCCCCCAAAAGCAAAGTTTTTTATATGAAAAAAACCAAAATTGCCCAAAATTTTGACTTTTTTTTAGAGTAAGCTCTTGAAACTTTCCAGATTGTTATAATAAATGATTTCCTTACTGGTAGTTTTTAAATCAACTCTTTACGTACAATAGAACAGAATTTGTCCCCCAAAAGCAAAGTTTTTTATATGAAAAAAACCAAAATTGCCCAAAATTTTGACTTTTTTTTAGAGTAAGCTCTTGAAACTTTTCAGATAGTTATAATTAACGATTTCCTTACTGGTAGTTTTTAAATCAACTCTCTACGTACAATAGAACAGAATTTGTCCCAGAAAAGCAAAGTTTTTCATATGAAAAAAACCAAAATTGGTCAAAATTTTGACTTTTTTTTGGAGTAGATCCTTGAAACTTTCCAGATTGTTATAATTAATGATTTCCTTACTGGTAGTTTTTAAATCAACTCTCTACATACAATAGAACAGAATTTGTCCCCCAAAAGCAAAGTTTTTCATATGAAAAAAACGAAAAGTGGCCAAAATTTTGACTTTTTTTTAGAGTAAGCTCTTGAAACTTTCCAGATTGTTATAATTAATGATTTCCTTACTGGTAGTTTTTAAATCGACTCTCTATGTACAATAGAACAGAATTTGTCCCCCAAAAGCAAAGTTTTTCATATGAAAAAAACGAAAAGTGGCCAAAATTTTGACTTTTTTTTAGAGTAAGCTCTTGAAACTTTCCAAATTGTTATAATTAATGATTTCCTTACTAATAGTTTTTAAATCGACTCTCTATGTACAATAGAACAGAATTTGTACCCCAAAAGCAAAGTTTTTCATATGAAAAAAACGAAAAATGGCCAAAATTTTGACTTTTTTTTGGAGTAAGCTCTTGAAACTTTCCAGATTGATATAATTAACGATTTCCTTACTGGTAGTTTCTAAATCAACTCTCTACGTACAATAGAACAGAATTTGTCCCCCAAAAGCAAAGTTTTTCATATGAAAAAAACCAAAATTGCCCAAAATTTTGACTTTTTTTTAGAGTAAGCTCTTGAAACTTTCCAGATTGTTATAATTAATGATTTCCTTACTGGTAGTTTTTAAATCAACTCTCTACATACAATAGAACAGAATTTGTCCCCCAAAAGCAAAGTTTTTAATATGAAAAAAACCAAAATTGGTCAAAATTTTGACTTTTTTTGGAGTAGATCCTTGAAACTTTCCAGATTGTTATATTTAATGATTTCCTTACTGGTAGTTTTTAAATCAACTCTCTACGTACAATAGAACAGAATTTGTCCCCCAAAAGCAAGGTTTTTCATATGAAAAAAACGAAAAGTGGCCAAAATTTTGGCTTTTTTTTAGAGTAAGCTCTTGAAACTTTCCAGATAGTTATAATTAATGATTTCCTTACTGGTAGTTTTTAAATCAACTCTCTACGTACAATAGAACAGAATTTGTCCCCCAAAAGCAAAGTTTTTTATATGAAAAAAACCAAAATTGCCCAAAATTTTGACTTTTTTTGGAGTAGATCCTTGAAACTTTCCAGATTGTTATATTTAATGATTTCCTTACTGGTAGTTTTTAAATCAACTCTCTACGTACAATAGAACAGAATTTGTCCCCCAAAATCAAGGTTTTTCATATGAAAAAAACGAAAAGTGGCCAAAATTTTGGCTTTTTTTTAGAGTAAGCTCTTGAAACTTTCCAGATTGTTATAACTAACGATTTCCTTACTGGTAGTTTTTAAATCAACTCTCTACATACAATAGAACAGAATTTGTCCCCCAAAAGCAAAGTTTTTCATATGAAAAAAACCAAAATTGGTCAAAATTTTGACTTTTTTTTGGAGTAGATCCTTGAAACTTTCCAGATTGTTATAATTAATGATTTCCTTACTGGTAGTTTCTAAATCAACTCTCTACGTACAATAGAACAGAATTTGTCCCCCAAAAGCAAAGTTTTTCATATGAAAAAAACGAAAAGTGGCCAAAATTTTGACTTTTTTTTGGAGTAGATCCTTGAAACTTTCCAGATTGTTATAATTAATGCTTTCCTTACTGGTAGTTTTTAAATCAACTCTCTACGTATAATAGAACAGAATTTGTCCCCCAAAAGCAAAGTTTTTCATATGAAAAAAACGAAAAGTGGCCAAAATTTTGACTTTTTTTTGGAGTAGATCCTTGAATCTTTCCAGATTGTTATAATTAATGATTTCCTTACTGGTAGTTTTTAAATCAACTCTCTACGTACAATAGAAAAGAATTTGTCCCAGAAAAGCAAAGTTTTTTATATGAAAAAAACCAAAATTGCCCAAAATTTTGACTTTTTTTTAGAGTAAGCTCTTGAAACTTTCCAGATTGTTATAATTAATGATTTCCTTACTGGTAGTTTTTAAATCAACTCTCTACGTACAATAGAACAGAATTTGTCCCAGAAAAGCAAAGTTTTTTATATGAAAAAAACCAAAATTGCCCAAAATTTTGACTTTTTTTTAGAGTAAGCTCTTGAAACTTTCCAGATAGTTATAATTAACGATTTCCTTACTGGTAGTTTTTAAATCAACTCTCTACGTACAATAGAACAGAATTTGTCCCAGAAAAGCAAAGTTTTTCATATGAAAAAAACCAAAATTGGTCAAAATTTTGACTTTTTTTTGGAGTAGATCCTTGAAACTTTCTAGATTGTTATAATTAATGATTTCCTTACTGGTAGTTTTTAAATCAACTCTCTACGTACAATAGAACAGAATTTGTCCCCCAAAAGCAAAGTTTTTTATATGAAAAAAACCAAAATTGCCCAAAATTTTGACTTTTTTTTAGAGTAAGCTCTTGAAACTTTCCAGATAGTTATAATTAACGATTTCCTTACTGGTAGTTTTTAAATCAACTCTCTACGTACAATAGAACAGAATTTGTCCCAGAAAAGCAAAGTTTTTCATATGAAAAAAACCAAAATTGGTCAAAATTTTGACTTTTTTTTGGAGTAGATCCTTGAAACTTTCTAGATTGTTATAATTAATGATTTCCTTACTGGTAGTTTTTAAATCAACTCTCTACGTACAATAGAACAGAATTTGTCCCCCAAAAGCAAGGTTTTTCATATGAAAAAAACGAAAAGTGGCCAAAATTTTGGCTTTTTTTTAGAGTAAGCTCTTGAAACTTTCCAGATAGTTATAATTAATGATTTCCTTACTGGTAGTTTTTAAATCAACTCTCTACGTACAATAGAACAGAATTTGTCCCCCAAAAGCAAAGTTTTTTATATGAAAAAAACCAAAATTGCCCAAAATTTTGACTTTTTTTGGAGTAGATCCTTGAAACTTTCCAGATTGTTATATTTAATGATTTCCTTACTGGTAGTTTTTAAATCAACTCTCTACGTACAATAGAACAGAATTTGTCCCCCAAAATCAAGGTTTTTCATATGAAAAAAACGAAAAGTGGCCAAAATTTTGGCTTTTTTTTAGAGTAAGCTCTTGAAACTTTCCAGATTGTTATAACTAACGATTTCCTTACTGGTAGTTTTTAAATCAACTCTCTACATACAATAGAACAGAATTTGTCCCCCAAAAGCAAAGTTTTTCATATGAAAAAAACCAAAATTGGTCAAAATTTTGACTTTTTTTTGGAGTAGATCCTTGAAACTTTCCAGATTGTTATAATTAATGATTTCCTTACTGGTAGTTTCTAAATCAACTCTCTACGTACAATAGAACAGAATTTGTCCCCCAAAAGCAAAGTTTTTCATATGAAAAAAACGAAAAGTGGCCAAAATTTTGACTTTTTTTTGGAGTAGATCCTTGAAACTTTCCAGATTGTTATAATTAATGCTTTCCTTACTGGTAGTTTTTAAATCAACTCTCTACGTATAATAGAACAGAATTTGTCCCCCAAAAGCAAAGTTTTTCATATGAAAAAAACGAAAAGTGGCCAAAATTTTGACTTTTTTTTGGAGTAGATCCTTGAATCTTTCCAGATTGTTATAATTAATGATTTCCTTACTGGTAGTTTTTAAATCAACTCTCTACGTACAATAGAAAAGAATTTGTCCCAGAAAAGCAAAGTTTTTTATATGAAAAAAACCAAAATTGCCCAAAATTTTGACTTTTTTTTAGAGTAAGCTCTTGAAACTTTCCAGATTGTTATAATTAATGATTTCCTTACTGGTAGTTTTTAAATCAACTCTCTACGTACAATAGAACAGAATTTGTCCCAGAAAAGCAAAGTTTTTTATATGAAAAAAACCAAAATTGCCCAAAATTTTGACTTTTTTTTAGAGTAAGCTCTTGAAACTTTCCAGATAGTTATAATTAACGATTTCCTTACTGGTAGTTTTTAAATCAACTCTCTACGTACAATAGAACAGAATTTGTCCCAGAAAAGCAAAGTTTTTCATATGAAAAAAACCAAAATTGGTCAAAATTTTGACTTTTTTTTGGAGTAGATCCTTGAAACTTTCTAGATTATTATAATTAATGATTTCCTTACTGGTAGTTTTTAAATCAACTCTCTACGTACAATAGAACAGAATTTGTCCCAGAAAAGCAAAGTTTTTCATATGAAAAAAACCAAAATTGGTCAAAATTTTGACTTTTTTTTGGAGTAGATCCTTGAAACTTTCTAGATTGTTATAATTAATGATTTCCTTACTGGTAGTTTTTAAATCAACTCTCTACGTACAATAGAACAGAATTTGTCCCCCAAAAGCAAAGTTTTTTATATGAAAAAAACCAAAATTGCCCAAAATTTTGACTTTTTTTTAGAGTAAGCTCTTGAAACTTTCCAGATAGTTATAATTAACGATTTCCTTACTGGTAGTTTTTAAATCAACTCTCTACGTACAATAGAACAGAATTTGTCCCAGAAAAGCAAAGTTTTTCATATGAAAAAAACCAAAATTGCCCAAAATTTTGACTTTTTTTTAGAGTAAGCTCTTGAAACTTTCCAGATAGTTATAATTAACGATTTCCTTACTGGTAGTTTTTAAATCAACTCTCTACGTACAATAGAACAGAATTTGTCCCAGAAAAGCAAAGTTTGTCATATGAAAAAAACCAAAATTGGTCAAAATTTTGACTTTTTTTTGGAGTAGATCCTTGAAACTTTCCAGATTGTTATAATTAATGATGTCCTTACTGGTAGTTTTTAAATCAACTCTCTATGTACAATAGAACAGAATTTGTCCCCCAAAAGCAAAGTTTTTCATATGAAAAAAACCAAAATTGGTCAAAATTTTGACTTTTTTTTGGAGTAGATCCTTGAAACTTTCCAGATTGTTATAATTAATGATTTCCTTACTGGTAGTTTTTAAATCAACTCTCTACATACAATAGAACAGAATTTGTCCCCCAAAAGCAAAGTTTTTCATATGAAAAAAACGAAAAGTGGCCAAAATTTTGACTTTTTTTTAGAGTAAGCTCTTGAAACTTTCCAGATTGTTATAATTAATGATTTCCTTACTGGTAGTTTTTAAATCGACTCTCTATGTACAATAGAACAGAATTTGTCCCCCAAAAGCAAAGTTTTTCATATGAAAAAAACGAAAAGTGGCCAAAATTTTGACTTTTTTTTAGAGTAAGCTCTTGAAACTTTCCAAATTGTTATAATTAATGATTTCCTTACTAATAGTTTTTAAATCGACTCTCTATGTACAATAGAACAGAATTTGTACCCCAAAAGCAAAGTTTTTCATATGAAAAAAACGAAAAATGGCCAAAATTTTGACTTTTTTTTGGAGTAAGCTCTTGAAACTTTCCAGATTGATATAATTAACGATTTCCTTACTGGTAGTTTCTAAATCAACTCTCTACGTACAATAGAACAGAATTTGTCCCCCAAAAGCAAAGTTTTTCATATGAAAAAAACCAAAATTGCCCAAAATTTTGACTTTTTTTTAGAGTAAGCTCTTGAAACTTTCCAGATTGTTATAATTAATGATTTCCTTACTGGTAGTTTTTAAATCAACTCTCTACATACAATAGAACAGAATTTGTCCCCCAAAAGCAAAGTTTTTAATATGAAAAAAACCAAAATTGGTCAAAATTTTGACTTTTTTTGGAGTAGATCCTTGAAACTTTCCAGATTGTTATATTTAATGATTTCCTTACTGGTAGTTTTTAAATCAACTCTCTACGTACAATAGAACAGAATTTGTCCCCCAAAAGCAAGGTTTTTCATATGAAAAAAACGAAAAGTGGCCAAAATTTTGGCTTTTTTTTAGAGTAAGCTCTTGAAACTTTCCAGATAGTTATAATTAATGATTTCCTTACTGGTAGTTTTTAAATCAACTCTCTACGTACAATAGAACAGAATTTGTCTCAGAAAAGCAAAGTTTTTTATATGAAAAAAACCAAAATTGCCCAAAATTTTGACTTTTTTTTAGAGTAAGCTCTTGAAACTTTCCAGATAGTTATAATTAATGATTTCCTTACTGGTAGTTTTTAAATCAACTCTCTACGTACAATAGAACAGAATTTGTCCCCCAAAATCAAGGTTTTTCATATGAAAAAAACGAAAAGTGGCCAAAATTTTGGCTTTTTTTTAGAGTAAGCTCTTGAAACTTTCCAGATTGTTATAACTAACGATTTCCTTACTGGTAGTTTTTAAATCAACTCTCTACATACAATAGAACAGAATTTGTCCCCCAAAAGCAAGGTTTTTCATATGAAAAAAACGAAAAGTGGCCAAAATTTTGGCTTTTTTTTAGAGTAAGCTCTTGAAACTTTCCAGATAGTTATAATTAATGATTTCCTTACTGGTAGTTTTTAAATCAACTCTCTACGTACAATAGAACAGAATTTGTCTCAGAAAAGCAAAGTTTTTTATATGAAAAAAACCAAAATTGCCCAAAATTTTGACTTTTTTTTAGAGTAAGCTCTTGAAACTTTCCAGATAGTTATAATTAATGATTTCCTTACTGGTAGTTTTTAAATCAACTCTCTACGTACAATAGAACAGAATTTGTCCCCCAAAAGCAAAGTTTTTTATATGAAAAAAACCAAAATTGCCCAAAATTTTGACTTTTTTTGGAGTAGATCCTTGAAACTTTCCAGATTGTTATATTTAATGATTTCCTTACTGGTAGTTTTTAAATCAACTCTCTACGTACAATAGAACAGAATTTGTCCCCCAAAATCAAGGTTTTTCATATGAAAAAAACGAAAAGTGGCCAAAATTTTGGCTTTTTTTTAGAGTAAGCTCTTGAAACTTTCCAGATTGTTATAACTAACGATTTCCTTACTGGTAGTTTTTAAATCAACTCTCTACATACAATAGAACAGAATTTGTCCCCCAAAAGCAAAGTTTTTAATATGAAAAAAACCAAAATTGGTCAAAATTTTGACTTTTTTTGGAGTAGATCCTTGAAACTTTCCAGATTGTTATATTTAATGATTTCCTTACTGGTAGTTTTTAAATCAACTCTCTACGTACAATAGAACAGAATTTGTCTCAGAAAAGCAAAGTTTTTTATATGAAAAAAACCAAAATTGCCCAAAATTTTGACTTTTTTTTAGAGTAAGCTCTTGAAACTTTCCAGATAGTTATAATTAATGATTTCCTTACTGGTAGTTTTTAAATCAACTCTCTACGTACAATAGAACAGAATTTGTCCCCCAAAATCAAGGTTTTTCATATGAAAAAAACGAAAAGTGGCCAAAATTTTGGCTTTTTTTTAGAGTAAGCTCTTGAAACTTTCCAGATTGTTATAACTAACGATTTCCTTACTGGTAGTTTTTAAATCAACTCTCTACATACAATAGAACAGAATTTGTCCCCCAAAAGCAAGGTTTTTCATATGAAAAAAACGAAAAGTGGCCAAAATTTTGGCTTTTTTTTAGAGTAAGCTCTTGAAACTTTCCAGATAGTTATAATTAATGATTTCCTTACTGGTAGTTTTTAAATCAACTCTCTACGTACAATAGAACAGAATTTGTCTCAGAAAAGCAAAGTTTTTTATATGAAAAAAACCAAAATTGCCCAAAATTTTGACTTTTTTTTAGAGTAAGCTCTTGAAACTTTCCAGATAGTTATAATTAATGATTTCCTTACTGGTAGTTTTTAAATCAACTCTCTACGTACAATAGAACAGAATTTGTCCCCCAAAAGCAAAGTTTTTTATATGAAAAAAACCAAAATTGCCCAAAATTTTGACTTTTTTTGGAGTAGATCCTTGAAACTTTCCAGATTGTTATATTTAATGATTTCCTTACTGGTAGTTTTTAAATCAACTCTCTACGTACAATAGAACAGAATTTGTCCCCCAAAATCAAGGTTTTTCATATGAAAAAAACGAAAAGTGGCCAAAATTTTGGCTTTTTTTTAGAGTAAGCTCTTGAAACTTTCCAGATTGTTATAATTAATGATTTCCTTACTGGTAGTTTTTAAATCAACTCTCTACATACAATAGAACAGAATTTGTCCCCCAAAAGCAAAGTTTTTCATATGAAAAAAACCAAAATTGGTCAAAATTTTGACTTTTTTTTGGAGTAGATCCTTGAAACTTTCCAGATTGTTATAATTAATGATTTCCTTACTGGTAGTTTTTAAATCAACTCTCTACGTATAATAGAACAGAATTTGTCCCCCAAAAGCAAAGTTTTTCATATGAAAAAAACGAAAAGTGGCCAAAATTTTGACTTTTTTTTAGAGTAGATCCTTGAAACTTTCCAGATTGTTATAATTAATGATTTCCTTACTGGTAGTTTTTAAATCAACTCTCTAAGTGCAATAGAACAGAATTTGTCCCCCAAAAGCAAAGTTTTTTGTATGAAAAAAAACCAAAATTGCCCAAAATTTTGACTTTTTTTTAGAGTAAGCTCTTGAAACTTTCCAGATTGTTATAATTAACCATTTTCTTACTGGTAGTTTTTAAATCAACTCTCTACGTACAATAGAACAGAATTTGTCCCAGAAAAGCAAAGTTTTTCATATGAAAAAAACCAAAATTGGTCAAAATTTTGACTTTTTTTTGGAGTAGATCCTTGAAACTTTCCAGATTGTTATAATTAATGATTTCCTTACTGGTAGTTTTTAAATCAACTCTCTACGTACAATAGAACAGAATTTGTCTCCCAAAAGCAAAGTTTTTTTATATGAAAAAAACCAAAATTGCCCAAAATTTTGACTTTTTTTTAGAGTAAGCTCTTGAAACTTTCCAGATTGTTATAATTAACCATTTTCTTACTGGTAGTTTTTAAATCAACTCTCTACGTACAATAGAACAGAATTTGTCCCAGAAAAGTAAAGTTTTTCATATGAAAAAAACCAAAATTGGTCAAAATTTTGACTTTTTTTTGGAGTAGATCCTTGAAACTTTCCAGATTGTTATAATTAATGATTTCCTTACTGGTAGTTTTTAAATCAACTCTCTACGTATAATAGAACAGAATTTGTCCCCCAAAAGCAAAGTTTTTCATATGAAAAAAACGAAAAGTGGCCAAAATTTTGACTTTTTTTTGGAGTAGATCCTTGAAACTTTCCAGATTGTTATAATTAATGCTTTCCTTACTGGCAGTTTTTAAATCAACTCTCTAAGTGCAATAGAACAGAATTTGTCCCCCAAAAGCAAAGTTTTTTGTATGAAAAAAACCAAAATTGCCCAAAATTTTGACTTTTTTTTAGAGTAAGCTCTTGAAACTTTCCAGATTGTTATAATTAACCATTTTCTTACTGGTAGTTTTTAAATCAACTCTCTACGTATAATAGAACAGAATTTGTCCCCCAAAAGCAAAGTTTTTCATATGAAAAAAACCAAAATTGGTCAAAATTTCGACTTTTTTTTGGAGTAGATCCTTGAAACTTTCCAGATTGTTATATTTAATGATTTCCTTACTGGTAGTTTTTAAATCAACTCTCTACATACAATAGAACAGAATTTGTCCCCCAAAAGCAAAGTTTTTCATATGAAAAAAACCAAAATTGGTCAAAATTTTGACTTTTTTTTGGAGTAGATCCTTGAAACTTTCCAGATTGTTATAATTAATGATTTCCTTACTGGTAGTTTTTAAATCAACTCTCTACGTATAATAGAACAGAATTTGTCCCCCAAAAGCAAAGTTTTTCATATGAAAAAAACGAAAAGTGGCCAAAATTTTGACTTTTTTTTGGAGTAGATCCTTGAAACTTTCCAGATTGTTATAATTAATGATTTCCTTACTGGTAGTTTTTAAATCAACTCTCTACGTACAATAGAACAGAATTTGTCCCCCAAAAGCAAAGTTTTTTATATGAAAAAAACCAAAATTGCCCAAAATTTTGACTTTTTTTTAGAGTAAGCTCTTGAAACTTTCCAGATTGTTATAATTAATGATTTCCTTACTGGTAGTTTTTAAATCAACTCTCTACGTACAATAGAACAGAATTTGTCCCAGAAAAGCAAAGTTTTTCATATGAAAAAAACCAAAATTGGTCAAAATTTTGACTTTTTTTTAGAGTAGATCCTTGAAACTTTCCAGATTGTTATAATTAATGATTTCCTTACTGGTAGTTTTTAAATCAACTCTCTACATACAATAGAACAGAATTTGTCCCCCAAAAGCAAAGTTTTTCATATGAAAAAACGAAAAGTGGCCAAAATTTTGACTTTTTTTTAGAGTAAGCTCTTGAAACTTTTCAGATTATTATAATTAATGATTTCCTTACTGGTAGTTTTTAAATCAACTCTCTACGTAGAATAGAACAGAATTTGTCCCTCAAAAGCAAAGTTTTTCATATGAAAAAAACCAAAATTGGCCAAAATTTTGACTTTTTTGGGGGTAAGCTCTTGAAACTTTCCACACTATTATAATTAATGATTTCCTTCCCGGTAGTTTTTAAATCAACTCTCTACGTACAATAGAACAGAATTTGTCCCCCAAAAGCAAAGTTTTTCACATAAAAAAAAACAAAATTGGTAAGTACCTAAGGCGTTTAAAAGAAATCAATCATCCTCAGTCTTTCATACACCATCGAAATAAAACAACCCCATTTTATTTACGACTAATTAATTTTTTTTCAACCCTATACCCAAATCCCCGCGAACGAAGTGTCAGGCGTCTCGTACACGGCCGGATTCACCAACTGATCGAAGGCGGTTATCAGCAGGAACACCGCAAGGACATTCGCAAAATTCCAAAGAATTTTGCCGATCTGAAAGAAGAGTTTGAGGATTCGGCAGGGAACGAGGACCAGGAGCAAGGGGAGGGGCGGTGCGGCGAGTCAACTTACCACACTCGGTCCAGTCCGTTCCAAAGTCGCGCGTTTCTTGCGCTGCTTCCGGTCCAGGCTTCCAGGTTTCGTTTGGATCAAGTCGGCGTGTCTCTTGTGACGACTGGAAGGTCTGGAGGGAGGCCCCGTCGTTATCGGGAACAGGGGAGGCTGATGGGTTTTTATCGATTTTATCGAGAACTCGCTCGGTTTCGTCACGTTTTCCGGCAGTTCCTGAGGGGAAAATTAAGGGATTTTTTCTGGATTTGTACAATAGTCCTTCAATAAATTGACACGGTCAAAGGCTATACAAACATCCAAATATTTTGATAAATAATGAACTGATTTTGTCAAACGAAAGCTAAGTAAACAATATCTTTTAAGGGTTAAAAAAGGCACATACAGGCTCATTTCCCTCCATAATAACGGCGAACTCAACAGGGGGGGCCGACTGACTTTTAAGGTTAAACTGGCTGTACTTGCTGACCGGTTTAGGGACGTTGGAGCCCCTCGAGCGTTGCTTGGGAATTTTTAACTTTGAGGCGCGTTTCGCCGGTTTAACCAAGTCCCGGAGGTCTTCGTGTGAGGAGTTTTCCTCCATACACTTAATCACTTCGGTGCGTTGCTCCACCTTCACCCCGTCATACTCAGTCGACCTTGTCTTGCACGAGGCCAAAGCCTGAGAGGGAAACAAGAGGTGAAACCCCAAAATAACCCCCTAAAAAACCGCGTTTTTTTCCAACGATTCAACTGACCGTAGGCTCGTCAAAGTTCGGTTCGTGGTCTCCCTCCTGAAAATCGTGTCTCCTGATCCAGTTTTGAACCCGACCGTAGACCTGCGGGGAGAAAATGTCCCCGTCTGTCTCCCGGAAAGTCATGGTTTTACTCCTCTTCGCAATTTTGTCGCCGTCGTTCCCAGGCATGTCTCCCGAATGACCCTCGTAAACCCGATTATTATTTTCTTGGAAATTTTCACGAATTTGACATGTCTGACAGTGACGGGACGGTTTGACGGCGGTCTGGTGTTTGTTCAGGTGGGGGGTACCTTGAAATATTCGCGTGATCCAGTTTGGATGTGGTAAAAGTTGAATTAGGAAGTTTTAATTAAATTTTTCTCAAGAACCCTTGGGTTTCCCAAAATTTTTGTCGGTATAGAAAACGTGCCCATTAATTAGTTTTCTATTTCACTTTTTGTTTCACGTCTCTATCTTTAATAGTTAAAAAGTTATCCCAATTTGTGAAAATCACCCATATTGTAAAAATGGTAAAATACATAAATGTCACTTTTTCTCAAAAACCATTAATTTTTCAAAAAAAATTGTAAGTACATAAAAGGTTCCAATTAATTAGTTTATCATTTCACTTTTTGTTTCATATCTCTACCACTAATAGCAACAAACTTATCCTAAATTTTGAAAATCACCCAAAATGTAAATATGGCAAATAACCTAAATGTCACCTTTACTCAAAAACCCTTATTTTTTCAAAAAAACTTGTAGATACATAAGAGGTTCCAATTAATTAGTTTTCAATTTCACTTTTTGTTTCATATCTCTACCACTAATAGCAACAAACTTATCCTAAATTTTGAAAATCACCCAAATTGTGAAAATGGCAAATAAACTAAATGTCACCTTTACTCAAAAACCCTTAGTTTTTCAAAAAAACTTGTAGATACATAAAAGGTTCCAATTAATTAGTTTTCAATTTCACTTTTTGTTTCATATCTCTACCACTAATAGCAACAAACTTATCCTAAATTTTGAAAATCACCCAAAATGTAAATATGGCAAATAACCTAAATGTCACCTTTACTCAAAAACCCTTATTTTTTCAAAAAAACTTGTAGATACATAAAAGGTTCCAATTAATTAGTTTTCAATTTCACTTTTTGTTTCATATCTCTACCACTAATAGCAACAAACTTATCCTAAATTTTGAAAATCACCCATATTGTAAAAATGGCAAATAACCTAAATGTCACCTTTACTCAAAAACCCTTAGTTTTTCAAAAAAACTTGTAGATACATAAAAGGTTCCAATTAATTAGTTTTCAATTTCACTTTTTGTTTCATATCTCTACCACTAATAGCAACAAACTTATCCTAAATTTTGAAAATCACCCAAATTGTAAAAATGGCAAATAACCTAAATGTCACCTTTTCTCAAAAACTCTTAGTTTTTCAAAAAAACTTGTAGACGCATAAAAGGTTCCAATTAATTAGTTTTCCATTTCACTTTTTGTTTCATATCTCTACCACTAATAGCAACAAACTTATCCTAAATTTTGAAAATCACCCAAATTGTAAAAATGGCAAATAACCTAAATGTCACCTTTTCTCAAAAACCCTTAGTTTTTCAAAAAAACTTGTAGACGCATAAAAGGTTCCAATTAATTAGTTTTCAATTTCACTTTTTGTTTCATATCTCTACCACTAATAGCAACAAACTTATCCTAAATTTTGAAAATCACCCATATTGTAAAAATGGCAAATAACCTAAATGTCACCTTTACTCAAAAACCCTTAGTTTTTCAAAAAAACCTGTAGATACATAAAAGGTTCCAATTAATTAGTTTTCAATTTCACTTTTTGTTTCATATTTCTACCACTAATAGCAACAAACTTATCCCAAATTTTGAAAATCACCCAAATATGAAAAACATACTTTCAACCAACGGTTTCCTTTTAAAACCCGGAAACCTCCGGGCCTCCAACCTCCCATTAGACGATGCCCCTTTACTTCCCGAAAAATTTTGAAAATTGTCATTTTCAAAAATCTTCTGGACCACAAAACTACCGTCCTTCCGCGTCATTGTCTCTTTAGAAACGAAATTCCTGGAGGTGATTTTCACCAGCCGCTTCGAGGACTCGTAAAACACATTTTGCCTCGTTATGTCGTCATTTCCCGCGTGGATAATCTCAATGTTAATCGTTTCCTGGCTGCTACACACCGAACTAGTTTTCTCGATCACTTCCGGTTCCGCGGGAGGCACTTCCGTCTTATTCAAAACCTCCTCGATTCGCGCCTTTTTTATTCTCAGATGTTTCCTGATCAGTTCCAGGGGGCTGAACCTTTTTAGGCCCAATTGGGGTTTGGAAGTTGAGTTTTTGTTTTCTAGGGGAGTTTTCGAGGGGATTTCCAACGGGTTTTGGGTGTCCTGATAAGGAATCCTTACCGGGACGTCCGGGAACCCCAGGGACTCGAACGAGTCTTTTGTAGTTATAAACGTGTGGCAATGGAAGACGTTTAGGGTTTTTTTGGGGGTTAGTTCGGGGTTTTGAGGGCATTTTTCTTCGGTTTTTTCGGGGATGGCGGCCAGTTTGGCCTTTTTAATTAATTTCTTTTTGGGTTTCGGGGGTTTTTTCTCCAGCAGGTTCACTGAGAGGCACACGTTTCTTGACGAGACTTTTTTCGGTTTATGTTCTAAAAAGGGGACAAATAATTGATGAATATTTGGCGTTTTTTAAACAATTATATCAAGTATAAATCAAATAGAAAACTTAAGGAAATCAAGAAAGTATAAAATATTAAACCGAAGAATTCGAAGGCAAATTAAAGGAAATTCAGGAAAAACTGGAATTGGTTAAGTATGGTACCTCTAGGAACCTCGGCATTATAAGTCAAATCAAAAAACTCCCTCTTTTTCACACTCTTAAGGCTGCCAACGTTACGGGGCAACACCGTTCTCTCGCTAAGGGTTTGCAGGGGCGGATTAATCGCTATTTTAGGGACTTTAGGTCGTTTTTTCACGACCTTTTCCCCCGTTTTATGCACCAGAGGGTACGAGTCGTCTTTGCACCCACTTTTAGGCGATTTCTCACTAAACTTCTGAGGAATTTTCGACAAAACCGCCTTTTTTTTCTAAAAATCTATACTTGCGCCAAAAATTGAAAAAAGGTAAGCGGTACTTACCAGTTTCGGATGCTTGATGTGAGGAATCTCGCCCCTGAACGTATCGTACACCTGAGTGAGGTAAGCGGTCATTACCAAGTAGTCGTTGGTGCGAGTGATTTCCTCGCCGGTCATAAAAGGGGATAAACCTGCGAGAAATTAAAGAAAAAATACTCAAAACAATTTCTAAATCTAATCCAGTTTTCAAAAATTAGTGCAATTGAGACCGCATGACAGAAGTAAAATTTCTTTAGCTCCATTCACATGTATATTTAAGCACAATTTCCGTGCGTAATTTCTTCTAAGTTGATGGTCCTGGAGCACAATTATTCATATTCATGTATCACTTTCTGCCATAATTTCTTATTATTCCCCTGGAAAATTCACAAAATGTGAACCTTAAAATGAATTTATAATTTTATTCACTGTTAAACGTAGAATAATTGATACATTGAACAACAAACATTTATAAAATTGTTCAAGAACGAAATAATCAAGAAATCACCGTTCGGGTAACGCTAGCAAACGGGACGCCATTTTGAAAAGTAAAATTATAAATACATATAAGATGCCAAAAAAAAGCTTTGCATTTCACTTTTTGTTTCATGTCTCTACCTCACGTAGCAACAAACTTATACTAAGTTTTGGAAATCACAGAAATTGTAAAAATGGCAAAAAATCTAAATGTCACTTTTACTCAGAAACCTTTAGTTTTTTAAAAAATGTTGTAGATACATAAAAGGTGCCAATTAATTAGTTTTCTATTTCACTTTTTGTTTCATGTCTCTACCTCAAATAGCAACAAACTTATCCCAAATTATGAAAATCACACAAATTGTAAAAATGGGTAACAGACCTAAGTGTTACTTTTTCTCAAAAACCACTAGTTTATCAAAAAATGGTGTAGATACATAAAAGGTGCCAATTAATTAGTTTTCTATTTCACTTTTTGTTTCATGTTTCCATCTCAAATAGCAACAAACTTATCCTAAATTTCGAAAATCATCCAAATTATAAAAATGGTAAAATACATAAGTGTGACTTTTTCTCAAAAACCATTGGGTTTTCAAAAAAAATTGTAGATACATAAAAGATTCCAATTAATTAGTTTTCCATTTCACTTTTTGTTTTATGTCTCTATCTCTAATATTAAAAAAGTTATACCAATATACGAAAATCACCCATATTGTAAAAATGGAAAAATACATAAATGCCATTTTCTCTCAAAAACCTTTAGTTTTTCAAGAAAAATTGTAGATACATAAATGATTCCAATTAATTAGTTTCTTATGACACTTTTTGTTTCATGTCTCCACCTCAAATAGCAACAAACTTATCCCAAATTTTGAAAATCACACAAATTGTAAAAATGGGTAACAGACCTAAGTGTTACTTTTTCTCAAAAACCACTAGTTTATCAAAAAATGGTGTAGATACATAAAAGGTGCCAATTAATTAGTTTTCTATTTCACTTTTTGTTTCATGTTTCCATCTCAAATAGCAACAAACTTATCCTAAATTTCGAAAATCATCCAAATTATAAAAATGGTAAAATACATAAGTGTGACTTTTTCTCAAAAACCATTGGGTTTTCAAAAAAAATTGTAGATACATAAAAGATTCCAATTAATTAGTTTTCCATTTCACTTTTTGTTTTATGTCTCTATCTCTAATATTAAAAAAGTTATACCAATATACGAAAATCACCCATATTGTAAAAATGGCAAAATACATAAATGCCATTTTCTCTCAAAAACCTTTAGTTTTTCAAGAAAAATTGTAGATACATAAATGATTCCAATTAATTAGTTTCTTATGACACTTTTTGTTTCATGTCTCCACCTCAAATAGCAACAAACTTATCCCAAATTTTGAAAATCACACAAATTGTAAAAATGGGTAACAGACCTAAGTGTTACTTTTTCTCAAAAACCACTAGTTTATCAAAAAATGGTGTAGATACATAAAAGGTGCCAATTAATTAGTTTTCTATTTCACTTTTTGTTTCATGTTTCCATCTCAAATAGCAACAAACTTATCCTAAATTTCGAAAATCATCCAAATTATAAAAATGGTAAAATACATAAGTGTGACTTTTTCTCAAAAACCATTGGGTTTTCAAAAAAAATTGCAGATACATAAAAGATTCCAATTAATTAGTTTTCCATTTCACTTTTTGTTTTATGTCTCTATCTCTAATATTAAAAAAGTTATACCAATATACGAAAATCACCCATATTGTAAAAATGGCAAAAGACATAAATGCCATTTTCTCTCAAAAACCCTTAGTTTTTCAAGAAAAATTGTAGATACATAAATGATTCCAATTGATTAATTTTTCATTTAATTTTTGGTTCCATGTCTCTACCTCAAATAGCCACAAACTAATCCCAATGGAGTGTTGCTGTTTATAGAGTTTTTTGTATATCATTAACATTTTCTTACTCCCCAACTCAAGCATGCCTAAAGAAGTTTTACTTAAAAAAAAAAAAACATTTTTTACCCCCAATAGGGTAAGGGGGACTTACCCAGCTCCTTTTCCAGCACGTCCATGGCCAACTGGTTACAACGCGATGCTTCCCACTCCTTGATGGCCCCGTAGTCTAGCAAATCGGGTCGGTAATGGTGAATAAGGGCGCACAGCACCCTCCCGTTTTCAAACACAGACTTCACATCGGAAATTTCAATTTCCTCGTGCGTTTTTAGCTGCTCAGAGAGCCACGAGAGTAAAACCTCAGAATCCACGTTACCTGTAAATTCAAGGGTCGTTTTGGGGGGGAGGGTTTAAAGGTCGAATTGAGGCACGTACCGCGTCTCCTCTTCTTCGCCACGTGCTCCGGCCTCCCCATGTAGTCCAGGGAGGCGCGTTTCATCCGATCGATACCCTCAGGGTTATCGGTGTCATAGAGGAAAACCGTTTGATGAGGGGTGACCACCCTTTTGTTTAAGTTTGGATACCTAAAGAGGGCGCATGGATTAACCTCTCCGAACAAACAAAGATTCGAGCGAGTCTTGATACCTGGTAGCAGGATCCAAAGTATAAGCCTTCCAATCCTTATTCAGATTATCGGGGGTGGTTTGGGCGAGTAAACGATAAATCGACTCCCTCTCGGCCAAAACGTCCAACGGAGTCATCTGACCGGAGCAGTAGCTCCGGATGGCCCAGGCGGCGTCCAAAGAAGACAGAAAACCCCTGGCGCACCCCGATCCCGTCGGCCAAAACGGCTCCAGTAAACTGTCGCCCACCAAAATCATCAGCAATCGCGTGCCGTTTCTTTCGACCACCTTGCTGGCGTAGTCGGCCGCATACATCGAGGTGAAATCGAACATGGCGACATCTGGGGTGCCGTAGTGGTTCACGGCGAACTCCAGATGGGGCAGTTTGTAGTTGGTGCTGAAGTCAGCCGCCTCGCGGGCGTAACTGTGGAGTCGCTCTTGGTCGACGTTGGCCAGAGCGAGGAGTTTTTCGGTGTCAGCCAGGTCCTACAGTCGAGAATTGAAGGGTTGTAGCAGTTCTGGACATGCTTGTCAATAAGTCAAGAGGTACTCTTCAAATACTAATGTCTTAAATAATATTTTGGAAGCTTTTAATATCAGCCAGTATATTTTTCAGCCAACCAGATTAATTAGAAATAGTGAAGGTATCATCGACTTGATTTGTTATAATAGTGACCTGGAAATTAATGTTGAGGTAAAAGATATCAATAAGATAACTAATACCAATAATGTTACAGATACATAAAAGATGCCAATTAATTAGTTTTCCATTTCACTTTTTGTTTCATGTCCCTACCTCAAATAGCAACAAACTTAGCCTAAGTTCTGAAAATCACCCAAACTGTAAAAACGGCAAAAAACCTAAATGTGACTTTTTCTCAGAAACCATTAGTTTTACAAAAAATATTGTAGATACATAAAAGGTACCAATTAATTAGTTTCCATTTCACTATTTGTTTCATGTCTCTATCTCTAATAGAAGAAAAGTTATGCCAAATTTTATAAATCATACAAATTGTAAAAATTGCAAAAAATTTTTTTATCTACATAAAAGATGCCTACCTGTTGTCCCAAAATCAAATTCGCTGTAAAGTATTGAATTGTGAACTTGTTTATCTTTGGGAAAATAAAATGCTTTATATATTATACATTGATGGCTTTTTCACCACAAGACACAGGACCTCCTGAGGATGTATTCGACCTACGAAACTCACCTGTTTAATGACCCCCTTTTCCAACAAGCTGGCCTTCTTAGCAGTCATGACGAAATAATGCGTGTCGTCCTTATAATAAACGATATTCTCCAGGTCGATCCTGGTCTTCTCCTGCAGCTCCTTGAAGAACTTTTGATTAAAAATGAAGGCCACCCCGCTGATCTCCTCCACCCGTGCCTCCGCCTCCGTCTTCTTATTGATAAAATTAGCGGTGATCGCTAAAAACCACAAAAATCCTTAACCTATCGAGTCCGAATTTCCCACAGGACGTACCTATAGCCAACTTCCCCCTGAACTCTTTACGTTTGAACCCTTGCAAGGTGTTACGCTTGCCGTCCGCCCCAATTATGACGTCAAACTCGTACTGCGACACCGGATGTTGTTCCGGTTTAAACTGACCCCTCCAACCGGTTTCTACGAGAGGGAGATAAAAAAAACATTTAGTTACTCCCCCAACGAGGTGAGTAAAACTCACTTTCAGCCGCGCTAGGCTCGATTAGCCCCTCGAAGCTGACCTCGGTGTGGATTTCAACCCCCAGCAGCAGCGCCACCTTCAGTAAAATGCACTGAAGCTGCCTGATGCTGATGTGATCGATCGCCCCCGCGCAGAACTTGCCGAAGAACTTTTTCGCGCCCAACATGCGCAGATCCTCGATGACAAAAGGCCACAGATGGAGCACATTGTTGCGAGAGAGACGATCGCGTTTCTCCACTACCACCTGATAAACCATGAACACACTTCACCGTGGAAAACTAGAGGGGGTTCCCACGACTTAAACTTACCACTTTAGCACCCAACAGTTGCGCCTCGATGGCTGTGCGCAGGCCGCACGGTCCCGCGCCGATCACCAGTACGCGCAGACCTGCGCACGCCTTCCCTTTGCCGTAGCACTTGTGCGACGCGCGCGCGTCGAACTTTTTCCAGAGCGCCTTGGCGCGCCACGACGTCAAGTTCGCCCTCAGTTTGGGGTAGAAGTGCGGGAACACGTTGGGGCGCAGGTGCAAGAGGTCGCACATCGCCCGATGGTAGCCGAGGATGTTTTTTAGGGTGGCGGCGTTCAGGAATGGCTCGAAGTACTCGTTGGCGTGCGCCGCCTCCAGGCCGGAGACGGGGCGGCCGCGTAAATGGGCGGGCGGGCCGCCGCCCCCGCTGTGCCGCTCCATTTTTTTTATTTAATTTTTTTTTATCCTTTGTCGGTGCGGGGGGTTGAGTGAAGCATCTGGTTAGGGCAGAGTTGGCTTCTGCGAAAGGAGATTTGGAAGGTTTAAGGCGAGTCAAAGAGATGATCAACTGATGAGAAGAGGTCAAAGTTACGACAAGGCTTCAAACATATACAAGACATTTTTTTGGAGTCACAGATATTACATTAAATTAATCGTTTTGTGGTGCATGTAATACAAATATTTGTGACGTTCATGCAATGGAAACTAAACCACGAGGCGAGTACATATTTTTATGTGAAAAACTCTACAAGATGCTCTTAGCCCAACAAGGTGAAAAGTTCCAACTGAAACTGTCTCTTCATGCAATGTCTACAACTAGATTAACCACTAGGATTGAAGCCATTCGCTTATTAATCAACAACTATAAAGATATCGGTGCTTCTTTAGAAACAGTTCTTAAAATGCAAATTAGTTAGTGTTCCACTTCACTTTTTGCTTCATGTCTCTATCTCTAATAGAAGAAAAATTATGCCAAATTTTGGACATCAGCCAAATTGTAAAAATGGCAAAAACCCTAAATGTCACTTTTTCTCGAAAACCCTTAGTTTTTTATAAAATGGTGTATATACATAAAAGGTGGCAATTAATTCGTTTTTCATTTCACTTTTTGTTTCATGTCTCTATCTTTGCAAGAAAAGACGTGCATTAAATTCTCACTTTCATTAAAAGCTATATTGTGCATTAGATTTCCATTTACATTGACATGAGTATTGAATAATATTGATAAACATATCGTTATTAAAATAAATCAAAAAATATGTTTGTTGGATTGGCTGTTTAATTTTCATTTATAAATATGCGCCCTGTAGCCCCTAGAAAGAAAGTGCTGCAATAGCAAATTGAAAAAGAAACGATCATAGATTTTACTTAATTGGTCTTAAAGGAAAGTCAACGAATGCAATATTATTACGATAAACGCCCATTTATATGTATATATATGGACACGATGAAGCATTTCTCGCGAAGATCAAACGAGTTTACAGTGAAAACGAACTGGTGCAAGCCATATAGATGTAAAAATGGCAAAAAACCTAAATGTTACTTTTTATCAAAAACCGTTAGTTTTTCAGAAATAATTGTATCTAGGTAAAAGGTGCCAATTAAGTGGTTTTCCATTTCACTTTTTGTTTCATGTCTCTAGCTTTAATAGAAAAAAAGTTATCCCAAATTGTGAAAATCACCCAACTTGTAAAAATGGCAAAAAACCTAAATGTCACTTTTTATCAAAAACCGTTAGTTTTTCAGAAAAAAATGTATCTAGGTAAAAGGTGCCAATTAATTAGTTTTTCATTTCACTTTTTGTTTCATGTCTCTAGCTTTAATAGTAAAAAAGTTATCCGAAATTGCGAAAATCACCCACCTTGTAAAAATGGCAAAAAACCTAACTGTCACTTTTTCTCAAAAACCGTTAGTTTTTCAGAAAAAATTGTATCTACATAAAAGGTGCCAATTAATTGGTTATCCATTTCACTTTTTGTTTCATATCTCTAGCTTTAATAGCAAAAAAGTTATCCCAAATTATGAAAATCACCCAACTTGTAAAAATGGCAAAAAACCTAAATGTCACTTTTTCTCAAAAACCGTTAGTTTTTCAGAAAAAATTGTATCTACATAAAAAGTGCCAATTAATTGGTTATCCATTTCACTTTTTGTTTCATGTCTCTAGCTTTAATAGCAAAAAAGTTATCCCAAATTGTGAAAATCACCCAACTTGTAAAAATGGCAAAAAACCTAAATGTCACGTTTTCTCAAAAACCGTTAGTTTTTCAGAAAAAAATGTATCTACATAAAAGGTGCCAATTAATTGGTTTTTCATTTCACTTTTTATTTCATGTCTCTACCTTTAATAATTAGAAAGTTATCCCAAATTGTGAAAATCACCCAATTTGTAAAAATGGCAAAAAACCTAAATGTCACTTTTTCTCAAAAACCGTTAGTTTTTCAGAAAAATTGTATCTACATAAAAGGTGCCAATTAATTGGTTATCCATTTCACTTTTTGTTTCATATATCTAGCTTTAATAGCAAAAAAGTTATCCCAAATTATGAAAATCACCCAATTTGTAAAAATGGCAAAAAACCTAAATGTCACTTTTTCTCAAAAACCGTTAGTTTTTCAGAAAAAATTGTATCTACATAAAAGGTGCCAATTAATTGGTTATCCATTTCACTTCTTGTTTCGTGTCTCTAGCTTTAATAGCAAAAAAGTTATCCCAAATTATGAAAATCACCCAATTTGTAAAAATGGCAAAAAACCTAACTGTCACTTTTTCTCAAAAACCGTTAGTTTTTCAGAAAAAATTGTATCTACATAAAAGGTGCCAATTAATTGGTTTTTCATTTCACTTTTTGTTTCATGTCTCTATCTTTAATAGTAAAAAAGTTATCCCAAATTATGAAAATTACCCATTTTGTAAAAATGGCAAAAAACCTAAATGAAACTATTTCTCAAAAACCCTTAGTTTTTCAAAAAAAAATAGATATATAACATAGATACATAAAAGGTGCCAATTAATTAGATTTCCACTTCACTTTTTGTTTCATGTCTCTAGCTTTAATACTAAAAAAGTTGTCCGAAATTGTGAAAATCACCCAACTTGTAAAAATGGCAAAAATCCTAAATGTCACTTTTGCTCAAAAACCGTTAGTTTCTTGAAAAATGTTGTAGATACATAAAAGGTTTTAATTAATTAGTTTTTTGTTATACTTTTTGCTTCATGCCTCTATCTTTAATAGTAAAAAAGTTATCGCAAATTGTGTAAATAACCCAAATTGTAAAAAAATACAGTGGAAATGAACTAGTGCAAGCCATTTAGATGAAACGAAAGTAAGTTTAACTTAATGTGATCGATCAGTATTCCACACCATAACATTGACATTGAAACTATCCGTTCAGTGTGCGTGTGTGTGACCTAAAATAGTCATCGTGAATGCTAATAAGGCACCACCCACGTCAGGTGCATTATCTATATTAAATCAGGCCGTTTACCTGATGTTGAACAATGGGATTTGTGGGACGCCTCATTGCCTCCAATTTAATTTTAGAATTTTTGGCCGATCTTGTATGTAACGAGGGGAAAAAAAGTGGATCGAACCGTTCGATTGAAACTAGTTACGCGTGCAGATTAGAATTTATTCGTCGCCTCTTGGGTTTCATATATAAAACGTGCAAAGTGCCACTGGCAGTCGGCCAGAATCGATGGAGTTATTGATTATGACCATTTCATTACTATAGGGCATTTTATTTTTTAATATCATAGGCAAGAAGCTTCCTTATTATGTGTCAGAAAAAAACCTAAGATCTTCATGGGGTACATGAAACCGTTTACTCCCGGTCTATTTTCGTGCCTCAGTGGGAGGTGGCGACTGCTAAATCACGAAATTGTCGAGTAAACGCATTAATTAATTTATTTTTGAGAATTTGCGTTTCACTTTTTGTGAGAAAAATTATTGTGACTCACTTTTTAGCAAATATTTCCTAGTAGAAAACACATGATCAGCATACGTTGCACTGAGCAAATTTACTCTTCCCTTATCAGTCATGCTTCTGTTATACACCAGTGGCGCTTACACCTCAATTACCTTAATAAAAAGCAAAAGCAAAAAGCTTCAGCTCTTGGGCTATTAAAGGGGAAAAACACTATAAAAATACCTCCATAAGGAATAAGCTTGTAGTAATAAACGAAACGAAAATGACTTTAAACATAGTGGGTACAGCATTGATCCTGTTGGCTACAGCACTATGCATGGTTGTAGCTCAACAGCAATACGTGCCAGCAGCTGTCTACATCCCGACCTTCCAAGGGAACCAGAGCTATTATTATCCAGTACATGCAGGGTAAGTCTATTGAATTAAAAAGGAAATGTCAGTAATTTTCAACTTTGCAGACCACCCAGAAACAGCAGCTACAACAGCACCTACAGGACTAATGGCAGCTATCCAGCTAATTACAACGGAAGCCTGGATGGACACTTGTTTTCTGGGCATATCCAGCTGTATGATAGGCTGCTGTTCAACCAGGTAAGGAAGACTATAAATCAACAAGCAATTCCTTATAAATCTCCTTCAGGTTTACCGCAAAGAATCTAGATGGTGGTCGTCCAGAGACAAAACCATTGACTACCCCCAGGCAGCTCCCGCAGGATACACCAGGAACGAAGTGATTTCAGCCATAAGAATCTACAATCAATTCCTGGATGGGAATTCAGCCAGAGCCACCATCCTCAAGGGTGGGGTAGGCTATCAGTACGTGAACATCCTGTTGGAGTCCAAGTGGGGCAAGGGCTTCCAGTATTTGGTCCAGATCTACGGCCACTAGTGCCAAAATAAACCACTAAAGAACTAGACTTGTCTGTTTAATTTTTTTTAATATGTCCAGAGACACATTGACCTATATAATATTGGACCAGGTCCAAAAATAATTGTCATCCGGTTTATTTTTAATGGTGCATCCGAGGGGGTATCCGTTGCACTTACGTATATGGAAGCGTATAGATAATGGAAATGGAAAAAACCCAATTGCCAAAAATACCGGATCAATGAACTAGTTAACGGTTAAAAAAAAATGTTTTGAAACGCTATTGGACGCGACCCAAATTTTAAAAATAACGAAAATTGCGGAATAGAGTTTTCCAAGGCATTTCCTGAACAAACGAAATCAAATATGTACATAACGCGCGTCATACATGATCGGCCATATAAGAAAAGCGGTTTCGGTTCACGTAAGAATACATAATGCACTGCAATTGTTATAAAATAAATAATAATTAAAACCCCCGCGGTTCCAGTATGTAAATATTTATACGTTCCAAAATTACAGTTTGTTACTGGTGCATGTAACCCAGTTAAATGAGAAATTAAACATGCATGGATCATTTACTTGGATTTTCAGTTCAGTTTTTTTTTCCTGAGGATGGGTTGTATGTATGAAACCTGCTCATGGGAAGTTAGAGCGTTTTTTTAGGAATGAATCAGTAGGTCATACTTTCTTATAGCTCAAATAGTTCCTGGTTTAAAGCCACTTTTGTGATGCAACTTTGCGACTAGCTTGATTTCAAAAAATATGTGTCATTGCAAATATTTCTGACTGTAATTCAATAACTAATTGGAATATTTTAATAATTATTTCAAAGCAATTGAATATAATTCCTGGGGAATGTTTTAAGGCATGAAACCTCTTAATACTACAAAAATGTACTTAGCTACACTAGTAAGTCTTGAGTACATATTTAGATAGACAGGTAATGTACTTTATTACAGAAGAACCCTTAGTACAAACTCTGGATGCAAAGTTTTCATATTAAATTTCAACAGCAAGAATTCTTAAGGGGATTTTCATTAGAAATAAAACCATTAATAAGAATTTGTTTAAGCTTTATTACATTCTTAGTAGAAATATTGGCACAGTGACTCCTTACAGATCTATAACTCAAATACTACCTGGAATATTTGAACAATTCTTTCAAAGCAATATAATGTAATTCCTGAGGATCAATTTAAGGTGTGAAACCTCTTGATAACTCAAAAATTTGCTTAGTTCGGCTAGTGCATTTTACCTATTAAATTTCGGTTTTAAGGGTAATAAAAAAGCAACAGCAAGAATTCTTATGGGGATTTTCATTAGAAATAAAACAAATAATAACACATTTTTTAAGCTTTATTACATTCTCTTTAGAAATATTGGCAGAGTGGCACCTTGCAGGTTTATAACTCAAAAACTACCTGCAATAATTTAATAGTTCTATCAATATAAAGTGACTCTTGAGGATGAATTTAAAATATGAAACGTTATCATAACTCCTCTTTTAGAGTATTTGAGACCAGAATAGCCTGAAGCAGTTCATTGACCCAACCTTGAAAAATGCCAGACCAGTTAAAAGGCCTAAATTGAACGCCTCATATAAATTAACCTTTTTGTGTAACTGACCTGAAAAAAAAACCATTTTCCTTTTCTTATCATGCGATTGTACTTTAGAATCACCCTCTTGACTAGATCCTTGAAAATTGCCTTGATAAAATAGACTCGAGTAATTAAAAACAGTGTATAAAAACTTTCTACTTGATATGTTTTCGTTGGCAATTAAGCAATCATTATAAGGAAGCCTCTACCGCGACGTGAAGAGGAAAAAAACTGTTTGATTTTATGCTCCACTTCTCTTAAAAGTCTGTTTACTTTCTTCATAATGGCAATGATGATGACTCATGATAATAATCAATTAATCGCTCACATGCAGCATCCTGATTTGCTGCAGACGCGATTATAGCGGCAAAATCGATCGAATCGTCCAGACAGGAATAGGGGGATGACTTATACCTTTGAATCCACCAGGGAAGGAGGTTCTTTGAACTATTACAAAGGCTCATAATTATATAATGAGTTTTGTATTGTTGCCTGTTAGGTTTAAAGGTTTAAAAACTTTTGAAAATGTTTAATACAGTTCACTATTTATGAAGCAAAAGGAAACAAAGTAGCCAGACAAAAAATTATTAGGAAGGATGATAGATTCAAGTGTGGGTGGATTTGGCAGCAAAAATAGTCATTAAATTATTCATTTTAAGTGGCTTAGCTGTATTTCTTTTTGTTTCATTGTTTTGCATTGTCAAGTATAAGTGCATTGGTCAAGTCTATGTACAGGCCTGAGCAGGGAAGCCCTATAAAAGTAGCAACAAATATGGAATAGGCCTTAATTTATTGTGAGGAGCAGACAGGTATTAAAAAGACAAATTTAAACTAAAAAAAGTGACCACTTCAAAGGTTTTGACCCTTGAGACTAGGAGGGTGAAAACCTCCATGCTCCTGTCCCCTAAAGGCCTTACAGTCTAAATATTTTTAGCAAAATGTGTTCCCAAGTGAATTATCAATAAAACTACTAAAAATCTATAAATAAACCCTGGGTTATCCCACAGGAAAACATAAAAGAGACTAAAAAAGTCCTGCCATGGCAATGATCCCTGTCTGCCCTCCCAAAACGGTTTACTTACCGGGGTTAATTTCAATTCCTCAGTGAAATCCGGTGAATGGGGCACCACTTAAACACAGCACCAACGGGATAAGCATCAAAATAAACGAAAAAATCGGGAATAAAACGCGATTTTAGCACTTTTATTGCACAATAACAAACCAGCCTCTGCCCATCAAACGTCAAAATCACGAACTGAAGCGAGAGAGAGAGACAATGCGAAACTGTCAGACCGACAGTCGCATGATGGAAGGGAGAGGGCGACAGTGGCGTATCAGGACGGCTTTCAAACTTTGGTGGGATTTTTATTTATTTTTATTAATTACCGGCTGTATTAAATGATTTTTTAATTAGTAATTAAATCATTTATATTTTTAAATATATATAACATGCTTTTAGGCAGTTAATATTCAAAAATTACTTAAAATAGCTTGTATATGTTAACTTAAAGGTGCGCTTATGCGAGGGCAAAATCGATCGGGTGGGGAGGTGTCACCAAAGGCGCACGTCATCACACCAAATCAGCTGTTTTAGACAGTGACAATTGCCTCTGTGCTCCTATGCACTATTTATTTTGATTAAAACCCCTTTTAAAAGGCTAAGAAAGTCGAAAAAAAGCTTCAAACATGTTTTAATAACGCTAAAGTTCGTTTATTTAAGTGTTATGTGTCAATTTGTATCAGTGCTCCGGCGGCAATGAGTTCCAGAATAAGGTAGGCGTTGTTACCACATTAGTCCCTTATGTCTTACTTTAATTGAGAAAAACAACAATTTAGGGAAAATGTTAAGCGTTTCTTCGAGTGTTTTTGCGAGGTGGTGCCCCCGCGGGAGGGCAAGGAGCCCTGGATAATCCAGCAATACCCTGAGACTTACAGGGACCAAGAGGTCTTGAAGTCGGTTCCAAAATTTGCATATCCTTATCAGTTTGAAAAGTAATTGCACTATATATTATTCGGGGGTTGTTTTTAAGTAGTTTCCTTTGCAGCACCGTTATCCAGCACTACTCTTTCGTGCTCACCGACTTGGAATCAAAATGGACTTTTGGGTTTTGTAGGCACGACCCCAAATCAGAAACTTCTATTGTTGTTTTAAGTTATTTACCGTGGCATCAGTCTTTTTATAAGTATAACTCTATTTTTCGGTGGTATTAGGGTGTTTGGTAATCGAAACTCCTCTTTTTCAAGGTTTTTAGATACAACCGCAGTATTAATGCACAGTTCTCGTACAGAGGACTTGAGTGAGTTTCTCTCGGTAGTTTATAGTACAAAAATAGCTGAACCGGGTCGAAAGTTTGTCATAGCGATCAATGGGGGGCAATGTGTAAGTTTCCCTGGCATATATCAATGTTTATTATGCTCAAAGTTGAAAAATTGCAGACCTTCTCAGTGGATATTCCTAGGCCCTTTCAGCTTCCCAGCATACCGGAGAATGTAAGACACACTCTAAAAACCCAAAAATCTCCCTTGATAAACTTGATTTTTTCACCCCATTTAGCGCAACTTAACCGAATATTACAACGCAGTAGACACCAACAATATGATGGTCATTTTCGCCTCTATGCTCTACGAACGTCGCATAATTTTCACCTCGAAACAACTAAAACGGTTAAGTGCGTGCGTCCAGTCGGTCAATGACGTCATTTACCCGATGATCTGGCAACATATATTCATTCCGGTGTTGCCTCAGTCCCTTATGGAGTACTTGTGGGCCCCCATGCCCTATTTGATCGGGGTGCCCGATGAAGTCATGAAGGTGAGACCTCCATCGGGGTCTTACCGATGAAATTTTCATCTTTTTTCTCTGTCTAGACGGTGTCCAGAAGTGAAATAGGGGACGTGGTGATCCTTGATGCGGATGCCAACACTGTGGAGACCCCTTTCGATGATTTAAACAATTTACCTCAGGATGTGGTAAATAATAATTCTGATAAATGTCCTTGAAAAAGTCCTTTAAAGGTCGTTTTATTGCAGATAAATTCACTAAGGAAACAACTGAGGAACAAATCTGCAGTGCTAGGGGACGGGGTGTCCAGGGCTTTTCTGAGGGCCCTGGTGCAACTGATCGGAGGCTACCGGGACGCCCTGAAGTTCCAGCCAGGGCTGAAGGTCACGTTCGATAAAGAGAAATTTATCGAGACGCGATCGTTGGCCCTGCAGCCCTTTCTGAAGGATATGCTGCAGTTGCAGATTTTTCAGCAGGTAAAAAGGCTTTTAAAAGGCCTCAGAGGGGGGTAAAATGGCGGTTTGTTTTTGTTTTAAGTTCATCGAGGAACGACTGACGATGTTGAACACCGGCCGGGGCTTTTCCGACGAGTTCGAGTTCGAATTGGAAAATTATTCGGCTAAGTCGGGGTCGAAGTTGAAACAGCAGTACAAGGAGTGGACTGCCACCATGAAAAAGGAGGGAACTGCTTTTTTTAAGAGTGTGAAAGATAAGGTAGGGGTTGGGTTTTTGGCTTAAAGATATTGGTCAATGTTTGGTCTTTCTGCCTCTTCCTCAAAAACTATTAATTTTCCAGACATTTTCTTAGTTACATAAAAGTTACTCTGTAGTTTTCTTTATGCAGCATTTTTTAAATAATTTGTCTATCGTCAGTAATAACCGAAATATCGACTTTTTTGAAAAACGTTGACTGACCCTCCCTTTCAGGCCAATCCGGCGATGAAATCCGCTGTCAAAACGGTAAGTAACTGGTCAAATCTGTCAAAAATAACAGCATTTACGTCAAAAAAGGTAAAAGATGGCGGCAAGGGCATGAAAAGTGCCTACAAAGGGCTGCGGTCCAAGCTCAAAGAGGGCCAAGGGGGCGGCGAGTATCCCAACGAACCGAAACCGAAGTCCGCCCCCAACTCTCCCACGGGAAAACGGAAAATCCTGCCGGGATTTTCCGTACCGGTGGCGACGTACAAAAAGGACGCTTCCTTAGCCCTTAAAAATGCCGGATTGCAGAGGTATAACGATCAGAAAAATGGAGGTGATTTTCAAAAAAAAAAACGCGGCAAATTAACAATTTAGATCGTACAGCCCTCTAAGTCCGAACTCGCAGCCGATCACGCCCGATCTACTGGACACGCCCCGTAGCGGTAGCCCGATCGAATTCCCGAAGATCGACCTGATGAACGAGATGCAAGACATCTTGCGGCAACGCCTGGAACTATCTCCGCCCGTTGACAGATCCGTAAGTGCCGGCCCACTTTGTTTTTTCCGGTTGTGGGCTCGCTTGTGACGTCGCTTTCTCTTTTCCCCCACCCTCCTCCCTTTTTGCAGTTGAAACCGGTGCGCAGCCTCGAAAACTTCAAAAGTACCCCCGGCAGTCCCGAGAGGTGGTACCCGTTGCCCCCGCCGCGCCCCTCCCTGCCCCCCACCGCCACTTTTTCATCGCCCACCGCTCGCTTTTACACCAATCATCTGAATCACAACGCGGCAACGTCGCACAATCACGCGCATCGGGGCGATACGCAGAACTTGCTGCAGTCGCCGCTAGAGGACCCGGACGACTTTTTCGTCACCGCCCCCTCCAAACCGTTCGTGGTGGGGGGCGGGCACGGGGCCAATGGGGAGTCGTTGTTTTACGTCGCCAATAGGAACGTCGTCGACGTGGTCAAGCTTACGCCGCCGGCGCAGAGTAGGCGGAAGGTGCGTTCGAGAGGGAGGCTTTGGTTTGACACTGTTGACAGTTAAATAAGATCAAGGGTCAGTCAAGACCGAAGTCTCGCTTGCTTTTTTTGTGGTGATGGCGATTCGAGTGTTTGACAGCTGTAAGGCCTGGGACACTCTCTCGAAATTTAATTAAAATTCAAGGCTTTAAACTGTATCCAAGAAATCCTCCAAAACCGTCAATGACAGCTGTCAAACGCTCGATCTTGACAACACCCGAAGTCATTTCACACCATCAACTCCTCTCACCTACAGCAACCGGAGGAGACCGAAGACCTGATCCGACTGGACTCGAACGACCTGGACGACTTCGATCCGTTAAAATCCTCGTCTACGTCATCGTATTCGACCCCCACTCACCACCACCACCAAGGCCCACTCAGCATCTCCAATCCTCTCTATAATTCCTCGTACGAGAATCACGATTTACGTGCGAACGGATTATCGCTGAGCAGACAGGACCGGGATCTGCTCCAGGATTACGGATTGAACTTCGAATTGACCGGCGGCAGTGGCGCCACCGTCAACCGGGTCAACGCGCAGGGTCAATGGACCAAATTCGATTGAAGAGTTGAGACTGAGAGTGCGCAGGAGTATGACGGACTTCCAGTGATGGTCGAAAAAGTTCCCACTACCGACTTAATTTAGTGTCCAAGTAGGCCCTGGAAGGGGGTGTTTTAAGTCACTTGGAGCGAGATCTGCAGTCCTGCCTGGCCATTAGTTATGTCTAATTGAGTCAAAAAGTTGTTCGATTTTTTAGGTCCTGTGTCCTGGAGAGAAATGTTATGTACAAAAGTCCCTTGGAGTGAGATCTGGAGGTCTGGCCGGCCATTGTTGTCAAAAAATTTATTTTTTAGGTCCCGAAGAAGGTGTTATATAAAGAAAGTCTTCGGGAGCAAAACCTGGAGGTCTGGCTGGCCATCGATCACGTCTAATTGAATTTTGCAAGCAGTCAATCAAAACAAATCAGTTTTTAGGTATAAGAAATGTTGCCCTATAAAAATGTCCCTTGGAGCAAAGTCTGGAGACCTAGGTGGCCAAAAAAATCTATTGTTTCGGCCTTTTCGCCCTCCTCAGGTGAAATAAGACAACGTTAACGACTAATACTAAAATTTTTATTGAGACCAGTGTATGTAAAATGTGGGGGAAAAAAAAACGAAAAAAACCATAATCCAGAAACAAACGCGCCTTAAACCTTAAGTAAAATCAAACGTTTTCTTTTCTTGTATAGACTTAGCTGTGATATAAAACCGTTATTTTATATTAAATTTGAAATTTTTACTATTGATTTGTTCGTATTTAAATAAATTGTACTGTAATTAATTAATCAATCGTTTTGTCAATTAAAGAAACTCCATTTCCCGTTCGATGCCTACGAATTTCAATTGCTCGGTGGGTCCGTATCTGTAGTCGAAGAACAGCTCCTCCCCGGGCTGTATGGCCCTTTTTGCGAAAATCCCGATCCGATGATCCCCGTTTACCATCATCACTTTGGCGTAACAGTTCGGGTTGATCGAGTGGTTCGCAAAACGGATCTTGTTTCCTTTACGTGTCGCATCCACCACGAAATCTGAAATATTTTTTTTTTATATTGTTATGGGGGGATCCTTGAGGATGAATTTGAGATGCGAAACGTTCGATTCGGTCCAAGATTAACTGAGATCCGGCCGTTTTTGTGGAGGCTCGTTTTAATACATTTTTGTTTATGATACCCACACACTTTTTGGTATATTTCCCAAACTACTTAAGATGTCTTTAAGATTTTTTCACGGCAGTATAATAGGATCCCTGAGGATGGATTTCGCATACGAAACGTCCTATGATGTTAAAAATTAACTGAGAAACAGCTGTTTTTGTTGAGGGCCAGTTTAAAAACGTAACTTTTTCAAAGACTCATACATTTTTGAGTATAAATCAAAAACTGCTTGAGGTATCTTTGAGATTTTTTCACGGCAGTATAATAGGATCCCTGAGGATTGATTTGACATAAGAAACATCTGTTTAGGTCAAAAATTAAGTTAGATACAGCCATTTTTATAGGGGGCCAGTGTTAAAAAGTTATTTTTTTAAAGACCCACACATTTTTGAGTATAAATCAAAAACTACTTGAGATATTACTTACCTGACGACAGTATAATCGGATCCCTGAGGATGGATTTGACATAAGAAACATCTATGTAGGTCCAAAATTAAATTAGATACAGCCATTTTTGTAGGGGGCCAGTTGAAAAACATAATTTTTTATAGACGCACACATTTTTGAGTATAAGTCAAAAACTACTTGAGATATCTTTAAGATTTTTTCAGGGCAGTATAATAGGATCCCTGATGATGGATTTGACATAAGAAACATGTGTTTAGGTCAAAAATTAACTTAGATACAGCCATTTTTATAGGGGGACAGTTTTAAAAAGTTATTTTTTCAAAGACCCACACATTTTTGAGTATAAGTCAAAAACTACTTGAGAAATCTTTTAGATTCTTTTACGACAGTATAATCAGATCCCTGAGGATGGATTTGACATAAGAAACATCTATGTAGGTCCAAAATTAAATTAGATACAACCATTTTTGTAGGGGGCCAGTTGAAAAACATAATTTTTTTATAGACGCACACATTTTTGAGTATAAGTCAAAAACTACTTGAGATATCTTTAAGATTCCTTAGCGTCAATAAAACTGGATTCCTGAGGATGGATTTGACACACGAGACATCTCTTTAAGTCAAAAATTAACTTACATACAGCCATTTTTGTAAGGGGCTAGTTTAAAAACGTAATTTTTTATGGACCCATACAGTTTTGAGTATAAATCAAAAACTACTCGAGATACCTTTAAGGTTCTTTTATGACAGTATAATAGGATCCCTGATGATGGTTTTGACACCCGAAATATTGACTTACCTGAAAAATTCACTAAAATATAGCCATTTTAGTAAAGGTCTATTTCAAACCATCACTTTGACGCAAATTCAAAACTTATTTAGTCGTATTTCGGAAAAAAATTAAAGCACATAAATGAAAGTTGCACTTAAATTTAGATCAGTTCCTAAAGAACATTTTGATATACGAACGAGTTTTATGCCTCAAAGGGTCTTTGAGTTAAAATTTATTATATTCACCGAGTGCCCAAAATTTACCTTTTTGGCATTTGTGCATAACTCAAAAACCTCTGAAGATATGTCTAAAATTCTTCCACGTCAGCATAGCAAGATCCCTTAGGATGGATCTGACATCCGAAACGTCAATTTACGTCAAAAATTAACTTAGATACAGCCATTTTTGCAGAGGGCCTCTTTAAAAACGTTACTTTTTCAAAGACCTACAAATTTTTGAGTGTAAATCAAAAAATAATTGAGTTATCTTTAATATTCTTTTATGACAGTATAATCGGATCCCGGATGATGGATTTGACAAACGAAACGTCTATTTAGGTCAAAAATTAACTTAGATACAGCCATTTTTGCAGAAACCCAATTTAAAATCGTAAGTTTTTCAAAGACCCACACATTTTTGAGTATAAATAAAAAGCTACTTGAAATATTTTTAAGATTCTTTTACGACAGTAGAATAGGATCCCTGAGGATGGATTTGCCATTCGAAACGTCTATTTAGGCCCAAAATTAAATTAGATACAGCCATGTTTGTAGGGGGCCAGTGGAAAAACATATTTTTTTTATAGACGCACACATTTTTGAGTGTAAATGAAAAACTACTTGAGATATCTTTTAGATTCTTTTATGAAAGTATAATCAGATCTCGGATGATGGATTTGACAAACTAAACGTCTATTTAGGTCCAAAATTAACTTGGATACAGCCATTTTTGCAGAAACCCAATTTAAAACCGTAAGTTTTTCAAAGACCCACACATTTTTGAGTATAAGTCAAAAACTACTTCACATATCTTTAAGATTTTTTTACGGCAGTATAATAGAATCTCTGAGGATGGATTTGACATAAGAAACATCTATGTAGGTCCAAAATTAAATTAGATACAGCTATTTTTGTAAAGGGCAGTTTTAAAAAGTTATTTTTTCAAATACCCCCATATTTTTGAGTATAAATCAAAAACTACTTGAGGTATCTTTAATATTCTTTTACGACAGTAGAATAGGATCCCTGAGGATGGATCTGACATAAGAAACATCTATGTAGGTCCAAAATTAAATTAGATACAACCATTTTTGTAGGGAGCCAGTTGAAAAACATAATTTTTTTATGGACCAACACATTTTTGAGTATAAGTCAAAAATTACTTGACATATCTTTAAGATTTTTTCACAGCAGTATAATAGGATCCCTGAGGATGGATTTGACATAAGAAACATCTATGTAGGTCCAAAATTAAATTAGATACAGCTATTTTTGTAAAGGGCAGTTTTAAAAAGTTATTTTTTCAAATACCCCCATATTTTTGAGTATAAATCAAAAACTACTTGAGGTATCTTTAATATTCTTTTACGACAGTAGAATAGGATCCCTGAGGATGGATCTGACATAAGAAACATCTATGTAGGTCCAAAATTAAATTAGATACAACCATTTTTGTAGGGAGCCAGTTGAAAAACATAATTTTTTTATGGACCAACACATTTTTTAGTATAAGTCACAAAGTACTTGAGATATCTTTAAGATTCCTTAGCGTCAATAAAACTGGATTCCTGAGGATGGATTTGACACACGAAACATCTATTTAGGTTAAAAATTAATTTACATACAGCCATTTTTGTAAGGGGCTAGTTTAAAAATGTTATTTTTTATGGGCCCATACATTTTTTGAGTATAAATCAAAAACGACCCGAGATACCTTTAAGATTCTTTTACGACAGTATAATAGGATCCCTGATGATGGTTTTGACACCCGAAATGTTGACTTACCTGAAAAATTCACTAAAATATAGCCATTTTGGTAAAGGTCTATTTTAAACCATCACTTTGACGCAAATTCAAAACTTATTTAGACGTATTTCGGAAAAAAATTGAAGCACATAAATGAAAGTTTTACTCAAACTTAGATCAGTTCCTAAGGAACATTTTGATATACGAACGACTTTTATGCCTTGAAGGGTCTTTGAGTTAAAGTCTATTATATTCACCAAGTGCTAAAAATTTACCTTTTTGGCATAACTCAAAAACCTCTTAAGATATGTCTAGAATTCTTTTATGACAGCATAGCAAGATCCCTGAGGATGGATCTGACATACGAAACGTCAATTTACGTCAAAGATTAACTTAGATACAGCCATTTTTGCAGAGGACCTCTTTAAAAACGTTACTTTTTCAAAGACTTACACATTTTTGAGTGTAAATCAAAAAATAATTGAGTTATCTTCAATATTCTTTTATGAAAGTATAATCGGATCCCGGATGATGGATTTGACACACGAAACATCTATGTAGGTCCAAAATTAAATTAGATACAACCATTTTTGTAGAGAGCCAGTTGAAAAACATAATTTTCTTATGGACCCACACATTTTGGAGTATAAATCAAAAACTACTTGACATATCTTTAAGATTTTTTCACGGCAGTATAATAGGATCTCTGAGGATGGATTTGCCATTCGAAACGTCTATTTAGGTCAAAAATTAACTTAGATACAGCCATTTTCACTGGAGGCCAGTATTAAAACGTATTTTTTTCAAAGACCCACACATTTTTGAGTATATATCAAAAACTACTTGACATATCTTTAAGATTTTTTCACGGCAGTATAATAGGATCCCTGAGGATGAATCTGACATAAGAAACATCTATGTAGGTCCAAAATTAAATTAGATACAACCATTTTTGTAGGAGGCCAGTTGAAAAACATAATTTTCTTATGGACCCGCACATTTTGGAGTATAAATCAAAAACTACTTGACATATCTTTAAGATTTTTTCACGGCAGTATAATAGGATCTCTGAGGATGGATTTGCCATTCGAAACGTCTATTTAGGTCAAAAATTAACTTAGATACAGCGATTTTCACTGGAGGCCAGTATTAAAACGTATTTTTTTCAAAGACCCACACATTTTTGAGTATAAATCAAAAACTACTTAAGATACCTTTAAGATTCCTTTACGAAAGTGTAATAGGATCCCTGAGGATGAATTTAACATATGAAATGTCTATTTAGGTCAAAAATTAACTTAGATACATCCATTTTTGCAGAGAGCCAATTTAAAAACGCAGTTTTTTATAGACCCAAATGTTTTTGAGTATAAGTAAAAAATTACTTGAGATATCTTTAAGATTCTTTTACGACAATAAAATTACATTCCTGCGGATGGATCTGACACCCGAAACGTCTATTTAGGTCGAAAATTACTTTAAATACAGCCCTTTTTACAAGGGTCCAATACACCGAGTGCCCAAAATTTCCCTTTTTGGCATTTGCGCGTAACTCAGAAACCACTCAAGATATCTCTAAAATTCTTTCACCTCAGTATAGTGGGATCCCTGAGGATGGATATGACACCCGAAACGTCGCATAATATTAAAAAAAAAGAAACTCACCGTTGTTCAAATTAAACAGGAACGAGCACATGTATTTATCGTAAACTTTCCCCCTGCGGTCGGCCTCGTCCTGCGAAATAATCTCGCCGCAGTACTCAGAAATGAACTCGTTCTTCTGAGCCGAATCTTTGAGGAAAATACCCCAGCCGGCGACGTCAGAGGGCGCCATCAGTAGATGTTTGTCTACAACCAAAATCCCCCGTTTAATTTTTCTGCATTTTGTCATAAAATGGGGGGTGGAAAGCTTACGTAGCTGACGCTGCACGCTGACGTTCTTGCAAGTGATTTTACTGTGATCGAACTGATCCGCACCGCAGGTTTGACATAAGTCCGGATCGCATTCGCGCACCGCCAAATAACAGGGACATTGTTTGGTGTTGCATTGGGCCTTACAGCGACATCCGGGAAACCGATTTTGGCCTAAAAAATCGGTAAAAATGCCCCCGAATTGTTCAAAGCATTGTTCATATGAGGGAAACATTGCGGTTTAGCAACTTTTTGTTAAAATTTTAATTAAATTTAATTAACACTGGTCGGAGTTGTTATTTTTTATATGTCAACACATTTTTGAGTCGAAACTACTTAAGGGATCTTCAAGATTTTTTAAGGCAGTATAACGAGATCCCTGAGGATGAATTTGAGATAAGAAACGTTCAATTAGAGTAAAAATTCACTAAGATACAGCCATTTTGGTAAAGGCCTGATAAAAATTAAACTTTTTTAAATTCTCACTCATAATTCAGGAAATATTGTTAGCACATTAATGAAACTTTTACTTCAAGTTAGGGCATTTCTTAAGAACATTTTGACATATAAAAGATGTTTGTGCCTCAAAGGGTTTTTGAGTAAATGTCCATTTAGTCAATGGATGTACACAACCCTAAAATGTGCAAGTATTAAATCATTATGCGCAGACATTTTTGAGTGTAATTCAAAAACTACTTAAGCCATCTTCAAGATTTTTTTTAGGCAGTATAAAGGGATCCCTGAGGATGAATTTGGGACACGAAACGTCCATTTAGGATCAAAATTCACTAAAATACAGCTATTTCGGTAAAGGCCTGATAAAAATTAAACTTTTTTTAAATTCTCAGTCATAATTCAGGAAATATTGTTAGCACATTAATGAAACTTTTACTCCAAGTTAGTGCATTTCTTAAGAGCATTTTGACATATAAACGATTTTTGTGCCTCAAAGGGTTTTTGAGTAATTATCTATTTGGTTAATGGATGTACACAACCCCAAAATGTGCAAGCATTAAATCATTATGTGCAGACAATTTTGAGTGTAATTCAAAAACTACTTAAGCCATCTTCAAGATTTTTTTGGGGCAGTATAAAGGGATTCCTGAGGATGAATTTGAGACCCAAAACGTCCATTTAGGATAAAAATTCACTAAAATACAGCCATTTTGGTAAAGGCCTGATAAAAATTAAACTTTTTTAAATTCTCACTCATAATTCAGGAAATACTGTTAGCACAATAATGAAACTTTTACTTCAAGTTAGGGCATTTCTTAAGAACATTTTGATATATAAAAGATTTTTGTGCCTCAAAGGGTTTTTGAGTAAATGTTCATTTGGTTAACGGATGTACACAACCCCAAAATGTCCAAGTATTAAATCATTATGTGCAGACATTTTTGAGTGTAATTCAAAAACTACTTAAGGTATCTTCAAGATTTTTTTAGGGCAGTATAAAGAGATCCCTGAAGATAAATTTGCGACACGAAACGTCCAAGTAGGGTAGAAATTCACTAAAATACAGCCATTTTGGTAAAGGCCTAATAAAAATTAAACTTTTTTAAATTCTCACTCATAATTCAGGAAATACTGTTAGCACATTAATGAAACTTTTACTCCAAGTTAGTGCATTTCTTAAGAGCATTTTGATATATAAAAGATTTTTGTGCCTCAAAGGGTTTTTGAGTAAATGTCCATTTGGTTAATGGATGTACACAACCCCAAAATGTCCAAGTATTAAATCATTATGTGCAGACAATTTTGAGTGTAATTCAAAAACTACTTAAGCCATCTTCAAGATTTTTTTAGGCAGTATAAAGGGATCCCTGAGGATGAATTTGGGATACGAAACGTCCATTTAGGGTAAAAATTCACTAAGATACAGCCATTCTGGTAAAGCCTTGAAGGAAATAAAATTTTAATTCAAGTCAAATTATTCAATCATTATGTGCGCACATTTTTGAGCATAATTCAAAAACTACTTAAGCCATCTTCGAGATTTTTTTGGGGCAGTATAAAGGGATCCCTGAGGATGAATTTGAGACCCGAAACGTCCATTTAGGATCAAAATTCACTAAAATACAGCCATTTTGGTAAAGGCCTGATAAAAATTAAACTTTTTTTAAATTCTCACTCATAATTCAGGAAATATTGTTAGCACATTAATGAAACTTTTATTTACTTCAAGTTAGGACATTTTTTAAGAACATTTTGATATATAAAAGATTTTTGTGCCCCAAAGGGTTTTTGAGTAAATGTCCATTTGGTTAATGGATGTACACAACCCCAAAATGTCCAAGTATTAAATCATTATGTGCAGACAATTTTGAGTGTAATTCAAAAACTACTTAAGTCATCTTCAAGATTTTTTTTGGGCAATATAAAGGGATCCCTGCGGATGAATTTGGGACACGAAACGTCCATTTAGGATAAAAATTCACTAAAATACAGCCATTTTGGTAAACGCCTGACAAAAATTAAATTTTATTTAATTCTCAGTCATAATTCAGGAAATATTGTTAGCACATTAATGAAACTTTTATTTACTTCAAGTTAGGACATTTTTTAAGAACATTTTGATATATAAAAGATTTTTGTGCCCCAAAGGGTTTTTGAGTAAATGTCCATTTGGTCAATGGATGTACACAACCCCAAAATGTCCAAGCATTAAATCATTAAGTGCAGACATTTTTTAGTGTAATTCAAAAACTACTTAAGGTATCTTTAAGATTTTTTTCGAGCAGTATAAAGGGATCCCTGAGGATGAATTTGGGACACGAAACGTCCATTTAGGATAAAAATTCACTAAAATACAGCCATTTTGGTAAACGCCTGACAAAAATTAAATTTTATTTAATTCTCAGTCATAATTCAGGAAATATTGTTAGCACATTAATGAAACTTTTACTCCAAGTTAGGGTATTTCTTAAGAACATTTTGACATACAAACGATTTTTGTGCCTCAAAGGGTTTTTGAGTATATGCCCATTTGGTCAATGGATGTACACAACCCCAAAATGTCCAAGCATTCAATCATTATGTGCAGACATTTTTGAGTGTAATTCAAAAACTACTTAAGGTATCTTCAAGATTTTTTTAGGGAGGTATAAAGGGATCCCTGATGATGAATTTAGGACATGAAACGTCCCTTTAGGGTAAAAATTTACCAAAATACAGCCATTTTGGTAAAGCCTTGAAGGGAATAAAATTTTAATTCAAGTCAAATTATTCAATCATTATGTGCGCACATTTTTGAGCATAATTCAAAAACTACTTAAGCCATCTTCAAGATTTTTTTGGGGCAGTATAAAGGGATCCCTGAGGATAAATTTGAAACATGAAACATTCATTTCGGGTAAAAATTCACTAAGATACAGCCATTTTGGCAAAGGCCTGATAAAAATTAAACTTTTGTCAATTCTCACTCATAATTCAGGAAGTATTGTTAGCACATTAATGAAACTTTTACTCCAAGTTAGTGCATTTCTTAAGAGCATTTTGACATATCAAAGATTTTTGTGCCTCAAAAGGTTTTTGAGTAAATGTCCATTTGGTTAATGGATGTACACAACCCCAAAATGTCCAAGCATTAAATCATTATGTGTAGACGATTTTGAGTGTAATTCAAAAACTACTTAAGGTATCTTTAAGATTTTTTGGGGCAGTATAAAGGGATCCCTGAAGATGAATTTGAGACACGAAACGTCCAATTAGGTTAAAAATTCACTAAAATACAGCCATTTTGGTAAAGGCCTGATATAAATTAAACTTTTTTTAAATTCTCACTCATAATTCAGGAAATATTTAGTTAGCACATTAATGAAACTTTTACTCCAAGTTAGGGCATTTCTTAAGAGCATTTTGACATATAAAAGATTTTTGTGCCTCAAAGGGTTTTTGAGTAAATGTCCATTTGGTCAATGGATGTATACAACCCAAAAATGTCCAAGCATTAAATCATTACGTGCAGACATTTTTGAGTGTAATTCAAAAACTACTTAAGCCATCTTCAAGATTTTTTTGGGCAGTATAAAGGGATTCCTGAAGATGAATTTGAGACATGAAACGTCCAATTAGGTTAAAAATTCACTAAAATACAGCCATTTTGGTAAAGGCCTGATAAAAATTAAACTTTTTTTAAATTCTCACTCATAATTCAGGAAATATTGTTAGTACATTAATGAAACTTTTACTTCAAGTTAGGGCATTTCTTAAGAACATTTTGACATATAAAAGATTTTTGTGCCTCAAAGGGTTTTTGAGTAAATGCCCATTTGGTCAATGGATGTACACAACCCCAAAATGTCCAAGCATTAAATCATTATGCGCAGACATTTTTGAGTGTAATTCAAAAACTATTTAAGGTATCTTCAAGATTTTTTAGGGCAGTATAACGAGATCCCTGAGGATGAATTTGAGACACGAAACGTCCAAGTAGGGTAGAAATTCACTAAGATACGGCCATTTTAGTAAAGGCTTGCCGAAAATTGAATTTTAATTTACATTTTCAGTCATATTTCAGGAAATATCATTAGCACATAAATTAAATTGTTACTCAAAGCTAGGGTGTTCCTTGGCAAATATTTTGATATATAAACGATTTTTGACCCCCAAGGGTTTTTCAGCTAAAGCCACATATGTAATCATTACGTGCACACATTTTTGAGCATAACTCCAAAACCACTCAAGGTATCTTCAAGATTTTTTGATGGCAGTATAAAGGGATCCCCGACGATAAACTTGCGACCCGAAACGTCCCGTTTATTTTAACAAAAAGCGAGCTAAACCGCAAAAAAAGAACTGGACTTACAGTCCGAGCTGCACTGGCAAAACTTCTCGCAGAAGTTCTGCGCCCCGATACACGGACAATTCTGGTCGCAATTTAACCCCGGATGGTCACACGGGGTGAAATTGTAGACGTGGTTGCTGCTCGACTCCTTCTTGAGTTGAATCTTGCGGCAGTGCATCGACCACAGTCGGTGTTTCTTCTTCTTCTTGCGGGGCGGAGTGCAATCGCGTAACGTTTCCTCAGCGGGAATATCGGCCGCCTCCTTTTGGGCGAAGTGGTACACTTGCTGACAGGTTTTCGTCAGCATCACTTGGGCGATTGCGCAGTAATTGTTGAGGAAAACCTTGTGGATAGCGCGGAAAAGACTCTCGTCGGAACCGGTCCATTCGTTGTGATCGTTTGCCCCCATTAAACCCAAGAGACTGAACGAGGTCGCCGTAGATACCGGGTCGCCGTTTTCGCAGTCTTCGGTTAGAAAGAAAATGGGTACTTTTTTGTAGATAACTCATAAACTACTTAAGTTATATTAAAAGTTTCTTTGCGTAAGTGTAAAGTGGACCCTGAGGACCGATTTGACATGCAATACCTCCACCTGGGCCCAAAATTACCTGAGAGGCTCAACTTTTTCAAAAACCACTTAAGATATTCAAAAAATATCTTCGCCTCAATACAAACCACCCAAGCAGCACAAATATGCTTTAAATTATTATAAAATAACTTAATTGTCGTTAAACTTGATCTTATAAGCATTTATGTATCGTGTATAAGCTCAAAAAGAGCCCACGGTAATAAAATCTTTTTACTTCATTAAACTCGTTTATAGTAGTTTTATATAAGAGTATAAAATGGATTTAATATAATAATAACAATAATAAAATATAAAAATAATAAAAAACTCCTACTAATTACTACTTACCTTTATTACTGTCATTACTATCCTCGGAACTGGCCTCGTTGCCCGAATCGACGCTCGTTTGCTTGCAAATCTTACGGGGGGCTGATTTGGCGCCCTCCGAGGGGGGCGCCGTCCCCGCCGCCCCCTCTCCTATCGTCTTGCTCTTCTTGTCTCGCTCCTGCTCCTTCTCTTTCGCACGTTCGCTCTCCTCCTCCTGCTTTTTGGCGGCCAGTTTGGCCTTGACCGTTTCCTAAAGGGGGGTTAATTTGAAAAATTCGCGGTTTTTTTTACTGCGGGGAATTACCAGGTGCATGTAGCAGTCGGATCCACAAGGTTCTACGAAGGGTTTTAGATCTGGCCCACGTCTTTTTTGCAAGTTGGGACCTGGATGACCAGGTTGTAGACCTACAGTGAGACGGTTTTAGGTTTAGAGGGTTTCTTTTAATATATTTGAAGAGTTTTTTAGGGGATGATGGAGGGAAGTTTTGTGATGAATTTAATCCGTAAAACGCATTTTTAACCTAAATATTCAAGAAGTTACAGCCGTTTTTGTTCAGCTATGCTAAAAAAAAAAGTTGTTCAACTTCTATTTAAAATAATTGAAAAACTATTCCAGGCACTTTTATCAGGTTTTTGCTCGAAGGAAAAGCGTTTTTTAATAAACAATTTGATGTGCAAACGCCTTTTGTACCTCAAATAGTTTTTGAGTGACATTGAGTTTTATGGCCCTTAATGCAAGACTTCTAAATATGACATCTATGAACACACTTTTGAGTGCCACTGGAAACCTGCTTAAGATAATTTGTTGGTTTTTTTAGGAGATAATTTTAGGATGTTCTGTGATAGATTTAAAGTATCAAACACTTTTCTAGTCCAATTATGGGCAGACTTAGAGCAGTTTTTGTCCATCCCCTTTAAAAAAATTCTCAATTAACTTTTGCCCTAAATAATTCAAAAACTATTTGAGGCATTTTCACACGGTTTTCACTTAAAGAAAATGCGTTTTCTTATGAATAATTTGATATACAAGCGCCTTTTGTACCTCAAATAGTTTTTGAGTTACAGTCAGTTTTATGGCCCATAATCCAAGACCAGGCATGGGCCTCTAAATATGACTTAAACGAACACACTTTTGAGTGCCATTGAAAAACTACTTGAGATAATTGGGTGATTTTTTTAGGAGATAATTTTAGGATATTCTGTGATAGATTTAATGTATAAAACACTTTTCTAGTCCAATTATGGGCAGACTTAGAGCAGTTTTTGTAAGACCCCTTTAAAAAAATTCTCAATTAACTTTTGCCCTTAATAATTCAAAAACTATTTGAAGCATTTTCACACAGTTTTCATTTAAAAGAAATGCGTTTTCTAATGAACAATTTGATATACAAAAGCCTTTTGTACCTCAACCAGTTTTTGAGTTACAATCAGTTTTATAGCCGATAATTCAAGACGAGGCATGGGCTTCTAATATATGATCTATACGAACACACTTTTGAGTGCCACTGGAAAACTGCTTGAGATAATTGGGTGATTTTTTTAGGGGATAATTGGAGGATGTTCTGGGATAGATTTGATATATAAAACACTTTTCTAGTCCAATTATGGGCAGACTTGGAGCAGTTTTTGTAAATCCCCCTTTAAAAAAATTCCCAATTAGCTTTTGCCCTTAATAATTCAAAAACTATTTGAGGCATTTCCATACGATTTTCACTCTAAGGAAAAGCCTTTTTTAATAAATACTTTGATGTACAAACCACTATTGTACCTCAAATAGTTTTTGAGTTATAGACACTTTTATGGTAAGTGCCCCTCAAAAACTATTTCCAATAATTTCAATATTTTTTAAGGGATGATACTCAAATGATACTGCAAAAGAAAGAGTAACTAGCAATGACCTAAAGACACTTAAATAGCACTAAAATTACCTTGCGGTCCTTATAATGGGGCAGGAAATAAGAAAAAAACAATTTTTTCAGTTAATTTTCAACGATTTTTACAGTGCACTAAGGTAACCTAAACGAATTTGGTGGAAAAACAAAAAGATCATTGCCAATCTTAAATAAATAAAAAAAAAACAAAAATCCCCCTAACTGAATCAGTACTTACGGTGAAGAAAGCAGTCGTACTTAAAGCACCGTCTGCAAAAGAGGGTGTGAAACGAATGCATCGTTTGTTCCCTCGGTACTGAGGCCGCATTGGGCCCGTCAATGTTCGGAGTACATTCCGGAGGTGCATTAGGGTCCGTACGCTCAGTTAACTCAATATATCTGCAACAGAAACCTTGTAGGAAGGGAAATGACCCCAGAAAAGACCTCCTCACTTCTCCCTCAGCTCCTCGGGTCCCCCTTTCCCCGGAAACTGACTGGAAATCGCCTGGAAAATCACCGAATTCGGAAACTCCATGCTGGTCTCCTCCTTATCCTTCTCGGGTTTCTCTTGGAACTGCATTAGGGCGTGGACCAGCTCCACGAACAGTTCGTCATCGATGAATCCGTCCTCTTGGTCCCCGTGGACTTTCCCGTCGTAATTTTTAATCAATTCCTCGATAAACGTTCCGTCCTGGTCCAAAATTTCATCCCCCATGTAAGGGATGTTGTGCAACACGGTTTCGTCTTCCACCATGAAATTCTGCTGGATCGGGGCCCAGTTGTACATGGTGGGAATGGGGGTGACCGCGTTTATGATTTTTATTGGCGCCACCTGGATGTCGCCCTCGTTACCGATCACTTCCGCTTTTTTCATGCAGGTCGAGTGAGAGGGCAGATCGCAGTTGGGCACCCAGTGGGCTTTAGCGGAGGTAGTCCATCTTCAATATTTTAATTGCAGTAATTTAACAATTATTCCAGGCACTTGTAGGGTGTTTTTCATTAAATAATTTAAGATATAAAGGATTTTTTTTAACCCAACATCATAAGTTTCATAGACATTTTTCTTGGTACATTGTGTCTCATAACTTAGGTTCTAATGGTCATCTTTTATTACTTTATGCTCTAAAATATACTCAAAGCCCTTGTTCATATTATATTAAAGAAATGAGGAAAATCCATGCACTGGAACCTTTTTTTCAAATAATTTTGTGAAATTAATTTGCAACATAACAAGAATCAAGTACTTCTCGGTAAATTGTCTCATAACTTTGGTTCTAATCCTCAGATTTTAATAACTTTTGCTTTAAAAGATACTGGAAACCCTTCTTCACGTTATATTAAAAAACTGAAGTGAATCCATGCACTAGAATATTTTTTTAACATAATTTGCAATGTAACATTAAGATTCAATAAGATGAATGCACTTCTCGATAAATTGTCTTATAACTTTGGTTCTAATGCTCAGATTTTATTGATTTTTGCCCTAAAATATACTCAAAACCCTTTTTCACATTATATTAAAGGAATGAAGGAAAACCATGCACTAGAACCTTTTTTTGAAATAATTTTGTGAAATTAATTTGCCATATAACAAGAATCAAGCACTTCTCGGTAAATTGTATCATAACTTTGGTTCTAATCCTCAGATTTTAATAATTTTTGCTTTAAAAGATACTGGAAACCCTTCTTCACGTTATATTAAAAAAATGAAGTGAAGCCATGCACTAGAACATTTTTTTAACATAATTTGCAATGTAACATTAAGATTCAATAAGATGAATGCACTTCTCGATAAATTGTCTTATAACTTTGGTTCTAATGCTCAGATTTTATTAATTTTTACCCTAAAATATACTCAAAACCCTTTTTCACATTATATTAAAGGAATGAAGGAAATCCATGCACTAGAACCTTTTTTTCAAATAATTTTGTGAAATTAATTTGCAATATAACAAGAAGCAAGCACTTCTTGGTAAATTGTCTCATAGCTTTGGTTTTAAAGCTCAGATTTTATTCATTTTTGCTCTAAAATATACTCAAAACCCTTTTTCACTTTATTTTAGAGAAATGAAAGAAATCTATACACTAGAACATTTTTTTCAAATAATTTTGTAAAAGTAATTTGCTACTTAACAACAATGATGCACTCCCTTGTAAATTGTCTTATAACTTTGGTTCTAATGGTCAGATTTTATTAATTTTTGCCCTAAAATATACTCAAAACCCTTTTTCACATTATATTAAAGAAATGAAGGAAATTCATGCACTAGAACCTTTTTTTCAAATAATTTTGTGAAATTAATTTGCAATATAACAAGAAGCAAGCACTTCTTGGTAAATTGTCTCATAGCTTTGGTTTTAAAGCTCAGATTTTATTCATGTTTGCTTTAAAATATACTCAAAACCCTTTTTCACTTTATTTTAGAGAAATGAAAGAAATCTATACACTAGAACATTTTTTTCAAATAATTTTGTAAAAGTAATTTGCTACTTAACAACAATGATGCACTCCCTTGTAAATTGTCTTATAACTTTGGTTCTAATGGTCAGATTTTATTAATTTTTGCTCTAAAATATACTGAAAACCTTTCTTCATATTATAATGAAAAAATGAAGCAAATCCATGCACTAGAACAATTTTTTTAAATAATTTTGTGAAAGTAAAGGGCGACATCACAAGAATCATGCACTCCTCGATAAATTGTCTCATAGCTTTGGTTCTAATGCTCAGATTTTATTCATTTTTGCTTTAAAAGACTCCTTAAGCCCCTCTTCACGTTTTACTGAAGAAATAAAACAAATTCACACACCAGAAACATTTATATTTAAGTCAGGTTACTCGGCTTCTTTGCCTCACCTTCTTAGACCCAAAAACTGTTTAAAAAACAGTCGTTGCTTGATAACTGAATGTCTAGACTCACCTCTCTTGTTCCCCAATTAAAGTTTCGGTCATTTTTTCGCGATTTTTATTCCAGGCGAGCTTAACATCATCAGCCCTCTTGAACTTCTTCTGTTGCCTCAAGCGGAGGTACTCCTGCTTCACGCGCTTTTTCCAGTCGATCGTTGGTTTGTTTTTGGACATTTTTAAGTCCTAAACAGGTTTCAAGTGGCTTAAGAAGGCGGTTTTGGGGTAAATAACTGTGTTTACAAGGTGAAATCGTGGAAATGCTTACCAGTTACTGTGGGCCCTCTCTTTATACGTAATAAAAACCAAAATATACGTAAAATAAAAGTGTTTTTTAAGCAAATATCGATGTTCTCGATAAATTATTTTAAATAAGGTGAAATTAATAATAAATAAACAATATAATATAATAAACAAAGACCCGTTCCCACTAACACAACACAAGATTCTAACCTAAAAATGCCTGACACTGACAGAGCAGGGATGCCAGAGTGACCAAGCGCATTACCATATATAAGATGACGAAGTGCTTTTTTTTAATTAAAAAGCCCAATAAATGCAACAGTTTTTAGGAAACAATTAATTAGTTGATTTACAAGCTATATAAGTTTAATTTTTGTTAACTAATGTTGGCCAAAACATTGGTTCGAGTATAATAAATGTCAGTACATTCCTAGCAAAATCGGTCAACGTGACAACCATGTGTAATGTCTTAAAGCGTTATAGGAATGTGTATCGAGGTCGATAGTAGTGGCGCCAAATTCAAAAAAACGTAGCGCTCATTTTGCACGTTTTTCTTTTAAAAGGAGGCAAAAGGGGTGCAATAAAACCACTCGGAGCCTTTTAACAAACTTTTAATAATCCGTAAAAAAAATCATAATAATTTAGTATACGTTATTCACATTTGGCTACGGTTAATAAATAATAAAAAAACACATTTTTCATTAACAAATAGAATTAAAACATCCAAAAGAAGAACAATCGATAATTTTTTCAATTTCATTACACGAGTATTAGGATACAGTGGGGCCTCCTCGGGGGGGAGGAGGCCTAAAACAATTTTTTTTAATCACTATGCACGGTTTTTTCACAAAGGAATGTTCGGTCGAATACTTTCTACCAAAAAAATCACATTTAGACTATTCCTATAAGGACGAAAACAGCTTCTACATATACGTCGACATCGCATCCAGTTGACTTTAAATAGTTGTCAACAGTAGGCATAGTAATACAGCCCAATTAGTTTATTATTATTATTATTAATAATTATAAAAATCTATTTTATTAATAATATATCACTAGGTGTAGACACTATATTATTTTATATAATTTCGTTATTTGATGTTTTTTTTGTGCATTTTTTCCCTATAAAAAAAATTAAGTACAATTCAAAATACTTCTTCTTAAAATGCCTTCTGGTTTGGCACCTGACAAGAGTGTCATACTTTAAAAGCTTACCCTGCTTACTAATTTACAACTAAAACAATCATAAGTGGGGGTCATACACTGACCTTCTTAACCTCATCCCCCAGATCCCCGAAAGACCTCTTGGGGGGCTCCGTGGGGGACACGGGGGTAATGGTGAGCCTTAGTGAGGGCTCATCCATTCGGCTGTCGTCGTCAGTGGTGGTGCTGTCGATCGAGAGGGCCGAGGAGGACAGCAAGGGCCCACCGCGCCTGTGCAGCTTCATTACCTTTAAAGCGGCAAAATTTAAAAAACAAACTGATAAAACAGAAACCTTCTTCTTTCATGCAAAACGCAACCTACACGATTAAATTCTAGCTAGACAAGCATTTAAGCACTGGTTAAAAGTTACTAACCTAACCGAGCCATTTCCAAGGCTCGATTTCGGGGCTGGTGATTGGCGTGGGGAACTAAACAAAAATCGGTTAGTAAGAAAGCTCAATTTGCGGTTTTCGGTTAATTTGTAACCGTTTTTATTTTTGAAAATCACCGGTATTGGCAGTGGGCGCAGCAAAGTTGCGCACGCCCACGCCCCTTTAAACTGTTTCAAAAATAACTTAACCCAAGCAACACACGATAGTTAAAGAAACGTTTATTTTTGGTTTACAAAATATCATGGTAAACAATAGAATATGTCAACAGATGCTTTTATAATTATTCTATCGATATACCAAATTTCATTTATTTATCTTGAAAAGTAAAAAAGTTATTAAGTGTTTACTTTTGCTGTGTCACCCCGTATATAAATATTTAGTATAAACAAGTGTAAACAAAATCGTATATTCTACAGTTTAATACATTGACCATATAGGGTTGATCAATATCCCAAAAATGTACTAAAAAATCGTTGAATGAATATATATGATGTGTTGCTTGGGAACGGTTAAGCCAATGTGTGTTATATACAAAATGTACACCCTATTAAGTAGACTCGCCTGGCAACAAAGCTGAGTGCTGTAAGGTTTAATAAAAAAAAACCTGAAAAGTGGAGCTCACCTCAGCTTGCAGGTCAGCAACTTTATCTTGAAGCTCCCGCACCCTCTCGCTATCATCTACCGAGTGTATCCTGAGCTCACCCTCCGTGGCAATCTCCTGGCTCTACAAACCTCACTGGTCAAACAAACCTCACATAAAAAAAAGAAAAGTTTGATACGCACCCTCAGCTCCAGCTGGCTGTTCTTCTGAGTCAGCTCTGCGATCGCTTGGGTCTTCTCGGCGTCGCTGATCCGCGCCTTCATCAGCTCGTCCTGCATCTTACTCTCGAGGTCAGCGTACCGACGCTGCTCCTCCAGGAGGCGAGCGGCCGCCTCCCGATCACGCAGCTCCGCCTCCTCCAAAGCCTCCCGCTGCTTCTTGATCTCTTCATCTTGGCGACGCAGCTGGTTGGTGCCCACCTGCACCTGCGTCTCCAATTCCATCACCTAAACGGTTACTTATAACAGATTTGTCAACTGACGTGGGTCCAATGCTTACTTTGAGCCTCAACTCTTTGACCTCGATCAGAGTCTCCGTCTCCCTGATCCTCGTTTCCATCAGCTCCTCCTCGAGCTTCTGGATCTCGTTGTTGCGGTTGCCGAATAGGATTTTCTTCGGGGTGCTCAGGGGGTCGTTTAGGGTCGCTGTCTCTTGCTTCGCCTTATGTTCCTATAAACATCATCGAATAACTCTCAAGCCGAGCGAGTTTTAAAAAGCAAAAAGGCACCTGCACATGTTTCTGGAACTGCCTGCTCAGTTCGGCCACCCTCTCCCTGATATCCTTCAGGTACATGTTGGCTTCTGCCTCGCGCATCTTAACAGCGATCAGTTCTTCTTGCATGTGGGCCACGCTGTTCTCCGGAGTGGTTTCCCTCAGAGTCTTCTTGTCCTCCTCCAACTCGTGTATCCTGGAGCGAAGATCGCGTATGAGGGCGTCGTTCTCCGCCTCCCGGAGTCTCACTTTGACCAGCTGCTCCTGGAGGCACTCGATCATCTCCTCCCGCTGTTGCAGCTGCTCCTCCTTCATGGTGATCTCGTCTATAGAGGATTGCCTCGAGGAGTCCTGAAATCGTGTTGAGGTTAATGGAGGTTTTTCGGGGGGGGGGGGGGGGTTGGTATTTGGGTACGTTTTGCTCCATCATAAGGGACAGCGAACGGATTTTTTCTTTGGCCAGGGCCAGTTGGTGCTCGGTGTCCAGGTGGGTGATCTTTAGGGCCTCCAGCTCCCGTTGCACTATCCAAGTGGTCTCCTCCTCCTCGGCCCTGCATAGTTGCCCCTTGACCAATTTGTCTGCCAGATTCTTGTTCTCGTCCTCGAGCATGTCCGCTTTGTTCTTAAGTCGTTTCACTTCGGCACGTAATCGCTGTAACGCTTAAAAGTTAATATGATAAAGGGGGAGATAAATATGAGGCACCTTTAGTTCGGCTGACTCCTCTTTTTCCTTGTTTTTGAGGATCTGATAGTCTTTTTCCAACTTTTTCATCTTCTTCGCGTTGTATTTGACCACGTAGGCGGTCTGCAGGAGGGTCTCCGGGTCGTTGTCCGCCTTGGCGGGCAGTTCCTTTTGAAAATACTAAAAGCTGACATGTAATCGGGAACTGCCGAACTCTTGGGACTTACCTTCAACATCCCCTCCATGTCCAGGCTCATTAAGTCATCCTTGCCCAGCATCAGCATCGCCAAGGCCACCTTAAATATGATTTCCATACCCTCTGAGAGGAAAACGTCCATAATGCGACTCGCGAGCGGTAAACTGAGGGCGGTGGTAAACAACGTGAGGAACCAACTGGACGCGTACATGGTCGTCTGGAAGTTCTGGCTCTGAAAGTGCTGATTGAGGTCGGGCAGCAACTCCATTACTAAGTTTTCCAGTTGGAACATGCATAAGCCCAATTCGGACATGCTCGGCTTGAACATGTCCCGCATTCGGTAGTCCTGCATGATCTTTACCAGGACGGCGAAGGCTTCCTCTTCGGGCATCTGGAATAAGAGGAGGAGGGGTCAGTAGAATGTTAGTTGTGTACAAAGTATGCAAATGTGACTTGCAACTCGATGGAAATATGAAAAAGGAGAAGAGGAAGAATGATATCGTTAGCCCAGGCAGTTGAAACTTCGTTCTTTCGATCCCATGGACCTGCACAAGCTCAAATTGCTTGAAATGTTTTAATTTTCAACTGCCTGGAAACAATTAATGATGATCTAAGCCAATGGACTCACAGCCTGGAAGGAAATATAAAAAATAAGAAGAGGAAGAGTGATTTAATTCTTCCAGGCACTTGAAACTGCGTTCTTTCGATCCCATGAACCTCTACAAGCTCAAATTGCTTGAAATGTTTTAATTTTCAACTGCCTGGAAGAAACAAATTATGATCTAAGGCCAGGGTCTTACAACAATTATTGTGCTTGGTGCGGCCCTGATTTTAATGTCACTTGTCAATGTTTACACTGACAGTTAACGTTTGCTGTGTTGTTTATCTGTCAATAGTGCGTCAAAGGGTTGTTGAGATTAAAGTCAGGGACGTACTCCTAGGTGCTTTTCACGATCACGAGAGAACAACAACTACATCATCAGTGATTACTCACCGTCAGACCCTCTTTTTGCTGCGGCTTTGCAAAGAAAAACAACGTTTAAAGGCAAAATGGTGTAAAAACAAGAAAAACAAGCCGGGAAATTCATTGAAAAATGTCGGACTTACTTGCATAAGTAGCAGGCCCACGATGAATCCAGATCCCTGGCAGTATCCCACCTCCCTGTCATGGAGCGAATACGCCTTAATGACGTTAAAAAGAGATTCTTGACCCGGACCGTCTTTTTCCTTAAAGAAGTCGTGCTCTGGATAAGTGCGAGCGATGTCCCTGCGAATCACTTTCTCGCAAGGGGATTTCGTCTGGAAAAATCCGGTTTATAACAGAAAGAGACTCATAAACTGCGACGCTCCTAACCTTAATGTATTCGGCGTAAAGTTTCTTGTCTCCTTCGGAGGCTCCGCACAAGAGCTGCCAGGCGATGGCCCTAAAATGGACCGGGACCCCTCTCCTCACATAATCCCTCACTTGCGAGTTGTTCTTCTTCCACTGCTCGGTCCAGTTGTTGACCAGATAGCCCCATTTGGCCCATAGCTCGTCTCCTTCGTCTGGACGGTCCGCAATGGAGCTAGTACCTGGAACAAAACCGTTTGTTGCATAGGAAAATGAGTTTTTCTTTTGTTTACCAATATGCACGAAAAACACCGAGTTCCCTATAGAACGGGCTACAACTAGGTCTCCCATTAAAAAAAAAAAAAGAAAAGTTACGCAGTCGGGCCCAAAGCGACTAGCACTGCGAGAAAATAATAATTTATATTTGAAATGATGGTAATTGGTTCAATTATCAATTTCAGGTCGAACAAAAACCGCTATGTGTGATAAGGAAAAATTAGTTGTGCGGGTTGGGTTTTACGTTTCACCTGGGGCATACACTGCTTGCACAATTTCGACAATTAAGGTCAAGTTTCGGCACCTTTGGGGGTGAAAATGGGTGAGAGGTCGTGGTTTTTGAGGCTCCACGGCGTGTCACGTTTCCAGTACGTCCAGAATCGCCATAAAATGTTATTTTTCTGATGTAGTTTTAATGCATACAGACAAGAGGCTTTATTCGATGACGATCGTCCGAAATACTGTGGCCTGAGGTGGATTTTAATGCCAAAAAGTGGGGTTTTTGATTTTCTATCGCATTTCACGTTTCCATTACGTCCAGGATCGCCTTGAAATATTAGTTTTCCGACGTAATTATGATCCTTACAGACGAGATATATCATTTAGTTAAGATCGCTCATGGCACTTTGGCTTGAGATAGATTTTTATGCCAACAAGTGAGTTTCTACCACATTCCACGTTTCAATCGCCTTCAAATATTATTTTTCCGACCTAACTACAATCCTTACAGACGAAACACTTGTCTAGCGTTTTTACCCGTTCGTTAGTTCGTAGTGAATTAAATAATACTCGATTGCACAAAAATAGTACATTAATTTATTTACAAACTTACACTACGAAACACGATGACTTACCACTAATAGAAATATTTATTTTCACTTTAACAATTTATGTCTGATTTAAATCTCGCGCCAATATTCCGAACTTGAGCGGCGACGCGGCTCCTTATATACTCGGCTGACCATAATTCCGGAAGATTCGCTGACGTTCGAGACGTCGTGCGGTGTGCCACTTATTCTTACACTTCTTTATTATGACTGTTGCTCTCTCTGAGAATTTTAACAAATGCACGTTTGCATCTAAATTTTAAAACAAATATTGCACCGATTTTGATGAAATTTTTAGTAAAACTTTGAGCATATCTTTCCATTCAATTCCATATATGAATGGCCTTAGTAGCTCAAATAGTTTTTGAGCCTGGACGAATTAAATAATTCTTCTTCTTCACCTTTTTTATTTTTTTTCCTTAGTTCATAATTAGATTACAATTAACTTTTTCCAGGCAGTTGAAAATGTCATTTCAAGCAATTTGAGATTGTGGAGGTCCATGAGATCGGAAGAACACAGCTTCAACTGCCTGGACTAATTAAATCATCCTTCCTCTTCTCCTTTTCTATATTTCCTTCCAGATTGTAAGATTCTGGGCTTAGATAATAATTTATTACTTCCAGGCAGTTGAAAATGCATACATTTCAGGCAATTTGAGATAGTTTTTGAGCTACATCTCCTTAAATAGACTTTTTAAGATAATTGAGACTTCTCTTGCTAGACACCTACCCAATTGCATCAACATCCTCGATTACACCATATGCACCATTAAAAAAATCACCATTTTCACTGATTATCACCACTGGGACTGATAAGCGATATGTAGCAATGTCACAAATCAGCGGCACCGCGCACTCTCTGTACCTTATCGCCGTTTATTTACTAAATTCTAGATTACTCAGGTGTAATGTACATACACTTCACCAAATCAAAAACGCTGTAACACAGTAACCTTGCGAAATGTTTGGCTGACTGGCACATGGAAAAATAAAACTACGTGCTTATAAATCAATTAATTTTCATTGGGGAATGATTGTTATTTTATAACCGTCGTTTAAAGGTGCTGCTGACGGGGGTCAAGGAGTTTTTCTCAGTGTGGGGGTCATGCAGCTGATATGAAAAATACTGATGCAAAACTCCTTCACAAACACAGTTTAATTCCGACTTCAATAAGTTACATAAATATGCTAGGGCTCGTATTTTGAAGGGTTTAGTTTCAATGTCTTTTAGGATCCAGTAGAAATAACATAGAATCTTGAATGGTTAACCTGTGGTTAATGAAGCAAAGAATTTGGGTATTATTTTTGATATGCCCACATAAACAGAAAAAATAGCCACTGATTTGATGCACTTAAAACATTTAAATAATTAAAGCGTCACTCACCAAGTGAAGTCAAGTATAATTATTTTATTCTTTCAATGTCAAATAAATGCACATGTACTCTTTTATCTACCGAATTTTAAAGTCTGGCAATTTTAACACCATAATACCAGACGGTCTAATATTTTTAGGGTTCCTCAACATGCAAGAGCAGCTTTTCAAAAATCATTTAGTTACATTGCAGTTAAATTGTGGAACAATTTCAAACAAAAAAAAATGCTTATGCAGTCACAGTAAGATGCCTAATAAATAAATATTTATTGAGTTGCATGTGAATTGGGACCTTTGGAATTGATCTCATACTCATATGGCACTTCCAATTGCACATCACTTGCGGATCGATTAGTCTAATTTCTTGTCGAATTCTTTGCTTTAAATCATCAAAATTATTTGGTCTATTCACATCAACTTCAAATAGCCTTATAAGAAAAAATCTAGAGGGGTTATATCAGGTGAACTTGATGGCCACTTAATCGGTGCTCCTCGTCCAATCCCTCTGTTAGGAAAAGTTGCATCAAGAAACTGTGAAAGGGCGATGGCAAAGAGGAGGTGCCTCGTTACTAGGTATGTTAGCCTCTTGTGGATCAGGGTGGATGAGTGCTAATGAGGATTTTCGGTTTGCCCAGTATCTGCAATTTTGCCTGTTAAAGGGTCCATTTAAAATTCCGTAAAAAATAAATTCTCGAATGAAAGAACCTGCTCACAAAACTGCACTCGGCGGTCAAAATCGCCTTCTAACAATTCATGGGTCAGTTGTACTTTATAAGGATTTACACGAAGTATTTTTGCCACTGACCCTACTGATAAATTCCAATTCCTGGAAATTTTACTAATGGCAACATGGGGTTTATCCTCCTCCGTTTCTAATAGAACATTCAGCGTAGCACCTTCAGATACTTTTGGAGGTTTTCCTTTAGATAAATTTCATGTTCCCTAAATTTTAATTCAATTTTGCTAACGATGGATCTAGTAGTTGCAGGACGATCAGCATGAGTTGCATTAAATAGATTACAGACATCTTGTTGTGTACGCACCCAATCCAAAACCAATCATCGTTCGTTCTCAGATAGATGCATTTCATTAAAAAGTGATGCATGGCAAACCTTTATCAAGTAGGTTCTAAAACTGTTCAAAAATAATAAGGTCTATTTACTTTCTAAGAAATCACATAAAAACCTAATGTTGCCGTCATAGTTTCTACTATAGAGACACCCTGTAACCAAAATTTCCATTGCAAAGGACACATTGAATCAAATGGACAAAACATTTCGTCATATTTGACTAAATCATTGAGTTTAGGCATGCGGTTTTCTATACAAAAAGTATAGTGTATAACGTCATAATATACAGGGTGTTCCACTTAAAGAACCCTGTATAGAAATTATTTGAAGAGACCATACTAATCGATGTATCCAAAAAAAATAAAAGGAAGAACAAAGTACCTGAATTTTAAATGAATTTCTTGTCATTCTTCATATCATTTATATCATCTGTCATATCATGTCATTCAAGTCAATTTTTCGCTATAGTAGCTTTTTGGTAAATAAAATTAATATTTGTATTAACTTAGGCACACACACAAATCTTACGATCCATTGTGCCCCTGAATCAAATTTGTTAAATTATAGTTATGCAATGTTGGTTTGCTAGAAGGTGAGTCAATTTGATCAAGACTTGATCTGGTTCTCATCGATCGACGTTCCACTTACCAGAAGTCAAAGACACTTGACTGGTGTCCGAACCCTTCCTCGAGTGTCCGCTGGCACCGCTCAAAGACCCCAGGGACTTCGAGTCCGCCTCGATGAGGCGGTTTGCCGCCTCCAGCTTGGCCAAGAGCTCCAGCTCGTGGGCGGGCACCGTGTTATTGTTGTCACTGCAAAGGGCGGCGGCCTGTTTGGGGGGCGGCGAGGGCGGCAACGAGTCGCTGATGCTCTCAGGCCTCATGGCTTCGGGCGGCATGGCCGCTTGGGGGCGGCCATCTGGGGCTCCCGCCTCTGATGATGGGGTGTTGCTACAACAAACGATCAACATCAGGGATCATTCGGGCAACATCTTTCAACTCACTTGATGTCGTGGATATCGGTGGATAACCACTCGTGCATGACCGAAACGCAATTTACGACTGATAATATATTTCGACAATTAGTTACCACCTGTGTGTTAATTGATGTAGTTATTGCTCGCCTTGCAAAGTACAGGGGGGATTTCTAATCTTAAACCGCGGTTGAACCTCAAAAAGACCTTCTGGGGCGTTTTTCTCAATTAAGGTAATCCCTCGTCCCGGCTCAACGTGTCCCGGGGACATTTTATCCCGGATTTTTGTGCGATTCCGTGTGTGCGTTCAATTAACGTTAATTGACGACCCCCGTTTATTAGGCGGCAAAAGCACGCGAGGGCCGCACCTGATAACGATCGCTTTCGCACCTCGAAAACCGCCCCCGAGGAGATCCCGAGGGAATTAGTTAATAAAAATTGAAAACTCCCAACTAAAAGTTTATTTTCTTAAGGAAGTTTATGCTAGTTCCAACGTTTTATGAGGTTTTCGTGCCAAAAACCGGGATAATTTACGAGCGTGCCGATGTTAATATTTCGAACGGAAACACGTATGATTATCGAATGGTACATTTGAGGAGAAATGTTTCATATACAACCGTAAGGATCGCATTTCTTTCATTTTTAATTAAAATGTAAAGCGGTCAAGAGTCCAGGATGTACAATAAGTAATAAATAATTCTCTTATTTGTACATGAGGCCCTGTACTAAAACTCCAATAGTTCCACTTTTAGCATGCATTTCTTCCATTGAAGTAAAAGAGGTCTTCAAGGAATCCCAAGAAACAAACATCACCTGAAAATGTACAATAGGTGACTGTACCCTTAATAGAACATGAGCTCCTTTACTAAACACTCCAATAAGTCAACTTTTGGAATGGATTTCTTCAATGGTAGTAACAGAGGGCTTCAAAGGATCCTAAGAAAAAAGAATCACCTGGAAATGTACGATAAGTGAATGTTCCCTCTATAGTACATGAGGCCCTGTACTATAACATTAATAATTTAACATTTGTTATGCATTTCTTCCATGGAAATAACAGGGGCCTTCAAGGGATCCCAAGAAACAAAAATCACCTGAAAATGTTCAATAAGTAAATGTACACTGATTAGTACATGAGCCCCTGTACTAAAACTCCAATAATTCCACTTCTGGGAAAGATTTCTTCAATGGTAGAGAAAGAGGCCTCCAAAGGATCCCAGAAATCCAATAATCACTTGAAGAAGTGCATGGGCAATTCCCTTATTAGTACATGAGCTCCTGTACCAAAAACTCATTTTCTGCAATAAGGATCTTAATGATTCTTTTAACCGCAACAAAAGAACTCCACAAAAAAGCATCCTTCCTAAAAAAATTATTACATGTCCCTTTCTAACCCATCCATAATAGAGTGAGAATAGCAAGAAGATACTATTGCCTAACTCCCAAAGGTTTTTCAATTTCCAAGGTCCCCAAAGTCATTTCCAGAGCAAAACCAAGACACAAATCGGGAATCTATCAGTCATTTTTGCTCTCCCCCGGATAAGATAATAACGGAACCGTGTTTCCCTATGGGATAAAAACGGGAAAACGGGGGGATGGATTACGTGAGAAAACTAGACGCTTATCCAGGATATTTTGATTGATGCCTCTAAGGTTTTAAGTGAAATGTATTAAAGTTTTATATGATAAAGGAGGATCGTGCATTAGGAGAACAACTGTTCCAGGTTTCTCCCTGGAGCGAGGAATACGCTAAGGGATAAAAATAATCTTCGGAAAAGCTTGCTACGATTCGGGAGCGGTTTTTATTTTGAATACAACGTTTTCTTAATAATAAGGGTCCCGGGCGATACAATGAACCAGTTTCCAGTATCCTTGTTTCAATAGTTCACCCCTCCGCAAAACCTTTTTACGGCTCTATTCACTCTTCCTCGATATGCCCTAATTTTAAGGGTCATTTTCCGCATTTTGCGGCTCCCTCGGGAATCAATTCAATTCAGAGACAAAAATTTCAATTCAAGTATTTTACATTTAAAATCGGGATGGCGGCATAATTAAGCCTTATTTGTTCATATAGACAAGGGCGGTTAAATTAAAATTTATCTCTCTCTCTCTTCTGGCACGAGTGCAATACAAATTTGCATAGTTTCCTGGCAAATAGCTGGTGATAAATTGTCCCACGGGATCTCCTTGTTTACATTTGTTTTAAGGCTAAACACCGGTTTTGTTTGTTGCTTAAAAACGGGACCGTAAGGGCGCAATTTAAAGGGAGATGTCTTAATAAGTATACGAGTTAGAGGGAGACAGTAATAAGCGAAATAGTCCTGGAAGATAATTCTAAGAACTACTTTTGGAATTACCGGCGTAACTGTAATAGTTTTTGTTTTAAAGACATTTTTGTTCGACCAAGTCCCATTAAGAAGTTTCATTCTTAAACCTAAGAACTCACTTCAAAATGAGATTACTTAAAAACTATATGGGATAAAGAGAGATAGTAAATGACAGAATAATACCGGGGGAGTGTTTAATAAGTATTGTGAGAATCACCAAAGTATCTTTAAAACTTTTCATTAGAAAGTAATTTGTGTTGCACCAACTCCGGTTAAGGCATTTTACTTTTCAAACTGAGGGCTCACTTCAAAGTGAGTTTTCTCAGGAACTACATCAGATAAAGAGAGAAACTAAATGGCTGGACAATGCTAAAAAACCACTGAAATCACTACTTTTCGAATCATTAAGGCACCTCCAATATGCATAGCTTGAGATCAAAATTTGTCGGACTCACTCTGGTTAAGGTGATTGAAATTTGAACCTAAGGCCTCACTTCAAAGTGAGTTTTCTTAGGAACTACATGAAATAAAGAGAGAAACTGAAAGGAAAAATAATGCTGGAAAAGCACTGCAATTACCACTTTTAGAATCATTAAGGTACCTTTAACACTTTTAGCTGGAGACCAATTTTTGTTGGACCAACTTCGGTTAAGGCGTTTGGTGTTTGAATCTGAGCGGCCACTTCAAAGTGAGTTTTCTCAGGAACTACATGAGATAAAAAGAGAAACTAAACGGCAAAATAATGCTGAAAGAGAAGTCTCTTCACTACTTTAATAGCACCGGTGTATCTCTCAAAGTTTTTGTGCTAGAGCACTTTATTTCGACCCACTTAAGATTACCCTTTGGCCGAGCCTATCGATAACCTCGTTTATTTCAAATAAAAGGGCTCGCACCTTATTTAAGCCCCTTCAAACCATAAAAAGTGGATTTTACGAGCCCTAAGGGCCTTTACTCACCGTTTCCTGTCCCTCCTGCTGTACCAGTATCGCGTCGAGACGATTTTCTGCAAGACCATCGTTACATTTTTATCCCGCTTCTGATTTGACTGACGGCGGGTGGTCGGAAAATTCAATTTTTTACCGCATTTTTCGGTTTGGTTATCGTGGAGGGTGGGACTGGGGGGGAACAAAGGGGGAAGGAGATCTAATTTGACCGCACGTTTACGTGAAAAACGACCATTTTCCCGTCGAATTCGGGGCAATTTGCGGAATCCGGGAATTTATCGACCCCGGAGGGCGGCATGGTGTCCAGATTAATCAAATATTCCATCTCGCTTTCCTGTATACAAGATCGCAAATTTAATAATACAGAACCACTTTGACCCTATCTGCGAAGCACATAAGAAATTTACGGTAACGGGCACACGAGCGTCTTTGAATAGTTAAAAAGGAGAAGAGAGGTTTCATTATTAAATGGCCGATAAAACAATAGCGAACGCTTCTCGTGTTTCCCGTCGAGGCCTTTAAACGATGTTTATAACTGTTTCATGGTAACTTATTAAAGCTTCTTTGTTCTCGTGTGAGTTTTCTCCGACCCATTCAACTTACTCAATTTGTTACCACTCCCAATGGTGAAACCTCTGAGGTGAATGCTACTACTACTAGAATGACTGGGGCTGACCAGACCCACGGATTTTCAGCAAAACATCGTAAGAAGAGGCATTGGCCGATTTTAATGAAAGTTAGGTCTAAAGATTCCCTAGTTATCCAGGATTATCTTAAAAATATAACACTTCCAAAACGTTAAGGTAGTTGCTAAGTATCCGTCAAAAACTTGACCGAAACCCCAGATTTTTACGACGACTTCATATGGCGAGTCATAATAAGAAGACACATTGGCCGATTTTAGCGAAAGCTAGGTCTAAAGATGCTCCAGTTATCCAGGGTTATCTTTAAAATATAACACTTCCAAAAGGTTAAGATAGTTGCTAAGTATCCGTCAAAAATTTGACCGAAAACCCAGATTTTCGCCAAGACATCATATGCCAAGTGATAATAAGAAGACGCATTGGCCGATTTTAACGAAAGTTAGGTCTAAAGATGCTCCAGTTATCCAGGGTTATCTTTAAAATATAACACTTCCAAAAGGTTAAGATAGTTGCTAAGTATCCGTCAAAAATTTGACCGAAACCCCAGATTTTCGCCAAGACGTCATATGCCAAGTGATAATAAGAAGACGCATTGGCCGATTTTAACGAAAGTTAGGTCTAAAGATGCTCCAGTTATCCAGGATTATCCAAAAAATATAATACTTTCAAAACGTTAAGATAGCTGCTTTTCACCAAGACATCATATACTGAGTCATAATAAGAAGACGCATTGACCGATTTTAACGAAAGTTAGGTCTAAAGATTCCCCAGTTATCCAGGATTATCTTTAAAATATAACACTTCCAAAACGTTAAGATAGCTGCTAAGTATCCGTCAAAAACTTGACCGAAACCCCAGATTTTTACGACGACTTCCTATATCGAGTCATAATAAGAAGACGCATTAACCGATTTTAATGAAAGTTAGGTCTAAAGATGCCCCAGTTATCCAGGATTATCTTTAAAATATAACACTTCCAAAACGTTAAGATAGCTGCTAAGTATCCGTCAAAAACTTGACCGAAACGCCAGATTTTTACGACGACTTCATACGGCGAGTCATAATAAGAAGACGCATTGGCCGATTTTAATGAAAGTTAGGTCTAAAGATGCCCCAGTTATCCAGGATTATTATAAAAATATAATACTTTTAAGATATCAAGACAGCTGCTAAGTATCCGTCAAAAACTTAACCGAAACTCCACATTTTCACCAATGCTTAAGTGAGAGAGATTTGGAAACTAACACACCCAAAGACACCAAAATCCTTGACTATTCTACAGAGTAAAGACTCCTTTTTCTACTGAATCTCATGGAAGCAACATGCCATTTAATTGGCACCAAGAAAACATTATATTAAGGTCATTTTGCAGAATTTCAGTATCTAGAGAAGAGCAGTCTCGCCTATAGAGTTTCAAATCGTCAGCAAATTAGAAACATTTTGATTTCAGTATAACAAGATCAATTATCAATAAAGTAAACGGGAGAGGACCGAGATTAGATCTTTGTGGAACTCCTGAAGAAGCCTTAAAACGTATTGAGACAATAACCACCAAATTTAACTTGCTGCTTATAATTGCTTAAATATGAATTAATCCAGGTGCCAGTAATGACAAGCTTTGACAATTGACAAATCGAAATGGAATGGTTAAACTGGTCAAAAGCTTTACTAAAATCAGTATAAATGGCATATACCTCATGGCCTTCATGGAATACACTAAAAATAAATGTCGACTCAACGACCACTGACAAATCCATGTTATTGATTAACTAAAATCTCTTGAAAAATCTTCTTGTAAATAACCTGAAGCCACCAGGTTCCATGTGAAGCCGAGAACATGCCAAACACACTTGGGTTTTCCAGTACTACGTAGTTTTCTTATTCCAAGCAATTGAGCCTTCAATAAAACCAAAGACGTCTTAGCAGTAAAGTTTATTATCGACCCCTCACTATTTAGTGGACAACCTGGTGCGGTTCTTATGATGGAAATTTTCCCCGTAATTTTTAACCTTGAATTTCTTCTTGGTTTTGTCTTGTTGCACCCAAAAGGTCATCTGGTTCCTCTTACAGTAATCGATCGCGGCCTGTTTGGTGGCGAATCGCATTTGGACATTGGAAACGGCGTCCCCGGAGGAGCACCAGCCCATGTTCGGGTTCTCCCATCGTTCTTTCGTATCGAAATCGAGCAGCCAATGGCCGAGATGCCGAGTACCTAAAGGAGATGTGGGCAAATCAAAAAGTGCCGCTGCCTTCTTCAACTCGAAGGAGGACTTACCGCTTTGCATAGGGTTCTTGGGGGGCTGGTGGATCCTGGCCAGTCGACCGCAAGTGATCTCCACCGGTACCCCGGAGATCAGCGAGTAATCAACCGAACCCCTCACCACGATCTTACACTTGCGCAGCTGACCCTCTCTGACCCTCGCCTCCTCACCGATCAGCTGAAGGATCCGGGGTTCCGGACGGTCCGGATCGTCACCCCGATCTGAATACTTTGGAAAAATGGGGCATAGCAAGGGCGACTGGAGTTTCGGCACCAGGATCCGGACCAACGGGTCTTTTATCAAGGAAAACAGGGCCATGACATCATGTTAATACAGGGATGACGTGTGACAGGCGAGGTTACCAAGACCATGGGGGTGTGTTAGGGACTTACCTGGATTGAATTTTCCGACCTACGATGGGATCGCGTGTTTTATCGAGTCGTGGAGCTTGACCGCGCGCCGCACGACGGGACTCGCGGAATGACTCTGGACGCGCTGAAAAATCGGGATTCGGATGCTGTTCCAGGTCGAGGGGAGTCGGGCGAGTTCGCCGATCGATACGTGTCCGGGGGTAAATTGAGGGAAATCGGTTTGAGCGGATGCACGTCAAGTGTCACGGGGGTGACGATTAAAAATGATGTTTTTTCCTCATTTTAAGATAATTACAGGCACCCATTGAAGGTTTTTCAGGGTTTTTTTGAAAGGGAAACCTATATTGGACTATCTGAAATATATGGAAGCCAGCTTCAATCACCTGGAAGTAACAACTGAAAACTGACTTCAACTGCCTGGAAGTAAATGGAAACTGATCTCAGCTCTCTGGAAGAAACCTCCACTGTCTGAAAGTAAATGAAAGCTAACCTAAACTGCCGGGCCTGGATGAAATGGAAACTGATCTTCACTATGTCTTTCCTATGGGAGATGGAAATTTTTTTATGACAGTTTTTTGCTCTATTTTTCATGCAGTATATATGAAAAAAAAAATTTTCGATTTTTACCATTTTTTAGATTTGCCAAAATTTCGCTCCAAAAATTTACCAAAAGTGGAAAATCTTGAATAACTCGCTTAATGTTCGTTTTTCGAAAAAATTGGTAAGGATCTTTTTGATTATGCCTCTAAAGTGGAATACGTTGCAAAAATAAAAAATCTAAAATTCTCCATAGAACTCGAGAAAAGTCGTGATTATTGTTTTAAGGTTTTCCGCCATTTTCTCAAAAACTATCATAGATAGGAGCGATTTTCTTGCACCCATGCATCCGCTGTAATATTCCACACAACTTTTATTTGAAACAAAACATTATCAAACCTTTAGATTTCCCGTAAAAAAATAAAATCTATTTTTTTGACAATTTTCCTGGGTATACCCCTGTGGATTTTTAACGACAAAATTTTTTTTTTAATTTTGTATATTAAGTAAAGATAACTTAAAATTCGATTGAAAATTGATATTTTATCCAGACAAGGCAAAGAAAAACCTTATTTTTCCAGACTTTCTCCAGTTTTCATTGATTGGTAATTTTTATTTAAAAATAATCCTTTAATCTAATATTGCGGCTTTCCTATGGGGAATGGAAATTTTTCTCATTAGAATTTTTTGCTCTATTTTTCATGCACTATATGACAAAAAAAAGTTTTTTTGATTTGGGCCACTTTTGGATTTTCGAAATTTTTGCTCAAAAAATTTACCAAAAGTGGAAAATCTTGGATAACTCGCTTAATGTTCGTTTTTCGAAAAAATTGGTAAGAATCTTTTTGATTGGGCCTCTACAGTGGAACACGTCGCAAAAATAAAAATTTTAAAATTCTCCACAGAACTCGAGAAAAGTCGTGATTATTGTTTTAAGGTTTTCCGCCATTTTCTCGAAAACTATCATAGATAGGAGCGATTTTCTTGCACCCATGCATCCGCTGTAATATTCCACACAACTTTTATTTGAAACAAAAAATTATCAGACCTTTAGATTTCCCGTAAAAAAATAAAATCTATTTTTTTGAAAATTTTCATGGGTATATCCCTGTGGATTATTAACGAAAAATTTTTTTTTCAAATTTTGTATATTAAGTAAGGACAACTTAAAATTCGATTGAGAATTGATATTTTATCCAGACAAGGCAAACGAAACCTTATTTTTCCAGACCTTTTCCAGTTTGCTTTTCATTGATTGGGCTCGAATTACTTCTAGGCCTCGAAACTGACAGAAAACAGCCAAGAAAAGTGGGAAAAAAAAAGGAAATTTGATAAAATAATTGATGGCAAACAAGGGCCACTTTTTCTAGGCCGTGCCACCTGATATTTCCACAAAAGCCTTCGGGAGACATTAAAATCAGTTCCCTAAACCAATTAGCAGTCAATTTAACTTCAAGCCAGGTTCAACCTGGTCCAGAAGGTAAATTTTCCCATTATCCAGGCCATATTCGTTAACCGCCCTAACCGAGTTAATCCCCCCTAATTCACTTGCCCTAATAAGTCCGCTTCTCATTACAGGCCCGAGATGGTTTCCAGGATAGAAAACCACATTTTCCAGAAGTCTATTTTTATTTTCTGGACACTCCGGGCTAAAATTAGCTCCCTAATGTACCGATAAACGGTCGGCGAGATAAACAGCGAAAGATTTAAGGCCCCCCTCGGTTAATTTATTGAGACTTTTTTTGTCGAGAGATGCTTGAGAAGTCGAGAGGGATAGATAAGGATGCACTTAGGGGTTAAAAAACTTATAAATTGCACTTAGTGCGACCCTGATTTTAGTGTCACTTTTCGATGTACCAAATTGCAGCTGACCTTTAACGCCTCGCAAGGGTCGCACTCGGAGAATTTTTCTTGAGACGTTTTGGGTCTTTAATGCATCATCAGGGGGGTGTGACGTTCGTGTTGTTTAATTAAAAACAATAAAGGACGCGCCCGTGGTTTTTTGTTTAACCTACATTCCGCATATATACAACGAACGCGAATAATTAATGTTAATATGATTATTAAAGCACATTTTGCACGACACACGGCTGAATTATTGCTCAATTGGACGCATAAAAAACCGAATATTGAACATCAGAGTGAAAATGTGAAAGTGTACATCGCTTTAGTCTACATTTTTTTTTAAATTAATTTAGTTCAACGACCCTGACGTAGAAGTCACAATTAAATTATTGTTATGTAATTTATATAAGGATATATAACGGTTATGTAGCATTGTTTGCCTTATATAGCTTGGAATATTGATGATTATAGAAGTGTTTTCAGCCATGTAGTTCACCTCACTTATTGGCCAAAAACCCCTTTTTTAAATAATCCGGAAACAGCAGAAATTAGCAATTTGTACTTCCGTTTAAAGCAACGAACGTACTAATCCGAGTCTCTTATTCATTTAAAATGGTAATTCCGGCGATCTGTCTATTAGTAGTTTCAATAAAAAAGGCACAGGACAACGTCTGGAATAATCCAGAAAATGGGAAATATGGCGGCACTTATTCCCTGAAAATGGCCCCGTTTTTTATTCCGGACGCGTCCCGGAGGAAAACAAAGAGATTTGGGGGGCCATTTTATTAATTTAATGCTCAAAATGACGATGATCTTTTTACAGTAACTGACGTATTCATGCCGCTGGTATTTTAATGGGAAACTGAGAATTTATTTGCATTTTATCTGCTAAAGATGAGTAATAAAATGATGGTAACAAAGAGTTCATTACGCATCATTTTATTCAAATGTGATAATAAACAAAGAACGTTCGTTATAACAGTTTGTAATAACCTCTCATTCTTTTCCAAGATGGCGTTCGCTCACCATTTTGAAAGCCACGCCCAAATTTTTATATTAATTTCTTGCCCCGGTAGTTCACAAATAACTGTGGCAGGTGAACCAGAAAACAAATGAAAAAGTTGCGTTTAAATTACTGTTTTTCGTGGACATTTTTGCATATTCTATCGGTAAAATTTACATAAGGACATGCTTTGGAATTTCGTGGAAAAAGTGACTCAAAGTGCCCTTAAATGCGGAGAAAATGGTTCAGTCCCACAGTAGAAGCTTTAAGCTTTCTTCACGTGTAATCAGGAGTGGGTACAGCGTCTTTTTCTACTTTAAAACGTTGTCCTAAAATGCCCAATTTTGACGTTTATCGTCCCATCACACCCTTAGTTTTCAAACGTGGTGAGGGCGCCAATGAGGGCTCAGTTAAGCGGGAAATTTAAAATATTTGAGAGTCAAGGACGTACTTTACAATTTAATGGAAAAAGTGACTCAAAATGCCTATAATTGCCGAAAAAATGGTTCAATCGTGTATGAGAAACTCTAAACTTTCCTTTTATATGCTTAGAAAGGGGTAAAGTGGGTTTTTTCTACCATAAAACGGCGTCTTAAAATGCCCAATTTTGACGTTTAGCGTCCCCTTTCACCCTAAGTTCTCAATGCCAAAGGCGCTCATGACAGTCTAGTTAAGCGGGAGATTTGAAATCTTTAAATACTAATAGACGGCCCAGAAACTTACTTTAGAATTTCGTGAGGAAAGTGACTCAAAATGTCTTTAAATTCTGAAAAAATGGTTTAGCCCCATAGTAGAAGCTTTAAGCTTTCTTCACATGTAATTAGGAGTGGGTACAGCGTCTTTTTCTACCTACCAATTTTGGCCTTTATCGTCCCATCACACCCTTAGTTCTCAAACGTGCTGAGGGCGCTCATAACAGCTCAGTTTAGCGGGAAGTTTAAATTGTTTGAATACTAATAGAGGGTTCAAGGACTTACGTAGGAAATTCATGGAAAAAATGACTTAAAGTGCTTTTAATTGCCGAAAAAATGGTTCAATCCCTTACTAGACACTTTAAACTTTCATTACATATGCTTAGGAGGGAGTAGAATGTATTTTTTTATCATTAAACGTCGTCCTAATATCCCCAATTTTAACGTTTACTGTGCCATCACACCCTTAGTTCCCAAACGTGCTGAGGGCGCTTATGACAGCCCAGTTAAGCGGGAAATTTGAATTTTTTTTGGGACGATTTTCAATTCATGAGGCAGCTGTGTTGTGGCGTTAATAATCTCCTAAAAATTGACCTAAAAATGGCTTTTGCATGCGGACCCGTCGCCCCCTTAATTTGGCGGGAAATTTCAATTTTTCGCAACACCCTTTACCCTTTGGAGCCAATTTCTTCATATTTTTTTCACCCAAAATGTAGTGCTCAAAGGATAACTCATCAACTATAATTACTTAGATCCTTGAAATCTAAATAAACTAATGACTAAATGCGTCCAATGAAGTAATGGGCACGTTAACGGAATGCCACATTACTTTCAGATGATGGCGGTGACTCACTTTTTAGCCGGCGGTCATTAGAAAGAAGAAGGTGAATGCCAGAAGTGGTGGGAAACGAGTTTTTTTTTTGACGCGAAAACTCCCCTGCTAATCAACCTGCTATCGTATATAGAGGACAAAGCCCTTTAACAAGTGTAAAATACACAGAGGGCCGTATATATTTGTTTTGATTGGGCAATAGCGCAGCAAGGGGGAGGCGTTATTGATCTTGATTTACATACACAGACCAGAACAGTTATTGGTAATTTAATTCCAATGCTACTGCTGCCCACTTGTTCGATGTGGGTGACCCAATTTACATTCTTCTTGAACTTACCTGAATTACGTACTGTATTAGGGATCAACAGCCCACTCACAACCACAAAACACCAATGGCAAATCGATAAGCCATATGTTGATGGTGCTCCCGATAATTAACGGGGTGTACGAGGTGGTTTGTCGGTACCTTAATGCGAGAGCTCTCTAATCTACTGATATGACCAAGAGCAGGTTCTAAAAACGTCCGAAAACAGTTGAAAAATCGAGGGTGAACGCGACGACGACGACGTGAATGTTCCTCAGGAGAAAATCGAAATCGAACTGCCAGCTGATTCGACAATTGCGAGGCTTGGAGGGGCGCAGCGCAGTCCACGCGATCCCTCTCGAGTCGCTTTTTCTTTGTATCGATTCACTCGGTAAGAATGAGTTTCACACTCGATACACGGTTTCTCGTCGATCGCAAGCAGATCAGGAAGTCACGCAGGCCACTCTTTGCTCATTCACATTCTCAGCAGCACTTACCTGGGAGAACTCCAGTTTTTTCATTGATCAGAATCATGTAGATCAAGATATATTGCAAATAGACGAGACCCAGACAAGTTTTTTTAGTTTCTTCCGCATTTCACTCTTCACTCACGTCTTGGATTACTTGGAAAAACTGTTTTTATTAAGTAATGGAGATCCCTACAGACGAGGAACGCTATTTTAGAGCGATTGTCCAGGATTTGTGGGACTTAGATGAAGATACAGGCTAAAAAGTGGATAAAAGTCCATATTTTGAGTTTCTACCGCATATACCTCCCCACAAAGGTCTTCAATTTTATGGAAAAGTTTTATATATTACGTAATAAAGCTCTCTTCAGACGAGTAACAGCATTTTATTGCGATCGTCCTCGATTTGTGGGATTGAGATGGAGGTATACGCCAAAAAGTGGATACAAAGTCCATATTTTGAGTTTCTACCGCATGCCACTCCTCACTCACGTCCTCAATTGCCTGGAAAAGTTACTTTTATTACGTAATAAAACTCTCTTTAGACGTAGAACACCATTTTATTGCGATCGCATAACATTTGTGGGAGTGAGATGCAGATACAGGCCAAAAAGTGAGTACAAAGTCCATATTTTGAGTTTCTACCTCATGTCACTATTCACTTACGTCATCAATTGCGTGGAAAAGTAATTTTTATTACTTAGTGGGGTTCTCTGCAAACAAGGAACATTATTTTATTGCGATCGTGCACGATTTGTAGGACTGAGATGGAAAAACAGGCCAAAAAGTGGGTAAGAAATCAATATGTTGAGTTTCTACCACATGTCACTTCTCACTTATGTTCTCAATTGCCTGGAAAAGTTATTGTTATTACTAAGTGGGGTTCTGTGCAAACAAGGAACATTATTTCATTGCGATCGTGCATGATTTGTAGGACTGAGATGGAAATACAGGCCAAAAAGTGGGTAAAAAGGCCATATTTTGAGTTTCTACCGCATGCCACTCCTCCCTAACGTCCTCAATTGCCTGGAAAAGTTACTTTTATTACTTAGTGGGGTTCTCTGCAAACGAGGAACATTATTTTATTGCGATCGTGCACGATTTGTAGGACTGAGATGGAGATACAGGCCAAAAAGTGGGTAAAAAATCAATATGTTAAGTTTCTACCACATGTCACTTCTCACTTATGTTCTCAATTGCCTGGAAAAGTTATTTTTATTACTAAGTGGGGTTCTGTGCAAACAAGGAACATTATTTCATTGCGATCGTGCATGATTTGTAGAACTGAGATGGAAATACAGGCCAAAAAGTGGGTAAAAAGGCCATATTTTGAGGTTCTACCGCATGTGACACCTCACTCACGTACTCAATTGCCCGGAAAAGTGACTTTTATTACGTACTAATACTCTCTTCAGACGTAGAATACCATTTTATTGTGATCGCCAAACATTTGTGGGAGTGAGATGCAGATACAGGCCAAAAAGTGAGTACAAAGTCTATATTTTGAGTTTCTACCACATGTCACTGCTCACTTACGTCATCAATTGCCTGGAAAAATTATTTTTATTACTTAGTGGGGTCTTGTGCAAACGAGGTACATTATTTCATTGCGATCGTGCATGAGTTGTAGAACAGAGATGGAAATACAGGCCGAAAAGTGGGTAACAAGTTCATATTCTGAGTTTCTACCGCATTTCACTGGTCACTTACACCATCAATTGCCTGGAAAAGTAATTTTTATTACTTAGTGTGGCTCTCTGCAAACGAGGAACATTATTTCATTGCGATCGTGCATGATTTGTAGGACTGAGATGGAAATACAGGCCAAAAAGTGGGTAAAAAGACCATATTTTGAGTTTCTACCGCATATACCTCCCCACAAAGGTCCTCAATTTTATGGAAAAGTTTTATATATTACGTAATAAAGCTCTCTTCAGACGAGGAACAGCATTTTATTGCGATCGTCCTCGATTTGTGGGATTGAGATTGAGGTATACGCCAAAAAGTGGGTACAAAGTCCATATTTTGAGTTTCTACCGCATGCCACCTTTCACTCACGTCCTCAATTGCCTGGAAAAGTGACTTTTATGACCTAATAAAACTCTCTTTAGACGTAGAACACCATTTTATTGAGATCGCCAAACATTTGTGGGAGTGAGATGCAGATACAGGCCAAGAAGTGAGTACAGAGTCCATATTTTGAGTTTCTACCGTATATTACTGCTCACTTACATCATCAATTGCCTGGAAAAGTTATTTTTATTACTTAGTGGGGTTCTCTGCAAACGAGGAACATTATTTTATTGCGATCGTGCACGATTTGTAGGACTGAGATGGAGATACAGGCCAAAAAGTGGGTAAAAAGGCCATATTTTGAGTTTCTACTGCATGTCACTCCTCACTCACGTCCTTAATTTTATGGAAAAGTTTTTTTTACTACGTAATAAAGCTCTCTGCAGACGAGGAATATCATTTTATTGCGATCACCCAGCATTTGTGGGACTGAGATGGAAAAACATGCCAAAAAGTGGGTAAAAAGTCAATTTGTTGAGTTTCTACCACATGTCACTCCTCACTGACGTCCTCAATTTCATGGAAAAGTGTTTTTTAGTACGTTATAAAGCTCTCTGCAAATGAGGAACATCATTTTATTGCGATCGTCCAACATTTGTGGGACTGAGATGGAAAAACAGGCCAAAAATTGGGTAAAAAGTTCATATTGTGAGTTTCTACCGCATTTAGATCATCACTTATGTCCTCAATTGCCTGGAAAAGTTGTTTTTATTACATAGTGAGGTTCCCTACAGACGAGAAACATCGTTTTATTGCGATCGTGCACGATTTGTGGGACTGAGATAGCAAATCAGGACCTAAAGTTCAATTTTTGTCAACTTTACGAATGAACTGCCTTCTTGTTAAAAAACCTTTACAAAATGGCGACTTCTCGACAAGATGGCGCCCGTCACCCGCCATTTTGGCACGCAAGAGGTAAAGAAACAACAAATAAAATCGTTCAAATAAGCTTTATTGCTCCGATATTTCGTTTTTGGTGTGAAACAAAATGAAACCATTTCTTCGAAATAAAAACATACTAAACTGACTTATAAAATAATTATTAATAAAAATAAACAATAACACCTTAAAAAATAGACATATTATTATTATTATTATTATTATAAAATCGAAGACGTTAGACGGTACGCAAGATAATATGAACACCCGAATCGGTGAATACTGGATCGGACAGTTCGCCCACCTTGAGACTAAATGAGGCGTCCTCGAAGGGCTTCTGCATGGCCCCCCGCCCAAAGGGCCCCAAGTCGCCGCCCCTTTTGGCCGAGCTGCAGTCCGAATATTTCGAGGCCAGCTCGGCAAATGGGGCCTTTCCCTGGGCAATTTGTTCTCGGTAAGCTACAAAACAATCATAATCATCAGAAAATAATAACAAACGAGGCAATTCATGTACATTTTACGAGTTCCAACGCCTCATCTTTGGTTCGGGTGATGTTTTCTTCCCTCCAGGAAGACGGACGTCTGGAATCTTTGTGTTTTACCAGCAAATGGGAGCACTGGACCTGTTCCGGTCCAGAGGTCTGGACTGGCTCGGCTGGTTTGTCTGGGACATCCCATTGGGACTCTTTTGTGTAGATATTGAGGTAGTAGTGTTGACCTAAAGGGTCATGGACATACTTTAGTACTGATCTAGGGTGCATAGAGCAGTTCATCTTCGTTGTAAGCATTTAAGGCTATGGTTGCTTAAAAACAACTGAGCCCTAAGGTAACTGGTCAAGTGTGAGGGGCTTTTTAGAGGGATATGAGCAAATTAAAGCTTTTTTTAAGGTAATAGGGTAAATCAAGCAAAACTTCGACCTAATAACGAAAGTGTAAACAATCAAAGTGTGACCCCAAAAAAGCAACGAAATTGGCACCCACCCCTGATAAAACCCTTATGCAATTATTCTCTAGTGTTCCAAGTATCGAATAAAGGGAAATTGTGGTTATTTAGTGGAAAACTCACCCGTGGAACGGCTCAAACGTTTTTCCCACCCGGCAGGCAAAGTTTCATCGGCCATTTTGTGATTTGTTTTGGTGCAGGCAGGGTTGCCAACGCTCGAGAGCACCTCATGTAATTTCGATTAAAACTAGCCCAGAATTGCACGTTTTTTCAGTGAAAATTATTTATTTCATTAGATTTTTGAATATATCATGAATAAGAAGCAAGAAAACTCAATTAAAACTATGAAAAAGCATGTTTTTCTTCTCTGAAATTTCCTTAATTGATTGGGAAACCTCCCAATATGGCAGCCCTGCTGACTTCACCAGTCACATTTGACATCACCACCATAACCTCACTTTCTCTTTAACAAAAGTTTCCCTTAAAGGGGTTTCCCAAGTTTTTAATTATTAGATTTAACCCTTTATTACTGTGTTAAAGTGAAATTTAAATCATGGTAAGCACCTTAAAGACACCCCCCTATGGCTGACACCTATTTACCAATAAATAGCGTTTTTTAAATGCACACCATATTTTCCTCAACAGAAACCCCTAATCCTGCAAGGGCACGAACGTTCCATAACGCAAATTAAGTACAACAGGGAAGGGGACTTGTTGTTCTCATCGTCAAAAGACAACAAACCCAACGTGTGGTATTCCCTAAACGGTGAGAGGTTAGGCACCTTTAATGGGCACCAAGGGGCCATTTGGTGCATAGATGTCGACTGGACCACAACAAAATTTATGTCAGGTACCCACACTTTTATATAATTTGCTTATAAATGCTTTAAATCTATTGGTATATTTTTATGGTTAATATCTTGCATTATATTTAAATGACTAATAGGAAATGGTGATGCGAGAGAATGGTGGTACCCCTTAATTCTTTACTAAAAGTTGCATTTATCTTTATTGGTTTTTTTTATGTATGTGTATTGTGCCCTTAATTACCTTAATATGCTTTAAATTTATTGGTTAATTTTTATAGTTAATGTTTTGTGATATTTAAATGGTTATTAGTTAATGGTGATGTTGGCTGATGCAGTGGTACGCCTTAATTCTTTACTAAAAGTCCTCTATTGTGTTTATCTCCGGTTTTTTGTGAATGTGTACTAAAGTAGATAGTAGCTGTCCAGATGTTATAACCTACTACTGATGTTTTCTTCTCTGCTTGTGGCAAAGTTGGATAAAAATGTCTCTAGTGCACGGATTATTTTTAATCATTTAACAAAAGTTGAAGAAGAGTTCACAGAATCTTTTAAAGTGAAAATGAAGACAATCCGAGCACTAGAACACAAGTTATCAAGCAGTTTACTCGAGCATGGTTTGTTTTCAAGTACTCCCAAACTCTTTCCTGTTGCTTTTGTAAATGTGTACTAAAGTAGACTCCCGAATGTTGCAACCTACTCCCGAAGCTTTCTCCTTCTTCCAAAATCGGGTAGCCTTGAAGAATATTTTCCTTCAGGCGGAGGAGACAATAGTTGCAGACTATGGGACTGCGGTACAGGCAAAGAAATCGGTCAAATCACCACCGCATCGTCCGTAAGGACTTGTATGTTCAGTTATTCGGCCAATATGGCGGTCTACACCACCGATAAGGCCATGAAACAGCCCTGCGAAATCTTTATTATCGACGTGAGGACCATAGACGACAGTTTTTCCGAGCAAACTCCCATCATGCGAATCCCTATCAGTGGATCCAGGGTGTCCTCAGTTTTGTGGGACAATTTGGACGAAATGGTCATCACCGGGCACGAAAATGGGGAGATTATCCAGTGGGACTTGAAGGTTAGTTTTGTTAGAACCTGCCGTGGAAACTCCTTGAAATATTCCTAAACCAGCACACTCTCTCCTCGTTTTTTTTCAATTATACAGACCGGACGGAAAATTAACAGCGTAAAAGAGCACGACAATCTAATAAACGACATGCAGTGGAACAAGGACGGCACCATGTTTATAACCGCTTCGAAGGACCACACTGCCCGACTGTTTGACGCGGAATCTTTGATGTTATTAAAAACTTACAAGACCGAACGTCCGGTGAACTCGGCGGCCATTAGTCCGATTGCGGAGCACGTGGTGCTCGGTGGAGGTCAAGAGGCCATGGAGGTGACCACGACCAGCTCCAGGGCGGGGAAATTCGACTCCCGGTTCTTCCATTTGGTGTTCGAGGAGGAATTCGCGCGGGTCAAGGGCCATTTCGGGCCGATTAACAGCGTCGCCTTTCATCCGGATGGGAAATCTTATTCTTCTGGGGGCGAGGACGGGTTCGTTCGAGTGCACAATTTCGATTCTTCTTATTTCGAGTATAACTTTGATTATTGAGGAGTTGTTGAAGGATGTATCGCGGTTTAAATAAAGTTTTTTTTATAACTATGGAGCTTTAGTGTTTTCTTTTTTGTTTGTCGTTGGATGTGGTCTTTGAAAAGTTGAAATAAAAAAGTTTTGGTGTGTAGATTTTTGTTGATTTTTTCACTGAAAGCTGAGGAATATTGTAAGGAAAGTTTTAAAAGAAAAATCAAGCTGATCTGGACACTAGGAGGGAAGTTACAATGCAATTTAACCCATAATGCCTGGTTTCCCTCTTGACTTAAAAAAACCGTAATAAAAAGGCTCCCAGTTCATTGATTTTCATGATTTTTCTGGAAAAGTAAAAGAACATTCCAAGCAATTGTTAAAGTAAAAATCAAGTTAATCTGCGGACTAGAAGCGAAGTTATAGGGCAATTTACCCAAGGGTACTTGATTTGCCCTTAGACACTAGACATGACTTGCAAAAAGTTAAATAAAAATATTTGTGGTGCCTGGATTTTCTTCATTCTTTTAATAAAAGCTGAAAAACATTCCAAGGGAGCTTTTAATAAAAGAATTACACTAATCTGAGCAGTAGAAGGAAAGATATGAAGCAATTTACCCAAGGATACTTGATTTTCTCTGACACACTAGACACGACTTGCAAAAAGTTAAATAAAAATATTTCTAGTGCATGGATTTTTTTCATTCTTTTAATAAAAGCTGAAAAACATTGCAAGGGAACTTTTAATAAAAGAATCATGCCAATCTGAGCAGTGGAAAGAAAGATATAAAGCAATTTACCCCAGGATACTTGATTTTCTCTGACACAATAGACATGACTTGCAAAAAATTAAATAAAAATGTTTCTACTGCATGGATTTTCTTCATTCTTTTAATAAAAGCTGAAAAACATTACAAGGGAACTTTTAATAAAAGAATCTTGCCAATCTGAGCAGTAGAAAGAAAGTTATAAAGTAATTTACTCAATAGTGCTTGGTTTCCCTATACACTCTAAACTTGACTTATCAAATCGCCGATAAAAATTCTTATAGTTCATTGATTTTACTGATTTTTATAATAAAGTAAAAGAACCTTCCAAGGAATCTGTTAAAGTAAAAATTAAGTAAATCTAACCACTAGAAGGACAGTTATAGGGCAATTTACTCAAGGATACTTGATTTTCTATGACACACTAGACATGTCTTGCAAAAAGTTAAATAAAAATGTTTCTAGTGCATGGATCTTCTTCATTCTTTTAACAAAAGCTGAAAAACATTCCAAGGAAACTTCTAATAAAAAAATCATGCCAATCTGACCAGCAGAAGGAAAGTTATAAAGCAATTTACCCAAAGGTTCCTGGTTTTCCTTGACACTTTAGTTATCATGAAAAACAAATGGATAAAACTGCTTACAGTATATAAACTTCTTTAGTTCTTTCAATAGAACGTGAGAAATATTCCATAATACCCAAATAAAATAAAAATCCAGTGACACTCAGTCGGGGTGTCAGGCAGGCCCAAATTAAATAAAAACACTTTTGTCCTTAAAATCTTCTTTGTGTTTATTTAAACATAAAACGAATTAACTTAAAGCTAAGCCACGGCGGTTTCGAATAGCAACGGCTTAATTTCCGGGTTCTGTTCGACCGTTTTCGGTTTGTGCATCAACTTGAATATCCCGGTGCCGATCGGGGCGGGCATCCCCATAATAATATTCTCCGACACTCCGCTGATCTTGTCCGTTTGCCCGTAGTAGGCGGCGTCGAATAAATGATCGGCGGTTTTTTCAAACTTTAAAAACAAAAAAAAAAGTCAGTTAGGGCTAAATCTGGCGATCGGGCGGTCCAGTGACCCGAACTTACCGAGGCCAAGTTCAAGACGGACTGTTTCATTTTCGCCAACCCTTGCCTGGTTATTCCCAAAACTTCCCCGGTGTGCGTCATTTGGGCGGCCAGCAACATGATGTGCCGATAGTCCACGCTCATCCCGTGGTTTTCCATCACCATTTTGATTTCTGACATGATTGTTTCCCTGAAAAGCACATTATTTTTATTACACTCTGTTGGTTATATATTAGAGGGTACAGGGTACCTTGCAGCCTCAATTCCCAAGGTCTGATACACCTCTAAGACGTTATTAGAGACGGTTTTTCGCCCGTCAACCCCATAAGTGGCCATCACTTCCCTCAAATTGTTGCCCTCGACGCACAAGTGGTAAGTGGCCTTCCCTCGCTTGTCATCTCGAGCAATTACCGCCCTGTTCACTGTAGGTAAGCCCTAGGGCACAATATGATGAAAAAAACTGGTTTTACGGGCAACAGAAGTCTTACTTTAACGACAACATTGGGGATTTGGTCTTTCAGTTCGCTCAAAGCGAAATTGAGCCTCCTGGAGTGGGTGCTCCGGTTCGGGTGCACGGTTATGATGGTGTCGCTCTCGACCCGGACATCTGCCGGTTTCAGTTTTAATTTTGAGGTGGTGCAGATGCTAAAAATGGGGTTCAAAGAACGGGCTTCAGGGGGATTTTTTCAAGTTACCTATAGCGTATGGATTCCGCGTTCACTTCGAGCTTTAGCAGCTTAATCCTGTCGTAATTCAGCTGGATTAAGAGGAACGCATCGTCTTTCGTGTAAACGTCGTCGATAAACGTCGAAATCTGTTATTAAAATTCACTATTTACTTTGAAAATGTTGTGAAAGTATCAAGGTATTACCTCCCCGAGGGTGGTACGTTCTATACGCACTTTGACCTCCCTAGCGAACCACGGGTCAGAGTCGTTCACTAAACTGGCGTTAATGATCGGGGTACTAATAGTTTTCGTAGCATTTATGATCTCCTTGATCCTGTAAATTGGGGTTTGTTGCATCCTTAGACAAGAGGATGATGCTACTTACCTTGGCACCCCTTGAGTGATATTCATACTGGCCACCCCGGCAAAATGGAACGTTTTCAAAGTCATCTGGGTACCGGGTTCCCCGATACTCTGAGCCGCTAGGGCCCCCACAGCGGTACCCGGTTCAATTATCGACCTGGTGTACTTTTGACCGCACGTTTCCAAGAAAGTGACCAACTGGCTGCACGTCAACCGCGATATTTCCTTCACAACTTTCGTGTATCCGAACCGTTTTAGGATCCGATCGGTTTTATCGGCGGTTTCGTCCATGAATTTGCTGAAAGTTCACCCTTTAACTTGCGCTTGGTTTTTCGAGGAAATTACGTGTACCTCAGTTCGTTCCTGAAGGTTTCGTTGCACTCCTCCAGGGCTCCGGTTTCCAGGAAAGCCTTCGTGGCTCTTTTTATTTGTTCCCCGTTTAAAGCGATCTCGTTCCTGTACGGGCATTTCGCTTTTACGTGCTCCAGCACCCTGTCGAAGTCCACCGGACAATCTTTGCCTGGAATAATTTCGTTTGTTGGAATTAGGGAAGGGAATTCCAAATGGGAGTTTTAGGGCGTACCTTCCATGTAAGTGGGGTCCAAACCGTCGCAACCATATATTAGTTGCACTATGTCCCCTTCGGCGTTTCTTACCGATTTGTCGTAGTGTACTACCAAGTCTTCTAGGGACTAAAATTGGCAATATTGCAAGGAGGTTCTTAGAGTACAAGCGCATATTTTCAGTTAAAAGCGCATAAAAATTAGGGATTGTACAGTTTGGTGTGGGCTTGGACCCTGAGTCACAAAACTCACTATAACTCAATGAGTTCTGAAGCTATAGAAAGCTTAAACATATCAAATTATTTATTAATTAACGCTTTAACCTTGAGTGAAAACTGCATTAATGTGCCTTAAAAGGCTTTTGAATTATTCTTTCTAGAAGTCAAATTATTGTTCTTTATAATAACCTAAAACTTAAAGTGCTGTAGTTCATTTAATATTTGGACTAACAACATGCTTTATATGTCAAAACGATCCTCAGGATCATTTCTGTAATCTCCAAAAAAAAATCCAAATTAGGTTTCCAGTGGCACCCAAAACCTTTGACTCAAAGTCGAAACCAGATAAAAAATAAGATTATTAATGATACACTATGGGTCAATCTAGGTCCATGACTCACAAAAGTGACTCTAACTCAAAGGGCCCTTAAGCTACAAAAATCGTTCGTATGTCAAATTATTCGCTAAAGAACGTTTTAGCTTTGAGTGAAAACGCCATAAGTTTGCCTGGAATAGTTTTAAAATTATTCAGCCTGAAAGTCAAAATGGCGTTTAAAAAAATTATGGTCTAACATAAAATGCTGTAAGTCATTAAATACTGTGGTTAAAAAATCGTTTTATACTTCAAGTGTAATCCCTATAACCTCCCGAAAAAATATCCACAATAATTTTCCAGTGGCACTCAAAATCTTTAGCTTTAAGTCGAAACCACATAAAAGATGTTACACTTTGCGTCAGTATAGGACCATGGCTCATAAAACTCGCTATAAGTCAAAAAGTCCTTAAGCTACAAAAAGCATTCGTATATCAAAATATTCACCAAAGAACGCTTTAACTTTGAGTGAAAACTACATAAGTGTGCCTGGAATAGTTTCTAAATTATTTAGCCTGAAAGTCAAATTATCGTTAGAAAAATTATCTTCCAACATAAAGTGCTATAAATCATCAAATACTGGGGTTAAAAAATCGTTTTATACTTCAAAGTGATCCTCAGTGTTCTTCCTAAAACCTCCCGAAAAAATATCTACAATAATTTGCCAGTGGCACTCAAAATTTTGAGCTTTAAGTCAAAACCACATAAAAGATGTTACACTTTGCGTCAGTATAGGACCATGGCTCGCAAAACTCACTATAACTCAAAAAGTACTTAAGCTACAACAAGCTTTTGTATATCAAAATATTCACCAAAGAACGCTTTAAATTTGAGTGAAACCTGTATAGGTGTGCCTGGAATAGTTTTAAAATTATTTAGCCTGAAAGTCAAAATATCGTTTAAAAAATTATCTTCCAACATAAAGTGCTATAGATCATCAAATACTGGGGTTAAAAAATCGTTTTATACTTTAAAGTGGTCCTCAGTGTTCTCCCTAAAACCTCCCGAAAAAATATCTATAATAATTTTCCAGTGACACTCAAAATCTTTAGCTTTAAGTCGAAACGACATAAAAGATGTTACACTTTGCGTCAGTATAAGACCATGGCTCACAAAACTCGCTATAAGTCAAAAAGTCCTTAAGCTTCTTGTAGAAGCTTTCGTGTATCAAAATATTCACCAAAGAACACTTTAACTTTAGGTGAAAACTACATAAGTGGGCCTGGAATAGTTTCCAAATTAAACAGCCTGAAAATCAAAATGGCGTTTAAAAAATTATGGTACAACAAAAAATGCTAAAATTCATCAAATACTGGGATTAAAAAATTGTTTTGTATCTCAAAACGATCCCCAGGATCCCCCCCATAATCTCCTAAAAAAATATTCAAAACAGTTTTCCAGTGGCACTCAAAATCTTTAGCTTTAAGTCAAATCCACATAAAATATGTTACACTTTAGGATGGTCTAGGACCATGGCTCACAAAACTCACTCTAACTCAAAAAGTCTTTAAGGCACAAAAAGCATTTTTATATCAAATTGTTCACTAAAGAACGCTTTAACTTTGAGTGAAAACTACATAAGTGTGCCTGGAATAATTTCTAAATTATCCAGCCTGAAAGTGCTGTACATTAAATACTGGGGCTAAAAACTTTTGTACCTTCCCATAACCTCCCAAACTCTTTTCCAGTGGTACTCAAAAGTTCACCCTGAGAAAACAATCTTACCTTAACCAATCTCCGTTGCATATAACCAGTTTCGGCTGTCTTTACAGCTGTATCCACCAACCCCTCTCTGCCCCCCATGGTGTGAAAGAAAAACTCCGTAGGAGTCAGTCCGCTGTAAAAACTGTTTTCCACGAAACCTTTCGCTTCCGGAGTTTTCGCTGCAAATCATCCAGACTTTATTCTTCAAGCCCCTATCAACAACTTGGACTTACAATTATGCGGAAAATGGGGCAAAGACCGATAGTCGAACCCGTCCGGGACCCTTTTGCCGTTCAAAGCCTGTTGTCCCACGCACGCGATCATTTGCGAGATATTAATGAAGGACCCCTTGGACCCCGATAGGGCCATAATTAAGGGGCTATTGGTCGAATGTAGCTCGGCAACGCAGGCCTGACCCGCGTGTTCCCTTATGACCGACAGTTCCTTCAGGATGATCGCTTCCAGGGTTTCCTCGGCGGTGCAACCCGGTTGGCATTGCAGTTTCCCTTGGGCCATTTGTTTTATGTATTCGTCGCACTTTCGGTAGCTGAAAGTTAAGGGTTTAACGCCGTTGTTGTCGTTGGGGGTTAAACGGGGGTTTACCCTTCGCTCAGCAGGGCGGCTTTTCGCTTTAAAAGACCGTCTCCGGGGGTTACGTCCCCTATACCGATGGAGAATCCGTTGTTCATTAGGTATGTTGAGGTCAGACGTGCTAGGGAAGGTTTAAGGGTAAAAAATTTGTGTTTTATTCCAGGCAGTCGAAGAAGGAGAGAAAACTGACCAGAAAGAATAAGAAAAAGAAGCTAAGTTTTTAATAAAATAGTCGTTCGAGGTTACTTGACTTGACACACTAGACATGACTTACCGAAAGTTCAATAAAATTGTGTCTAATAAATGGATTGTCTTGATTTTTTTAACAAAAGCTGAAAAACATTGCAAGGAATCTTTTAATAAAAGAATCATGTCAATCTAATCAGTAGAAGGAAAGATATAAAGTAATTTACCCAAGAATACTTCATTTTTCCTCAACACAATAAAGATGACTTGCAAAAAATTAAATAAAAATGTTTCTAGTGCATGAATTGTCTTCATTCTTTTAACAGAAGCTGAAAAATATTACAAGGAAACTTTTACTAAAATAATCATGCCAATCTGACCAGTAGAAGAAAAGTTATTAAGCAATTTACCCAAGGGTACTTGATTTTCCAAAATACCCTAAACTACCTGAAAACCCCCAAAGTTACTCACCGAGCCTCCACATCGACTTGATGGCAAACTCCTGCCCGAAATCCCTCAGGATAACATAAAAAATGTTGCCGCCCTTCCCGCCGTTCCCCAAATGGCCCTTGTCCAAAGTCCCGGCCAACAATTGGGAATTCCTTATCAAAACGTACGAATCCTTGACGCAGAGCTCCTTGTTCTTCGTGTAGGCCTTCCCTTTGGCCTCCAGGTTGGCCAGTACGTTCGAACTCTTGTTCGGTTTAAAAATCAGGGACATTATTTGCTTGCCCGACCACAATTTCTGCGGTTTCACGATACAGGGGGCGGGCAGATCGATTTGCATGTTGGTGTCAGATCCGGCCAAGAGGGTGGCCGCCAATTGGGCGGCACGGGTGAAGTCCATGAAAGTGTCTTTTTTCGTTAACAAGTAGGCCCCCGTTAAGAAGTCTTGGGTGGCGGCGATCAGCAGTTCACCGTTCCGAGGAGTTACCAAATTACTTTTGTTCTAAGTGAGAAACCGATTCAGTAGTTAAGACTTACCCTGATGAGTAAATTACTTACCCCCATGAGGATCAAGGCCTCCGCCTTGGCCTCCTCGGTTTGGGGCAGATGTAAATTCATCTCGTCCCCGTCGAAATCCGCGTTGTAAGGGTTGCAAACGCACTCGTTGAACCGAAATGTGCGATGGAAGTGAACTTTGGCCCTGTGGGACATGATGGACAGTTTGTGCAGACTCGGTTGTCTGTTAAATAGGACGATGTCGTTGTCGTGTAGGTGACGTTCCACCAGATCACCCAACTAGAATTGGAAATTCGGTTTTTGGGGGCCAATTTGTGGGGTAAACGCACCCATTAACGACCCCCTGGATTTAATTACATGTTGCCCATAAAACTGGCGTTATTGCAAGAACGAGTTGAGGTACAGAAATGGTTTATATGTCAAAATGTCCCCAATAAAAGATCCCAGGTTGTAATAAAACATTTATGCAAATGCCTGCAATAGTTTTTAAAATATTTGGAAGTGAAGTTAAAAGATTACCGGAGACCTTGTCCTGAAATATGGGTTTACCTAAATATGGGGTACTTTTTACAGAAATTCTATCTTTAATAATTTCTTCATATTCTACTGAAAAAAATACCGAAATAATTAAAAAATTCTCTCAGTGGCACTCAAATGTGTCTCGGTTTGCCGTAGTCTTGAACTATGCCTCATACAACTGCTTCAAGCTCAAAAACTTGTTGCGGTACAAGAAATCTTCATATAAGAAAATGTTTACTAAGAAACCCTGTAACTTTAAGCGAAAATTTTATAAAAATGCCTGGTCTAGTTTTTGAAATATCCTGGATGGAAGTTATCATGTTGCCTGAAATATTGTAACAAAATAGGGCTTAACCAAAAATGATCTGGAACGTCAAATATTTGGGCTAGAACAACATTTATTACATCAAATTTATTCTTAAAACCCGCTTTATAATTTATCAAAAAAATAACTCAAAAATTCTTCCAGTGGTACTCAAAAGTATCCCGGTTTGCCATGGTTTTAGACTACGGTTCATAAAGCTGCTTCTAGCTCAGAAACTTGTTGAGGTACAAGCAATCTTCGTATATGAAAATGTTAACTAAAAAATCCTGTAACTTTTAGCGAAAATTTTATAAAAATGCCTGATCTAGTTTTTGAAATATCCTGGATTGAAGTTATACTGTTGCCTGAAATATTGTCCCAAAAAAGGGGTTAACAAAAAGTGCTCTTGGACATCAAATATCTGGGCTAGAACAACGTTTATTACATCAAATTTATCGTTGGGAACCACCGTATAATTTACTAAAAAAATTACAAAAATAACTAGAAAATTTTTGCAGTGGCACTCAAAAGTGTCTCAGATTGCCGTGGTCTTGGACTATGGCTCATAAAACCGCTTCTAGCTCAGAAACTTGTTGAGGTACAAGAAGCCTTAGTATGTGAAAATACTTACTAAGAAACCCTGTAAATTTTAGTAAAAAATTTATAAAAATGCCTAAAATAGTTTTTAAAATATCCTGGATGGAAGTCATCATATTGCCCCAAAATAATGCTTAACCAAAAATGTTCTAAAACATCAAATATTTGGGCTAGAACAACGTTTATTACATCAAATTTATCGTTGAGAACCACTGTATAATCTACTAAAAAAAAATACAAAAATAACTAGAACATTTTTGCAGTAGCACTCAAAAGTGTCTCAGTTTGCCCTGGTCTAAAACTATAGCTCATAAAACCGCTTCTAGTTTAGAAACTTGTTGAGATACAAGAAGCCTTAGTATATGAAAATACTTACTAAGAAACCCTGTAAATTTTAGTGAAAGTTTTATAAAAATGCCTGAAATAGTTTTTAAAATATCCTGGTTGAAAGCTAATCAAATTGCCTGAAATATTGTAACAAAATAGGGCTTAACCAAAAGTGATCTTGAACATTAAATATTTGGGCTATAACAACATTTACTACATCAAATTTATTCTTAAAACCCGCTTTATAATCTATCAAAAAAATAACTCAAAAATTCTTCCAGTGGTACTCAAAAGTATCCCGGTTTGCCATGGTTTTAGACTACGGTTCATAAAACTGCTTCTAGCTCAGAAACTTGTTGAGGTACAAGCAATCTTCGTATATGAAAATGTTTACTAAGAAACCCTGTAACTTTAAGCGAAAGTTTTATAAAAATGCCTGATCTAGTTTTTCAAATATCCTGGATTGAAGTTATACTGTTGCCTGAAATATTGTCTCAAAAAAGGGGTTAACAAAAAGTGCTCTTAAACATCAAATATTTGGGCTAGAACAACGTTTATTACATCAAATTTATCTTTGGGAACCACCGTATAATCTACTAAAAAAATTACAAAAATAACTAGAAAATTTTTGCAGTGGCACTCAAAAGTGTCTCAGATTGCCGTGGTCTTGGACTATGGCTCATAAAACCGCTTCTAGCTCAGAAACTTGTTGAGGTACAAGAAGCCTTAGTATATGAAAATACTTACTAAGAAACCCTGTAAATTTTAGCGAAAATTTTATATAAATGCCTGTAATAGTTCTTAAAATATCCTGGATGGAAGTTATCATATTGCTTAAAAATAATGCTTAACCAAAAATGTTCTAAAACATCAAATATTTGGGCTAGAACAACATTTATTACATCAAATTTATCCTTGAGAATCCCTCCATAAACAAAAATAACTCAAAAATTCATCCAGTAGCACTAAAAAGTGCTGAAACTTCAAGGGGTCATTAATAAGTCCATCCACCTTCAAGACAAACCTTTAATTCCTGCGCCAACTTCTCCCTGTTTCCATATTTCAAGAATTTCTTGAAAGCTGACCCCTTCTGTTGGACGTAGTTCGCCCCCGGCCACTTGTCCGGCCCGTTAACGATCAACTCCCGCATTTTCTCGATGTTGGCCTGGATAACGCGCTCGGGAAAAGTGAGAATTTTCGCGATATAGACCGGCACCCCCACCTGATCTATCTCCAAGTTCGGATCCGGGGAAATGACGGTTCTCGACGAGAAATCCACCCGTTTACCGGAGAGATTTCCGCGAAAACGTCCCTGTTTGCCTTTGAGCCTTTGCACCAGACCTCTGCCAGGCTTTTTAGGCTTAAATAAACCAGACATTAAAAATTCCCTTGATACTTACCGTAAGAACTTACCATCATATTCATTGGAACCCCGGAGAGTTCACTGTTTATATAGAGGGCAGTTTGGAGCTGCAAAAAGTCCCACCCTTCCTGGTACATATTGACTGAGGCCCCCGATAGTTTGTGCTTTTTAATTACGTCGTTTATAAAGATTATTTCAGACTGTTTCATTGTTAAATCATCTTCATTCCTAAGAGAAATTAATGAGTAATTAATTTTCACTATTATGTTGTTACTACATACGTTCCTGCCTTAATATCTGAGACCACTGAGGGCCTGATAGAGACAGGAGGCACCAACATCCTGGTGAAAATTAAGTCTTTTGGTTGGGATCTATAAGAAATAATTTTTTTTTAGTATTATTTCTATTTTTGTTTAAATTAATAAATACTTTTCGGCATCCATGGCCAGTAGTGGTATGTCACTCTCGGGGATTCTTTCAAATAATTTAAGCACATCGATGGGGGTTAAAATGTGCGAAACGCTGTTTCCCAGTGCGGACTGTATCTCCGGGTTGCTTTCTAGGGCAGAACTGAACTCCCCCGATAGTTTTTCCATCAGTTTCTCCTTGTCTTTTTCCCTATAGATCTCGTGGGAAATTTTTAAGACTGTATTATTGGTGCTGCCTTTGGCCGCGGTCATTTTTTTAACGAATCCGTTCACGGTCTTACAGTGGGGACATTTTGTGATTTTTTTACATTTATCGATGATTTTCTTCCTGATTATTTTTTTGGTCATGTAGCTCAAGTTCGGATTCGAGAGCCTGAATCTGTACTGGCTTTTTTCCGAATCTTCCATGAGTACATGGGAGCACTTTTTGCAAATCGTTTGTAAGACGCTTATGATGCTCCTGAAATATCCCACATGAAAAACTGGGAGTTCTAGATCGATATAACCGAAATGGCCTACACACTCGTTTAAGTTTTTCCCACAAGTTTGACAGGGGGAATCTTTTGAGTTTGTGCCCTAAAAGTTTAAGGTGCACCTGTCAGTTATAGTGTAAATGCTCCCAGGTAGAGGAAGGTGCCTTCAAAATAGCCCTAAATAGAAAATAACTTACCAGTCGCTTGTCAAGCACTCCGTAAGGCACAGGAGTGCGGCCAATGTCTTGATTATATAAATTTTTTGCTACAACGTGAATATGGGACTGCTGCTGCATAGTTTCGGCACTTTCAATGCCAAAACTTAAGTGAGAACTAAAAAAAATTATTTTTTTTTAATTCAATAGGATGGTTAGGTGGTAACACTTACATTTGCCTGGCCACATCGGCCTCCCTGTACTGTTCTTTTGGCATGATTTTATGATCTATTTAAAGCCCTATTAGTTCTCAATAGTTTCGTGTAATATTATTTGATTTTAGAAGAATTATAATCAAAAAAAACGCAAAAAACGTTTCAAAACACCCCTTTCTTATGTATGCAAACATAGGGGAAAAAGTGAGGTTAGGTGGCGAAAGTTTGACGTTTATTATTTAAGGATCCTAGTCACTCCCAAAGTTATTTGCCTTCAAAAGGGCTCAGGAGCCCAATTTTTTAAATAATTCTTAATTAGACCTCTAAAAGGCTTTAAAGCCATTTTTTCCGCTTAAAGGTTCGGTCTTTATAGTGTTAATAAAGAAAAAACAAATTTGTGGCAGTGCTTAGTGTTCCAAAGTGACAGTGACAGTGACAACTCCTTTCCTCATGGCCGGTCCACGAAATCGTGCATAAACCTTCACCCCTTGTTTATTTTTTTAAATTTTAGGTAATTATTTAACTCCTCATCTCCGGGAACGACTCCCCGTTATTCCCGAGCGATTTCCAATACAAACCACCCGATTTTAACACACCAAACACTTACCCACAATTGGAGGTTAACTGGGAGAAAGTGAACATATTGTTTTCTAATTTATAGCAACATGTCCCGAAGGAGAGGTGAAGTCGAGGAGACCGACAAACTCACCCGTATAGCCATCGTTAATGCTGATAAATGTAAACCGAAACGATGTAGGCAAGAGTGTAAAAAGTCTTGTCCAGTAGTGCGGATGGGTAAGCTCTGCATAGAGGTTATCCCGAACAGTAAAATCGCTACTATCTCTGAAGAATTGTGCATTGGTTGTGGTATTTGTGTTAAGGTAGGTCCTAGCAGGTTAAGCTTCCTTAAATTCTTAGTATTTACTTCTTGGTTTGCCCCAATTTTGCTTGTCTATTCGTACTGTTGTAACATAGTTTATTATCCTTGCCTCGATAAGTTTATGGGTTGCAGGTTGCAAAAATTTCTAAATATTTGTTGCAGATTTATATTTAATGTTAGAAAATGTGTATCATTTAAGATTAACAAGTTGGGTTGGCTTTGTATAGATGTTTTTGTCCACAGAGCTAGTCTTACTTCTTCACCCCTCTATTTGCTTAACAAATTGGTATATAGGGATAAAGTGCATAACATCAATGTAAGATTTTTAGAGAGGATAAGCATTCCTCAGTATTGTTTAATATATTTCAGTCATAGTTTTTCGTACATAATCTATAACAAGATTCCTGCAACTATAAAGCTTTTGACAGAAAGTGGATTTCATAATCAATACTTTTTAGGTCATAAGTACAGTTTCTATGTGTATATAGTTATTTATTAAAATTAATTGACCTGACATTTACAAAGAAATATATCTTACCTACATTACAATCACACACTGTTCGCACTTCTGTTGGAGGTATATAGATCTTAAATTTTTGTAGTTATTCTTTTCTGTTTGAAATAATTTTTAATAGGATAGATATAAAATAGATAATTTTAGTATTCTAAGTATTTGGAATAAGGGTTCTTTTTATAGTAGGGTATCAGGGTAATTTTTCACAACTTCCAGGCATTTGAAATAATTTTTTATTTAGTTTCCATGTTTTTAAACTTTTGCATGAGCTATGCAGATTTAGCAAGTGATTTTTTAATTATTCCAGGCATTTAAAATAAAGTTTTCATTTATTTCAGGATTTTGGAATCAGTTGTTCTATTTTCAAGATGCTTGGAGTGATTTTCTCTGTCTTCCAGGCATTTAACGTAATTTTCTAAAAAAAAATGGAAAATGAATTTGATGTCATTTCAAAGAAAGCTTAATAAAAAAATTGCTCCAAATGCCTCGAAAAAATTTAAACCATTTGAAGTTCTCGGAAGACAAAAAAAAGGTTGAGGGCTATTTGGATAACATGATTCCTTTAGAAAATTACTATAAAGATTGGAACAGGAACAAATCTTAAGGTTTATTGATACAATTTTTATTAAACTAATGAATAGGATAAAGAGCTTTTATTGAATATGCACCTATGTAACTCTCTTGGACATTTTCCTTATTGAGTGATTGGTTTCTCTAATGCTCCTCTCTCATTTTTTCCGAGGCTTTAAATGATTACCAAGTCAAAGTAATGAGGAACAATCTCAGACATGTTGTTTTATTTTTCAATTTTAATTTATCTAAATGAAACATTTTCTAATAGATGTTAAAAAAAGAGGCTCAACTAAATGGACATCTTATTCACCCGATTGAACTCCCCTGAATTTTCTTCATTTGTAGCTTCAAAGAGCAAAACATACACTCATAGGACAACGTAGTAATTATTTTACTATTCACGGAGGACACAACTCTTTAAACATTTTTCAATCTCATAAAATCTTCAGGTTTTTGCAAACCCGTCAACTGGATATAGGGAATCCATTGAGTACGTAATTTATGCAACAGATTTAACTCCCCTGGACGTTTTCTTATGGAGCTAACTGACTATTTTCTAATTTCTGTGTCTAAATATTTCCTAAGAGGCAATATAAATTATATGCCCCAATTTAACCATCTCTTATAATAGATTCTGAGATCCCTATGTTGAGGTACAAATTTGAAACAACCTGTATATTTAAATTTATTGGTATTGAGATGTTTTTTTCCATTCTATGTTAAGTAGAGTAGCCTATGGCTGGACTTTGTGTATGCAGCTTTGTTTGATACTAATAAAATAATTTATTATTACTATTATTATATTTTAACTTCTTTTTAATACCACATTTTGTGATAAACGTACTGGATCTCCCAAAAACCCAAGTGACAAGCCAACAAAATTCCCTTCCAGAAATGCCCCTTCGAGGCGATCAACATCATCAATTTGCCAAGCAACTTGGCGAAAGAAACGACCCACCGTTACGGTAAAAACTCGTTCAAATTGCACAGATTGCCCATACCACGTCCAGGCGAAGTCCTGGGCCTGGTAGGGACCAACGGGATCGGCAAATCGACCGCTTTAAAAATCCTGGCGGGCAAACAAAAACCGAATTTAGGTAAATACATGGACCCGCCCGACTGGACGGAGATCCTCAGCCATTTTAGAGGTAGCGAACTGCAAAATTACTTCACGAAAATCTTGGAGGACGACCTGAAGGCCTTGATTAAGCCCCAATACGTCGATCAGATCCCCAAGGCCGTCAAGGGAACGGTGGGACAGTTGCTGGACAAGAAAGACGAGCTGAAGAATCAGGATGTCATTTGTGGCATGTTAGGTATAGGATAGGTGGAGGGTTCGGAAGGTCGTTTACAAGGGGTTTTGTTGCAGATCTAATGCACATCAAAGAAAGGGAAATCAGTGCCTTGTCGGGGGGTGAGCTGCAAAGGTTCGCTTGCGCGATGGTGTGCATCCAGAACGGGGATATTTTCATGTTCGACGAACCGTCCTCTTATTTGGATGTCAAGCAGCGCCTAAATGCTGCCTTAACTATAAGATCCTTGTTACACGCTGATAAGTACGACATTTTTTTAAAGGGGTTTTTTCTTAGAGCATTGAAAGGCTTAGTATTGTCGTTAGGAGTCAGTATTTCGTCGAAAGGAGTTAGTATTGTCGTGGAACTGAGGGCAGTTTCTTTGCTTGTAACATCTGCCAAATGCTTATTTCAAAATGGCAAAAAAAACACACTTTGGTGAATTTTTGTAGAGCACAAAAAAATATAAAACTTTGTAATTAAAAGTAAGTTTCTAAAATTAATAATTTTGGAAATGATAATTCACCCTGCAATTCACGAACTAAGAAACATTTTGCAATGCTGTAAAAGGATTTAGAATGGGCATGAAAATTGGCAACTTTTTTCTAATTTAACCGCCCTCATACCTCATCTATAGTTTCCGAAATAACAATAGTACACCCTGTATAGCTGTGAATTGCCTCTTTTGAAAATGCGTGTAAACTTGTCTATACAGGATGTTCGAAAAATAGACGGAGATTCAATGGGTGATTCCCTGTAAAAAAAATATGAGAAAAAGTTTCATGCACAGTTTTCAAGATACTGGGTGATAAAAATATTTACTCGATTCTTTTGAAATTTGGCAGTATTACTTGTTGTATTAAGAGGCTAATTTAGCCCTAATTAGATTAAAATTATAAGGTCCAGTGGCGTCCCGAGGGACATCGTCATCACTTTTTTGCATCTTGTATTTTTTTCGTATCTCACTTCGTTTTCGACAAAAAAATATAAATACCGTTTTCTTGCATGCCACTAGACAAAATTGGTTTATTAATTTTTGGTAAAAAAATCACAGGTGCCTTAGAAAACACTAAATCATGGAGATTCCTAAAATTCTCCTAAAAAAATTATCACCCTCTATCTTGAAAACTGTGCATTTCCGGACCCGTGTTTGCTAAAACTTTTTCTCATATTTTTTACGGGGAATCACCCATTGAAATATCTCCGTCTATTTTTCGAACACCCTGTCGACAATTGATGAATAGGTTTGTAAACAAAACACCCCCCTGTTGCCCCTGTGCACATGTTGAACTCAAACAAAGTGGTTGCTTACTAATTCTAGCCTTTCAATGTTCTAAGGGTTTTTTTGTTCAAGCCTACAGGGGAGGAATGTCCCGTTTTCAGGTTTATTATTGTGGTGGAGCACGATCTGAGCGTCCTGGACTACCTCTCGGACTTCATTTGTTGCCTCTATGGGGTCCCCGGGGCCTACGGGGTGGTTACTATGCCCTTCTCTGTACGCGAAGGTGATCATCCCCTTAATTTCCCTCAATTAACTCGTTCTTAAAGAGGCAACTTTGCAGGCATTAACATTTTCTTGGACGGATTCGTCCCGACGGAGAACTTACGTTTCAGGGACGAGTCTTTGGTGTTTAAGGTGGCGGAGTCGGCCACGGAGGAGGAGGTGAAACGGATGAACCATTACGAGTACCCCACCATGTGCAAAACCATGGGCAACTTCAAGTTGATGGTCAAACAAGGGCAATTTTCCGATTCGGAAATCCTCGTTCTGTTAGGCGAAAATGGCACCGGGAAAACCACGTTTATCAGGATGCTGGCCGGGAATTTGGAGCCGGATTCCGGATCAGGTTGCGTTCGACCCCCTTCCGGTTGAATTATCTCCTAAATTTTCAGTTTACAGGGAACTTGCCGCAGCTGCACATCAGCTACAAGCCCCAAAAGATCAGCCCCAGGTCCCAAGGGCTGGTGAGGCAGCTGCTGCACGAAAAAATCCGGGACGCTTACATTCATCCGCAGTTCATCGCGGACGTGATGAAACCCCTTAAGATCGACGACATCATCGATCAGGAGGTGCAGAACTTGTCCGGGGGTGAATTGCAAAGGGTCGCGATGACCCTCTGTCTGGGAAAACCGGCCGACGTGTATCTTATTGACGAGCCGAGTGCCTATTTGGACTCTGAGCAACGTTTGGTGGCCGCCAAAGTGATCAAAAGGCAAGAGAGTGACTTTTTGTGCTTCCGGGGGCTTTGGAAGAACCCATTTTCTCTCTTGCAGGTTCATTATCCACGCTAAGAAAACGGGTTTTGTCGTGGAGCACGATTTCATAATGGCTACTTACCTTGCGGATCGGGTGATAGTGTTCGAGGGTCAACCGTCGGTTAATACGGTCGCCAACACCCCTCAAACCCTATTGGCCGGCATGAATCGCTTTTTGGAACTGTTGGGCATCACCTTCCGTAGGGATCCGAACAATTTTAGACCTCGCATCAACAAGTTGGACTCGGTGAAGGATACAGAACAGAAAAGGGCCGGACAGTATTTCTTTTTGGAAGACTAATAGGTAAACCACAATATTTTCCTCAGTTTGAAAAAGCATTTGGTATTTTTACTATTGTTTCTCGCGTTCTTTTTTCGGTTATAACTTTGTTACATTAATTGGCGCAAAAACATGTTAATAAATGAGGTCCCAAAGGAATTTGTTTGCTGTTTGAATCGGTTCGTTTTAAAACGTGTAATTTTTTTTAGATGCTGTGTGTTTTTTTAGGTATTTTAGTGTTTTTTTACCTCACAAAGGAGCCATTTTTTGTGCTTTTAGGGCATTTATTAGTTACCAGCAAGTTTGAATGCTTGGTGGACATATGCTTGTTGACTAATCTGAATATCCTGCATAAAAAAATGCAAATCTGAGCCATCTAAAGGGCTTTTCCAGATTATTTGGAATAGACAAATGCCTGGAAAGGTGGATAAATGATAAGTTCCAAATATTATCTCAGTGGGAGGCCAAATCTGGCTGGTTTCTCAATTAACCTGGACCAACCAGAAAGGAAATATTTAAAATGTCTGTCTCTTATTTCCCAATAAAACTGATATTGAAAATGAATAAAAGGACCTTTAATATTCCTCGATCCGCGTCTGTGAATTGATTTTATTAATAAATAAACACCTGATAAAGAATTCATTAAAATTTAATTAAGTACATTAGGAAAATGTTTGAAGAAATACATAATTAATAAAGTTAAAGTCCTTAGAGTGAAAGGAATAGTAAGTGTGACAGGTTTAGGACTTTTTTATTTCAGAAGAAATACCGACGTTTCGGCTTTTATTTGGGCCATCTTCATGGCTATTTCTGTTTAAAAAATCAGCCTATGTCCAGTGATAAAATAGCTCTAAAGATGGCCCAAATAAAGGCCGAAACGTCTTTTTTTTTCTGAAATAGAATTAGTTTTATTTGAAGTTCTAAACCTGCGACACTTTCTCTCCAATAATACGTTATTTAATCCCAGTAAGAGAAAGAATGCTGCGGCAAGATTAATCGTTAAACCATATTTCCCTTTGAGTTTGAAAATGCATTTGGTGTTTTAATGATTGTTTCTGGCGTTTCTTATAAGGTGCATTAATTAGCATAAAAAATATTAATAAAGAAATTTCTTTGCTGTTTTAATCGGTGCATTTTTATAGAAGGTGTTTTTTTTAGGATATTGCGTGGCTCTTTACCCCAAGAAATAATTTTTGATTTTTTTTGTTCTTAACCTTTAGGGCATTTATTAGTTATCAGCAAGTTTGAATGCTTGGTGGGTATATGTCTGTTGACTAATATGAACATCCCGCATAAAAAATTACAAATCTGAGCCCGCTAAAGGGCTTTTCCAGATTATTTGGAATAGAAAAATTCCTGGAAAGGTGGATTAATGACAAATTCCAAAAGTTATCTCAGTGGGAGGCCAACTGTGGCTCGTTTCTCAATAGGCCTGGAGTAATCAGAAAGGAAATACTTAAAATATCTGTCTCTTATTTTCCAATAAAATTGATAGAGAATTAATAAAAGCTCGTTTAATATTCCTCAATCTGCATCTGTGAATTGACTAATTACATGATTATATTACAGAATTAGATAGTTTTGCATCATTAACGTGTGATTTCGAAATGTATAATTTACCTAAAAGTGATGTGTATTTTAAAGTTAACTAATAGGTAACTTGTAAATAAGCTACATGGAAAAGCAATTTAAAAGAGTTCCTAGACCAAATAGTACCCAGGATGGGTTAGATTTCTAATAGGTTGTACCCAGTCTGTGTTGTGATCCCTGGTCTTCATTGTTTTCAGTCCTGGTTATTATTATTATGACAGTGAGGAGTAAAGAAGAATGCCTAGAACCAAAAGTTTTTCATCATTAAAGTATATGCTTTACCATTATTTTCTTTTCATTTTGTATGCACTGTTTACATCTGCTTTTATACTAGTTCCGAAGGTTACATATCTGAGAACGGTCTGCTTTTGAAGAAAGTCTGTTTTTAAATAAATTTTAAAGTATTTTACCCCAAAAAACTAGGGCATTTATTGGCTACCAGCAAGTTTGCATCCTTGTTGGCAAATATGAACATTCTCGACAAAAAATATCAAATCCGAGCCACCTAAAGAGCTTTTCCAGAAAATTTTGAATAGAAAACTGTCTGGAACGGTGCTTAAATGACATATTCACAAAATTATCTCTGTAGGAGGCCAAATATGGCTGTTTTCCTAATAGACCTGAACCGTTCAGAAAAGAAATACCTAAAATGTCTCTGTCTTTTATTTTCCAATAAAACTGATATTGAAAATTAATAATAGGGCGTCTAATATTCGATCTGTGTACCTGTGAATTGACTTAAATTAAAGAGAAATACCGGACAATAAATAATACATAATTTAATCCTAAGTGAGGTGTTTTAATTGGCTCAAAAAATGCTCTGGTGATACTGGGTAGTAACGTTGTTTATTACGTGCGCTATTTGTGATGATTTTATGCTTAATAGCCGAAGAATACAACAAGTCTATCCTCATTTTTTTTAAAGTATGATAAAACCAAGTTAATAACCAAACACAATGACTCAAAGAAATTTGCAAAAGAATAATATTATTCTCCACGACGCATATCAGGAACAATACCTAAACTCTTCCAGAACTCAACACCTAAAACTAACTCATGTCGAATCTCTGGGACATTTATTAGTTGTCAGCAAGTTTAAATGCTTGTTGACAAATGAAAAATCCAAAAAAAAATCAAGTCGGAGCCATCTGTAGGGCCTTTCCAGATAATTTGGAATAGAAACATGCCTGGAAAGGTACATAAATTGCAAATTCCAAAGATTATCTCGGTAAACCTGAAAAAAGTATTAAAATGCCTGAAAAATACTTATTTCTTTATAAGGCTACAATTAAACAACTGTGATATTTTGTAAATGCTAACATGTTACAAATTTATATACGTATACTATCTTTAACATTCCCCGTTATTCGTTTTCAGCTAAATAACTATGTAACACTTTTTTAATTTTCGAGTTTCTATATCTTCTAGGCATTTAGTGTTTTTTTAATTTTATTTCATGCATTTAGTGTCTTTTCTATGGATTGAAAATCATTTTACATTTCTCTTAGGAATTACAACAATCGTTTTATTCCAGGGCATTTTGGTGCTAATTTTTTATTTTCTGTACACTGTTAGTAAGATCTTCTATATATTGAATTAGATTTTAAAACAACGCATTACGTTGTATACGTATATTTACATTGTTTAAATAATCTACCTCCCAAACTCCTATATATAAGATTTCTGAAGGGTTTAACCGATCATAGTTAAATAAGACTTTCAATATTTTTTTTTGTTGAATAAAATCGATATTGCTAATTAACAATTTATTTTAATATTGCCAATTAATAAGGTCCCTTAATATTTCTGCACCTGTAAAGTGGTTTTATAAATAAATAAAAATATCTGATATAAAATTAATAAAAAAATTTAATTAATTACTTAAAGACAATTTTTGAGGTGCATTAATTGGCGCAAAAATACGTTGCTTGGTGGGCATATGCTTGTTGACAAATATGGTTATCCTGGGTAAAAAAGAGCAAATCAGAGTCATCTAAAAGACTTTTCCAGATATTTTGGAATAGAAAACTGCCTGGAAAGGTGGATAAATTACAATTTTCAATGTTTATCTCAGTGGGAGGTCAAAGGTGGCTCTTTTCCCAATAGACCTGGACCAACCATAAGGGAAATACTTTTTTTTTAATTTCCCAATAAAATTGATATTAAAAATTAATTAGAGGCCGTTAAATATTCCTATATCTATGCCTGTAAATGGATTTTATAAATAAATAAAAACACCCATATATAATTAATAAAAAAATTTAATAAAGCACCTAAATTAAAGACAATACTGAACTGAATAATAATATACAATTTAATCCCAAGTGACCAGCACGAAATTAGTGGAATAAAATTACTGCGTCAAGATTAATAGGTATACTATATTTTCCTCAGTTTGAAAATGCTTTTGGTACTGAATGAATAATTCTGGCCTTTTTTTGGGTTATAATTTTGTATGGTGCATTAATTAGCGCAAAAAGATGTTGCTTGGTGGGCATATGCTTGTTGATAGATATGCACATCCTGCACAAAAAAGTGCAAATCTGAGTCATTCAAAGGCCTTTTCCAGATATTTTGGAATAGAAAAATGCCTGGAAAAGTGCATAAATTACAATTTTCAATGTTTATCTCAGTGGGAGGTCAAAGGTGTAATAGAGCTGGACGAGCCAGAAAGGGATTACTTGTTTTTAATTTCCTAACAAAATTGATATTGAAAATTAATAGAAGCCTGTTTAATATACCTTAATATATGGCTGTAAATTGATGTTATAAATAAATAAAAATACCTGTACCTAATTAATAAAACACTTACAATACTGAACAATAATAATGCATAATTTAATCCCAAATAACCAACACGAAAATAGTGGCATAAAATTGCTTCGGTTATAATTTGGTAAGGTGCATAAATTGGCGCAAAAAAGAATGTTTCTTGGTGGGCGTATGCTTGTTGAAAAATATGAACATCCTGCATAAAAAAGTGCAAATCTGAGCCACCTAAAACGCTTTTCCAGATATTTTGGAGTAGAAAAATACCTGGAAAAGTATTAAAAATTACAATTTTCAAAGTTTATCTCAGTGAGAGATCAAAGGTATCCTTTTTCCCAATAGACCTGCACCAACCAGAAAGGAAATACTTTTTTTTATTTCCCAATAAGATTGATATTGAAAATTAATAAGAGGGCGTTTAATATTCCTGAATCTGTGCCTGTAATTTGAGTTTATAAATAAATAAAAACACCTGTATATAGTTAAGCACTTAAATCAGACTGAATAATAATACACAATTTAATCCCAAGTGACCAGCACGAATATGGTGGAATAAAAATGCTGCGTCCAAATTAACAGATATACCATATTTTCCTCGGTTTGTAAATGCATTTGGCACTTAAAAATTGTTTGTGGTCTTCTTTTTTCGATTATAATTTTGTATGGTGCATTAATTGACGCAAAAAAGATGTTGCTCAGTGGGCATATGCTTGTTGACAGATATGAATATTCTGCACAAAAAAGTGCAAATGTGAGCCACCTAAAAGGCTTTTCCAGATATTTTGAAATAGGAAAATGCCTGGAAAAGTGCATAAATTACAGTTTTCAAAGTTTACCTCAGTGGGAGGTCAAAGGTGGCTCTTTTCCCAATAGACCTGGACCAACCATAAGGGAAATACTTTTTTCATTAAAATTGATAAGAGGGCGTTTAATATTTCTGAATCTGTGCCTGTAATTTGATTTTATACATAAATAAAAACACCTCTGTATATAATTAATAAAAAAAATTAATAAAGCACTTAAATTAAAGACAATACTGAACAATAATAATACACAATTCAATCCCAAGTGACCAGCACGAAGATGGTGGAATAAAAATGCTGCGGCACCGGATGATCCTTCTTCCTCCTCTTACGTTTGTGTTTACCAGGCTGATCTACGATACAAAATCGATTGAGTAAATTTAAATTACGACCCAAAACCTCCCTTACCCTCCTCAGGTTCGTTGGTGCAAGAATTCCAACCGATTTCCCCGCGTACTTCCGACCCGAGCAGCGGTAGACCCGGAAAAACTGCCTTGAAAGACTCCAGCTCGTTCCTCTGGTAGTTTTCCACGCAAGAGAACCTGAATCCGAGGCTGTGCTTTTTCAAAATAACCAACCGCTTAAACTGCAAACCAACATCCATTAAAACCCCTTACGAACAACTTTCTAATGCACCCACTTCTAATAGCTCGGCCTCGAGTTCCTCCTTGGACATATCGTCCCCGTAAGAGCCCTTCTTCAGCACCCTCGAATACGCCCTAAAATTATCCAAATCGGAGGTTTTGTCCTTTAAAAACGCGATGCAGACCGCATCTTTGGCCGGGATCACTTTTGGGTCGGTGCTAACGTGCTGAAACGTCTTGGTGCCCCTGATTATCCCCCCGCCAAGGGCCACAGGACTAGGCTGCCCCCTTTAAAGAGTTCGAGCAATTTATTTGGGTTGTTTTTTTTGTTTTGAGGAGGAAACACTCACTTTGGAACCAAGAATTCTAATAAATTAGACACGGGTTCGTACAATTGGGTTTTGAGGAAAATGAGGATGCATTTTGCCTCGTCGTTTTCTCCGACGTATTTGCTGATGGTGTTCTTTAGTTCTCCCTTTTTGCATGTCGGGTTACAGTGGAAGAGAACGGTTCTTACTGAGGGGATTTTCGGGATCAGCACTCCTTCGAATATTGATCCGTGGGTCTGAAAAGGGTTTGATCAAGGAAGAGCAGCAGGAGGAAGAAAATCTTGAATAATAATTAAAGAGCCTCTTTTGATACTCATTTAAATTTAAAAAAATGTAGTGTTTTGATGTTTCTGAAGTATTTCAAGGATGATTTTCTTCTACAAGAGCAGCTTTAATTATTTTTTAACTGGTGTGATTGTAACAGGAGTCACTTATCAATAAATCATATTCATTCTTACTTTAACTTAAAAAATAACGTGGGCATACGCTTGTTGACAAATATGAACATCCTGAACAAAAAAGAGCAAATTTGAGCCATCTAAAGGACTTTTCCAGACAATTTGGTATAGAAAAATGTCTGGAAAGGTGGATAAATGACAAATTCCAAAGATTATCTTAGTGGGAGGCCCAATGTGGCTCGTTTTCCAATAGACCTTGAGCTACCACAAAAGAAATACTTGATTGTAAAATTATTTTTTAATTTCCCAATAAATTGCTGCGTTTAAAAAGGCCGGATATAACTATCAGTGGGTGAGGGATACTCTACATTTGCCTACACTAGAGTCAAGACGAACTCCACTAGATTTATGTTTCCTTTAGTAACTTTAACTCAAAAAATAAATTGTTGGGGCCTTTTTTTGTACTTTACCTTTCAAATTTAAAAACTAGCATTATTACAGAGTCGTTGTTGATAAAGCATTGCTATGAGCAAAAATCATCCTGATAAAACACAAATATCACAGAGTACAGAACGACATTCTTGAGTAAAAAAAATGGAAAATGGGTATAATATACATTGATTGATTTAAAATAATCGTCCAGGGAGTAACAAGGTTTTGAGACCAACATTATTTTCTTTAAAGCTTTCTTAAATCTAACAGGACAGTCTATTCATTTAATTTCAAGAGGAAGGTGGTTAAATTTTTTTTTCCATATATACAAATGACTTTTTTATTTGCTAACTGTGTGGTATGGCTGAAACTCTAAGTGAGCCTAGTACCAAAAGAATTTTCTCTTATGATTTTCGATTAATTAAGGCATTAATCAGTACCAGTAAGTTGGAATGCTTGGTGGGCATATGCTTGTTAACAAATATGAACATCCTGGACAAAAAAAGACAAATCAGAGCAATCTAAAGGACTTTTCCAAACAATTTGGTATAGAAAAATGTCTGGAAAAGTCGATAAATGACAAATTCCAAAGAGTATCTCAGTAGGAGGTCCAATGTCGCTTATTTCCCAATAGACCTAGATAATCAAATTAAATAAATTGCTGCATTTATAAAGGCCGGATATAACTATCAGTGGGTGAGGGATAGTCTACAGTTGCTTACACTAGAGTCAAGACGAACTCCACTAGATTTATGTTTCCTACATAAAGTAATAAGTAACTTTAACTCAAAAAATAAATTGTTGGGGCCTTTTTTTGTACTTTACCTTTCAAATTTAAAAACTAGCATTATTATCACAGAGTCGTTGTTGATAAAGCATTGCTATGAGCAAAAATCATCCTGATAAAACACAAATATCACAGAGTACAGAACGACATTCTTGAGTAAAAAAAAATGGAAAATGGGTATAATATACATTGATTGATTTAAAATAATCGTCCAGGGAGTAACAAGGTTTTGAGACCAACATTATTTTCTTTAAAGCTTTCTTAAATCTAACAGGACAGTCCATTAATCTAATTTCAAGAGGAAGGTGGTGAAATATTTTCTCCCCATATATACAAATGATTTTTTTATTTGCTAACTGTGTGGTATGGCTGAAATTAAGTGAGCCTAGTACCAAAAGAATTGTCTCTTATGATTTTCGATTAATTAAGGCATTTGTTAGTACCAGTAAGTTGGAATGCTTGGTGGGCATATGCTTGTTAACAAATATGAAGATCCTGGACAAAAAACGACAAAGCAGAGCAATCTAAAGGACTTTTCCAGACAATTTGGTATAGAAAAATGTCTGGAAAGGTCGATAAATGACAAATTCCAAAGAGTATCTCAGTAGGAGGCTCAATGTCGTTCATTTCCCAATAGACCTAGAGCAACCAGAAAGGAAATACTTAACTTAAAGTTCTTTGTTTTTAAATTCCCCAATAAATTGCTGCATTAGGATGAATATAACTAAATATGAATGTAATCACCCACGATGGATAGTTTAAATTCACCTACACTAGATGCCAGAATAATTCTACTTGATTTAGGTTTTTTACATAAAGTAATAAATGCTTCTTGCCCTAAGCTTGAGAATCAACCTAAATTGAGAATATTATTACAGGCTCTTAGTCTCGCAACAGTAGTTGTTAATTAAATTAAATTGAGAATCTTATTACAGGCTCTTGATGTCTCTAAAATGTTCCAATTTGATATTCCAGGCACTGCGATTATAAAAAGATTTGTACCTGAAATTTGGAGCCTACCAGTGCTAGTAGTATAATTTTGAATTAAAGTTTTATTCCAGGCTTTTGGGCCCTCCAAACTGATCCAATATGGACCAGATAAATGAAGAAGTTGTTGTGTTTAATTAAATTGAAATGAGAATCTTATTACAGGCTCTTGATCTCTAAATTCTTACAAATAAGTCATATTTCAAGTACTGGGAATAAAACAGGATTTATTCTACGCAATTTGGAGCACTCAAAATTCCTCATGATTAAAAACAAACGAAACGTCGACTCTAATACGAGTTAGTTGAACATTAAAAAGAGATGTAGGTGCCTTGTAATTTACTTTAAATTAACTGAATGAATGAACCAACGACATGATTGAACTGTAGCCCGCTAGGGCAAATTAATGCCTTGAGAGTTTAATTCTAAATTTATTAAGTAAAAACTTAAACAAAATTGTAAATTGTTCCTTCTTGAATTATCATTGCCTTCTTAGTAACTTGTGTTAAATGATATACATATTGCATACAGTGATTTGACAGAGTTCACTAAACTTCGATTATATATTCTTATAATTACAATATAATTGGATCCCATTGATAAATAATTAGGTAAAGTGCCCATTATAGGAGACTTGATCATAAAACAATCATTACCTGTATATCTTCCGTTGTCCTAGTGCCCCCAAAATATGACACAACCCTATTCACCGATAGCAAACAATACTCCACCTCTCCAGGCACCAACTCCTCCTCTAAATACTCTGGAACTATTTTATCCAGATAAACAACAAGAATTCCCTCCCCCCTAAAATGTCTTACCGTATTTCCTACTCAGTTCCGAAATATTACTGTGCACACAAACGCATTTAGTCAACTTCCACCTGCAACTATCGTAAATAAATATTCCCAGTTGGATGTTATTGTAATTCAAATTAGGACTGTGCTGAATAACGTTGCTTTTGTGCCCCTTGCTGGTCACTCGGTAGCATGTACACCAGCTCGGGGCGTTTCTCCTGCCCAAGGCCCCTTCGGCCCTCTCTTTCCACGATGGAGAAACTTTTAGGCACGATTTTAGATCTCTCGTGGGCAAATATCTGAATATTAAGTCTAGCAGGGGCTCAACTTGACTTAGGGCTTCTCCAAAGTCGAAGTTCTCTGTTTGAGGAACGTTTGCTGGTTGCACCCATTGGGGTTTTACGCTTCTGATGCAAAAAGCGTCCCCGTGGGACGCCTGAAAGCAACGTTAAGGGGTTTATTGAGTTGTAATTGCTTAATTATGTAAATAAATACCATTATTTTCAGATTAACCAGGTTATATTTTGACAATTTAATTGTTTATGTTTATGTTGTGCTGAATCAGCTGCTTGTCAAGAGACTCACTCAGCTGATTGACTGTTCAGAAACCTTCTGTGAGATGGCGCTGACAGTACCTCAAATTTTTTAAAATTGTGGATTTTTCGCACTGACAAAGTTTACAGAATATAATATATTCTATATATAATAAATACTATAATACTACAATATAATATAATAGTATATTCTATAATTCTCCCAAAAAGGTGTCGTCATCAGAAAACCTTTAGAGGTTATGTTGACCCGAATGTCATACATAACCACAACTGTTTGACATCAACAATTAAAAAAATATTTCTTTAAAAATTGTTTTCCTCGATTCAGTGCACTCGAAAAGATTAAATGAACAATTCCTAGAATGACTGTAGAAGATATGCCCCAAGAAACCTCTACAGACGAAGCTGCCTCCACCGAGGAGGCAGAACTGAACGAAATCAAGTCCTACGTAAAAGATGCTGAGGAACGATTAAAATCGAAACAAGAACTGCGTACTACGAACCAAAATGCCCCCCAGAACAGGCCCAGTGAGTCCCACTTTAGTAAATTAGACTCTAGCCTAAAGAAAAACACGGCTTTTGTAAAAAAAATCAAAAACTTCTCCTCCGCCCAAGTGGACTCTTATATAAAAGACATGGCCGGCTTAAACCTCTCGAAATATATATCAGAAGTGGCCGCCGCCCTGGTAGAATGTAAATTAAAAATGACCGATGTCCCTGTGGCTGTTAAACTGTGCAGTATCTTGCATCAGACTTATGCAGACTTTTCACAGCATTTATTTGAAAATTGGCAAAAAGTCTTGACTATTAAAGGCAGTGAAAAGGTGCTGAATCCCAGTAAATTGAGGGTGGATTTAAGGTTTTATGCGGAACTGCTGCAGTCAGGAGTGTTTTCCAATAAAAATGCTTTTGGGCTATTGGGTTCAGTGCTCATGACTCTGATAAACATGGACAAAGAGGAGCATGTGAATGTCTCAATTATATTAAGCTTCAGCAAACATTGCGGAGATGAGTTTGCTGGTTTAATACCAAGGAAAATTAGACAACTTTCCTGTAAATTTAATATATCAGTGCCAAAAAGCAACTTTTTACCCCCCGAGAAACAACAGAATGTCAGGGGGCTTTTAAAGGATTACTATTTGTCTTTGAGCAAACATTTGGTGAAAGACCATCAGGAATTGCAGAATTTCGAAAAGCAAAATATAAAAATATTACAGACCAAGGGGGAGCTGAGCCAGGAGAGGAAGGAGAAGCAGGAAGCCATGCAGAATTTTTATGATAAATTGCTGACGAACACTCAGAGTTTTGCCGAAGCTTTGGATGAGGACATGCCTATTTTAAAGGTGCACACTTTGCCAAAAACTGAAGAGGTAAGAACTTCTGTTATAGAAAGTTTAATGAAAAACTACATGTCGGAGGACCATTAGTTATTACAGGTTATGAAATTTGAAGAAGGTACTTTGGAAAAAAGTAAAAATTTTGAGCAATTTTGGTTTTTTTCATATGAAAAACTTTGCTTTCGGGGGACAAATTCTGTTCTATTGCACTTAGAGAGTTGATTTAAAAACTGCTAGTAAGGAAATCATTAATTATAATAATCTGGAAAGTTTGAAGGACCTACCCCGAAAAAAAGTGAAAATTTTGGCCAAATTTGGTTTTTTTCATATGAAAAACTGCTTTCAGGGGACAAATTCTGTTCTATTGTACTTAGAGAGTTGATTTAAAAACTGCCAGTAAGGAAATCATTAATTATAATAATCTGGAAAGTTTGAAGGACCTACTCCAAAAAAAAGTCAAAATTTTGGCCACTTTTGGTTTTTTTCATATGAAAAACTTTGCTTTCGGGGGACAAATTCTGTTATATTGCACTTAGAGAGTTGATTTAAAAACTGCCAGTAAGGAAATCATTAATTATAACAATCTGGAAAGTTTCAAGGACCTACTCCAAAAAAAAGTCAAAATTTTGGCCACTTTTGGTTTTTTTCATATGAAAAACTTTGCTTTCGGGGGACAACTTCTGTTCTATGGTACTTAGAGAGTTGATTTAAAAACTGCCAGTAAGGAAATCATTAATTATAACAATCTGGAAAGTTTGAAGGACCTACTCCAAAAAAAAGTCAAAATTTTGGCCAATTTTGGTTTTTTCAATATAAAAAACTTTGCTTTCGGGGGACAAATTCTGTTCTATTGCACTTAGAGAGTTGATTTAAAAACTGCCAGTAAGGGAATCATTAATTATAACAATCTGGAAAGTTTCAAGGACCTACTCCAAAAAAAAGTAAAAATTTTGGCCAATTTTGGTTTTTTCAATATAAAAAACTTTGCTTTCGGGGGACAAATTCTGTTCTATGGTACTTAGAGAGTTGATTTAAAAACTGCCAGTAAGAAAATCATTAATTATAACAATCTGGAAAGTTTCAAGGACCTATGCCAAAAAAAAGTCAAAATTTTGGCCACTTTTGGTTTTTTTCATATGAAAAACTTTGCTTTCGGGGGACCACTTCTGTTCTATGGTAGTTAGAGAGTTGATTTAAAAACTGCCACTAAGGAAATCATTAATTATAATAATCTGGAAAGTTTGAAGGACCTACTCCAAAAAAAAGTCAAAATTTTGGCCACTTTTGGTTTTTTTCATATGAAAAACTTTGCTTTCGGGGGACCACTTCTGTTCTATGGTACTTAGAGAGTTGATTTAAAAACTGCCAGTAAGGAAATCATTAATTATAATAATCTGGAAAGTTTGAAGGACCTACTCCAAAAAAAAGTCAAAATTTTGGCCAATTTTGGTTTTTTCAATATAAAAAACTTTGCTTTCGGGGGACAAATTCTGTTCTATTGCACTTAGAGAGTTGATTTAAAAACTGCCAGTAAGGAAATCATTAATTATAACAATCTGGAAAGTTTCAAGGACCTACTCCAAAAAAAAGTCAAAATTTTGGCCACTTTTGGTTTTTTTCATATGAAAAACTTTGCTTTCGGGGGACAAATTCTGTTCTATGGTAGTTAGAGAGTTGATTTAAAAACTGCCAGTAAGGAAATCATTAATTATAACAATCTGGAAAGTTTGAAGGACCTACTCCAAAAAAAGTCAAAATTTTGGCCAATTTTGGTTTTTTCAATATAAAAAACTTTGCTTTCGGGGGACAAATTCTGTTCTATTGCACTTAGAGAGTTGATTTAAAAACTGCCAGTAAGGAAATCATTAATTATAACAATCTGGAAAGTTTCAAGGACCTACTCCAAAAAAAAGTCAAAATTTTGGCCACTTTTGGTTTTTTTCATATGAAAAACTTTGCTTTCGGGGGACAAATTCTGTTCTATGGTAGTTAGAGAGTTGATTTAAAAACTGCCAGTAAGGAAATCATTAATTATAACAATCTGGAAAGTTTGAAGGACCTACTCCAAAAAAAGTCAAAATTTTGGCCAATTTTGGTTTTTTCAATATAAAAAACTTTGCTTTCGGGGGACAAATTCTCTTCTATTGCACTTAGAGAGTTGATTTAAAAACTGCCAGTAAGGAAATCATTAATTATAACAATCTGGAAAGTTTCAAGGACCTACTCCAAAAAAAAGTCAAAATTTTGGCCACTTTTGGTTTTTTTCATATGAAAAACTTTGCTTTTGGGGGACAACTTCTGTTCTATGGTACTTAGAGAGTTGATTTAAAAACTGCCAGTAAGGAAATCATTAATTATAACAATCTGGAAAGTTTGAAGGACCTACTCCAAAAAAAGTCAAAATTTTGGCCAATTTTGGTTTTTTCAATATAAAAAACTTTGCTTTCGGGGGACAAATTCTGTTCTATTGCACTTAGAGAGTTGATTTAAAAACTGCCAGTAAGGAAATCACTAATTATAACAATCTGGAAAGTTTCAAGGACCTACTCCAAAAAAAAGTCAAAATTTTGACCACTTTTGGTTTTTTTTCATATGAAAAACTTTGCTCTCGGGGGACAAATTCTGTTCTATTGCACTTAGAGAGTTGATTTAAAAACTGCCAGTAAGGAAATCATTAATTATAATAATCTGGAAAGTTTGAAGGACCTACTCCGAAAAAAAGTCAAAATTTTGGCCACTTTTGGTTTTTTCCATATAAAAAACTTTGCTTTCGGGGGACAAATTCTGTTCTATTGCACTTAGAGAGTTGATTTAAAAACTGCCAGTAAGGAAATCATTAATTATAACAATCTGGAAAGTTTCAAGGACCTACTCCAAAAAAAAGTCAAAATTTTGACCACTTTTGGTTTTTTTCATATGAAAAACTTTGCTTTCGGGGGACAAATTCTGTTCTATTGCACTTAGAGAGTTGATTTAAAAACTGCCAGTAAGGAAATCATTAATTATAACAATCTGGAAAGTTTCAAGGACCTACTCCAAAAAAAAGTCAAAATTTTGGCCAATTTTGGTTTTTTCAATATAAAAAACTTTGCTTTCGGGGGACAAATTCTGTTCTATTGCACTTAGAGAGTTGATTTAAAAACTGCCAGTAAGGAAATCATTAATTATAACAATCTGGAAAGTTTCAAGGACCTACTCCAAAAAAAAGTCAAAATTTTGACCACTTTTGGTTTTTTTCATATGAAAAACTTTGCTTTCGGGGGACAAATTCTGTTCTATTGCATTTAGAGAGTTGATTTAAAAACTGTCAGTAAGGGAATCATTAATTGTAACAACCTGGAAAGTTTCAAGGATCTACTCCAAAAAAAAGTCAAAATTTTGACCACTTTTGGTTTTTTTTCATATGAAAAACTTTGCTCTCGGGGGACAAATTCTGTTCTATTGCACTTAGAGAGTTGATTTAAAAACTGTCAGTAAGGGAATCATTAATTGTAACAACCTGGAAAGTTTCAAGGATCTACTCCAAAAAAAAGTCAAAATTTTGGCCACTTTTGGTTTTTTTTCATATGAAAAACTTTGCTCTCGGGGGACAAATTCTGTTCTATTGCACTTAGAGAGTTGATTTAAAAACTGCCAGTAAGGAAATCATTAATTATAATAATCTGGAAAGTTTGAAGGACCTACTCTAAAAAAAAGTCAAAATTTTGGCCACTTTTGGTTTTTTCCATATAAAAAACTTTGCTTTCGGGGGACAAATTCTGTTCTATTGCACTTAGAGAGTTGATTTAAAAACTGCCAGTAAGGAAATTATTAATTATAACAATCTGGAAAGTTTCAAGGACCTACTCCAAAAAAAAGTCAAAATTTTGGCCACTTTTGGTTTTTTTCATATGAAAAACTTTGCTTTCGGGGGACCACTTCTGTTCTATGGTACTTAGAGAGCTGATTTAAAAACTGCCAGTAAGGAAATCATTAATTATAATAATCTGGAAAGTTTGAAGGACCTACTCCAAAAAAAAGTCAAAATTTTGGCCACTTTTGGTTTTTTCCATATAAAAAACTTTGCTTTCGGGGGACAAATTCTGTTCTATTGCACTTAGAGAGTTGATTTAAAAACTGCCAGTAAGGAAATCATTAATTATAACAATCTGGAAAGTTTCAAGGACCTACTCCAAAAAAAAGTCAAAATTTTGACCACTTTTGGTTTTTTTCATATGAAAAACTTTGCTTTCGGGGGACAAATTCTGTTCTATTGCATTTAGAGAGTTGATTTAAAAACTGTCAGTAAGGGAATCATTAATTGTAACAACCTGGAAAGTTTCAAGGATCTACTCCAAAAAAAAGTCAAAATTTTGACCACTTTTGGTTTTTTTTCATATGAAAAACTTTGCTCTCGGGGGACAAATTCTGTTCTATTGCACTTAGAGAGTTGATTTAAAAACTGTCAGTAAGGGAATCATTAATTGTAACAACCTGGAAAGTTTCAAGGATCTACTCCAAAAAAAAGTCAAAATTTTGGCCACTTTTGGTTTTTTTTCATATGAAAAACTTTGCTCTCGGGGGACAAATTCTGTTCTATTGCACTTAGAGAGTTGATTTAAAAACTGCCAGTAAGGAAATCATTAATTATAATAATCTGGAAAGTTTGAAGGACCTACTCTAAAAAAAAGTCAAAATTTTGGCCACTTTTGGTTTTTTCCATATAAAAAACTTTGCTTTCGGGGGACAAATTCTGTTCTATTGCACTTAGAGAGTTGATTTAAAAACTGCCAGTAAGGAAATTATTAATTATAACAATCTGGAAAGTTTCAAGGACCTACTCCAAAAAAAAGTCAAAATTTTGGCCACTTTTGGTTTTTTTCATATGAAAAACTTTGCTTTCGGGGGACCACTTCTGTTCTATGGTACTTAGAGAGCTGATTTAAAAACTGCCAGTAAGGAAATCATTAATTATAATAATCTGGAAAGTTTGAAGGACCTACTCCAAAAAAAAGTCAAAATTTTGGCCACTTTTGGTTTTTTCCATATAAAAAACTTTGCTTTCGGGGGACAAATTCTGTTCTATTGCACTTAGAGAGTTGATTTAAAAACTGCCAGTAAGGAAATCATTAATTATAACAATCTGGAAAGTTTCAAGGACCTACTCCAAAAAAAAGTCAAAATTTTGGCCAATTTTGGTTTTTTCAATATAAAAAACTTTGCTTTCGGGGGACAAATTCTGTTCTATTGCACTTAGAGAGTTGATTTAAAAACTGCCAGTAAGGAAATCATTAATTATAACAATCTGGAAAGTTTCAAGGACCTACTCCAAAAAAAAGTCAAAATTTTGACCACTTTTGGTTTTTTTCATATGAAAAACTTTGCTTTCGGGGGACAAATTCTGTTCTATTGCATTTAGAGAGTTGATTTAAAAACTGTCAGTAAGGGAATCATTAATTGTAACAACCTGGAAAGTTTCAAGGATCTACTCCAAAAAAAAGTCAAAATTTTGACCACTTTTGGTTTTTTTTCATATGAAAAACTTTGCTCTCGGGGGACAAATTCTGTTCTATTGCACTTAGAGAGTTGATTTAAAAACTGTCAGTAAGGGAATCATTAATTGTAACAACCTGGAAAGTTTCAAGGATCTACTCCAAAAAAAAGTCAAAATTTTGGCCACTTTTGGTTTTTTTCAATATAAAAAACTTTGCTTTCGGGGGACAAATTCTGTTCTATTGCACTTAGAGAGTTGATTTAAAAACTGCCAGTAAGGAAATCATTAATTATAATAATCTGGAAAGTTTGAAGGACCTACTCTAAAAAAAAGTCAAAATTTTGGCCACTTTTGGTTTTTTCCATATAAAAAACTTTGCTTTCGGGGGACAAATTCTGTTCTATTGCACTTAGAGAGTTGATTTAAAAACTGCCAGTAAGGAAATTATTAATTATAACAATCTGGAAAGTTTCAAGGACCTACTCCAAAAAAAAGTCAAAATTTTGGCCAATTTTGGTTTTTTCAATATAAAAAACTTTGCTTTCGGGGGACAAATTCTGTTCTATTGCACTTAGAGAGTTGATTTAAAAACTGCCAGTAAGGAAATCATTAATTATAATAATCTGGAAAGTTTGAAGGACCTACTCCAAAAAAAAGTCAAAATTTTGGCCACTTTTGGTTTTTTTCATATGAAAAACTTTGCTTTCGGGGGACCACTTCTGTTCTATGGTACTTAGAGAGCTGATTTAAAAACTGCCAGTAAGGAAATCATTAATTATAATAATCTGGAAAGTTTGAAGGACCTACTCCAAAAAAAAGTCAAAATTTTGGCCACTTTTGGTTTTTTCCATATAAAAAACTTTGCTTTCGGGGGACAAATTCTGTTCTATTGCACTTAGAGAGTTGATTTAAAAACTGCCAGTAAGGAAATCATTAATTATAATAATCTGGAAAGTTTGAAGGACCTACTCTAAAAAAAAGTCAAAATTTTGGCCACTTTTGGTTTTTTCCATATGAAAAACTTTGCTTTCGGGGAACAAATTCTGTTCTATTGCACTTAGAGAGTTGATTTAAAAACTGCCAGTATGGAAATCATTAATTATAATAATCTGGAAAGTTTGAAGGACCTACTCCAAAAAAAAGTCAAAATTTTGGCCACTTTTGGTTTTTTCCATATAAAAAACTTTGCTTTCGGGGGACAAATTCTGTTCTATTGCACTTAGAGAGTTGATTTAAAAACTGCCAGTAAGGAAATCATTAATTATAATAATCTGGAAAGTTTCAAGGACCTACTCCAAAAAAAAGTCAAAATTTTGGCCACTTTTGGTTTTTTTCATATGAAAAACTTTGCTTTCGGGGGACCACTTCTGTTCTATGGTACTTAGAGAGCTGATTTAAAAACTGCCAGTAAGGAAATCATTAATTATAATAATCTGGAAAGTTTGAAGGACCTACTCCAAAAAAAAGTCAAAATTTTGGCCACTTTTGGTTTTTTCCATATAAAAAACTTTGCTTTCGGGGGACAAATTCTGTTCTATTGCACTTAGAGAGTTGATTTAAAAACTGCCAGTAAGGAAATCATTAATTATAATAATCTGGAAAGTTTGAAGGACCTACTCTAAAAAAAAGTCAAAATTTTGGCCACTTTTGGTTTTTTCCATATGAAAAACTTTGCTTTCGGGGAACAAATTCTGTTCTATTGCACTTAGAGAGTTGATTTAAAAACTGCCAGTATGGAAATCATTAATTATAATAATCTGGAAAGTTTGAAGGACCTACTCCAAAAAAAAGTCAAAATTTTGGCCACTTTTGGTTTTTTCAATATAAAAAACTTTGCTTTCGGGGGACAAATTCTGTTCTATTGCACTTAGAGAGTTGATTTAAAAACTGCCAGTAAGGAAATCATTAATTATAATAATCTGGAAAGTTTGAAGGACCTACTCCAAAAAAAAGTCAAAATTTTGAGCAATTTTGGTTTTTTTCATATGAAAAACTTTGCTTTCGGGGGACAAATTCTGTTCTATTGCACTTAGAGAGTTGATTTAAAAACTGCCAGTAAGGAAATCATTAATTATAATAATCTGGAAAGTTTCAAGGACCTACTCCAAAAAAAAGTCAAAATTTTGGCCACTTTTGGTTTTTTCCATATAAAAAACTTTGCTTTCGGGGGACAAATTCTGTTCTATTGCACTTAGAGAGTTGATTTAAAAACTGCCAGTAAGGAAATCATTAATTATAATAATCTGGAAAGTTTCAAGGACCTACTCCAAAAAAAAGTCAAAATTTTGGCCAATTTTGGTTTTTTCAATATAAAAAACTTTGCTTTCGGGGGACAAATTCTGTTCTATGGTACTTAGAGAGTTGATTTAAAAACTGCCAGTAAGGAAATCATTAATTATAACAATCTGGAAAGTTTCAAGGACCTACTCCAAAAAAAAGTCAAAATTTTGGCCAATTTTGGTTTTTTCAATATAAAAAACTTTGCTTTCGGGGGACAAATTCTGTTCTATTGCACTTAGAGAGTTGATTTAAAAACTGCCAGTAAGGGAATCATTAATTATAACAATCTGGAAAGTTTCAAGGACCTACTCCAAAAAAAAGTCAAAATTTTGACCACTTTTGGTTTTTTTCATATGAAAAACTTTGCTTTCAGGGGACCACTTCTGTTCTATAGTACTTAGAGAGTTGATTTAAAAACTGCCAGTAAGGAAATCATTAATTATAACAATCTGGAAAGTTTCAAGGACCTACTCCAAAAAAAAGTCAAAATTTTGGCCACTTTTGGTTTTTTTCATATGAAAAACTTTGCTTTCGGGGGACAAATTCTGTTCTATTGCATTTAGACAGTTGATTTAAAAACTGTCAGTAAGGGAATCATTAATTGTAACAATCTGGAAAGTTTCAAGGATCTACTCCAAAAAAAAGTCAAAATTTTGGCCACTTTTGGTTTTTTTTCATATGAAAAACTTTGCTTTCGGGGGACAAATTCTGTTCTATTGCATTTAGACAGTTGATTTAAAAACTGTCAGTAAGGGAATCATTAATTGTAACAATCTGGAAAGTTTCAAGGATCTACTCCAAAAAAAAGTCAAAATTTTGACCACTTTTGGTTTTTTTCATATGAAAAACTTTGCTTTCGGGGGACAAATTCTGTTCTATTGCACTTAGAGAGTTGATTTAAAAACTGCCAGTAAGGAAATCATTAATTATAATAATCTGGAAAGTTTGAAGGACCTACTCTAAAAAAAAGTCAAAATTTTGGCCACTTTTGGTTTTTTCCATATGAAAAACTTTGCTTTCGGGGAACAAATTCTGTTCTATTGCACTTAGAGAGTTGATTTAAAAACTGTCAGTAAGGAAATCACTAATTATAACAATCTGGAAAGTTTCAAGGACCTACTCCAAAAAAAAGTCAAAATTTTGGCCACTTTTGGTTTTTTTCATATGAAAAACTTTGCTTTCGGGGGACAAATTCTGTTCTATTGCACTTAGAGAGTTGATTTAAAAACTGCCAGTAAGGAAATCATTAATTATAACAATCTGGAAAGTTTCAAGGACCTACTCCAAAAAAAAGTCAAAATTTTGACCACTTTTGGTTTTTTTCATATGAAAAACTTTGCTTTCGGGGGACAAATTCTGTTCTATTGCATTTAGAGAGTTGATTTAAAAACTGTCAGTAAGGGAATCATTAATTGTAACAATCTGGAAAGTTTCAAGGATCTACTCCAAAAAAAAGTCAAAATTTTGGCCACTTTTGGTTTTTTTCATATGAAAAACTTTGCTTTCGGGGGACAAATTCTGTTCTATTGCACTTAGAGAGTTGATTTAAAAACTGCCAGTAAGGAAATCACTAATTATAACAATCTGGAAAGTTTGAAGGACCTACTCCAAAAAAAAGTCAAAATTTTGACCACTTTTGGTTTTTTTCATATGAAAAACTTTGCTTTCGGGGGACAAATTCTGTTCTATTGCATTTAGAGAGTTGATTTAAAAACTGCCAGTAAGGAAATCATTAATTATAATAATTTGGAAAGTTTCAAGGACCTATTTCAGAAAATTTCAACATTTGGGGGATTTTTGATTTTTTTCATTTAAATAAATGTGCTTCCAATATTTCTATATCATTTTAATGACCAAAACACTTATGACCTTCCCTACTAAATAAACTCGAGCAAATTGGACTTAATCTCACATCTCATTTCTCGTAAATCCCTTCCAGAATATGATAGTGACTGGTCTAGGGGCCGACTTTGATGAAACCAGCTCAAATATAGAACACATCTGGTGCGACATAGAAACCCAAAAGTTTTACTGCGACTTACCCGAACTGACAGTTTACTTACCGACTTCTTACTTAAAAAACCAACCGCCAGCCCCAGCAGAGTCTGTCACAGAAGAGGTGCTGGACTCTGACTTACCTGCCGAGGACACTGAAGAAGACAGTAAGCAAACACCTCATGCAACCCCTCTCCCTTTTAAAAAGGGTTTTCATTAAATCTAGGTAAGTCCGAAGAAACCCCCGTGCCAGAAGAAGACTCTGAGGACCAGTCTTCAACAAACGCCAGCAATAAAATCGTTTTGGAAGCGTTTTTAAACAACCTCCCTAACTGCGTGAACAGGGAAATGATTGACAATGCCGCCATAGATTTCTTAGTAACTTTAAACATTAAGCACAACAGAAAAAAGCTCGTTAAAGCCTTATTTGGGGTCAATAGAACAAGGTAAGAGCCCCACGTTACAAAAATCAGCCCACCACCTTCCCTCAACCCTTTCCAGGTTGGATTTGTTGCCTTTTTACGCTCGTTTCGTCGCAATTCTTTATCCCGCCATACCGGAGGTGGCCAACGATCTCTGCCAAATGCTCCGGCAAGATTTCAAGTATCACGTGAAGAAAAAAGACCAAATTAACATCGAGAGTAAGATTAAAGTGGTCAGGTTCATTGGGGAGCTGGTCAAGTTCAAATTGTACTCAAAAATTGAGGCTCTTTATTGTTTGAAGGTGCTATTGCACGATTTTTCGCACCATCACATCGAAATGGCTTGCAACTTGCTGGAGGTCTGCGGGAGGTTCTTGTATTGCGGTCCAGATTCCCATCAGAGGACCAAAGTTTACCTGGAACAGATGATGAGGATTAAAACTGCCATGACTCTGGATTCCAGATACGTCACTCAGATTGGTAAGTCCTCGGGGCGCGGAGTACTTCGGGAAGTCATGTCGGTTTTCCAGAAAACGCTTACTACTACGTGAATCCCCCGGAGGTGGTAACCGTTGCGAAAAAGGAGCGTCCCATCATCCACCAATTCATCCGAAAACTCCTTTACCAAGACCTCCACAAAAACAATACGGACAAAATCATGCGTTTGATCAGGAAACTCGACTGGGCCAACGAGGAAATCGCCTCGTACGCCATCAAATGTCTAGGGGGCGCTCATAACGTTAAATATTTTAATATCAGGTGGGTGCCGAGGTTTTCTGAGGATGGTCACTTCATGGCCGAAACGTTTTTGTTTTTAGATGTTTGGCCAGTTTACTGTCGGGGCTGGTGTGCTACCAGGAGGAGGTGGGCACCAAAGTGGTCGACGGGGTGTTGGAGGACATCAGGCTGGGGATGGAGGTCAACTTGCCCAAGTTTAACCAGCGCAGGGTGGCCCAGATTAAATATCTGGGCGAGTTGTACAATTATCGGATGGTCGAGAGCGCCGATGTGTTCAAGGTAGAGTTTTTAGGTTTTTTAGTGTAACTTCTGAACCACTTAGGATATTTTAATGGTTTTTTGGGTCAGTATACAGGGATTCTTGAGGATGGATTTGAGGGTAAAAACGTCGCTATAGGTTAAGAATCTGCTTAGTTAGAGCGGTTTTGGTTGTAGCATGCTTTTTTAAAATTAATTTTCGTTTTACTTGCAAGTATTTCAGTAAGTATTTGGTCTACTGTAACAAGGTTTTCACAGGAAAAAGGGGCATTTCCTGAGAATTAATTTAATATATGAACGACTTTTGTATATAAAACCGTTAAAGTATTAAATACATTTTCATGAACCAGGGTCCAAAAGTGCTGAAAATTGAACTTTTTTATGTATTTTTAAAACATTGCGATTTTTATTAATTTGCACACATGTTTTATCATAACTCAAGAACCCCTTAAGATATTTTCGTAATTCTTTTGGGCCAGCATTGGGGCACTCCTGAAGGTGAATTTGAAGATAAAAACGTCGTCCTGGGTAAAAAATTTATTTAGTTAAAGCATTTTTTGTTGTAACATATTTTTTCTGATTAAAACATGAAGATTTTTATTCATTTGCACACATTTTTAACCATAACTCAAGAACCACTTAAGATATTTTGTAATCCTTTTGGACCAGTATTGGGGCACTCCTGAAGATGGATTTGAAGGTAAAAACATCGTCCTGGGTTAAAAATTTATTTAGTTAAGAGCATTTTTTGTTGTCCCATTAAAACATGAAGATTTGTATTCATTTGCACACACTTTTAACGATAATTCAAGAACCACTTAAGATATTTTTATAATTCTTTTGGATCAGCATTGGAGCACTCCTGAGGATGGATTTGAAGGTAAAAACGTCGTCCTTGGTTAAAAATTTATTTAGTTAAGAGCATTTTTTGTTATCCCATTAAAACATGAAGATTTTTATTCATTTGCACACATTTTCAACCATAACTCGAAAACCACTTAAGATATTTTCATAATTCTTTTGCACCAATATTAAGGGATTCGTAAGCATAGATGTGTCTCCTTTTAAATTAATTTCAAATGATTTAACTTCAGTGGCGTTAATTTCTTTAATTTAAGGTCTTATACTCCCTAATTTCCTTCGGGGTGTCCATGGACCCCAACGAGCCCTCCTTACTGGACCCCCCGAACCACTTATTCAGAATCAGGCTGGCCTGCGTCCTATTAGAGACCTGCGGTAATAAATTCCCCCCTCGTTAAAACTGATCGTTTTTAATTCGCATTCAATTCCCACATATATCAGGGACGTACTTCAGCAGCGGCAGCAGTAAAAAGAAACTCGACTACTACCTGATATTCTTCCAAATGTACTACTGGCACAAACGCGTGCTCTGGAAAGACTCGTTTCCGCCCACTCTGGACCACATCGTCAAAGAAACTCTGTCGAACTTACGCCCCAAACTGAAACTATGCCAGAGCTACGAGGAAACTCAGGCGGAAGTCAATAACATCCGGTCTTCTCTGGGTATCGAGAAACTGATCGGGGAAAACTTACAGAAACCGGACGAAGACGGTCTGGATACGATCGCGGAAACCGATAACGAGGACGAGGTGTCCGAAGGGGCGACCGGGGTGACCGACGACACCGCAACCGAAGACGATCACACCCAGGGGGAGTCTGAGGATGACCGTGGGGGCGGCGAGACCGAAACCAGCGAGGCGGCCGACGTTTCGGAATCGTTGGCCATCCCCAAGGGGCCGAAAAGGGTCGAATGTCCCGAGGACGAGGATTTCTTGAGTGCTCTGGATAAAATGGTCTCGGAGAATATCCAGGAACGGATGAGGGAACCGGTGAAGAGCGGCAACGTTGATATTTCCATACCGGTGGTGATGAAGAGCAATGCCAAGAAGAATTACGACCAGTTGCAGGTAAGGCATTTGGGGCAAGAGGGGAGGGTTCCCTGAGGATTGGTTTAAGGGTAAAAACGTCGCTCTAGGTTAAGAATTGATTTGGTTGTAGCAGGTTTTTCAACACTCAGATTTTTGATAAGGAAGATATTTTTTTAAAGGAACATCTTCTTTATCAACTATTCACTCTACTCCCAAAATAGACTTCTTCAATAAAAAAAAAAAAAAAAATTGTTACACACTTTTTGGAGCATAACTTAAGAACCAGTTGACATATTTTGATCATTTTTTAAACCAGCATAGGTGGATCCCTGAGGATGAATTTGAGGACAAAAACGTCGCTCTAGGCTAGAAATTCACGTAGTTAGAGCGATTTTGGCTGCAACATATTTTTTCCTATTAAAACACTAAGATTTTTAATCATTTACACACATTTTCGAGTATAACTTAAGAACCACTCGAGATATTTTGATCATTCTTTTAAACCAGCATATGTGGATCCCTGAAGATTGATTTGAGAGTAAAAACGTCGCTCTAGGTTAAAAATGCATGTAGTTAGAGCGATTTTGGCTGTAAAATATTAAAACACTAAGATTTTTATTAGTTTGCATACATTTTTAAGTATAACTGAAGAACCACTTAAGATATCTTGATTTTTTTTTTAAACCAGCATAGTTGGATCCCTGAAGATGGATTTGAGAGTAAAAACGTCGCTCTAGGTTAAAAATTCATATAGTTAGAGCGATTTTGGCTGTAACATATTAAAACACTAAGATTTTTATTAACTTGCACACATTTTCGAGTATAACTTAAAAACCACTTAAGATATTGTGATCATTTTTTTGAACCAGCATAGATGGATCCCTGAGGATCAATTTGAGGGTAAAAACGTCGCTCTAGCTTAAGAATCCATGTGACCAGAGCGATTTTGGTTGTAACTAATTTTTTTACAATTAAAACGCTAATATTTTTATTTATTTGCACACATTTTCGAGTATAACTTAAGAACCACTTAAGATATTGTGATCATTTTTTTAAACCAGCATAGATGGATCCCTGAGGATGGATTTGAAGGTAAAAACGTCGCTCTAGGTTAGGAATCCGTGTGGCTAGAGCGATTTTGGTTGTAGCTAATTTTTTTACAATTAAAACACTAAGATTTTTATTTATTTGCACACATTTTCGACTATAACTTGAACCACTTGAGATATTTTAATAATTCTTTTACACCATTATAGGGAGATCCCTGAGGATAGATTTGAGGGTAAAAACGTCGCTCTAGGTTAAGAATCCGTGTGGCTAGAGCGATTTTGGTTGTAGCTAATTTTTTTACAATTAAAACACTAAGATTTTTATTTATTTGCTCACATTTTCGAGTATAACTTAAGAGCCACTTGAGATATTTTAATAATTCTTTTACAGCATTATAGGGAGATCCCCGAGGATGGATTTGAGGGTAAAAACGTCGCTCTAGGTTAGAAATTTATGTTGTTAGAGCGATTTTGGCTGTAAAATATTAAAACACTAAGATTTTTATTAGTTTGCACACATTTTCGAGTATAACTTAAGATATTGTGATCATTTTTTTAAACCAGCATAGATGGATCCCTGAGGATGGATTTGAGGGTAAAAACGTCGCTCTAGGTTAGAAATTCATGTGGTTAAAGCGATTTTAGCTGTAACATATTAAAACACTAAGATTTTTATTAGTTTGCACACATTTTCGAGTATAACTTAAGAACCACTTAAGATATTGTGATCATTTTTTTAAACCAGCATAGATGGATCCCTGAGGATGGATTTGAGGGTAAAAACGTCGCTCTAGGTTAGGAATCCGTGTGGCTAGAGCGATTTTGGTTGTAGCTAATTTTTTTACAATTAAAACACTAAGATTTTTATTTATTTGCTCACATTTTCGAGTATAACTTAAGAGCCACTTGAGATATTTTAATAATTCTTTTACACCATTATAGGGAGATCCCTGAGGATAGATTTGAGGGTAAAAACGTCGCTCTAGGTTAGAAATTTATGTTGTTAGAGCGATTTTGGCTGTAAAATATTAAAACAATAAGATTTTTATTAGTTTGCACACATTTTCGACTATAACTTAAGAACCACTTGAGATATTTTAATAATTCTTTTACACCATTATAGGGAGATCCCTGAAGATAGATTTGAGGGTAAAAACGTCGCTCTAGGTTAGAAATTCATATTGTTACAGCAATTTTGGTTGTAACAAATTTTTTACCATTAAAGACACTTACGATTTTTAATAGTTTGCACACATTTTTGAGTATAAATTTAAAAACCACTTGAGATATTTTAATAATTCTTTTACATCATTATAGGTAGATCCCTGAAGATTTTTTGAGAAGATATTTTGAGAGTAACAATAGTGTTTTAAGTAAAAAAATTATAGAGATAGAGCAGTTTTCTTTCGATCATTTTTTTTTAAATTATAAAGTGTATTTCCATATTTTTTTTCCCAGGATATTTTCACTATTTTTAGGTTATTTTTTTAGGGTTTTCACATAAAGAAAGGGCATTTCTTCCCGATTAATTTCATATTAAAAGATCCGTTGTAGCTCAAAAACTTAGTTACAGGCTAAGCAAGTTACAGGCACTTTTAGGAACCAAGACCATTTCAACACATCATTTTCAATCATTGACTCACAATTACAAGCATAACTTGAGAACCGCTTAAGATATTTTCATAATTCCTCTACAACATCATAGAGGAAACCCTGAGGATGGATAAAAACCTCCTGAAACCCGTGTTTCCCTCTCGAATCTACTCTAGAACCTCCATTAACGTTCTAGGAACCAATTGAAAGCGAAAAAGAAAAAATCGGATTCGTCCTGATGGTGCGCAAAGGCAACAAGCAACAGTACAAACAGTTCGAGGCGGAGGTCGATTCCGAACTGGTCCAGAACCTAAAGGACCAGGAACAGGCTCAAAAAGAGGAAAAGGAGCGAGTGAAGAGGCTCACCTTGAACATCACGGAGCGTTTTGAGGAGGAGGACTACCAGGAGTCGATATCGCAACAGAGCAGGCCCGTGACTCAAAATTTAAACCGGGAGAGGAAGAAGTACCAGCACCCCAAGGGGGCTCCCGATGCGGACTTGATATTCGGACCGAAAAAAGTCAGATAAGTCCAATTTTGGAGTCGGTTAAAGTGGATTTTTTTTTGTTGAGGAAACTGAGAGTTCGGAAGTCGTTTTTGAGGTTATTTGTCTGTAAAGGCGAAAGGAGAGAAGGTGAATTAAAAGCTTTATTAGAGGAAGTAAACGAAAGGCTCTTTTAGTGGACTTAATTGGTTGTAAAAATAAAAAAAAAATGGTTTTATTGAAAAATTTGTTTTTTCTTTTAGTTTTAATTGGATACATTGTTTAATAAATTTCCTTCTAAGGCTCAGATTGACTTTTTTTTTATTTTAAAAGATTTTTTGGAGTGTTTTTCAGCTGCTGTTAAAAGAATGAAGAAAATCGATGTCCTAGAACCATTTTTGTCCAGGTTTTAGATGGGTAGGTCTAGGGTTCCAAGGGAAACAAAGTACCCTTGGGTAAATTGCTTTATAACTTTACCTCTAGTGCTCGGATTGAGGTGATTTAGGTTTTAGAAGATTCTTTGGAGTTTTCGGTTGCTTCTGCTATAAGAATGAAAAATATCCATGCACTGGAAGCATTTTTATCCAGGTTTTGGAAAGACAGGTCAAGAGTGTTAAGGGAACTAAGCACTCTTGGGTAAATTGATGTATAACTTTAATTCTGGTGCTGAGATTGACTTAATTTTTATTTTAAAAGATTCTTTGCGGTTTTCTTCCGCTTTTGTTAAAAGAATGAAGAGAATCCACGCATAAAAAGCATTTTTATCCAGGTTTTAGTAAAACAGATCTAGGGTGTCGAGGGAAGCTAAGCACTCTTGGGTAAATTGATTTATAACTTTAGTTCTAGTGCTGCGATAAAGTTGGATTTTATTTTAGAAGATTATTTAGAGTTTTCTTCCGCTTTTGCTAAAAGAATGAAGAAAATCCATACACTAGAAGCATTTTTATCCAGGTTTTAGAAAAACAGGTCAAGAGTGCCAAGGAAAATTCAGTACTCTCGGATAAATTGCTTTATAATTTTACTTCTAGTGATGGGATAGAGTTGATTTTTATCTTAAAAGATTCTTTGGAATTTTCCTCTACCTCTGTTGAAAGAATGAAAGAAATCCATGCCGTGAAAGTATTTTTATCCAGGGTTTAGATAAACGGTTTAGGGTGCCAAGAAAAATTAAGCACTCTGGGATAAATTGCTTTATAACTTTACTTCTAGTACCGATATTCACTAGATTTTTGTTTTAAAAAATTGCTTAAGGTTTTCTTCCGCTTCTTTTTTAAGAATGAAGAAAATCCATGCACTGGAAGCATTTTTATCCAGGTTTTAGCTAGGCAGATCTAGGGTGCGAAGGTAAATTAGGCACTCTTGGGTAAATTACTGTATATCTTTCCTTCTAATGCTCAGATTCAGTTGAGTTTTATTTTCAAAGTTACTTAGGGATATTTTGTAATTTTCCTGCAAAAATTTGGATAATCCATGTTCTGCAAGCAATTTTTATCCAGGTCTATGATGGAAAAATTGGAAATTCAAGTCTATGATGCTAGTGAAAACCAAGTACTCTTGGGTAAATTGCCTTATAACTTTAATTCTGGTGCTCATATTAAGTTTATTATTATTTTAAAAGTTACCTTGGATAATTTTATAACTTTCTGGAAAAAATCAGGAAAATCCATGCACTACAAGCAATTTTTTATCCAGGTTTTAAAAAGTCAAGCCTATGGTTTCTAAGGAAACCAAGTACTCTTGGGTAAATTGCCTTATAACTTTAATTCCAGTGCTCAAATTGAGTTAATTTTTACATTAAAAGTTACCTTGAAATGCTTTATAATTTCTCTGGAAAAATTTGGAAAATCCAAGCAGTACAAGCATTTTTATCCAGATTTTGGAAAGTCGGGCTAGGGTGCCAAGAGAACCTAAGCATTCCTAGTTCTTTTCGTGTATAACTTTCTATCTAGTGCTTCGATTGAGTTGATTTTTATTTTACAAGTTACCTTGGATTATTCTGTAACTTTCTTGGAAATATCTGAAAAATCCATATGCTGCAAGTATTTTTTATCCAGGTTTTGAAAAGTCAAGTCTATGGTTTCTAAGGAAACCAAGTACTCTTGGGTAAATTGCCTTATAACTTTACTTCTAGTGCTCAAATTGAGTTAATTTTTACATGTAAAGTTACCTTGAAATGTTTTGTAATTTCTCTGAAAAAATTTGGAAAATCCACGCAGTACAAGCATTTTTATCCAGAATTTGGAAAGACGGGTCTAGGGTGCCAAGAGAACCTAAGCATTCATTTGCTGTATAACTTTCTATCTAGTGCTTCGATTGAGTTGATTTTTATTTAAAAAGTTACTTTGGAATTTTTCTGGAAATATCTGGAACATCCTTTGACTACAAGCATTTTTTATCCAATTTTCCATAAAATACCTTCATGCCTTAATAACAGGCTTAAGACTTCACATCACAACCACGTTTCTATTTAAAAGACTCGCCGACGTTTCGATCTTAAACTGGTCGTCTTCAGAAGAAAAACACCCCTTTAATGAAGTAGGCTTTTATTATACAATCACAAAGGTTTTTTTTTTAATTAAATATTGCTATTTTCCAAGATTTAAAAAAATTCTTATACACAATATAGTAACAGTAGTACTCTAGTTTAGAAAACTTGCAAGATATGTCCAATATGTACAATAAATTTATTTAAAAAATTTGAGCTAAAAGTTGTCGTTAGGTAAAGTTAAACTAAAACATGACGTAATATATGGCGGGCGAACGTACGTACTAGAGTATATAGAAAATATAATAATAATAATAATAATATACAGGTAAACAAATATACACTAAAAAACAATAAAATATACAGACAAAAGTGAGCAAATGCGGTGGGAAATCAGGAGTAAGTACAAAAAAAAATTGACAACTCTATATGATATAACAATATAAAATATACAAAAATTCGATTGACTACTACTTTCTAGGCCTTCTGAAACTTCAGAACTTACAGAATCGTTGCCACCCGAATAATTAAAAAATATACATCAATTTGTTATTTTTTTTTTAATAATATACAAAAAATATCTTTGGTATAATATACTTTATAATATTAACAAGAACAATTTTCGCTATATAGAATATAATAAGCCGTCAGTATTTCAAATTAGGCCCAAAAAAACTGAAGAAAATTGACTATATGGAAGCTCTATGGCCGAAAACCGAGTTCACGCTGCTATATGGGGAAATTCGTCTTTTATTGTAAGGAAAATTGACGTAACGATATTGTCGGGTGGTGTTTTCAACAACAAAAAAATCCGACTTTTCTTTGATATGTACTTATTTACAAAATTTTTTGATATTTTTTTATATGGGAAATTGTGTAGATATTCCAGGAGGAAATACTTATGGCACAACTATTAAGGTTGGCTCTTAAAACTGGGCACTAGAATAGAATGTCCCAGAAATAGAAGAGTTTTCCAGGATTTTTTTCAATTTTCCAAACGATCTTATGAAGTTTTCTAAATGTTTTGAATTTTTTCCTGTTTTTTATCTTTTGACTCCTCCCTACCGTCCAGTTTTCTGAAAAACTACTTCTTCAAATATCTTTCTGCTCTTCTGGGTACGCCCTGGAAAATGGCCTGTCGCCAACCCAACCAACACAAAATATCCAACCAACTTCCCAATCAAAAGTAACCCACGTTTGATTAACACACGACGTAGTAATTCGGTAATTATTTAAAAAAATAATATTGACCACACGTATTCCGCTAGTTGAAATGAGACAAAAAATGGGGGCTTGACCCCCTTACATGAAAAATAACAAACAGAACCACGATTGTGTGTGTGTGTGTATTTATTCAGTCTTTCTCGTTTTCTTTTATGATATTAAATAAGTAAAAAAATCACGGTTGAACAGAGACAAACTTATCGCGAAGAAGTAGTCTATGCTGCAATCACAAAACAGTTTTACCACTAAGCCACAAAAATTAAAACTAAATAAAATTTACTTATTAGTGGCCTTATGTACTAAAGATGTAACTAATAGAGCGAAAAATCCAATGAAACATGGCTGAACCAAGTTTAAATACTCACTGAAGTATACAATTGATTATTCATTTAACTTAAAACAGGTTCATTAAGAGCTCTGCTAGAAAGGGAGAGAGCCATTTACTCATGGATGTACCCTCAAGTTGTTCATAATACGAATTGTTGCATTGACAAATTTTTCGTGACATGCAAAATTGTTAATCAATTATTTCTCGGACTTGATTTATGTTTTGAAAGATTCTTTAGGGTTTTTTTTAGCTTCTATTAAAAGAATGAATAAAATCAGTGCACTGGAAGCATTTTTATCGAGGTTTTAGTAAAACAAGTCTGGGGGGCCACGGGGAACTAAGCACTCTGGGGTAAATTGCTTTATAACTTTACTTCTAGTGGTCAGATTGAATTGATTTTTATTTTAAAAGATTCTTTACGATATTTTCCGACTCTGTTCAAAGAATAAAGAAAATCCATGCGCTGATAGCATTTTTATCCAGGTTTTAAAAAAACACGTCCAGGAGGCACGGGAAACTAAGCATTCTTGGGTAAATTGCTTTATAACTTTACTTCAAGTGCTGAGATTGACTTGATTTATGTTTTAAAAAATTCTTTGAGGTTTTCTTCTGCTTCAGTTAAAAGAATGAGCGAAATCCATATACCAGACAAATTTGTATTCATGTTTTAGAAAGTCAGGTCTTGGGTACCAAAGAAAACCAAACTCTCTTGGGTAAACTGCTTTATAACTTTATTTCTAGTAGTCAGATTAAATTGATTTTTATTTTAAAAGATTCTTTGGGATTTTCTTCTGCCTCTATTGAAAGAATGAAGAAAATGCATGCACTGGAAGCATTTTATTCAGGTTTTAAAACAAAGGTCTAGGGGGCCACGGGGAACCAATCACTCTTGGACAAATTGCTTTATAACTTTACTTCTAGTGCTCAGATTCAATTGATTTTTATTTTAAAAGATTCTTTGGGATTTTCTTCCGCCTCCGTAAAAAGAATGAAGGAAATTCCTGCACTGGAAGCACTTATATCTAGGTTTTAGATAGACAGGTCCCAGGGTCATTACTTTTCAAAAGTTTAATTAGATATTTCAAAATTTGTGGTGTAGGAATGCTTGTTAACAAAGAAGATACATCGAAAGAAACAAGAATTTTACCTTCACTTAAACTGTTGTTGGCAAAGCTGCAATGAGCTGGATTTTTGAGTAAAATTGGACAACAGTCAAACGCTTTCGTTAGATCATAGAAGGAGGCATATGATTTTCCCTTTTTTGGATGCCAAATTGCCCTGCAAGAAATATATTATTTTGTTCAAAGTGGCTCTTAATGTACCGTCAAAGTTCTTGGTAACAGAGGTAATAGGGTGATATTTAATAACATCATCTTTTGATCCTTTATCTTAAAAAATGGGTGCAACTTTTGCATAATTTAGTTAGTGTTTAAGCCTTGTTCAGTTGGGTTCAATTGCCTGGAAGAAATTTCACATTTTTTGTTCAGAAAAGTCCTGCAAGGGATTCAAAAATCAAAAATGTTGATCACTAAAAGTGAAAACTCGTTCCTCACAGGCACTCCTGTAATAAGAATTCCAATATCACGATATCCCTCTAAGGATTCGTACATTTTTTTCAGGAAAGGCTGGAAAAACGTTGAGTTTTCATTTTGGATCCCTATAAGGCTCCAACTGCCTGGAAGAATTTAAATACTTTAATTATATTACTCACACTTTTCCAAGCATTCTCTTGGATATTTCACTCTATTAGTTACATTCTTATTTAGACTACTATACCATCTTCTCTTGAAGATGCTATAACATCGTATTCGAAACACGTGCCACAGAATAAAATAAATAGTAGCAAAACTGTTTTGCGATTTAAAGAAGTACTTCACGCAACTTCTTCGGGACAAATTCCCTTCTGCCCATTAGAATATTTTACACCAAGAGGGGCACCTAGGGGGCCCCCCCTAATTTAAGAAACTCGCACCGTTTATTATATTAATTACACGTGGGTGGCCAGGGTCCCCCTTTTTATCGTCGAACTGGGCACTATGTACTGACTAGTGGGCGAGTTCGGTAATCGGGTCACTTGGGGCACCACACTCCCGTTCGCACCGTTCGACACTAAAGAGTTCGCCCCCGCGGTCACCATCATGCCCCCCGAGAGCCCCAGCCGCGAATTCTCCCTGCTGTAGGGCGGAGGTGCGGGGGTGGCCACCGGGTTCGCCGTATTCGGGGTCGGTAGACCCACGCTCGTCGCGTTCCTCAGGTAAGGGTTCCCGTAGGTCGCGCTGAACCTCGGATCGATTCCCGGTATGGAACCGTTCGAGTGGGAGAGGTGCAGGTCGGAGAGGTCGTTGAGGGGGAGGCTGTTGCCGTTGCCTCCCCCGTGGCTCATCTGGTGGTTCTGGAGGGAGTTGAGCTGCAGACGGGTGGACTGGAGGCTCTCGCCGCCCATTGAGGTCGAGATGGGGGGTTGCATCACTGGGGGGTTGTAGTCTTGCGAGTAGTCCACGTAGGTGACGTAGCCGTTGTTGTTTTGACCGTCCTGGAAGAATTCAAGCGTTTAGTTAATGGAAATTTAGCCCCACCCTCCACTTTTCAGAGAATATCTCGATTAAGAATAATCTAATCGCTGGATCGGTCATGGGAGCCAAATGCTTTGGCCGCCTCGAAGCCCTGATTTTAATCCTCTCGACTTTGTCGTATATATGGGGATACATGAAGTCAGTTGTTTATTATGACCCAATCAATACTCCATAAATAATAAAACTTTTTTGCCAAATGTTCCAAAAAAAAGTTATACCCGAATTTCCGAAAAATTTCTTTCCCAAAAAATCCAAAGGGATACCCATGGGAAAATTGTCATTATTACGGTTTTTATTTTTTTCCGGGAAAACTATTGGCTGGAGAAAATATTTGTTATAATAAAAGTTGTGTGAAATGTCAATGCGCATCAGATGCAATAGAAAAATAATTTATATCTTTAATAGTTTTCCGGAAAATTGGGAAAAACTTCTAAACAGTTTTCCAGAATTTTCTCGAGAACTCTTGGGAATATTGAAAATTTTCTTTTACCATTATATTCCAAATTAAAATTACTACAAATTATGTAGAATAAGTTTTAGCCGTAAATTTCAAAATAAAGAAGTTATGGACGGTTTTAAGAAAATTGGCAATTTTTTGGTGAAAAATTTGAAAAAAAAATTTTTTCGAAAAAAATAATTTTTTTTGGTACATCGATAGAATATCTAAAATCCTTCAAAAAAGCTTTATAAGATTTTTTTGAGAAATGTTCCAAAAAAAAGTTATACCCGAATTTCCGAAAAATTTCTTTCCCAAAAAATCCAAAGGGTTACCTATGGGAAAATTGTCATTATTTCGGTTTTTATTTTTTTCCGGGAAAACTATTCGCTGGAGAAAATATTTGTGATAATAAAAGTTATGTAAAATGTCAATGCGCATCAGATGCAATAGAAAAATAATTTATATCTTTAATAGTTTTCCGGAAAATTGGGAAAAACTTCTAAACAGTTTTCCAGAATTTTCTCGAGAACTCTTGGGAATATTGAAAATTTTCTTTCACCATTATATTCCAAATTAAAATTACTACAAATTATGTAGAATAAGTTTTAGCCGTAAATTTCAAAATAAAGAAGTTATGGAGGGTTTTAAGAAAATTGGCAATTTTTTGGTGAAAAATTTGAAAAAAAAAAAATTTTTCGAAAAAATTTTATTTTTTTTTGGTAAATCGATAGAATATCTAAAATCCTTCAAAAAAGCTTTATAAGATTTTTTTGAGAAATGTTCCAAAAAAAAGTTATACCCGAATTTCCGAAAAATTTCTTTCCCAAAAAATCCAAGGGGGTACCCATGGGAAAATTGTCATTATTTCGGTTTTTATTTTTTTCCGGGAAAACTATTGACTGGAGAAAATATTTGTGATAATAAAAGTTGTGTGAAATGTCAATGCGCATCAGATGCAAAAGAAAAATAATTTATATCTTTAATAGTTTTCCGGAAAATTGGGAATAATCTCTAAACAGTTTTTCCAAATTTTCTCCAGAACTGTTGGGAATATTGAAAATTTTCTTTCACCATTATATTCCAAATTAAAAACACTACAAATTATCTACAACAAGTTTTAGTCGTAAATTTTAAAGTAAAGAAGTTATGAACGATTTTTGAAAAATTGACAAAAAATTTGAAAAAAAAAATTTTTTTTTGAAAAAAATTTTTTTTTTGCTACATCGATAAAACATCTAAAATCCTTCAAAAAAGCTTAATAAAACTGTTTTGAAAAATATACCCGAATTTCCGAAAAAATTCAAAAACACACTTTTTCATATATAATTTATTTTTATTTTGAAAATTTTCAGTTTTTCAAAATTTCTGTTAATGAAATCATTTTTTGCAGGGGTTGTTGCCTCTGAATGTGGTCGAACAGCAAATGCTGTTGAGCCTTAAAATCGTCTGCAAAACATTTCAAGTGGTTCTCTTGTTCAATTAGACTTAAATGGGGTTATTTCTCAAAAATCTTTTATAACTTTGTTAATATACCATTTAGAGCAAAAAGGTATTCTAGCAATCTTTTTAAGGCCTCTACAGAGAACCCATTACGGAAATAAAAACCTTAATTTTCCCTATATGTAACGAGAAAATTAAATTCAATAAATTAAAAAAAAAAAAAAAATTCCAACGGAGTAGGGTTAGTATTAAAGACAAATTTAGTCAAATCGTAATATTTTCAACCAAAGAATATGCTGCTGCTCTATGTCCAATAAGTTATGCGACAGCCTGTATAATGTCCGAAAAACTGGCCAGAAAGTCCAGATTTTGCCTCTTCTGAGACATCCTGGACGCAGTTTCAAATGTAGTGTTTTCATACGCAATTGGATAAACTGCACATAATTTAAGAATGATACTGAGGATATGAAATAATTTGTTAAGTTTTGGGAGAATTTACTATTTGCCGGTAAAGAAAGTAAACCAAATATACTGAACTATAACAGAAGCTGTTCTCTCTGATCTTCAAAAGCTGGAATCATGGTGTGACTCTGGAAAATTTCTGGATGTTTTTATTAATGACGAACTTAGTTTTAAACCCCATATTGAATTCACTTTAAAAAAATTACATCTGCCTGCCATGCAGTATAAGTGAATTTGGACATTCATTTACAAGGACACTCTATTTTGCCTTGGTTGAAACAAAGCTAAAATTTGCCTTTGGGGATTTTGTAGCCAGTATCTAATGGACTCTATCTGCAGTGAAACACCGAGACCTTTGTTTAAATAAGAAAAAAATCCTAACTTTATACAGTCTGTCTATATTTTGACAAACATGCCATTTTCCGATAAAACCGATAATTTATTGTAAATTCGAGACCTCTTTTATAAAATCGAGAATGTTTACGCACGCCACAGGGTCAACATCCCGCCCTTTGAGCGGCACCCTTTCGGCATAAATTCAACTTAACCCCCTCGCAAAATTGACTCTTTAATGCGGCGACCAAACTCGAAATTGTGGTCTATAAAAATAATAAAAGGGCTTTTTCGAGTCTTATGTAAATATCGCTTCGAGATTGAACCGATTCGAATTTTTCTTCTCCCCCTCTTATAGAAAGGGACGAAGAAAATTGGAAAAATGAATTCGAGATATACAGTCGCTTACCTTTGGCGGGAAACTGGGTTCGGTATAGTCGTTTGAGTATCGATAAATGTCTTGTCCGGCCACACTGACCGAACCGGCCAACGGGATCCCGATTCTCGTTATGACCGACTCGGAACCGGTCTCAGATTCTGCGCCCGGGATGTAGTCCATGTCGCAGTGCATGTTCGAGTTCGACGAGCCGGTTCGCAGGTCCAATTTCAGATCTGAGATGTTCGAACTGCGGTCCGATTCCTTGCATTGTTTCTCGATGGTGTGGGTGTCTGGAATAAAAGAGTCTGGTTAGTTTTATAGATGTTGTGGTTAAGAATTTAATGAGGTTTATTTTGCTGAAAGTTTGAACGAAATCGGTCAATAATTGGATGAGATACGGTTAAAGTTGTTTAGGTCCCACCTGATAATTTATTATTTAGCCTCTCATGGATTAAATTGCTGATATAATAAGAACCAGTTAGTTTGTGAAAAATTTTATATTAATATTATTTTTCCAGAATTAATTTGTCTTTAATGTGCTAAAAAATTTAATTAAATCAGTCAATAATTATCAGATAAATGACTGAATTTGTCCGGATCCCACTTGATAATTTATTGTTTAGCTTCCCGTTAATAAAGGAAAAAATAGCTATTTTGTATAAAGTTTTATTTGAACTTTGTTTTTAATAATTTAATGTTCACTTTAGTCTTGTAAAATTTAATTAAATAGTTCATTAATTAACAAAGAAATGACTAAAATTGTGCAAAGATAAATAATTGCTTAGCCTTTAATTCATATTAAATTTGTTTCAGTTTTTATATTAACGTTTTTGTCTAGCATTTAATCCTCTTTAACCTCCCAAAAATTTAATTAAATCGCTCATTAATTAACGGAAATATGACTAGATTTGTCCAATTCTTGCCTGATAATTAATTGTTTAGCCTTTCGTTGATTAAATTATTAATAAAATTAAAACCATTAGATCTGTAGAAGAAATATTAATAACTTTTTTGTCAAGAATTAAATGGATTTTAACCCCCAAGAAATTTTATTAAATCCGTAAATTATTAACGGAGAAATTGTAAAACTAGTCCAGGCCCTATTTGTGAAAATTAATTGTTTAGCCTCCCTTTGATTAAATTATTAATAAACTGAAAACCAGTGATGCTACAAAAAAAATTATAGGAAAATTTTTGTCAAGAATTTAATGTTTTATGAGCTCCTCAAAATTTAATTAACTCTATCAGTTAATAACAGAGAAATTGTTAAATTTGTCCAGGCCTCATTTGATAATTCATTGTTGACCCTCTCACTGATTAAACTAACAATAAAATAAAAGCAGTGATTCTACGAAAAAAACAAAAATAACTTTTTTGTTAAAAATTAAATGCTTTTTAACCTCCTCAAAATTTAATTAAATCCGTCAAATATTTACGGAGAAATTGTAAAATTGATCCAGACCCCATTTGAAAATTAATTAATTACCTTCCTATAAATTAAATTGAAAACCAGTAAATTTGTAAGAATTTTTATATTACAATTTTAGTCAAAAATTTAATCCTCTTTAACCTCTTAAAACATTAACCGAGAAATGGCTTAAATTATCCAAGTCTTACTTGATAAATTAATTGTTCAGCCTCCCGTTGATTAAATTATTAATAAACTTAAAACCAGTAATTCTATGAAATATTTGATTATTATTTTTTTTTAAAGAATTTGTTATTCTTGAACTTTTCAAAAATTTAATTAAATCGATCAATAATTAACGAAGATATGACTAAATTTGTCCAGGTCCTCCCTTAATAGTTCATTGTTTGATTAAATCACCAATAAAGTAAAAACTAGTACTTCTCTAAAAAAATTATTTTAATTTTTTTGTTAGAAATTAAACGCTTTTTAACCTCTCAAAAATTTAATAAAATCGCTCAATAATTTACGGAGATATGACCAAATTTGTCTAAATACTCCTTGAAAATTCATTGTTTAGCCTGTCGCTAATAAAGTGAAAAGCAGTAATTTTGTAAAAAAAATTATTGTATCTTTTTTGTCTGGAATTAAATGCTTTTTAACCTCCTAAAAATGTAATTAAATTGTACAATAATTAACGGAGAAATGACTAAATTTGTCCTGATCCCACTTGATAATTGATCGTTTAGCGTCCCGTTAATTAGATTACTAATAAAGTAAAAACCAGTAATTCTGCAAAAAAAATATATTTAGTTTTTTGCCAATAATTTAATACTAATTCATTTACTAAAAAAATTAATTAAATCGGTTAATAATTAGCAATGGTATGACTAAATTTATTCAGGCCCCACCAGGTTTTAAAACGTATCCTATAGCATGAAAAGTAGTAACTTTTTGAAAATATTTGTATTTACCTTTTTTGTCAAGAATTTAATACTCTTTAACGAATTATAAATTTAAATTAAGTCGGCCAACAATTACGTAAGTTACGACTAAATTAATCAGACTCCCACCCTAAAAACTTAGTGCCAACTGAGAGATTCAAAGCTGGTATATCTTCAATTTCATTGAACGAATTACGTAATATAGTGTTTTTTTTGGTACTTTTAAGACCGTTTTGTCGTAAATTTTTTCGCTGTTAATTAGGGGACCAAACAAAAATATGGACGTAAAAATGAGTTTTACTGACTGATAAAAAGCGCGCGAATATACAAAAATGTTTTATTATCAGCCCTCTCCCCATCGATCTGGGTTAAACATGTGCAATTTTATGCATAAATTGCGACCGAATCGAACTGCGGAAAAAACACGTATTATACATACAGTTATGGCCTGTTTATGCAGATTCCCGTGTCATTTTTTTCCCGGTAATTTAAATAACAATTGCAAAATGTTTTTCGAGGACCGATTCTAAATATTGTGTGTATATATATTTTTTTTATGTTTAATTCAATTGTTTCGTAAAATAAATCAAAATAAATGTCGAGCACAAAGGGCCCCTTTCGCGACCCTTTCACCTGCCTGAAGTTGATCGGGTCAAAAAGGGGCAATAAATCAAAAATGCATCCAATTTCAAGCTTTATGTGATTAATATTAAAATTTCATTAATTTTTGAGCTTAAAAATAGCGGGGCTTAGATTTGATTGGGGGCCAGCACGGTTATTTTTGGCTTTGCCAATCATGTCTTTTAGTGGTTTTATTTATTTTTTTTTGTTGAATTTTGCGCAGTGTTTTTTTGAGTATAACGCTCCCAAGGGAGGTTACATGACATGTTTTGTAGTCAATTTCGAATAAAATATGTGGTGGGAGATTGACAAATTTAATCACATAAAAAATTAATTCATTGGGAGCCTAAGCAATAAATTATTGGGTGGGACCTGGATAAATTTAGTCATTACTCCGTTAATCATTAAGCAAATTAATTGAATTCTTAGGAAGTTAAAAAGCATTTAATTCTTGACGAAAAATTAAATATATTTTTTTTACAAAATCACTGGTTTTCGTTTTATTAGTAATTTAATCAATATGAGGGTAAATAATGAATTATCAAATGGAGCCTGGAGAAATTAATTAATTTCTCCGTTAATAATTAACCGATTTAATTAAATTTTTAGGAGGTTAAAAAGCATTAAATTCTAAACAAAAAAGTTTAAATATTTTTTTTTAAAGAATCATTGGTTTTTACTTTATTAGTAATTTAATCAATGGAAGGGTAAACAATGAGTTATCAAATAGGGCCTGGACTAATTTAACAAATTCTCCGTTAATAATTGACCAATTTAATTAAATTTTTAGGAGGTTAAAAAGCATTTAATTCTAAACAAAAAAGTTTAAATAATTTTTTTTAAAGAATCACTATTTTTTACTATATTAGTACTTTAATAAATGAAAGGGTAAACAATGAATTATCAAGCGGAGCCTGGACGAATTTAACAATTTTTCCGTTAATTATTGAGCAATTTAATTAGACTTTAAGGAGGTTAAAAAGCATTAAATAACTGATAAAAAAGTTAATAATAACATTTTTATAGAATTACTGCTTTTCGCGTTCTTAGTAACTTAATTAAAGGGAGGCTTAACAATGAATTATCGAGTGAGGCCTGGACAAATGTGTTCATATCTCCCTTAATTATTGACTAATTTAATTAAATTTTGGAAAGGTTAAAAAACATTTAAATCTTGGCAAAAAAGATAATATAAAAATTCTTTACAGCTTTACTAGTTTACAGTTTATTAATAATTTAATCAACAGAAAGCTAAATAACTAATTATCAAGTAAGACTTGGACAATTTTAGTTATTTGCCCGTTAATTAATGACCGATTTAATTAAAGTTTTAGAACGTTAAAAAAGATTGAATTCTTAACAAAAAAGTTAATAAAAAAATTAGTTAATTAATTTACGAGAATCAGTTATTTAATCAACGAGAGGCTAAACAATAAATTTAATAAATGGGACCTGCACAAATTTAGTTATCTCTTCGCTAATAATTGACCGATTTAATTACATTTTTTAGGATGTCATAAAGCATTTAATTCTTGACAAAAAAGTTAATATAAAAATGGTTACAAATTTAATGGTTTTCACTTTATTATTAATTTAATCGTTGGAAGGTCAAGCAATGAATGATCACGAGGGACCTGAATAAATTTATTAATTTTTCCGTTTATTAATTAGCGATTTAATTAAATTTTTAGGAGGTTAAAGAGGGTTAAATTCTTGATAAAAAAGTTAATATAAAAATTGTTACAAATTTAACGGTTTTCATTTAATTAATAATTTAATCAATGGGAGGCTAAACCATAAATTATTAAATGAGACCTGGACGAATTTAACAATTTTTCTGTTAATAATTAAGCAATTTAATTAAATTTTTAAAGTATTAAATTTACGATTAAAAAATATAAAACTTTAGTACTAGTTTTTCCTTTATCAGTTATTTAATCAACGAGAGGCTAAACAATAAATTTATTAAATGGGACCTGAACAAATTTAGTTATCTCTTCGCTAATAATTAACCGATTTAATTAAATTTTTAGGATGTCATAAAGCATTTAATTCTTGACAAAAAAGTTAATATAAAAATGGTTACAAATTTAATCGTTTTCACTTTATTAATAATTTAATCGTTGGGAGGTCAAGCAATGAATTATCACGAGGGACCTGAATAAATTTAGTAATTTTTCCGTTCATTAATTAGCGATTTAATTAAATTTTTAGGAGGTTAAAGAGGGTTAAATTCTTGATAAAAAAGTTAATATAAAAATTGTTACAAATTTAACGGTTTTCATTTAATTAATAATTTAATCAATGGGAGGCTAAACCATAAATTATTAAATGAGACCTGGACGAATTTAACAATTTTTCTGTTAATAATTAAGCAATTTAATTAAATTTTTAAAGTATTAAATTTACGATTAAAAAATATAAAACTTTAGTACTAGTTTTTCCTTTATCAGTTATTTAATCAACGAGAGGCTAAACAATAAATTTATTAAATGGGACCTGAACAAATTTAGTTATCTCTTCGCTAATAATTAACCGATTTAATTAAATTTTTAGGATGTCATAAAGCATTTAATTCTTGACAAAAAAGTTAATATAAAAATGGTTACAAATTTAATCGTTTTCACTTTATTAATAATTTAATCGTTGGGAGGTCAAGCAATGAATTATCACGAGGGACCTGAATAAATTTAGTAATTTTTCCGTTCATTAATTAGCGATTTAATTAAATTTTTGGGGAGGTTAAAGAGGGTTAAATTCTTAACAAAAAAGTTAATATAAAATTTGTTACAAATTTAACGGTTTTCATTTAATTAATAATTTAATCAATGGGAGGCTAAACCATAAATTATTAAATGAGACCTGGATGAATTTAACAAATTTTCCGTTAATAACTAGCATTAAATTCACGATTAAAAAAATATAAAACTTTAGTAGGTACTGGTTTTTTCTTTATTAGTTATTTAATCAAACAAAACATTTATAAAGTGGGACCTGGACAAATTTAGTCATTTCTCCGTTAATAATTCACCAATTTAATTAAATTTTTGGAAATGTTGGAAAGCATTTAATTATTATCAAAAAAGATAATATCAATTTTATTAATGAACTACCAGCTATCAAGTTATTAATAATTTATTAAACGAATGCCTAAATAATTTAGTAAATTAAGAGGTGGGACCTAAACAAATTTCATAATATCTCTGTTAATTATGGACCGATTTAATTGAAATTTTTAGCACGTTAAAGCCCATTTATTTTTTCATAAATTAAAGACGACATTTAGACAAATGCGTTCTCTAACTCCAACTCATCCAACAAGAAACCTTCTTGGGAAGGAACCTTTGAACTGGATTTACCCACCCCAACCACCTCATTAAAGCCCCAAATTATCACCCTGTATATGCGTTTGTGCACAGTAACGGTCCGTAATCGCGCCTCTCAATCATTTTAAAATCGATCAAAGTTCAACGTTCACCTTGAACTACGCCGATTCCGAACTATCAGACTTCACCCTGCCGGCATGAAACCCCATCAAGATTAAACGCAAACAAGAATAAGTTAACTTTATTATGTGGGGGGCGGCTTATTATCACAATACTGCGCTAATGATTTGCGTGATAATTAACCCCCACCTCCCTTAAACCTCTATGGAGGACAATAAGGAAAAAATTATGTGTGGCATACTTACTCTCTGGTGGTGGTTTCTTGTTACCCTGCCTCTGACATAGAAACACGATCATGATGATGATGATCAGCAAAATGACCGCACCTACGGCTCCCACGATGACCATCAGCATCGGAAAACTCTCTGCAATCAAGAAAAACCGGGTTTTAGTGATATTTGGCGTGAATGATCACACGTCAAGCGAACCAGATAACTCGCGCCCATTAATTGATAAGCGACGCATATTTTCCCTTAATTTCTTTTAATTCCTTAATGGGGGAAAGTGAGGGGGGGTTTATATTAAGTCCACGCCAGACCTTTAGGGTTCGCGTGAGTATTGTCGTAAAAATTAAAATAAATCCTGATACTGCAGTACGTATTTAATACTGCTGCATTTGGTTAATGCGAAGGGCACTTTATAAGATTGATTATTTGACGTTTCGTCTTTTAGTGACCCTAATTAAGTTTAAAAAAACGTAAATTGTCACAGGTTCTAGGGTGGGACGCTGATAAATTTAACGATATCTCATTTAATTATTGGCCGATTTGATTGAAAAGATATGGTGAGTAAAGGGAATTTAATTCTGTACAAGAAAGGTCATTATGAAAATTTTCAGAAAATTATTGGTTTTTGAGTTATAGGGTCTTTTGTCAAAGCATGCAATGCCAATAATGGTTATATGGTGGGATCTGAACAATTTAGACATATCTTCGTTAATTATTGACGGATTTAATTAAAATTTTAGGGAGGTTAAAGTGTTTTTGATTAGTGATAAAAAAGGTTAATATAAAAATTTTTACAGGGGTCCTGCTTTTGAGGTTATAAGCAATTTTAACCAATAAGAGCGTCAAGAGTCAATTAATTGATGGGCCTTGGACAAATTTAAGAATAACTTTAATAAATATTTACTGATTTAATTAAATTTTTTGGCAAATTAAAGACAATTCAATGGTCGCAACTATCCAGTAAGCCGATGTTTCGTTTCTTAGTCTCCATCATCAATCCTAATTCACTTTATAGATGTTATACCTACCACCTTATTGACAAATCAATCTATTTGCCGTCCCTAAACTGATTGTTTTTCCATTAAATAACATTACATTAACCCGACGAACGTCCATTAGGACAATAATTGTGAATTTATTTTAAAATCCCCACTATTACGCATATTAAGGGAAGGTAAACACTTCGCAATCGATAAATTTGTTTGAATAAAACGGCGTTCGATTAAAAATGCTTCATTTACCTGGATTCGTATTTAAATTACAGTAATAATGGGAGCAAATATTTACATAAAAATTTGAATATGACGCCACTGGCCGACCTAACCTCAAACCCCCACAGCCAATAAGAACGCGGTATCAATGCGCGAGCGTCATTTGCGCAATTCTCTTCTTCATATTCTCCTATTCTGGAATCAATAGTTTTTCAATTTAACTGATTGCTTATTTCCAAGTAACACCATGAACGTTAGAGGATAATTAAATAAATAAATAAATAAATACATAAATCATTTCTCATAATGTCCGTTCGCATTAGGCGAACTCGGAAGTTATTTTATAACGTCCATCATCATTAAGAGGCTCGTTTGGCCCTGCCATATCCAGAATAGATCCAGGGAAAATCCCGAAAGCACTATTGGGTGGATTTCAAGGAATGTAATAGAAAAAGGCATGTCACCACTCGAAATCGGACATTTAAAAGATCTTAAATAATTAAATTTCCATTGGATACGAGTTGGGGTGAAAGGAGATCCAGGCCGTTATATATTCAGTGGTGGTTGATGAAACCCCAAAAGGGGCCGAGATTTATTTTTTTCTCACTTTTTTTAAAAGTTTTATTGCACCCGGACTACAACTAAACGATAAATAAAATATCAAGAATTTCGTCCATCTGCATATCGATTTTTCCCCTGTGCATGAATATTTTAACATGCTGGATTCCACCTGGATCTGGTGTAGTACAGTCCAGACAAAAAGGAATTTTTCAAGCAAGACCCAATGGTCTAAATAGAAGAAGAGAAGGAGAAGAGAAAAGCCTTTTAGATATGTATTTAGCAACTATTCTAGGCACTGGATACCTTGCTAAAATACAGCCCTCAATGCTCTTTATTTAGGGAGAAATTTATATATTTCAGCCCCTATTTGTCCTAAAAATATCAAACAAAGACTAGAATTAGTAAAATATTAAATAGAAATTATAGGCGTTATGGACCACCTTTAAGAAACACCCCTTTGGGACATAGTGCCTTATTTTTAATAAAATTGACCTATCAGCATTTATTTGTCTAAAAAATATAAAGAAGAAGAAGAACAAGAAGAGCAACAAAAAATCAGGATTCTACAAATTTCCAAGCAATTCAAGAACACTCTCGACGTTAAATAATAACGGCACTGTGGGCGGAGCTACTGATAAATTGCGCAAATAAGAATCGCGCAAGCCACTGTTAAGATAAACGATTATTTTGATTGGGTTGGAGCGATGTTTGTGGGTGGAGCCGCTGTATTTTTACCGCCAAATTCAAACTGATTGATCAAAAATTAGCTTTAATTGACTTACTCTGAGGCATCAAATTGATCTCGACCACGTCGCTCCCGTAAGGGTTGCTCACGCTGCAATTGTACATCCCGAAGTGTTTCTCCTCCGATTCCCTGATGATCAGCGTGGACTTGATCCCTTCCGGGAGCGGATCCTCCAGGATGGAATAGTCCTGATCGTGCAGATCCACCTCTTTTCCGTTAAATGTCCAGATCACGCGTTCGGGAGCCGGAATGGAGAAGGCGATACATTCCACCCGCACGTTGTCTCCCTCTATTCCGAATTGGGTCTTATGGGAGACTATAGACGGGGGGCCTGGAAGGAATAAAGCACCGTCATTATCCAGAAACTTAAGCAGGATAATAAAATATTTATTACACTGGCGGACTGTGTTATTATAGGCGGCTTGTCATTACGGTTTCGAGGGCTGACCGATAATTATCTTAATAAAGGGTTTTTCTAATTTTCCTGTTTTTGTTTTGTGGTTGTGTTACCTTTGAGATAGATGGCGGCCTCGGCCCCGATGTCCTGGAAACCTGGCACGTGTGCTTTACAGTAATAACGACCAGCGTTTGTCTGGTCCACCCGCACCGTGAGGTTGGTACTGGTGCTGATCTTGACGTCTTCATGGTACCAAGTGATGTCTGGTATTGGGTTCCCATCTACGTCACAAGATAGGACCACCGTGGCACCTAAAGTGGAATATAAGTGGTGGTTTTTCCTGAAACTGATTTTTGATTAATAACTTACCCAGGTCGGCCTGGACTGATCGTGGCTTAGTACGGAACTGAGGTCCGTCTGAAACAAACATCAAATAAATTTCAAATTTTCACTCGACGGTTTAAATTATCGTCACAATGGCTAATAAACCCTTGGGGCTGACCCATATTTTACATAAAAATTATTTATAAGGGGACAAAAAGTAATTGCGAATATGTTTTTGTTGCGGATACGCTTTGTGAACGGTCATTATTTGCCACAAAATGGTTTCCTTACGAATTATTGTGTTTTCCTTTTGTGGGCCGAACAAATGCCTAAAGGTTTACATACACCGCCAAGACGCGAGGTAGGAAAGTTCAGAAAATCTGTATTTTGTCTTATTTGGAGGACGTGGTTTAAAGGTAGAATGTGACTGTTGGACGAAGGGTTCTGAAACAGAGTTGAGTGCTATCAGTTCCCTTATTTTCCAAACTTTTGGAACAAGATAATTGAGGCTTTTTTTCAAGCAATTTATTGCCTTTTTTGTCCAAGGAAATTGGTTTATTCTCTCTCATTATTTTGATTCTCTCCAGAAAATTCTTGCTTTTCCAGGTAAACGACCTTATTTTTTTAGGCCATTAAGGCATTATTTATGTCCCTATTTCCAGGCAATATATTTTCCTATTTTTCTGGCAAACAGCGTGTTTTTTCCAGGAAATTGAGAGCAATATTAATTTAGTCATAGAAATTTATATTATTTTGACACTTTTGTGGTAGTTGATGTCATCATTCATCTATTCCAAGTACTGATGGTCATTTCCAATTTTTTTCAGGCAGTAGATCTAATTTCTGACTGGTCTTCAGGATTCTGATCAAGGATCTGGAAAATTTTCAAATTTCGTCAAATCAAGTCCAGAAAAACTGTAGTTTGTCTTATTTGGAGGACGTGGTTTAAAGGTAGAATGCAAATGCTGGACGAAGAGTTCAGAAACACACATGAAGGCTTTTAGTTCCTTTGTTTTCCAGGCTTTTGGAACAAGATAGTTAAGGCATTTTTTCAAAAAAATTATTTCTTTTCTTGTCCAAGGAAATTACTTTATTTTTCCTCAGTCATTTGCTGCCATTTTTCTATTTTCCAGGCAGTTGACATTATTTTGATTCTCTCCAGATAATTCTTGTTTTTCCAGGTAAACGACCTTAACTTTTCTAGGCCACCAAGGCATTCTTTATGCCCCTATTTCCAGACAATATATTTTCCTATTTTCCAGGCAAATATCGTGGTTTTTCCAGGGAATTGAGACCAATATTAATTTAGTCCAAATATTTTATGTTACTTTGACAATTTTGTGGTAGTTGATGTCATCATTCGTCTATTCCAAGTACCATCAGGTCATTTCCAATTTTTTTCAGGCAGCTGATCTCATTTCTGAGAAGTCTCCCTGATTCTGATTAAATGCCTGGAAAAATGTAAATTCCCTGGACTTTATTTCTGAAGTTGCCTCAGGATCCTGAAACCTTACAGCCGTATATATAAACCACTGTTAAGGCGTACATTCCAGCTTTTAATAATCCTGGAAAACCAACTGAAGGGTGTAGGACCCCCTTTACCCTTAATAACAGAGCAACTCAATGGCCGCATGCAAATTCACCACCCCGCGAACGGAAACTTAACTGTGGCGAAATTATCGTGGTCTATGGAAATTTACTTTTCATTTGTCCGCGCCGGCTTAACTACACCCGCCATAATGGAAACTTTCGGGTAATTTCCAGCATTCTGGATAAAACGGTGTCACGTAATAACAATAATTATAATAATGATAAAATTTAGTACTCACAACTTATGTCCAGGGTCTGGCTCTCCTCGCTCTTCCCCACCGCGTTGTGCACCTCGCACTTGATGATCGCGTCGTGGTGTTTCCTGGATACGTTATGGATCACCTGGAATAAACACCCTTGTCTTATTATAATAATTTAGTCGCGAATTCCGGGGTAATTTACCAGTTCCGTAGTGAAATCCCCTATGATCGGTTCGTCGTTCATAAACCATTTGTAAGAGACGGTGGGGGGGTTCGCGTCTGCTTTACATCCCAGACGGACCTCAGATCCTTCGGGAATCCGGCCGCTCTGGCTCATCCCGGAAATCACCGATACGGTCACCTTCGGTGCGTACTTGACCTGGAAAGGACGATTTTTAAATGGGTTGCCACAGTTCTTTTGTCCAGGCAGTTGTTCCAAACACTTGCGGTCATTTTTTAAGGAAGTTGACCTGATTTTTGAGAAGGAATGACCGCAAGTGCATGGAAGAAACAAATAATGAACTCGATTTCCTGGAAGAAAATCGTCATTTAAGTCAACAGCCTGAAACAAATCTAAAATGACGACTTTCTTCCAGGCAATCGAGGTCAACATTTGTTTCTTCCAAGCACTTGTGATCAGTTTCCATTTTTTAGGCAGATCGCCTCATTTTTGCAGAAAATAGGTTAACTGCCTGGAAGAAAATCGTTATTTTCAGGAAATTATGACCTCGACTGCTGAATTTAAGATTTTTAAGGCAACTGATCTCATTTTTGAAGTAGAAAATAGATAATGGCCTCAATTACCTAGAAGACAATTATCATTTTAAGTTTCGTCCAGGCAGTTGTAATAATGTTTTGATTCTTCCAAGAATTTGCAGGCATTTACATTTTTTCCAGGTAGTTAACCTTATTTCTAAGAGGAAAAATGGAAGAGACTGCAAGTTCGATTGCCTGAAAGAAAATCGTTATTTTAAGTAAACTGCCTGAAACAAACTTAAAATATCGATTTTTTTCTAGGCAATCGAGGTCATGATTTCTTTCTTCCAGGCATTTGCAGTCATGGTCCATTTTTTTCAGGCATTTGACCTCATTTCTGAAAGGAAATATGACAAATAACCACAAGTGCCTGGAAGAAACAGATGATGACCTTAACTGCCTGGAAGAAAATTGTCATTTTAAATTTCGTCCAGGCAGTTGTAATAATGTTTTGTTTCTTCAAAGAACTTGCAAGCATTTTAATTTTTTTGCAGGTAGTTAACCTCAACATGAAAAATGGAACAGACTGGAAGTTCTCGGAAGAACCGAATGATGACCTAGATTGCCTGAAAGAAAATCGTCATTTTAAGTTAACTGTCTGAAACAAACTTAAAATGTCGATTTTCTTCTAGGCAATCGAGGTCATGATTTCTTTCTCCCAGGCATTTGCAGCCATGGCCCATTTTTTTCAGGCATTTGGCCTCATTTCTGAGAGGAAATATGACAAATAACCACAAGTGCCTGGAAGAAAGAAATGATGACCTCAACTGCCTCGAAGAAAATTGTCATTTTAAGTTTTTTCCAGGCAGTTGAGGTCATTTTTCATTTTTTTCATGCCAATTGGCTTCATTTTCGAAGGGAAATATAAGAAATGACCGCAAGTCCCTGATAAAATTACATTAGACGTGGCAGCAATGCAGGTTATTTGTCTAGAGACAGTAAACTTGGGAAATATCGAACTTTTTCTGTAGTGGTGTCCAAGAACGAAGTTTCATCTTCAAGGTGAGGACTCACTTTAAAGTTCTAAACCTAGAAAACTGCCTGGACGATTTTTATGAAACAAACTTCATGATATTGAGAAAAGTATTTTGTGCAAATATTGTAGGAAGTGCAAATCAGTACAGGCAGTAACTTGGGAAATATGGAACTTTTTTTGCAGTGGTGCCCTAGAATGGAGTTTGATCTCTAAACTGATGACTCACTTTAAAGTCCAAAATCTAGAAAACTGCCTGGACGATTTTCATGAAACAAACTTCATAATATTGAGAAAAGTATTCTTGGCAAATATTGTAAGAAACTGGTGAGATAGGTTAACGTAATCCAGGGTTAAGTAAATTGTAAGTTTATCTCTAATTACTTTAGAGATCGTCCATCATAAAGAGTTTTCCAGCTTCACTCTGCTGACACTTTGCCGCAACAAAGAGCTCGAATTTCTTTTGTTTGGTCTACTTATGAACCACTCGAATCAAGAAAATTACGTTTACAAATTAACCGACTGCAGGAAAAAAAAATTAAATTATGGGGGGTAACAATAAACCGGGCATAAAAGGATCATCCCTCTTTTGCCGTGCGGTAATGTATCAATAATTTTATTAGACGGAATTCTTCTTTTATGTTACGACCAGGGTGAACCCATTCATTACAATTTTTCTCATTTTCTTCGGGGTGGGATGACGGGGGAACGAGGAAAGCACTTTGCACGGCCGCTTGGCGGCACGCTATTCGATGTTTCGTTATTTTCTGCCCTTTTCCAGCGAGCGGGGGTAATAAAGAGAATTATTTCCGAACGTAATAAAAATAAAATGACGTAATCCGATCAAATTGGTGTTAACAAAACGGTTTGTGATAGAGAAAGAATCATTCAGGGCGTGGATTTGTCAAGTTTACTGTCGCGAGTCGTACCACCACGACTTCCGGTGGGAGATGCGCAAGCAAACTTTATCAAAGTTGTCAAAAGTTACTGTCGCGAGCCAAACCAAGCCGACTTCCGTTGAGTGACATCTTTGGAGCAAAAACAAGGAACGCGCTGTTACCATTGAGGCACGTCACATTTACGAAATCCTAAGGCAGACTTAAGTTAAACTTGCATTCCATTTATCCCTCTAGTTTCTTGGCAGCTGACAGGACAATACGCCCAATCAATAATTTAATCCCGCATTAATCAGCTTAATCCCGGTTTGATGAGGTGCATTTTAATTGGACGGCAAGCGAGAGTTTGACATCATGATCGCGTTAAGAACTATAATGGAGTTTAATCCTCTTTAACGAGAGTTTAAGCGTGTTTGGAGGAAAAATTTGTGATGCGCTAATCCGAGTTTAACGCAGAAAAGAGCTGACCGCAGTTATGAAGATCGTAAACTGTCCCTAATGCAATTTGTCCTTAACGAAGAGTAATTAATCCCCAGTTGGTTAAACCGGGTCGGCAAAAATCCCGCCGTTTTGTCCCGGTCGCAGAACAAACTGTCCTTTATCTAGGAGGCCATTGTCCCATTATACCCCACCGATTCGTACATTTCGTAACCGGCGGTTTTTACGTCCTAAACCCACTCGGCAATGAATAACTTTTTATAACCGGCTTCGCCAAGGTCCTTTTATCCTGCGGCGAGTCCGGCGCAACTACTTCCTGTGTAATCCCGGACAATAACTCCGTCCCAGCGGGAGTTTGTCATCGCCGAGACAACTCCGTTATATGAAGTTGATTGTTTGACAAACTGCCGACTACCACTGAACTTTATTAAAAATCTGGACAAGCAAGTAAACCCTTCTGGCTCGCCACCACTGAGCTAGAAACTAATCCAGGCCCGCATCAAACGAAATTAAAAATTTACCGGCGTGTCGGAAGTTCGAGTTTAACGAGGGACTCCTCTACCACCCCCCTAACGATAAAATTTTCATAAGTTTCCCTCCCTTGTCTGGAAATAAATGAAAATTCAACTACTATAATAAAGTTTATGTAAATGGGGCTATTTAGGAATTAAGCCCCGTCGTGTTTATTCTAATTGTAAGATGTACAGAGAGAATTAACGTCCTAAAACTACTATCGCGGAAAGATCGCTATCGCGCATACTAAACCGGTTTACACTACCCCGGTTTAAAGGCGGGCTTAACCGTCCGATCGATTTTTTTAAAAGTTTTACGACGGTTTTAATAATAAACTTTAGTTTTTGCAATCGCCCGTGTAATTTTAGTGCTTTTCAAGCTCTAAAAGCCCTTTTTAAAATTTAAAACGCTTACAAGCAGCTATAAACTCGCCTTAATTGGCGCGCCGCTCGGTTTTGCCTCGGCGTACCTGCACATACACAGTTGTCACTTGCCATAGCCGTGACAGAAGGTCACTTGACTTAAGACAGTTAACAGAAACAGGAGGCACCTCACTATATTACTGTCTGAGTCATGACCCTTCAGCTGACCCATCAACTCTTTTTAAACTCGAATTAACTCGACTTAATAAGTTTTGCTCTAGCTGTACTTCATTATACATAGTTTTCACTTGTCGTAGCACTAACAGAAGTTGATTTATGACAGTTGACAGAAACAAGAGGCCAAAAAATCCGTTCTAGGTGTTGAAACCTTCTTAATTTCGTACGAAAACTGTAAATATTTACTCCATTTTTAGGTTATGATAAAATTTTCAACTACATATATTAAACCATTTCAGTTGGTTCAAGAGTGTCTGATATGACTTACTACAGTAACAAGGAGACCTGTAAACTCAGCTTAACTCGTCGGTTTTGCTACAGTATACCTACACCTACACCTACACTGTTGTCACTTGTCAAAGCATTAACAAATGTTCACTTGACTTATGACAGTTGACAAGCACAGGAGGCACCTTACAGCACACTGTCAACTGTCTTAAGTCAAACTAAGTTTGTAACCTTAAATAAAAATGAGATTTAATGGTTTTATATAAAATTTTCAATGTTTTGACACTTGGAATTATGTTTTTATATCAGCTCCTTGCTCGAGACATCGCCCTGAACAATTGAAGTCTTAAGATCTTCGAATTTCGTACGAATTTTTTTTAACTCGTCATGATTTATGACAGTATCAGGAGGCATAACCTGAGCAAACTCCTGGAACCTGCTTCCTTGACTTACGCCAGTAACAAGGAACTAGAGACCTTGACTTGACAGGTACGAGTTGACTTACCTCTAACTTTAACTTGGCACTTCGATGGGTTCTCTCTGCTGTATTCTGCGCCTGGCAAGTGAAGGTGGTGTTATGGTGCAGTTTTCTCGGTGTTAATTTCAGGATCGATTTGGCAACGTACCGGCGTTTATCCGGCAGTTCTTCCGCGATATATTCGCTGCCGTCTTTAAGGACGTTGCCTGAAATAACACAAAGATTAAAAAAAAAAAAAAACCTGGAAAGGGAACAACAAAAATCGCCATAAATCCCAAATACCATTTGCATACTTTCGGGGGAGATGTTTGCACAACAAAACTTCGGCGAGCAACATTTGTTAAGATTATTTGCGGAGGAGAATTTCATAATTCTCAACTTAAGAATGTAAATCATGTTTACGGGGAAGTTTTTGTTTTTCTCTCTTTTCAGCGCGCGCCCGCCGAATAATTATTCAAATTTAAGAGGCGCCATGAATAAGCCAGTTCTAATTATAATTGCACCTCCGATGGTAATTTATTATTTTTAATAGTTTTAGGCTGTTCTCCCGAAAACGGGTTAAAATAGTGCCTATTCCCACAACTCAAAACGGCCCTTTATGCCATGATCGCCTGGTTTGTTTGGGGTCCAAACAACATATGGGGGCGTCAATCTGACACATCGCGCGAGTATCGAATTAAGCCCGATTTACGAATCCCGGTCCATTAGGAACAAGTAAATAAATAAGCCGGTTGTCATTTGAACCATTCGAGCGCCCGCCGACGTCTCTTGTCAATATTTGGTTAATTTATTGAGGCCACAGAGTTACTTTTCGTGTTATTGGTTTGTGTTCAACGAATAGCCAATTATTTCGGGTTCCTTTTATTCAAAAAATTACTATGCCAACCCATTCATAACCTAACGAACCTTCAGTCGTTGGATTTTGAACTTTGCGACCACGTTGTCAAACAGCACAACCATTCTGAAATTTGGAAACTCACTTTAGCAACGTAGCCATCATTACACTTGCTGTGACAAGCAATAGATGTTAGTAATGACGACATCTGAAGGATAACCTGAGTTCTTTGGGCTGGATGTCTACTTCCTCGAAAAATAACCTAATTTTCTCCTCGCACATCTCCTTTTAGAGTAGTTTTCAGTTAAATAAAACATGCTCGAGATTTCTTTACACCATTGGAGAACTTTAAAAACTTTTCACAAGAAAAAGGAGGGAAAACAGGAAACAAAAGTACGACGAGATGCATAAATGGCTGCACCAATCCATTCATAACCTAACGAACCTTCAGTCGTTGTATTTTGAACTTTACGACCACGTTGTCAAACAGCAAAACCATTTTGAAGTTTCGAGTCTAGACAACGTTGCCATCATTACACTTGCTGTAACCATCAATAGACGTCAGAATGATGGCCTGAGTTCTTTGGGCCGGAGGTCTGTTTTCTCCATATTTCCATAAGTTTTCAGAAAAAGAACCTAATTTCCTGCTCGCATATCCCCTTTTAGAGTAGTTTTCAGTTAAATAAAACATGCTCGGGAGCTCTTTACGACACTGTGGAACTTTAAAAACTGTTAAATATTTCACAAGTGAAAGGAGAAAGGGCCCGGGAAACAAAAGTGCGACGAGAGGTGGATGAGCAAACAACTTGTTGAGAGAATCTTCGGGAGTTTATCTTGAAGACGAAAGGAACATTCAAATTTCTTATTTATAAACGACCGCGCGCGCCCCCCCGTTCCTCCCCTCGTCCCGGAACGGCGTTGCCCGTTTTTATTTTCCTCCGAAAACTTTTAAGAGGATATAAAATTTACGGTCCGGATTGTGTTATGACTGAATAATGAATGACCTTAATAGCCCACTTGGAAAAGTCGGTTTAATGCCCCACTTAGAAATTTCCGTTTCCTCCCTAATGCAGGCCTTACCGTGTCCATCGATCCAAGTAATCTCAGCAGCGGGCTTCCCCCCATAACTAATACACTCCAACTCGATCTCTCGGTCTTCAGTGGTCACCATGTAGTCCCCCTGGACGATCTTAGGGGGGTCCGGAGGCACCAGGACGTTCAGGGAAGCAAAGTTGCTTCGGATGCCTGGAAAAAGCGAGTTTTATCCCTAGGGATATTGCGGTTGAATAACGAGAGACTTACCTGGCTCCCCGTTTGGCCCGGGAGACACTTGGCATTGGTATTTGGCATCATCGTCCAGCATCACTGGGTAAATGTCCAAGGAATAGTCACCTGAAACAAGCTGTATATTAGTTCTACGTGACGTCATCGACGCGTTCCTTTCTGTTGCTCTCATAGAGGGTGCCACACGTGTACGTTAATAATTTCGGCTAAATGTTGCGGCAAAAAGTTGTCGCAACCTCGTAACGTTCCTGTATTGACTCGGGACGCTCATAATTTCGAGTAAACATATTTCGAAATCAGGGAAAAGTCTCTGCAGAGGGCCGGGAAATTGAAATTTCACGGAGTTTTGATTTGTCTTGGCAGTGTGAGTGTGAAAACGCCCGGGAGTTTTCCTGATGGCGATGAGGAGCTCGTCAGTTTTGTTTGTTTTCGCAATTAAACTTCCCGGGTAAACGTCGAACGACGACGGGGGGGTCCTTTGAATCGCGCCGCACCAACGAAATGGCGGGAGTTTTAAGTTAACAAATAAACAAATAAACCTCGGGGCCACCGTACCCTTGAAAGGAGTGACAAAAATCGTTTTAGCCGCGACTCCATCGATCAAAATTTTATTAAAACGAGCGCGCACAACATTTTATGCGGTAATTCCGGGATATAAGCCGGGAGACCGGGACTCCATATCCAGCCGGGGAATCCCCGGGGTGCTGTGAAAAGTTGTTATGTCACCGGGTTATCCTTGGAGCGTCCCTCTGTGAGCTGTGCCGGCCCAATTCGTCCCTTCGGTACCGGACCGATGTTTAAATTCTGTTTCTGTTTCCTGTGTTGTATATACGCTGCATTAACTCCGACCAACTTTCTCTATATTATGCTGTTCTCACCACAGTTACACGTAACGCCATTCAATTATTATTTGTTTGTCGAATTACGTTTACGAGCTATTCATCTCTGTGTAACGTCATAGGGGATCAGCACTCTAACAGTTATCATAACTCGTGACAGATTTAAATTTTCCCGCTCATAAATAATAATAATAATAATTTTTCTCAAAATGCAGCATCATATCGGGACTGTTGCCTGGGAAAGTTTCGCCATTTAAGGCCTCATCAGTCGAACGATTAAAAGCCTGTAACTGTCAAGTTAATTAGGATCGTGAAAAACGTATTGACACGCGTTCTTAATCATCCCTTGGTGAAGTATCAAAGGGGCAAGTTTCGGGCTGTTAGTTTACTAATTTGTATGCCCTATGAGGAGCGTGGGCCCCCATTTAGGCCCAGATTGGAGAAACTTAATCGATTGAAGTTCGACAAGTCCAAGAAAGTCCGTGGGATAAGCGTGTAATTGGGGTAAATTATTTACCCGAGGAACTTCGTTAGCATGTGATAATGCATTAAGAAGGGAGGACCAGGGGGGCGCTTTCTGACCGAAATGTGGGGTTCAAAGCCCCCTTTCCGCCCCTGAAAAGTTCTGTGATAAATATAATTAAAGGGGGGCGAACTTTGGGACCTCAATTAGGTTAAATTTTCGTTCTCGAAGGGGCGTTTTCTTGTTTTTCTTCGGAAAAAACGGTTTAAATTCCAGGTTCGAGTTACACCCGTGCACAGAATAGTAAATTGTTTTTGTAAAATTGTGTTTTTTCTCCAGGGTTGATCTTTAAAAAGATTTCACGCACACACCGGAAACACTACTTGCAAAATTAAAAGTTCAGGTGCCCCACTGTATTTAACGTTAGAAAACCAAGATGGCGACCACGTAAACTTACGATAACTTTAAATTTGAGGTAAGGCATGCCGAAAACAAGATGGCTATCACAAAATGGGGGATGCAAGATGGCAGAGGCTTCACTCTAGTTATGTATACACTCCTGTTTTTCAATTTCCCCCAATAAATAATAAAAATTAAGCCAGTTTAACCCTTCGTTCCCGATTTCGGTAAATATGTCAATTAACATGGATGCTTATGGGGAAAACAAAGGTCCCAGTGGCGCTCGTGTTAGGAAATACTGCTTGCAAATTTAAAGGTTCAGGTGCCTCACTGTATTTAACGTTAGAAAACCAAGATGGCGACGACGCAAATTTACGATAACTTTAAATTTGAGGTTAGACACGCCGAAAACAAGATGGTTATCACAAAATGGGGAATACACGATGACAGAGGCTTCACTCAAGTTATATATATACTCCTGCTTTTCAATTTCCCCCAATAAATAATAAAAAATTAAGCCAGTTCAACCCTTCGTTGCCGATTTCGGTAAATATGTCAATTAACATGGATGTTTATGGGGAAAACAAAGGTCCCAGTGGCGCTCGTGTTGTACTTTATAATTCATTTAATGGGAAACAGGGAATCGACTGGGGAACGAGGGTGGAGTAGACCGAAATTGTTATTTTGCACACGTGCTGTCTGGGAAAATAACGAAATATTCCCTTATTTATAATGGAATTTATTCCCCAATGAACGCCGATTGCTTGAAATAAACGCCTAAAGAATGGAAACTACTCCAACTGCATAGAATTTACTCAATATTCTCTACTAACTACTATGCCTTAAATTGGATAAACTGCAGGTACACGTCCTCCCCTTCCAACTGTAGGAAAATAATGCAATTTTCCAGTTAAAAAAAAAACCTGGCGAGCTACTATATATACTACACCCGATGAAAAAGTTGTAATTTCATCCATGTCATACGGGGAAGCGTGTTTTCGAAAGTTGGCCGAAGTATGCCGAGTGAATACAAATTACTTTTCAAATTGTATTTGTTTAGGAAGATAAGACAATCTTGGGCGATTCGGGGGTCTTTTGGAGGAGTTGCACGTTTGATTTTCCCCAAGATAAAGTTTCGACGACTGATTTTTAAGTTTTCCCTTTAGTCGTTTCTACATATATAGGAATAGCGGCGGGATGTACGAAAGTCGTTTCTGTTCTGTATACCCGAAATAGATTTTATTTATAGAAACTGCTTTCAGAGAGAACGGTAAATAGGGCCGATATATCATCTAAAGTAACACCTTAGCAGAAGATCTCTGAGCGCATATTCGAATAAATTCGGGCCCCTGAGAGTGTATATACGGCGCTATTAGAAGACGCTGCTTGCCTTGAACAGGAATATTGCCCAAGATGTTAATAATTTAACGGAGTTTCTTTATAAGAATAGATTAACAGAATCCATTCATCCTGTCTGGCCGCCATTTTGTTGTTGTTTTCATTCGCCATCTTGTGGCATAGCATCGGAGAAACCTAACCTCAAAATCAAGATGGGGATAACAGTGCGGCCACCATTGGCTTGCCAGAATCTGGAACCTCGGCCACGCAGTTAAATTACTTACATTTTCCAATTACGTCTTATTCTACATAATTTTCCTCATATTTCTCAGAAAAATCTTAAAAAACCTCTTATTCAAAAAAAATTTTCTCGAATCCTATTGGAAAATTCAAACTTCTTATTTTATCTATCGCTGCTTCGTGTAGAACCCAATCAAAAAGTATTTTACACATTTTTTTTTAAAAACCGTAGAAGGAGATATTTAAGTTTTAGTATTTTTGAAAATTTTGAGCTTCAAAAGTCCAAAAATTCAAAAAGTCAACCAATTTAAAAAAATCGTATCGGGAATGAAAATAACGAAAAAAATCCTAATACCAAAAATTCTAATTTTCCATAGGAAAGCCTGGAAAAATGTATAAAATCATATTTCGAATCATGAGGGTCCCTTCATGAAAGTTTCTGAAAAATCAGATTTAATTTTTTTTTGGAAAAACTATTGGCACAAGAAAAAAATAGTTTTAACAATAGTTGTTCCAAATAATTGGACCAATAAGAGGAGATAAGAATATTCCTTATATATCTCATACATCCCAAGAAAATCTCAAAAAACCACTAATTTAAAAAAATTAATTTTCTTAAATCCTATTGGGAAAATTATACTTTTTATTTTGCCAATTGGTGCCTTGTATAAAACCTAATCAAAAAGTATTTTACACATTTTTGCGAAAAACATACAGAAAATGAGTTATTTAGGTTTTTTGTATTTTTGAGTCCAAAAAATGAAAAAATTCAAAAAGTCCTTCGAATCAAAAAATTCTTTTTTTCATGCATAGGGTAAAAAAAACCAAGAAAAAAACCCTTATGCCAAAAATGTCAATTTACTATAGGAAAGCCTGATAAAAATTTCTAAAATCATATTTCCATTAAAAACGACTTCAATTTCCACCCCCTCGCACCCTCTATTTTTTTTTTTCAAAAATGTTCCCCATTTTGTGTTAATCTACATGTATAATTGTCGGGAAATGGAAAAAAGCAGAAAAAAAAAATCAAAATTTTTGCTCAAAAATCGATAGGGTTACCCCCATGAAATTTTCCGAAAAAACAGTTTTAATTTTTTTTTGGAAAAACTATTGGTGCAAGAAAAAAATAGTTTTGATAAAAGTTGTTCCAAATAATGAGGACAATATGCAGAAATAAGAATTTTACTTATATCCCCCATACATCCCAAGAAAATTTCAAAAAACCTCCAATTAAACAAAATTAATTTTCGCTTATTCGATGAGAAAAATTAAACTATTTACTTTGCCAATCGATGCCTCGCCTCAGGCCCAATCAAAAATTATCCTATGAATTTTTCCGAAAAACGTACAGAAAAGGAGTTATTTAAATTTTTCGTATTTTTAAAATTTTTGAGTTCCAAAAAATCGAAAAACTCAGAAAGTCAACCGAATCAAAAAATTATTTTTTCCACGTATAGGAAATCAAAAAACAACAATCAAAAAACCTTTATACCAAAAATCCCAATTTTCTATAGGAAAGCCTGGAAAAATCGTTAAAAGCCTGAACTAATTAAAAAATTTCCAAATGCCTGGCAGTAGTAACAATTTATTTTTTTACTATCTCAAAGAAGTGAGGCACATTCCGATAACGTACTCCAAATAATTTAAGCACATTCCAAGAACATTCTACCCTAATATTCGTGCTCCTCTTTTTAACAATATTAGTCTTAAACCAGACCCACTTAACCTAATTGACCAACTGGATATTATGCCATATACAATAACCGTAAAAACGGCCCCGAGGGGGGGCCTTAGATGCCGCTCTAATAGATACTTGAAGAAAATTAACCACGGACGATTACGTCGGACCAATTTGCGTTATCTAACGTTTTACGGCCATCTATGGCGTTTAATTTGCCGGTATTAAATCTTTTTAGATGAAAAATCAGATCACCATGGACCCCAGACGAAGGGGCCAAAGGGGGGTCACGGACACTAATTGCGTTACAAAGTGCTCCACTATCAATGCCCCGCCATCAATGGGGGTTTTGCTTTGGCGCGATTATTAACGGAGTAATTGTCTCTTCAGGGTTTATTATCGGGTTATAAATTTTGAAGTTTGATCGTAAATAGTGTCGGTTCGATGCGGGGATTTTATCTTTAATAGCGGAAATCCACGAAGAACTTTAAAGTTGATCGGGACTTGACAGCGAGAAGCGCCATCTAAGGTGACAAGTGACAGAACTTTCTTTAAAAACACTAAAATCACGTCCATCTGTCAATATTTTTGTAAATTTTAAATATGTACATATAATGTATTAAAGTACGAATCGTGTGTAGTTACGTGAGTAACATTGTAACACAATTAGACATAAAGAATTTTTTTAAAATTTTGAAACCAATTTCCCCCATTACATAAAGTATAATAATATAAAGTGGCGCTCGAGCAATCATCTATTACACCATCGATTTACTGTTTATGATACCTTAGGAGGAATTTTCCGATTTCCCCAGATCCCTCCGAGGGACGAAGGGAGTTTTCCATCAGTTATTTTTACGACCTCTTCAGATATTATCCATGCATTGATTGGGAGCATTCTTAAACACAAGTGCATTTTTTCCCTAAAAAGGCGCCTTTATCATCCCCTGCAAGAAGACGAAGGGTATCAAGCATTAAGTGGCCACTCTAACACATGTCGGCTGAAGAGATTTAGGGGCGAAGCACTCGAGAACGTGCCTGCGTCCCCCTATCCGGGGCTTTTTTCCTTATTCGAGGTAAAAAAAATTATACAAAAAGAGCGTCTAGGAGAGGTGAGGGAGAGAGATGTTTCGGGGTAATAATGGCTTTATGAAATTCTTTGACGTCGAAATTCCTTTTCTTTTGCATGATGACGATTAGTCGAGTGGTTGTTCAGATTTTGCCTGGATAATAGTATCTTGTGTCAATCATGAAAGGGATATTGTTTAAGGGAAACTTAGGTAAGATGGAGGGATATCAGTGGTATAGCAGGGTAAAGGGGGATCGTTGATGTATTTTTTTTTGAGGAGTTTTCAGTCGTTTCTTCTAGGCAGTTGGGGTTGTTTTGATTCTTCCAAGAAATTAGAACTATTTTCACTAGTTTCCAGGCAATTGGGGCTATTTTTCGTGCAAACAAAGTCACTTTTAGCATTTTTCTCGCTGTTGAAATTATTTGTTCACTTTTTCCAGGCTTTTAAGTGATTTTTCTACATTTTCGTGCGGTTGTTTTTAAGTTTGTTTTCCAGCCATTAATTTTCGGTTTCTGCAACAGTTTTTCTCAATTTAACTCATCTGCTTGAACAAAATTAATAACTGCCTTAATATTTCTAGAAAATATAAGTTTGCAAAAAAGTGATCCTGTTTAAAATTTTTAAAAGTCAATGTCCTATTGGGTAGTAGATATATAAAATAAATCACAGATATTAAAATAATTGATTTAAGCAGATATCTATATTATAGAGAGTTAGATATAAGTTTTTAGATAATTAAGTGAACCAATGAGTTTTTCTAATTTGTTTGAGACACAGGTGTATAGGTGGCTGTGAGATAAGAGCCATTATATAACCGTTGCTCCACTTGGAACTTGTGGCTAAATGTGCTCGACACAAGGCCATTAAAAAAAATAAAAATATTTGTACCACCTTGGACCGAGGCAATTTTCCTTCCCTAAACGACAGAAAAACAGTGAAAACATCGATAAACCAACCGATAAAACCTGTATTCATTTAAGTTATGCAAATATATTTCCCTGGAAAAGCAAATTCCCAGTTAATCCGCGACGAGTATCGATCGCGAAAAAAGATAATGCACACAATATGAGAGAAAAGCGGGAAAATGTGCACCGTAACTGGAAAATGCAGAGCACTATATTAGACCGGATTATTAGCCCATCAATCTTTCGTAGTTTACCAGGTAATTTTCTCATTGTAAAAACGCCCCGGGTACACAAGTTTCGGTTTAAATGCGCTTTAGGAGCCCCGGGATTTAAATGTTTAATAAATATTCAAGTTTTAACGCGTTTTTACCGTAACGTTTTTTTCCCCTTTAGGGGATTTAAAAATCTGCTCGTTTAATGGCCCTAATTAGGTACATTAAAATAATTCCCCCCGGTGATTTGGGAGGGCCACGATTGGAAACTTAATGTGACTCATTTTATGGAAATTTGCCCGGAAAATTTATGAATTTTCTTTTAAGGGTATCATGTACAAAAAATATCGAATAAGCTCGTGGGCGTAGATGATCATTAGGGGCAATTTCTTTGCTAACTTGGCAAAGTGAATTAATTTTCAAAGTTTTTCTCAAGCAAAGTGTTTTTTCCCGACTTTTCCTTGAGTCGCTTCCACTCACTAAGCACGAGGCTAAAAAATGGCGGCAGAATTATTAAAATATATGAATTTTAACAGAAGTTACAGGCATTTGAATTTTGTGAGGTTAAGGTCGCGAAAGTCTTATGCTATCGTTCGAATTTCAATAGAACTGGATATTTAGAGTCTCTGTTGAAGGTAAATGAGAAATCTAAAAGCGTATTCCAAGCTGTTGAAGAAGTAATTTTTTCGATATTCCAGGCAGTTGAGGAATGAAAAATGACTTCAATTGCCTGGAAAAAATGGCTCCTAACTACTTGGAATTCTTGTAAAATCTGTGCGTCATATAAATCTAGTTATATTTTTGAATATACTTCACTTTTCTTCAACCACCACTACTACCGGGTCTACCTGAAAAATCCCCTAAATCCCTTCCCGAAATGGGTCCGGAGAGATGACCTCCCCGGATGATTTACACCCCGGACCGCCGGAGTTTCATAACAATTACAATTAATCTTAGTAATTGCCCCCCTATTTATCAGTAAATACCCTTAATGCGCGGAGAAATGGAATAACGGGGACTCCGGTCAAGATTCCTCCGGGTAATATATATGTCGAGCCCATTCGGGAACGATCGGGAAAAATCTCGTGTAATTACAAGAAGAAATTTCTGCTTATATGTATCCCTATTTCGTCCATAACCGTTTAGGACGAAATGGAAAAACTGCACGGACACGGACACTTTTCCGCTCGCCTTTATGTTCATTGGAGGCAGTTATTGTTGATTGCTTGCGAAAAAACACCGCTTACCTTCTTCGTCACTCCCGATCATCGAATACCGCTCGAACCCGCTCAAATTCCTGTGGGTTCCCAGGCCGAAATCGTCCTTGGTCCATTGCAGCATCCCGGCTTTCCCGATAACCCGACAAGGGAGGGTCACCCTGGATCCCACCACCGCGGTCTGGTCCTGGGGTTGCATTGCGAACTTCTGTTCTGCCATGGCGAGTTTCAGGAACGCCCCTATCCGCAACAGGAGGATCAGGAACTTGTAGGTGGACATTTTTGACGGGTACGGTGCAAAAGTGTGGTTATCTGCAAGAGAAGATTAGTTTTTTAGATTTCTTGGGTTGGAAAAAAATTCATAACTTATTTTATATTGAGGATTTCTGAATGATTTTCAGGAGTTTTATAGGTGGAACATTGGGCTAGATAATGGCGAAAAAACCACCGCAATATGTGGATTTGAACCGAAGTTAGAGGCATTTTAGTTTTGTGAGGTTAAGGTCAAAAACTTTTTTGTTATTGGTTGGATATTAACGACACTGCGTTTGTAAGTTGCCTGTAATGAGTTAATGATGAATTTAAAGGATTATTAAAATCCGTTGATGGTGATTCATTTCCTGAACCCTTTACATCAAAAAAATGATTTCTTCTGGCTTCAATTCCTTGAAGGAAGCAAAATATTGCTTTGACGGCCTGGACAATGGCAAAAATTACCTCAAGTGCCGGGAAGAAGTAAAAAATAACCTCAAACCCCTTAGGGCCTTAAAAAATGACCTAAATTTTTTGAAAAATGACTCGTTTCCTTGATCACGACTTGCCTCAGAAAATAAATCGTAACTTTTCTTCTACAAGGAATTTTAAAATAATTTTTGAGCCCTTTGGTAAGCAAGACATGGGGCCACCTTAACATAAAAAAATTACCTCAATATATTAATTTATACGACCGTTAAAACCTTGACAAATTTGTGAGGTTAGGGTCGAAAACTCTTTTGCTATTGCTTGGATATTAACGAAACTGCATTTGTAAGTTGCCTGCAATAAGTTAATGAGAAATTTTAAGTTTTGATAAAATCTTTTGCTGGCAAGTGCTTCACTTCCTTAATCCTTTATACAAAAAATCATTTTTTCGTGCTTGAATTGCCTGAAGGAATCAATATATCACTTGGATGGCCTGGACAAAAGTAGAAATGACCTCAATTGCCTAAAAGAAGGGCCTCAAGGGCCTTAAAAAATGACCTCAACTTTTGAAGTCTGAAAAATGACTTATTTCCTTGACTACGACTTTCCTCAGAAAAAGAAACATAACTTCTCTTTTAAAAAAAATTTAAAATAATTCTTAAACCCTTTAGTTGATAAGACATGAGGCCAATTTAACACAAAAAAATAACCTTAATATACCATTTTCAAAGGGCCATTAAGGGCGTAACAAATTTGTGAGATTAGGACCGAAAACTCCTTTTCAAACGCCCTGATTTCAATAAAACTTCATATGCCGATTCCATATAATAAAATAAACTTCTAGACCACTTTTTCTCGTCATCCATTACTGATACGATAACTTTTATTTAAAAAAACCCAATTTACAAATGCCGACATAGGCATTTCATATGAAAAAACGACCAAACCATGGGGCACTCTATAAAATTGACTCAAAAAAAAGCTCTACCGAAAATTACCTTCAGGTTTTTTGTTTTTCAACCTCCCCTCCCCCCCTTCGAAGCCCCGTACCCCCGAAGTTAAGTGAAATATTCATAAAACTATTTATTTTTCTCGAAATTTTACACAAGTGAGCCAATTAAACAACGTTATGCCCCCCGGAGCGGATACCCAATTTCATTAGGGAGGGGGGTGCTAAGGGGTTTTTAAAGTGAAAAAGGCGAAACTCGCAGCAATGTTTCTAATTGCGAAATTGGCCCAATTTACGCCGGCTAATAAATATAGCCAGGAGCATTACGGCCCTTGTTCCTCCTTAATTGGTTTTCACTAAATTATTTGCAGAAACTGCGGAAATCTTGTCTTGCTTGTGTTTACGGCATACACGGCTGCTGCCGTAACCCTTTATTACCTTAAAAACGTTTCTCGCAGAAAAATTAATTATTAAAAAAGTTTTATTCGAGTGGGACGTACTACAGGCCTTGATCACTCACTTTAAAGTTCTATATCTAAGAAACTTCCAGAAGTATTTTCATGAAATTAAGAAAATAATGTTCCAGAAAGAATGTGCCATGGATATCCTTTAAGGTTTACATCAATAGGAGAAACAGTTTTGCCAATATTGAGCTTTTTGTGTGGAGAGGTCTAAAAGTGCTGTTTGATTCTCAAGGTGATCACTCAGTTCAAGGTTCGAAATCTGAAGAACTACCAGAGGTATTTTCCTGAAATTAAAAGTAGAATGTTAAAAAAGGTGTGCGCAATGAATGTTGATTAAGGTCCAAAACAATCCAAATTATTATTAGGAAAATATTCAGGTTTTTGTTTAGTGGGGTTCAAAAGTGCTGTTTGACTCTCAAGGTGATCACTCAGTTCAAGATCCGAAATCTATAGAACTACTAGAGGTATTTTTATGAAATAAAAAGTAAAATGTTTAGAAACATATATGAAACGAAAGTTCGTTAAGGTCCAAAACAATCCAAATTATTAGTAGGAAAATATTCAGGTTTTTGTTTAGTGGGGTCCAAAAGTGCTGTTTGACTCTCAAGGTGATCACTCAGTTCAAGATCCGAAATCTATAGAACTACTAGAGGTATTTTTATGAAATAAAAAGTAAAATGTTTAGAAACATATATGCAACGAAAGTTCGTTAAGGTCCAAAACAATCGAAATTATTATGTGGAAAATATTCAGGTTTTTGTTTAGTGGGGGCCAAAAGTGCTGTTTGACTCTCAAGGTGATCACTCAGTTCAAGATCCGAAATCTATAGAACTACCAGAGGTATTTTTATGAAATAAAAAGTAAAATGTTTAGAAACATATATGCAACAAAAGTTCGTTAAGGTCCAAAACAATCCAAATTATTAGTAGGAAAATATTCAGGTTTTTGTTTAGTGGAGTCCAAAAGTGCTGTTTGACTCTCAAGGTGATCACTCAGTTCAAGGTCTGAAATCTATAGAAGTACTAGAGGTATTTTTATGAAATAAAAAACAAAATGTTAAGAAAAGTATGGGCTATGAATGTTCTTCACGGTCCAAAACAATCAAAGTTGCAGTTTTTAAAATATCAATTTTTTTGTGCAGTGAGGTCCAAAAAAATTGCTTAGACTTCAGTTGAAGGCAAAGAAGGTAAAGATAACTTTACTGAAAATCAGGTTCAGTAAACTCGTTTAAAAATCATGGAAAAAGTGGAAAATCCTCTCGAAAAAAGTCAAAATGAAAACAACAAATCGTTACTTTTCCCATTAATATAAACGAAAAAATAAAACAGAAATTCCAAGCAAGTTTTATCCCGAGACAAACGGCCGTAAATTGTTTGAAAAATGAGTTTTCCCTAAGGTTTTCCCTTTTGTTTGTTACGTTCGACGTAAACGTAACCGCACAAACCGAACCTTCATTAATTATTGAATGGGGGGGTTGCGTTAGTTTCGGTTTTTTCGTGTTCCCGACCTTTTATTGTCCCAAAAATTAATATTTGATAGGGAAAACTAACAAACCCGATTGTTAGCCGAACGGCGGCGAAAAAAACTTTTAATAGGTTGTGTACAAATCGTTTCGGTTCACCCTTAGGGTGGCTTTTTTGGCTTAAATAGGGCTTTTCTTTTGCATTAGAGCCCTTATTAAAGTAGAGTGATTCAACTGGAAATATAAGACAAAAAACGACAAGAAAAGGTAATTTTCTTGATTTTCGAACCTTCCTGGAACAATTTTCGGCCAAAGAAGGAATAAATTCAGAAGGTCAGACAAACTTCCCCAGTCCGACGGTATTTAATGTCCGTTTCATCTTCGAAGGGGGGAAAATGGGGAAAACCCCCCCCACGTCAGTGCTACTTGTTGCCGCATTCTGGCACTGACTTATCGTCTTCACCACGGTTTTGCCGCCCCAGTTAAAATAAATCTTAATGAGGCGCGGCTGAGGCGGTCTAATAAAGAACATCGCGGTTAAATTTGTAATTTTTTAATCCACCTAATGCTTGGAATCCGTGACGAGTGACAGCAACCCTTTTAGCACATACTTTTCTGATTATTATGCTTTTGGATTCATTAGGAAAACTCTGCCAGTTTTTCAGATATTGAGCTGTGTTCAGAGTCAAATAACTTTGTTGGACCTCACCGCACCAAAAATCGGATTTTGCAAAAATTATAACTTCGATTTAAACTATCATAGCACATACTTTTCTAAATATTATCCTTTTTATTTCATGAAAATACCTCTAATAGTTCTTTAGATTTCGCACCTTGAACTGAGTGATCACCTTAGATTTGACACCTTAAAGCAGGGACAAAAAAATTTATTTATTTGGGCACCCTTGTACAATATGTCGGATATTTCTAAAATTATTGAATTGGCTTGGACCCTAGTAAGCATTCATCCAGCATTCTCTCCAGAATATCATGCATAATATCTAACAAGCATGCTTCCAGTAGATGTTCAGATGTAGCACGTTGTAGTGAGCGGTCTTATTCACCTTCATTTCTTAAAATACCTTGCTGGAAAACATCAGTGTCGCGTCTCTCTCGCCCCTAAATGCCACCCTTTTCCAACATCAATTTGGAACGGTAAAAGGTGTGGTTAAGCCCGAGCTTAATTATGTAATACTTGCATTATTCACTTCAATCGGATCCCGAATACAATACACATTGAAATTTAAAGAGCTTTCAGCCTCGGGGGGTAGTACAAAAGGAAATACCGCGAGGAAAATGCCAGAAAGTAACATTAAGGAATCGATTTCGAACTTTAACGAATATTAATGCATGGAATTTTAGATGTCTGAAGTCAGACGCGGATTAAAAAACTTGTGTTTTTTTTCTTCTCATTCTTACTGTCGTTTCATTTTTCTGTTGCCGCACGACCCTTATTATTTAAGCATTTCCATTTGTACAGAACAATCCCCTGTCGTTTTATTACCTCGGTTGCTTCGTCGTGCCTCCAGAGTCCGACCGTGGCTCGGGAAACGTTAAAAATTTACCTCTTTCCGCCGGCATAAGCCCCTCTTTATGTAGAATTGCGGTCCTGAACGGGGGGACGGACCCGTTAATGATTTAGACGGTGATAAAACTTGTAAAGGGCACTCCAACTTTCCAATTGGAACTTTCCCTTCAATTATAAGATGCTCAGAAAGCTTAAAAAACAAATTAATTAAGGTTAGGCCAGGCGCCATCTAGTGATGAATATTGAAACCTTTTGGGTGCCCCCTATGCTTGACAAGTTTGACAAGTACTGTTGGTATTTGCTCTTTGAGGCTCCTATTTTGCATCTCCTAGTAACGTGCTTCTGCCAGGAGGCCTACATCCTTGATTCATTTTAAATTATTGTTGTTCTTTAGGTATAGCTAGGTATTCAGTCCTTAGGGTTGCTTTACATGCTTCTTCCAGGCAGTCGAAACCCTCGATAAACCCCAAAACAGTATGCATTTTAAGGGTATGCTTGCCTCCTCCAAGTTTGACCAGTTGTTACCATTTCTTTTAATATTCGGCACCTAAGGTTCCTTTTCATGCCTCTAGAAATTTTTGCCTAGTGGGATCAAAGAAATGGTTTGCTGTTAAAGGTGACCACTCATTTGAAGGTCTGAATTCTGAAAAACTACTGAAGATATTATTGTCAAATAGGTAGGACAATAATCTGGAGAGATGCTGTATCAATGCTCTTTAGAGTTCAAACCAATCTAAGCAGTAGTTTTGGAAATATCCAATTTTTTGCACAGCAAAAAAAATGGTTTCCTATTCAAGGTGATCACTCACTTCAAGACCTGAATTCTGAAAAACTACCGAAGATATTCTTGCCAAATAAGAAGCATACTGATCTGGAAAGATGCTGGATCAATGCTTTTAAGAGTTTAAACCAATCGAAGCAGTAGTTTTGGAAATGTCCAATTTTTTGCCCAGTGGGAACTATTAAAATAATTTGCTGTTCAAGGTGGCGACTCACTTCAAGATCTGAACTCTAAAAAACTACCGACGATATTATGGCAAATAAGTAGCACAATAATTTGGAAGGATGCTGTATCAATGCTTTTTAGAGTTCAAATTAATTCAAGCAGTAGCTTTTGAAATATTCAACTTTTTGCCCAGTGGGATCCAAAAAAATGGTTTCCTGTTCAAGGTGATCACTCACTTCAAGACCTGAATTCTGAAAAACTACTGAAGATATTCTTACCAAATATGAAGCGTTCTGATCTGGAAGGATGATGTATCAACGATTTTTAGAGCTCAAACCAATGGAATTAGTAGTTTTGGAAATGTCCAACTTTTTGCCCAGTGAGAACTATAAAAAAAAATGCTGTTCAAGGTGACCACTCACTTCAAGGTCTGAATTCTAAAAAACTACTGAAGATATTCTTGCCAAATAAGAAGCATACTGATCTGGAAGGATGCTGTATCAATACTTTTTAGAATTCAAATCAATCCAAGCAGTAGTTTTGAAAATATCCAATTTTTTACCCAGTGGGATTCAAAAAAATGGTTTCCTATTCAAGGTGACCACTCATTCAAGGTCTGAATTCTAAAAAACTACTGAAGATATTCTTGCCAAATAAGAAGCATACTGATCTGGAAAGATGCTGTATCAATACCTTTTAAAGTTCAAACCAATCGAAGCAGTAGTTTTGGAAATATCTAACTTTTTGCCCAGTAGGAACTATAAAAATAATTTGCTGTTCAAGGTGATCACTCACTTCAAGGTCTGAATTCTGAAAAACTACTGAAGATATTATTGTCAAATAAGTAGTACAATAATCCGGAAAGATGCTGTATCAATGCTTTTTAGAATTCAAACCAATCGAAGCAATAGTTTTGGAAATATCCAATTTTTTCCCCAGTGGGATCCAAAAAATTAGTTTCCTGTTCAAGGTGATCACTCACTTCAAGACCTGAATTCTGAAAAACTACTGAAGATATTATTGTCAAATAAGCAGCCAATAATCTGGAAAGATGCTGTATCAATGCTTTTTATTTTGTTCATTTTCAGGTTATGCTTGCCTCATTTTTATAGTTTTGATAAATTGATATGGTTTTTTTGGTATTTGATCCCTGTGGTCGCTTTATGTGCCCCTAAGTTATAATCACTAGTAGCATGCTTCTTCCAGGTAGCCTAAACCTCCGATTAACCTCAAATACTTGTGACTTTTTAGGTTATGCTTGCCTCCTCTTCCATAGCTTTGACAAACCCCAAAACACTATATGCATTTTGAAGTTATGCTTGCCCCCTTAGTCACGAACCTAATAAATATATCTGGATTGCTAATGCATATGGCCACGATACCCAAAAATGACCACTGCCTGGTGGCCGCCATTTTTATAGTGGCTGTGTCCTTTTGATGTTGGTCACTCTGACTATTTTCAGTGTTGCCAACAAAAAATATTTTAACGGTAATGAAGTTGACGACGCTGAGTATAGCGGATTGCTTAGTTTTTGGCGATTTGTAAACGACGCTTGGGTATATCGTCTGCAACAGGCGATATAGCTTCCTCCTTATTTAATATGTGGATATATATTAGGATTTATTAAATTCAAGATTATCAGAATAATAAAACAAATATTTTAAAGTGCGTGCATCTATCTCAAGTTAATTGAGACTTTGTCTCATTTTAAGTGAGGATTACTTCCTTTCATACATTTTAAACGAATTTGTAAAGAAATATACAAGAAAAATCACAGATCTAAGGCAACTCTCTTAAATTCTTAACTAAATGTAACTTTCTATTTTGTATTTATAAACATAACCTCTCAAAAACTTTGGCCATTGGCACAACTGAAATTTGTCAGAGTGACCAACATCGAAAGGACACAATTACGCAAAATGGCGGCCGCCTAGTAGCGGTCATTTACTACTTTATTAAGTTCCTGCCCTCAGTCATAAGTTTGACAAATTGTTACCATTTCTTCTGATATTCGGCACCTAAGGTCCCTTTACACGTCCATCTAGGACGCCGTAAGCCTCCTGTTAAACCCCTAATAACTCGTCACTTTCAAATTGTGTTTGCCCCATCTGTGAACACTTTGACAACTAATTAAACAGACGGAACCAGGAATGAGTATTCGGGGGGAGGCAATAATCAGCAACAATAGCAAATATGCTCGACCATTTATATATGAATCGGCGCGGGGCTGCGGTGGAATCTTTAATAAAGCCCCTCACGGCTGAGAAATCACGTGACACCTAATAGGGGCGACATTGATTAATTAATCAGAGGAACAATTGAATCGCGTTCGACAATATAATGGACGGAGTAGTAAGTTTAATTCCTCCCCGATGGCACAATAGATTAACGTTGTAAAGGCAAAGGTGTCGGCAGTGATATGGCGCGGCTTAACTAGCGGCTAAAAAGTTTAAACTTGCAATTAAATATTTCCGGTGAAGGGACTGGCTTAACGGCTTTGAGATATCTCTCCTTGAGCCCCTACAGGGGGGTGTAAGTGCCCTGTTAGATTCCTAACGAGGAGAATTAAGTCGGAAGGATTAATTTCGAAGTGTAGAAAACGCATTAGGGCTTTTTACGTTCGCCCTTATTTATATTAACTAGATTTTTTATAAAATTAATTATATGTTTAAAGGTCTAAGACTTTAGATATTATAATATCTTCAGGGTCCAAAGCAATTTAAGCAGTAGTTTTCGAAATACCCATCATTTTGCACAGTGTTTGCTCTTTACGGTGGCCACTCACTTCAAGGTCGCAAATCTGAGAAACTACTAAAGATATTCTAGTCAAATAAGAAGTATAATGATCTAGAAAGTGTGCTAAAAAATGTTTTTTTCAGTTCAAATGAATCCAGACAGTAATCTTGCAAATATTCAACTTTTTTCCCAGTGGGATCCAAAAAAGGGATTTGCTCTTTAAGGAAACCACTCATTTCAAGGTTCTCATTCTAAGAAACTACTGGACATAATTTTGTCAACTAACGAGCATAATGATCTGGAAAGTATACTGGACCGATGTTTTTTAGAGTCCAAGTCCATTCAAGAGTAGTTTTAGAAATATCCAACACTTTGCCCAATGGGGTCCAAAAAAATGGTTTGCTTCTCGAGGTGACCACTCACTTCAAGGCCCGAAATCTGAAAAACTAGTGGTGATATTCTTGCCAAATAACAAGCATAATGATCTAAAAAGTATATTGTATCAACGCCTTTAAAGACAAAATCAATCCAAGCAGTATTTTTGGAAATATCCAACTGTTTGCACAGTGAAATCCAAAAAAATGGTTTGCTCTTCGAGGTGATCACTCACTTCAAGGCCCGAAATCCGAAAAACTACTGGCGATATTTTTTTCAATTAACGAGCATAATGATCTGGAAAGTATACTGGACCGATGTTTTTAGAGTTTAAATTAATTCAAGTAGTAGTTTTAGAAATATCCAATACTTTCTCCAGTGGGGTCCAAAAAAATGGTTTGCTCTTCAAGGTGATCACTCACTTCAAAGCCCGAAATCTGAAAAACTACTGGCGATATTTTTGTCCAATAAAAAGAATAATGATCTAAAAAGTATGTTGTATCAATGCCTTCAAAGACCAAATCAATCCAAGCAGTACTTTTGGAAATATCCAACTGTTTGCACAGTGGAATCCAAAAGATTGGTTTGCTCTTCAAGGTGATCACTCACTTCAAGACCCGAAATTTGAAAAACTACTGGCGATATTCTTGTCAAATGAAAAGAATAATGATCTAAAAAGTATGTTGTATCAATGCCTTCACAGACCAAATCAATCCAAGCAGTACTTTTGGAAATATCTAACTGTTTGCACAGTGGAATCCAAAAAATTGGTTTGCTCTTCAAGGTGACCACTCACTTCAAGTCCTTAAATCTAAAAAACTACTGGCGATATTCTTGTCAAATAAATAGAATAATGATCTAAAAAGTATGTTGTATCAATGCCTTCACAGACCAAATCAATCCAAGCAGTACTTTTGGAAATATCTAACTGTTTGCACAGTGGAATCCAAAAAATTGGTTTGCTCTTCAAGGTGACCACTCACTTCAAGTCCTTAAATCTAAAAAACTACTGGCGATATTCTTGTCAACTAAAAAGAATAATGATCTAAAAAGTATTTTGTATCAATGCCTTCAAAGACCAAATCAATCCAAGCAGTACTTTTGGAAATATCCAACTGTTTGCACAGTGGAATCCAAGAAATTGGTTTGCTCGTCAAGGTGATCGCTCACTTCAAAGTCCCATATCTGGAAAACTACTGGTGATATTCTTGTCAAACAAAAAACAAAATATTCTGGAGAGCTTGCTTCATAAGCGCCTTTAAGTATCAAACCAGTTCCAGCAGTAATTTCAGAAATATCCATCTTTTTGTATGGAGATGACCAAGAAAAATAGACAGACATGACAAGATGATACAAATAACAGTTCTAAATGATTCCATTCGTTATAATTTTGATATCATGAGGACAGTTTATTTTTCTGACACATTGTTTGCAGATGACACTGACTCCCGCGCCATCTATTCACGTTTTTTGTCACCATTTGATTCTCCCTCATAAATTTCTTATTGCATCCCGAAAGTTGCATCTCGCTGCTTACTCCCCCCCCCCCGTAACCCCCGAAGAAAACATCCATAGAAGGAACGAGAGAAGGAATAGGGGGGGAAGGAAAGGGCGGCTCGCCTTTAAGAAATGCAGAACATGTCCGAATCGAACGGGCACGTCCCGCCCGGAACAGTTGCAGGGAGACGCAAGACATAACAAATAGGAATAATGGGAATTACCTTCCGACAAATTATGTAGATGTTCTCTCCCTTCGAACAATGACATGTTTTAGATCGGGAAGTAACGGAGGTGGAAATAAGTTTACCTTTTTTTGGACAATCGAGCGTTTGCTGACACCTAATAAGTGGTTAAAGTCTAAAAGATAAAGGAGCCAATAGGAACCCTCCTGAGTTGGGCACGTGAGGCAAGTGATTCCTGGTTGAGCCAAACAGCAAGAAAGGGCATTTTATCCAAAAGACACATGTAAACCAATGCAATAATGATACTAATCTACTGCAAACATGCATACAACAGGCACTTTTTTACCTTTAAAAAGGAAACTAGCAGTTCTCAAGTAAATAAGGGGCATTGTGCCCCCCAGGAGGACGGATTGTGCTTTCACTCCCGCCATTCGCGAATATCGATTAAATGATTATTAACAATGCATACTTAAAATTATATTAGCGTGTTGTTAGAGAAAAATGACTGCGAGGCACGGTACTGGTAACCGGGAGGGCTCATGGAAGAAAAAAGGAAAACGAAACGCTAATCACATGCTAATGGCGAGTTTATCAACTGTCTTGCCGGGGGTGGAGCGTTTTCCGTTACGCTTTTTGTTTTTTCTTTTCGGTAATGGAAAAATATGGATGCCGCCGACGGCGGAACGGGGGGCGGGTTATTTATTTGTTACCGGCGTCGTTTATGAAATATTTATCGCCCTTGTTGTTCTATGGGGGAAAAGGAGGCAGCTCCACTCGTAAAATCTTATTTTATTTATTTGCCACTGACTCCATAATCCAGACGTTTTATATAAAAGTAAAAAAGAGAACGGCAATGGCAAAAGCAGGAGTGACAGTTTATTAAGTAAGAAGCATACTGATCTGGAAAGTATGCGTCTCAGGGTTCAAATAAACCTAAGAAGTAGTTTTGAAAATATCCCACTTTTTGCACAGTGGGGTCCAAGAGGATGGTTTGCTGTTCAAGGTGACCACTCACTTCAAAGTCTCAATTCTAAAAACTGCTAAAGATATTTTTGTCAAACAAGAAGTATAATGATCTGAAAAGTGTACTGTATCAATGTTTCTTAAAGTTCAAATCAATTCAAGCAGTAGTTTTCGAAATATTCAACTTTTTGCCCAGTGGGGTCCAAGAGAATGGTTTGCTGTTCAAGGTGACCACTCACTTCAAAGTCTCAATTCTGAAAACTGCTAAAGACATTTTTGTCAAACAAGAAGTATAGTGATCTGGAAAGTATGCTGAATCAAGATTTCTTAAAGTTCAAATCAATTCACGCAGTATTTTTCGAAATATTCAACTTTTTGCACATTGGAGTCCAAGAGAATCGTTTGCTGTTCAAGGTGGCCACTCACTTCAAAGTCTCAATTCTGAAGACTGCTAAAGATATTTTTATCAAACAAGAAGTATAATGATCTGGAAAGTGTGCTGAATCAAGATTTCTTAAAGTTCAAATCAATTCAAGCAGTAAGTTTGAAAATATTCAACTTTTTGCACAGTGGGGTCCAAGAGAATGGTTTGCTGTTCAAAGTGACCACTGACTTCAAGGCCTCAAATTTGAAAAACTACTAGGGATATTCTTGTTAAATGAAAAGCATAATGATTTGGAAAGTGTGCTGTATCAATGTTTCTTACGGTTCAAATCAATCCAAGTACTAGTTTTGGAAATATCCAACTTTCTATCCAGTGAGATGCAAAGAAATGGTTTGGTCTTCAAGGTTGCCACCCACTTTAAGGCCCTAAATCTGATAAACCACTGGAGATATATTTGTAAAATGAGACGCAAAATGATCTGGAGAGTATACTGTATTAATGCTTTTTAAAGTTCAAATCAATCCAAGCAGTAGTTTTGGAAATTTTGCACAGTGGAGTCCAAGACATTTGTTTGCTCTTTAAGGTGACCACTCAATTCAAGGCCCCAAATCTAAAAAACTTCTGGAGATATTTTTGTTAAATAAGAACCGTAGTGATCTGGAAAGTATGCCGTAAAAATGTTTCTTAGAATTCAAATTATTCCAAGGAGTAATTTAAAAAATATCCAGTTTTTTGTCCATCGTCGCATTCAAAAACATGGTTTGATGTTCAAGGTGACCACTCACTTCAAGGTTTGAATTCTGACAAACTACTGGAGATATATTTGTCAAATAAAAAGCATAATATTCTGGAAAGCATGCCTTATAAGTGCCCTTTAAGGTTTAAACTAGTTCCAGCCGTAATTTCCAAAATATTATACTTTTTATGTGAAGATGGAATAGTAATAACCCCCGTGGAGGGCCGGGAAAGAATAGCCCTCTGGTATGCTCTGCCTGTCGTAAGAGGCGACTAAAAGGGCAACCGAAGAAAGAAAAAAAAATAATAATAATAACCCGAAATTGTCCAAAAAACCATCAGGGATAAAACAAATTGCATGGAATTTATTATATGAAGGCATCACGCCCACCTGAAGGTTTCTCCCTTCAACCCCTTTAAAAATAGACCGCAATAATCGCATTTTCTCGTGCTTGTCGGCATAAATAAACTGGTTCTGCAAATAAATAAATAGATTGGCACGTGGGACGGAACCTTGACATGTTTTTTCAAAATACAGAAATAATAAGAAGCTTCTGTAGTTTTTGCCTCGGAGCGGAGGACGTTCAGTATATTAAATTATATGGTGACGTTTATTAGAAAACCGTGTTGTTTTTTTTTCTTTTGGCTGGGGATTGTTGACAAAAAAAGCCGCAAAACAGCCCCCTCTGCCTCCGTATCCCGAGCCGCACTGGGGGGCTCTAATTGAATTTAAAGCTAATAGAGGGAATAAGCGGTTTAGAGATTTAAATGTTTTTGTTTCGGTTTTGCCCCGACAGTTTTGAATTAAAACTTGTTTTCTTGGATTTATTATACTCGCGCCGCCTCAAAGGGGACACCCTAATTGCTTTACCAATAATTGAAGTCGGAGAAACGATATAATTTTAATTTCCGCTCATTTCAGATTTAAGTAATTTATCAATTTAATTGGAAGGCTTTTCTGTCTCGACGTGTTTGTGTGTTTTTTTCTTTTCTCTCTGCTTCTGTGCTAGGGGTTTTGCAGCTGAGGTCTTTCTCCCATTAAAACTTAGTTAGTTAAATATAACATGAAATTCGTTAATGTTATATAGTGGAGAACCTAACATCCGAGTTTTAGTCAAATCCGACTGGTGGCAAAAAAGTTTTCGACCCTAACCTCACTAAATTTAAACGTCTATAACTTTTGAAAAAATGCATATATTGTGAAAGTTTAAAGGTCATCATAGAGCTCCATAAATGGCCAACGACATACGTTAAAACCATTTAAAATTTTTCAGTACAGAAAAAGTTATGACGAATTGAAATGCAGACTCACAAGGTGAAGTCTTTTTTGGCTTATTCCAGTCAGTTGAAGACATAAATCATTTTTTCAGGCCACTGAAGTCGAATTGTAGTTCTGCCAGGTAGTTAAGGTCATTTTTAGAACACTCAATTGCATAGAAAACTGACCTGAAAAGCTAAAAAAACCTCGACCTTTTAACCACAAAAAAATCACTCGAAATAGGGCTTGTGAGTATCCTTTTAAAATTCTCGTTGTTTCGGTGAAACGTTTAAAGTTATCCAGAACAGTGGCACAAAAAGTCCGACATCCAGAATAGGAGGGAAACGGGGGAGAGAGGGGTGTCGTCCGAGATCCAGAAATAAAAGCAGATATTAAGTTAAGCCGCGGCAGTAGTAAAGTAAATGCAAGAAAATCGTAAAAATACGATCCGGAGGCGCCGTAAAGAAAAGATTTTATTTTTATCCGAAAGCATAATGGAATTTGTCAGATTAAAGGTGTTTCCAGTTATTGGAAACCGTGTCGACGGCAAATTGGCTCTCGGAATGAAATAAAAAAAAAAGAATAAACGGGAACGAAAAATCGAACCGGGGCGAAACGCCTTTTTAAATACGCCCCGGGAAACTGGAGGTTCTTTTGGTGTGTGTGTGTGTGTATGTGTGTATAAACCATCGCATTTTCTAATAAATTTTAAGTACATAATTTCGCCACAGACAGAGGGCCCCGCTCGGGCTCTGTATTAAAACTTACATTATTAAAGAGACCTCCATAGGGAATATACGAGCAGTGAAACATGATACACACTGTGAAGTATTACTCAGTTTATAGCGGGTGGTTACTTAATTGGAGCTCAAAGATGTCTTGTGTATGATAACAAAGGGTGAATAATAACATATTACTTTAATATACTGTCAGGATATTACGCTAAACGTCATAAGGTAAGCCCGAGAATTAAGGTTTACCTATCAATTTCAGGCAGTGATAGTTCAGTTTTTCCAGGCAATCCAGGTTAGTTTTCACTTCTGTCTGCCACTCAGGTTCATTTGTGTCTGGATTAACCAGATATCGAAGCTTTCCAGACCATTTTGCCCAGGGAATTATTATTTTGTTAGGGAGTTGAGGTTGTAGCAAGGAGAGCACTTCTTTCTAGTTTTTTTTTCAGGCACTTAAAGCCATTTTTTACGTCTGTCCGCTCTGCATTTGACCCCATTCTGTGTTTGCCCAAATTATCTTTTCCAGTAAAGTTTTCTTATTAAGGTGAAGATGATTTTCCAGATAATGGAGGTCATTTTTTGGCTTTTACAGGCAGGTTTAGGCCATGGCCTCATTTCCCAGGCAATGTATTTCGTTCCCTTCAGGCAGTTGAGGTCATTTTAGGCAACTAAATTAATTTTTCATTACTGCCAAGAAGTTGAAACGGTTTTTTTCAGGGGAATTAGTCCTTTCAATCGCGAAAGTTATGAATTAATTTATTTTCAGGCAGTTGTCCAATGCGGTTTGCGTATTCTCCCATTATTTTAAGGCCATTCCTGATATATAATACTTTTGAAAAATTTAAATGAGACGGAGAAATTTTAAAAAACCGCGCCGTCGCAGTGACAGCTGTCGTTTGTCACGAAACTTCAACCTAAACGGACAGAAACACAGAAAACGTAATTAACATTCGACAGCCTTTCATGGAACCTCAAAACCACCACCAATGTATAAAGCAGGAAACGTTCATTTGCATTTCTTTTCATGCGCTTCTTTAAGTTATTCTATTCTTGGGTTTAAATATCTTAAAAGAAATTAAAAAATAACCTTCCAGGCAGTTGACCATAACCTCATGTCGCCTCATGGGTTATTAATATAGCCACAAGATGGCCTCTGACAGCTATCGTTCATCAAGAAATGTCAAATCAACGAAGGTATAGAGAATCATGACTCAAATGCCTAGAAGAAGTAAAAAATTCTTACAGGTCGTTGATTTATCCATTCATAACCTCATTTATTCGTTCGATAAATGAACAGAAGATTGATATGTGACAGCTGTCATAGGCCCTAAACGTTTCCCTTTTTAGACTTCTTGGTTTAACTTTTATGACACATGACAGGTGTCAAACGTTAATCTTGTGATCATTTACTGGACGAATAAATGAGGTTATATATGGATAAATAAACTGCCTGTAAGAAGTTTTGTATTTCTTCCAGGCATTTGAGTTTATTTAGTCACGGTGACTTTATCAATGCTTTATACTTTCGTGGTTTTGACATTTCTTGACCATCTTGTGGGTATATTAGTAAACTTTAAGGAGAAGTCTGGTTGGAAGGTTTTTTAAAATTTCTTCCTTATATATTTGAACACGAAAATTGAATGCAGATGAACGTCTCCGGCTTTATACCTTGGTGGTTTTGAGCTTCCATGACAGATAAACGCTGTCAAATGTCAACTGGGTTTCCAGCGTTTCATTCAGTTTAAGTTTCATGACAAACGACAGATGTCACTCCGAGGGCGCGTTGTTTGAAAATCCCTCCGTTCTATTTTAAATTTTCAAAAGCGATATAAGCGGCTTACTACTTAGGCAAAGTGGCTCAACTCTTAGCGAAATATTTCATTTTAATCAATTGGGAATAAACCGCCCCTTACGGGGGTTAAACTAATTTAACTTTACTAACAGTTAGCCGAGGATCTCTTAAAAAGTTTCTAGAGAGCTCTCGGGCCGAGTAAACCTCGACTTTTTTGCCCCCTTTGCCACCTTATTATAAACAAATTGCCGAGGAGCTGAATAATTTAAGGAAAATTCAATTATTTTAGAAGAAAATTTATCATAGGCGTGGCTCGTCCTAATATCGTAGGAATTGTATCTTTGTATAGTCGTAGCATTATTAACCTCGTTATTTTTCCCGCTTTTCCAAGAGTTTTACTTTTCTGGAAACGTTCTTTTGTCGAAACTTTCCAGAAAACTCTCCGGGGGAGGGAGGGAGGTCTATATGTATTTTTAGATTTCTATACACGGTTCAAAGTGGCAACAATAACATGCCAATTTGACTAACGAGTCAAAGTATCTTAGAGTTTTCTGGAATTTGGGATATTTATGGAAAAGTGAGAAGAAGTAACGGGTATAATGACGATAAACGTAATGAAACCAACCACAAAAAATGGCCTTTTATTATTATTATTGCTATTAAGATCTTTGGTTCTTGTCGCATCTGCTACATGTGGTAATATCCTGGAATTTGCCAGAATTTACGTACTTCTTTGACCCATCATTCTCCGGTGAAAAATATTTTCAATTCGCGTGAAATATTTCGTAAACTAAAAACAGGGGGGAAAAGGGGGTAACCTGCATGCATAATACAAGCGGTAACATGTATAGCGAGATAAAAGGGGGCGAAGGGGGGCCTGACTCAAACGTGGTGTGTAGTGGAGCTCCACAACATGCGCGTTTCCATTTATTTTCGTAATTTTCAAAAGAATGCCTGGCAAAGCACGAAATTAGGATGCCGGAATCCAAAACAAAGGGGAACAAGCTCTAATAAGAATCCGGCCCGGCCTCTCCGGAATGTTGAACTTGGAAGATTTTCGAGTTGGAAGCCTTAATATTTCGGTAATTATTTACCCGGTTGTTTTTCCAAAAGGAGGGGGCGGGTTTCGTTCATAAAGGGATGTCTGGAATATTCAATTGATTATTTTGTTTTCGTATCGTGTTTCCTTAAAGCAAACACCTGCGGTGTTTTCCTTTCCAGGTGGTTTTTTTTACCGGTTTCTGATTAAAAGCAAATTTGAACGGGACCTTTAGTTTGCCTTCGGGTGGCTTGTTTATCGAAAAACAGATCCAGGGGGTCTTTTCTTCATCCTGTTCTTTTGTATACCTTATTAGGCATAAAATGAATATAGGAGCTAAATTTAACCAAGTCGATCCAGGCTGCTCTGTTCCCTTCCTCCCACAGCTGCCTGTGCAAAAAACCTTGAAAACGATAAAATTAGAGAGAGTAGATAGACAGTTCGCATTTCCAAGCAACTAAAGTCATGATTTATTTCTTCCAGGCAGTTGAGGCAGCTTTCTTCATCTCTTAGAGATTTGGAAAAATATCTCAACTACATGGCAGCATTCACAAGTACCTGCCACCTTTTGTGACCAAAAAATGACCTCAACTGCCTATTTTTGCAAGCTCTCAACTGCCTCAGACAAAAGTTACATTTTCTGTGAAAGGAAAGCAAATTTCCAATTCTCGGCAATATTAAAAAAATAACTTCAGTAGCTTTGAACTGCCTGAAGGCAACGAAATAAGTTGCCTAGACGGAAGAACCCCTAAAATGCATTCAACTACCTGTTAGACAATAGAGGTTAGGAGCATTTCCAAATAAAGGCAACTTTGTTCTTTGTCCAGGCAATTGAGGTAATGTGAATGCTCTCAAAAATTACCTCAATTACCTGCCAGATCTACAATTCGACTTCAGTTGCTTGACAAATCTTAATTTATTCAATTTTCGGGTTCAAACATCTTGAAAAAAATTTAAAAATTCTTCCAGGCACTCGAGCATAAACTGATAAAATTTATTCTTTTTTGCTGTTCCAATATCATATATATAAAAATATAAAAAAATTTAAAAAAACCTTCCAGACAGTCGAGTATAACCTCACTTATCGTCATAGTTTAGCAGCCACAAGATGGCGCTATAGGAAATGTAGTAACTAAATAATTAATTGGATGTTTGACAACTGTTACTCGTCAAGAAATGTCAACATTACGAAAGTAAGAAACAATAAACAAACTCAAATGCCTGGAAGAAATTAAAAAATTCATATGAGCAGTTAATTTATCCATCCATAACCTCATTTATCTGCCCGGTAAATAAACACAAGATTCATATGTGACAGCTGTCATGCATCATAAATGTCAAACCAGGAAAGTCTAAAAGGGGAGATGTTCTCTTGCATTTGTATTCGTACACTGCCTGAATGTATTCAATTTTCGTGTTCAAATATCTGAAAGAAATTTAAAAAAAAACCTCCCAGGCAGTCGACTACAACCTAATAATAGTTTAGCAGCCACAAGATGGCGCTATGGGAAATGTAGTAATTAAATAATTAATTGGATGTTTGACAACTGTTACTCGTCAAGAAATGTCAACATTACGAAAGTAAGAAACAATAAATAAACTCAAATGCCTGGAAGAAATTAAAAAATTCATATAGGCAGTTAATTTATCCATCCATAACCTCATTTATCTGCCCGGTAAATAAACATAAGGTTGATATGTGACAGCTGTCATGCGTCATAAATGTCAAACCAGGAAGGTCTAAAAGGGGAGACGTTCACTTGCATTTCCATGCTTGAATTGAATACACTGCCTGAATGTATTCAATTTTTGGGTTCAAACAGCTGAAAGAAATTTAAAAACCTTTCAGGCAATCGAGCATAACCTCACTTCCCTCATTGGTTACTCATATAGTCACCAGATGGCACTCTGGGAAACGTGTGTAGTAATTGATTAAATATGTTGACGTTACCACGAAAGTATAAAGCCACCTTGACGCAATAAACCCAAGTACCTGGAATAAATAAAAAATTCTTGCAGGCAATTAATTTATCCATCCATAACTTCATTTATCCATTCGGTAAATGAACAGAAGATTGACGTTTGATAGCTGTCATATGTCTTAAACCAGGAAGGCCTAAAAGAAAAGAAGTACATGCAGGACGTGTCTTCCTGTACGGACCCGGGAATATTGATAAAACCTTCCTTTCCCCCCAAATTCTACCCGATGTTCTTTCATTATTTATTATACTTGCCCCGTTATAATGATATACTAGTTAAGCGATCCAATAAAAATAATTTATTTTCGTATTTCGAGTGGTCGGAGGGGGGGGAGGCCCTCGGCTCGCGATGGGAACTTTTATGTTTCCAATATTTCTTTGTTTCCGGGGTCGTTATAATGGTAACGGTTGCCCGAGCGGCCGAGGAATCATAAATTCCGGAGTCCCGATAACCCGGACTCGGCGCCCCCGTTTGACCCTCCGTAGTCCCGGATTTTCCCGACGTTCCGCCGTACTTTACAGCGTTTCAAAGGAGTTTTCATACATTGATCATATAACCGACGAGGGCCCTGCGAGTTTTTTTTTAAATTTATCACCTTTCAACGCGATCCTGTTAACGATTATGACGTTTATATGTAAGGGTTTTCCGATTTAAATAGATAAAATATTGATCCAACCCTGTATATACTTTCTGGACACCTGTCGTTTGTCAAGAAACTTCTAAAGTCGTTACAGAAATAAGAAGTTACTTCCAGGCAGTTGAAGCTTTCATCCATCCTACCATCCATAACCTCATTTATAAGAATTTTTAGTTACTACAACGTCAACAGATGGCGCACTGAACATCGAAAAATTCTAATGACATTTGACAGCTCGTCAGTCACGTGTCCAAGGTTTAAAGTGAGAGACATACATGCAAGTTTTGAATCCATAAACGATGATCCCAAACGAAACTTTATTTTTATAACGCCGCCCTTTCGTGCGACTGGGGGGCAAAGAGGGCGACGACCGCCCGGCCCCAGTCAGAACTCTCTCACAATTTCCGGTGTTTCCCCCCGGGGACCGGAAGTCACGTACGACGCTGAATGGGGAGGTCGTTCCGCGAACACCGTATTAAAATTTAAATGTTTAAAACGATTACGACTGTGGCGTCCGTCTTTTTTGATTATTTATGGATAAATTGATTTTTTTTAAAGTGTTTATCACCCTGTATTTGACCCTAAACGGCCCAAAGGGAGGCCCTTTAATTTCATACTTTAAATTAGCTTTTTATCATGAGGAGCATACAAGAGCGTTTTGACGACGGAGGCAGAACAATCCGTCATCCCCATATGCCCCGTTCCCTATCCAGAAATTCCTCTTTTTTGGTTTTCCTGGCATAAACACACTCCGGATCGCGTTATGGCGGTCGGCTAAAAGGGTCCTGCGATATCCAGAGGCCCTTGTTTTCCGGGATTTTTTTTATTATGTCCTCAACATGCACCGCCGATGTGTGTTACTTAGCAAAGAGGCTTTTTGAGAGGGGTTTGACGCTTTGCTGGTTATTTCCAGATTTTTCCTCCTCGAGGACTTTTAGGGTAAAATGTTGATTGAGCTTTTGGTCGGTTCAGTTTGGCGTTTGCACTGGAAAAACCGGTTTGCGAACAAGTTGAATCTCAGACCTTTACGACTTATGAATTTTGGCATGTCAGTTATCGAGATCTCGGGAACTATAAGCGGTACAATTTTCTGGATGGCTTCATTGGATTCAGAAAGATAAGAGTATGCAAGAACCGATGGAACTAAGAACGGAGACTCAATAGTTTTTTCGTAATCGATTGTTAAAGTTGAGGAGTTTGAAAATTCCTCGATCAGCGTCATTCAAGTTGTGTAAGATAGAGAAAATTTGAATTTTTGAATTGGTTCTTAAATATCAACTCTTAAGTAGTATATGCAGTGAATCAAGCATATGACAATCAATTTTAAGCCAAAAAAACATGTGTATAAAAACAACCGTTACAACATTTTCCACTCACCTCCCCATTTCGTGTGTGCGGTTAGAAGGTTTCCATGATCCCCGTGAGAACTACTGCTCTACGCTCCCTTTCTCCCATTACTTCCATTAGGTTATTTTAATGACAGAATCTGTTTATGTTAGGCTTAGACTTTACCTTCCTCCGTTCGCTAGTCTACGAAAATCATTAATTATGCAGAGAAATTAGTAATTTTCTTAATGTGCCTCCCCGTTTCGCGTAGAACACATAATTTTGGTTTTCATTGTTTCCGAGTCGGTAGTTTTGTTACATTAATTGTCTCTCGTAGGGAAATCTGATGCATTACTTATATTACCGTTTACATTTCGGGCGTTTCTCCCCTCCGGTTCACCTGAAATTCTATATTTTCCTCCCTTAAATATTTACAGCAGACGAGTTTAATTAATTTCCCAAATATCCCATTGCGACCCTGTTGTTACACAGGGGCCCATTAAGGACCATAATATAACGAAAAAAAAATTAAGAGAATTGCCTTGCTACATTGTTGCCTCTTTCCTGTGGCCCCAAAGAGATAAAAATGAAAAATTACCTGAATATGGAAACCCTTCGGGGTGGAAGCGTAAACCGGCCACAGTTCACGAGTTGAATACTAAAAAAGAAACCTTTTTTTTTAAATAAATTGTTTACCTAAAAAAACAGCGATTTTATTACGTTAGCAGTGAATAAATAACAGGCTTTACGACCATTTTCTATGGCAGTGACCTATATTTGTTACAAAATCACCAAAACCGATGCTTTACTCTCATTATTTTCAGATTTATTACAACTGTTCCTCAACAATTGTTCCTTTTAACTGTTGTCTTGTTTCTTAATTTTCTCTTCTTGTTTCCTTACGTTAATAATTCTTTTAATTTTTTTTGCAAAAATGCTTCTATCTATTCCAGGGTTTCATTTAAGGGCACTTCAGTTGTCCAAAACCACCCTAAGCGACCCTTTACTACCAATATTCTCATATTTATCACATTGGTCCAGGGTTTTTAGAAGTCATTTTTTGGGACTCAAATCCGATGCTAATAAATATGGCCGGTGAGGTGTTGTTTGAGAAATTAACCTTTTTTTTTAAATAAATTGTTTACCTAAAAAACAGCGATTTTATTACTTTAATAGTAAATAAATATTAGGCTTTACGACCATTTTCTGTGGCAGTGACCTATATTTGTTACAAAATCGCCAAAAGCGACACTTTACTCTCATTATTTTCAGATTTATTACAACTGTTCCTTAACAATTGTTCCTTTTAACTGTTGTCTTGTTTCTTAATTTTCTCTTCTTATTTCCTTACGTTAATAATTCTTTTAATTTTTTTTGCAAAAATGCTTCTATCTATTCCAGGGTTTCTTTCAAGGGCACTCCAGTTATCCAAAACCACCCTAAGCGACGCTTTACTACCAATTTTCTCATATTTATCACATTGTCCAGGGTTTTAGAGGACATTTTTTGGGACTCATATCCGATGGTAATAAATCTGGCCGGTAAGGTGGTTGTTTGAGTAAGTAAATGTATATTCGTGTCCGCCCTCCTAATCTTAAGCAAACTTATGCGATAAATTACGGAATATTTGCTAAGCTATTAACCCCGTTGACTCTTAAATCTATAATATGGAAACCCTTCGGGGTGGAAGCGTAAACGGGCCACAGTTCACGTGTTGAATACGGTAGTATGTCAGAGAAATTAACTTTTCTTTTTTTAAATAAATTGCTTACCTAAAAAACAGCGATTTTATTACGTTAATAGTGAATAAATATTAGGCTTTACGACCATTTTCTGTGGTAGTGGCCTATATTTGTTACAAAATCGCCAAAAGCGACACTTTACTCTCATTATTTTTAGATTTATTACAACTGTTCCTCAACAATTGTTGCTTTTAACTGTTGTCTTGCTTCTTAATTTTCTCTCCTTGTTTCCTTACTTTCATAATTCTTTAAATTTTTTTTGCAAAAATGCTTCTATCTGTTCCAGGGTTTTTTTCAAGGGCACTCAACCACCCTAAGCGACCCTTCACTACCAATATTCTCATATTTATCACATTTGTCCAGGGTTTTAGAGGACATTTTTTGGGACTCAAATCCGATGGTAATAAATCTGGCCGGTAAGGTGGTTGTTTGAGTAAGTAAATGTATATTCGTGTCCGCCCTCCTAATCTTAAGCAAACTTATGCGATAAATTACGGAATATTTGCTAAGCTATTAACCCCGTTGACTTTTAAATCCCCTTTCGGCTACGAACTGGGGTTTCTCTCCCTCTATTAAACTGTACATTATTAAACGGGTTTCGAGAGGTTTCTCCATTTGAATCTCGGATTGGGATTTTTAGTCTACTGTTGGGTTACTGTTTGTCCGGGAAAGATTATCCTGAAGAAAAACTCCGAGGGTCACAATAGTAAATAATTAGCAGCGGAAAAGGACGCCAGAAATAAAAGCGTTATTACCAGGATAATCCCGGGGCAATTAGAAACACACATGTACGCTTTTAGCGTGCTGTTTACCCAAGGTTAGCTTCCGGTTACTATGAAATTTTCCGCCCTACGTATATCCGGTATCCGGGAGAGAGATGTGTCTATTCCTGACACCAGACCTGATATGGGGATTACGGGGATAAGCCGCCCCGCGTGCCGTGTATCCCGAAGTCAATTTCGCAAGGGTGTAGGGTATTAGGTGCATTTAACTTTAATGTATTGAAAAGGTCCCACTTTTGTGTTTCAATTTGCTTCTTTCGCGCTGTTGTAGTTGTTCACCCTTAAGTAAACTGGGAGCTTCTTTACACGTACATCATTTATTTCGAGACCTTCGAAACCAAATTGCGCTTTTTATGTAGAAACTCGCGTACCTAATCGTCGTTCACGTCGATGGCTGCCAATTCAATTTAAATCCTCGCTTCAAAAAAAAAAGAAAAAAGAAAAACGCGCATTTCGCTGTCCAAACGCTAAAACTTATCCGCACACGACCAATTATTGGTCCCTGTTTATCCACAAACGATTCAATACTCTCGACCCTATTTTTTTCCCTTTCTTCCTGATGGCTTTCCACGTCAATTAAAAACGTTTGTTTGTTTTAATTAGGAAAACACAGGCGCATTTGCATATAGCCGCCGTTGCATTGACCCCCCTTGTTTCGGAAAATTGTTTGTTTTCTTTTTTTTGAGTAGCCTTATAGAGCGCGAAAGCGAGAGAGCAACGTACCAACCCCACCTCTCACCATAAAATTCAATTTTATTTCGGATTTCTTATATTATAATCTTTCAATAACTTTGTGGTGAAAAAACTGTGGCGCCATCTGTAAGGAGGTTCAAAATTCATACATTAGATGACGCCAGTGGCTCAAGTTTCCTTGAGCGACTATGGCAAGAGAAACAGGTTTCAAAAAGGAAAAAGTCCGATATTTCCCGAATTATAATTAGGAGCATTTTGGATATTTACCAGCATATGTAGTGTATAATTTTCCCGAAAATATGCTTTTTGTTTTATAAAAATGCTTGTATTAGTTTTTTAGATATTGTATTCTGAAGTGAGCGGTCTCTTTGAAGAGCAAATATGATTTTTGGGCACCACCACCTAAAAAGTCGGATATTTCTTGAAATATTACTTGTACACGTTTGGACCTTAAATAACATTCGTACACCATGCTTTCCTTAATATTCTGCTGTTTATTTCATAAGAATATTCTTACAAGTTTTTGAGATTTTTTATTCTGAAGTGAGTGGTCACCTCGAGGAGCAAATATGATTCTTGAGCACCACCACGTAAAAAGTCGGATATTTCTGAAGTTACTATTTGAAGATGTTTGCACCTTGAACAACATTTATACAACATGCTTCCCTTAACATTATTCTTTTTATTTTAGACGAATATTCCCACAAGTTTTTGAGATTTTTCATTCTGAAGTGAGTGGCCACCTTGAGGAGAAAACATGATTTTTGGGCACCACCACCTAAAAAGTGGGATATTTCCGAAACTACTATCTGAACCTATTTGGACCTTAAGTAACATTTATAAAGCATGCTTCCCTAAGTATTATACTTCTAATTCCCCAACAATATTCCCATAAGTTATTGAGATTTTCCCTTCTAAATTGAAAAACACCTGAGGCATATGATCTTAATTTGCCCCGAATTTATTAACAAAATAAAGACATCCAAACCTAAAAGGAAATATGGATTTCGACATGCGTAGCGCCACTTACGTCATGAAACGTGAAAGTCATAAAAAAACGGCGACGTAAAGAACATAAGCACCCTTGAAAATTTGAATACCATTTCCACTAAATATAAAAAATATACAAAACACCTTGAGTCGTATAAATGAGTTAGATCGTCGTAAAGAGGTTATGCCTACGTGCAGGCATGGAAGAAAAACCCATTTATGGGGGAGATAAAACGCGGATAAAGGCTGCACCAGACGTCAACAATTATTTATCTGTCCCGGATCGAAGAGGACATTTCCCTATATATTTTATTTGTTCCCTCAAGACAAATACAAATACCACTCGGGCCAATTGTCCGTCAGACGAACTGACGAAACGAATTTTCTTACTATTGCCTTTAAGGGCGAAAATCCCCCCTTCTCCCTCTTGCTTCCCTTTGGAGTAAATTGGTTTTTCCTTGAGCAGATTATCAAACTTACCAATAGTGATAAAACGGCGTTCCTCCGAAGGGCTTTATCTGGAAATAAACAGAATAAACATTAATTGGGGTGAATTAGGGTGGTTGCAGTGCAGCCAACCACCGCTCGTACATAACTGAATTTTAATACGAAAAGTTTCTGACACAGTTTGTGAACAGTTTGCACAAAGACTGCGAGAGGTATTAGGAAAATATATCGGGGAAAACTGGGTAGCAGAGCCACTAGAGCTCCGCTTGGAGTAATAAGGGCCCTTCGGTAACCTGGGCCCGAATTATTTGGAGTTTTCCAACTTTTTTCTCAGTTTATTTTTGAATTTCATTTGTTTGTTGAGTTGCATAATGAAATTTCTTAATAAATTATTGTGGGTGTGGCAGACTATTAAACTTGAACGGTTGAGGAAATAAATTTATGAATAAAAAATGCCATAAAACGGACGGAGAACTGAACGGTCTCCGCACCCATTACTCTATTGGTTTACAAATAAAGATTTCAACTTCACGAACATTTACCAAACCCTATTTCGTCTCTTAAGTGGGGCAATTTTTCCATAGGTCGACCTTGGTGCGAGGCGACGCCCGCCACCACAAATTCGCCACTTTTTCCTTTGCCCGTTATTTCCAGGAGGTCGCTTTAAGTCAAATGGCCCGACATACATAAAAAAAAACAACAAAGAGAAAAATAGTTATACGTACGTAAAAAAAAAAAGAAAAAACCTTTTTATTACGGTACACGCGACTGGAAACCATTAACGGGGGGTCGTTTTTTGTTTTATTTATTTTTAATTTTAACTTCGATAATTATCTTTGTATATGAGTTTGTACACAAGCAACCCCCTTGTTTCCTTTTAAAAATCACACAGGATATGTAATTTTAGAAGTCCGTTTAATTTCGGAAGTTTATTTATAAATAAAAGCGCCCCCGAGGCGCGTTTTGATTACGTGTTTAAATGTTCGGATGCATGGCATTTTGTATTTTTCAGGGCTATAAAGGGAACGTGTGTTATAAGATAGTAGTCATTATTATTTTTAATTGTTGGGGTACAATCGAACCTAGTTTAAAGACTTAGATGGGCATATTCCGGTAACTATCGACCTTGTTCCAGGGTAAAACGGTTTATTTTCAGTTACTACCGCACCTCATGTTTCCATTATGTCCTGGATCGCCTTGAAATATCACGTTTCTTACTTAACTATTTCGTCTGCAGACCATAAAAATTATTTTATTAGGATGGTCTATGATACTTGGCCTTGAGAGTGGTTATTGTCTAAAAAATAGGTTTTATCTGGAAGAAACATATGCAACTGCCTGGAAAACCAGTTTCCAATTGCCTCCATGACCTGAAATCGCACTTTTCTTATTCCAAACGTAATTCTTGATGCACCTTGGCACCTCTAAACTCAAAAAATCAATGTTCTGATAGGCCTTGGCTACTATCTTTCGAGACGTTTTAAAGGCCTGTGACTAGCTCAAAAAGAAAGTTGGCCTCATTAAAATACTGAAGGGTAATACGCTTGCAAAATGAGAGACTTTATTTTATTATGATCGTTCATGAATCTTAGCCTTCACAGAGCTTATTTTGTAAAAAAAATGATTTTATCTGGCAAAATCAGAGGCAACCGCCTGGAAAACTAGTTTTCAATAACCCCTTTAACCTGAAATCGCGTTTTTCTTACTCAGACCGTAATTCTTGATGCACCTGGACCTTTCTAACCTAAAAAAATACAACGTTTTGATACGGCCTTGGCTACTATCTTTCGTGATTTTTCAAAGGCCTGTGACTAGGTCAAAAATAAAGTTGGCTACATTCAAATTTTGAACGTTTTTCACGTATTACGCCTGCAAGACGAGAGACACCATTTTATTGCGATCTTCCTTAACAGTAATGATTGTGATTTAAAAAAGGGTTTTATCTGAAAAAAATAGATGCAACTGCCTAGAAAACCAGTTTTCAATTACCCCCTTAACTTGAAATCTTACTTTTCTTACTCAGAGAGTAATTCTTGATGCACCTGGGTACCTCTAACCTCAAACGTCTTTTGGGACGTTTCAAAGGCTTGCGACTAGCTCAAAAAGAAATTTCAGAAGCTTTATTAAAATTCCAAACGTTTTTCACGCGTCTACAATTGAAATGATTAATAATAATTACGATAACTGTGTGTTAATTTGAGTAGCCCTTTCGCAAAATTTATATTTTCGAACGTCCGAGCGTGAAATTTCAATAATAACAATAATAATAATAATTGTATTTTAGTCGAGAAACAATGAAATTTTAAATCCTAACTGGATGGGAGAGGGTGAGGGGTCGAGCAAATTATTCGACATGCACCGGAGGCCCGCGAAAATTTGAATTTTTTCCAAATGGCGCATTATTATTAGTATTATTATTATTATTATTATTATGACGGGAATAAATATTTATGCCGAGCAACAAAATAAAATATTAATTTTCAATGAAATCCTAATTTGTTAATTTGCATCGGGCCGAATATTTGGAGGGGCGCAATTTCCAATCAATTCAATCGGAAAATCAGTTTATTTTGCCAAACCGGTTTTTTTTATTTAAAAATAACAATCGCAATTACGCTGGGGCATATTTTTTCTCGTTTAAAGGAGGGATATGGCGTTCTTCGTCCGCAATTGCGTTTTATAATTTATTTTTGTCGCGTATAGAAGAGACAGCAATTTATATCGCATTTAAGCGCGAAAGTCCAATTTTTTTTTGCCGCCATATTATAGCGCTAAATTAGTTTTCGGCGGCGTTTTGTTCTTGCAGTATTTGCTGGATGTCGTATTGCGTGCCGGTCCGTTTCGTCGCGTGAAAAACGGCCGGGAAACGTGTATTTAAATGAGCCGAGAATGATAAATCAAAAGTTTATGCCCCCAAGAATTTTAATCAATCGTTTTTAGTCCCATTGCGCACATTGTGCTAAATTCAGGTAGGTTGGGGGCCCCTTTGATAGGGCTCAAACTATTCAAAAGCCCTCCCTCATTCGCTAATAAGCCGTCCCGCGTCACACCAAGCAGAAACTCCCACTAAAACTTTAAAACGAAACTCGCGAGCTTTAATCAGGGCCTCCGTATCTCCGTAATTAACGGAGAAGAGAACGTACGCAGTGAACTCTTGTTATAACGTGGGACTTCAAAGTGGATGCATGTCATTTTCCACGTATCGAACCCTCATTTGTCTGTTTGTTACGTGGCAAATATTGCAGCAGCAGACGAGCGCTGTGTGCATCCGAAGGGAAACTTTCGAAAAAACAATTTTATTCAAGGAAATATTATCGGATATCAAAGTTTTCCGAAAATTGGGTAGTTAGGCAACCAGATGTAGGTAGCGACTAAAGCGCAGTGGTTTGCGCGCAGGCCACGTCTTCTCAACACTTGACGCCCTCTACACTGCAAACGGCGTTGCTGGTTTTGGCGGTTAATTTAAAATTTCAGGCAGTTTTTAGAGGTTCTAAGAGGTTCAAATTTAAATAAACAATTTTGTTATTTTGAATATATATTTGCTGCAAAAACATTGTTTTTTATCAACACAATCCGTACCCCCCCACCCACCCCAAACTTTTGCCCAGTAAGAAATTCTTTTGAAAAATCACCGTTTTTTGTCCATAATATCCAATCTAATTGCACTCTTTTTGTATTAAATATTTTTTAATATACATATATATAATTATATCAAATTTATTTAAATAAACGATGTTATTAGGTTAGATATTAACGACGAAACCAATGATTTTTGAAACCAATTTCTTACTGGTAAGTTGTGTGGGGTGGGTGGGAGGGTAAGGGTAGGGTTAATGAAAAACTTTTTTCTCGCAAATAAGTGGAAATTAATTTTTTTAAGATAAGTTAAATTAAAAAAAAATATAGCTAAGCTAATTTTGAGTTGAGACTAAAAAAACATGCAATTTTTAATCAAGTAATATTCATTTAATATGAAATGGACGTCTGCCTGGAAGATTCCTTATCTTTTTGATGGTGTTGCCTCCTTGTACTCCTATCTCCTTCCAAGTGCCTTTACTTGTGACGGGTTTTTCCGAGTTTTTTATCACCTACGTCCAGAGATCGTTATCAACGTTTGTTTCGTCACCATCCCCCTGCTTCCCCCCCGCTTACTGGCGTGCAAACCCGATGAATAATAAAAACGACGACGCCTCTTTATACCACAGAACCGGAGTCCCATTCTGGCTTTTTTTATGGGCTCCCCGCATAAAATGCCAGCCATCGCTGTTTATAACTCAGGCCCTAATGTTTCTTTTCCGGAAGAGCGCTCGTATAAATATATCCTTAAGATATTGTCGTATATTTTCCATGGTTGTTTATTTTCCAGGATGGTGGTGGTGGGGTTGTATGAGTCAACCTTTTCCTGATTTTTATCTGAATAGGCCGGGCTATCCAGTTTTTCCAGCATGGCATAACAAGCATCCGGCCTAACGCGAGAGGCACAAAAGTCTTTAATTGCAAAACTGTTTCTGCACAGCATCACCGTTTGATATGCTAATGCTTATGTACATTGTTGTTTTCTCTCCAGTTCGTATAGATGCCGCCCCGAGCCGGCTGCATTGAATTTTCTAATTCTAATCATTGCGCCCCGGGCGCTTTCCTTATTTTCCTTCATTTTCTTAAAATTACTCTTTCATAATGTTCTCGCGATGTATATAGGAACAATATGCATATTTAAATTACGCTTCGAGACGTCTCATCTGCATCTGCCTGTTTGATTATCCCTTTCTTGCATCGCGTCGCTTCCATAATAAACTCCGTTATATTTGGATGGCAGTTTTGGGCAAAAATCGAAAAAATGTTAGTAACTTTTTATTATTTGGTTTTGGGGAAAATGTGTAAAATAGTTTTTGGTTTAGGCTTGAAAAATGAATCGAGTGAAAAAAGAAAAAATATTAAATTTTGCAGACATTTTGAGAAAACGGACTTTATTGGATTAGAGGTTTTCGTGATTTTCTCCCACTGCATGAAAAATAGCATGAAACTTTCTTTTTCTAGAGCTAGCGTTTTTTATTCTAAACAAGTTTTATTTAAATAATTTTTTATTAGAGGATTAGAGGTTTTCGTGATTTTCTCCCACTGCATGAAAAATAGCATGAAACTTTCTTTTTCTAGAGCTAGCGTTTTTTATTCTAAACAAGTTTTATTTAAATAATTTTTTTGTCAGACCCATTGATTTTCTACAAAAAAAATAAAATTGTATTAAAAAAAAATCCTAGGAGTATCCCTTTACTTCTCTGCAATACAAGTGTTATGGGAACTTCGCTTTTTTTGATATTATTATTGGAAATAAAGAATTTTAGTATTTAAGTTTTTTGTTTGGATTTTTATGAGTAATGTATAGCAAAAAATTTTTTTTTATTTGGCCAACTTTTCCAAATTTTCTAAATTGCAGGTCATCTTTTGCTAAAAACAAAAAATCCTTAATAACTCCTTCCCGGTTCATTTTTGGAAAAAATATATAAAATATTTTTTAGCTTACGCTTAAAAAAGACATCGATTTCAAAAATAGAAATTATAAAATTTTTCATAGATTTTGAGAAAATTAAACTTTTTTGATTTAAGGTTTTTTTAGATTTTCTCCCACTGTATGGCAAATAAAATTAAAATTTTGTTTTATAAAGATAGTCCTTATTATTCCAAACAACTTTTATTTAAATGATTTTTTTCTTAAGACCATAGATTTTTTGTAAAAAATTAAAATGTGATTTTTAGTAAATTTTCATGGCTATACCCCCGTCAATTGTTGGCCAAAAAATTTGAATTTTTTTTTTTGGTGTTTTTTCAATTTTTATTTACAGTTTTGGTCCTGTTTTAGTATTCAGTAGAGAAAATTAAAAAAATCGACTCCAGTGAGCTTTTAAACATTTTTCAACATTTCTATAATCGGTTCTTATGGGGAGTAAATTTAAAATTTTTTTCCTGGTTTTGCTATGAGAAGTAGAGAGTTTTGCTATAAGAGTTTTTTCATTGCCTACTTATGCCCAATATATAGCAAAAAGAAATTTTTTAATCGGATAACTTTTAAAAATTTTCAATTTTTCCAGCGATTTTTTTATCAGAAACCAAAAATCCCCAATAACTTCTTCCCGGTTCGTTTTTGGAAAAAATATGTAAAATATTTTTTTGCTTAGGCTTGAAACAGACATCGATTCCAAAAATAAAAATTATTAAATTTCCCATAAATTTTGAGAAAATTGCATTTTTTTGATTTGGAGTTTTTCTAGATTTTCTCCCACTGTATGGAAAATAAAATTAAAATTTCTTTTTATAAAGATAGTCCTTATTATTCCAAACAACTTTTATTTAAATGATTTTTTTCTTAAGGCCATAGATTTTTTGTAAAAAATTAAAATGTGTTTTTTAGAAAATTTTCATGGCTATAACCTCGTCAATTTTTGGCCAAAAAATTTGAATTTTCTTTTGGCTTTTTTTTTATTTTAATTTATAGTTTTGGGCTTGTTTTAGTATCTAGTGGAGAAAATTCTTTAAAAATCGATCCCAGTGAGCTTTGAAAAAAAATCAAAATTTCTGTACCACAGATTCTTATGGGGATTACATTTAAAAAAATTTTTCCTGGTTTTCCTATGAAAAATAGAGACTTTTGGTATAAGAGTTTTTTTATTGTCTAATTATGCCTTATATGTAGCAAAAAAAAAAATTCAATCGGACGAGTTTTTCAAATTTTAGGTTTTCCCAGTGATTTTTTGCCAAAAATCAAAAATTCCCAATAACTTCGTCCTGGCTCGTTTTTGAAAAAAAATTATATTACGCTTTTTTCTTTACGCTTAAAAAATACATCGATTTCAAAAATTAAAAAAAAAATAATTTCCCATACATTCCGAGAAAATTGAATTTTTTTGATTCGGAGTTTTTCTAGATTCTCTCCCGCCGTATGGGAAATAAAATAAAAAATTCTTTTTGTAAGGGTAGTCCTTATTATTCTAAACAACTTTTATAGAAAAACTTTTTTTCGTAAGCCAACAGATTTCTTAGAAAAAATTAAAATGCGGTTTTTTGAAATATTTTATGGCCCTACCTCTATCAATTTTGGACCAAAAAATTTGATTTTTTTTAACCGTTTTTTTCTATTTAAGTTTACAGTTTTGGGCCTGGTTTAGTGTGCAATTTGTACATTCTGAAAAATTCAACTCCAGTGAGCTTTGGAAAATTTTTCAAAAATTCATAACACAGGTTCTTATGGAGAGGTTTTTCTTTTTTCCTGGCCTTCCTATGGAAAAGGCACCATTTTCCCATTGCCCTTTCACGCTCAATATATAGTAAAAGCCTTTTTGAAAATGTTCATGGGTATTTTTGCCCTAATAAAAGAAAAAAAAGTTTAAAACGACTCGGGGTGGCGGCAGTTAAGCATAATTTATTTCCCGGGTATTTTTACGGGCCCAAATGGCTCCTGAGTTTGACAGCCGGTAGGGGGGGGGGGAGGAGAGAGAGCACTAAAGCAAACCGTATCTTAATAAATCTGCCCTTTAAATAAGTTGAAAACGACCGTATATTTTTCATTTTCGGTTTTTTTCTTTAATGGTGACAAAAGCAGCCCTCGGTCGTATTACAGTGGGATGAATATCAATGTTCAGAACATCCTGGAAATGTCTAGCTGAAGGTTTATTTTTTCGGGCATGGCTTTCCCTACTTATTATGAAATTTATGGGATGGCATTTCACCGGTGAGGAGGGGAAAACCCCATTACAGTCCGTTGAAACAAACACTTAAGGTGAAGGCAATTTTTCCCGTGGAATAAAAACATATTTTCGGCTTTCCCGCTTGATAAAGCGTTCCCGTCACGCCACGCGAACTAAAATGTGACATTGCGGTGATTAATGCGCGAATTAACATCGACCTGTCGATGGAATTTAGTCCGAAAAACCCAGTTTTTCCCTACAATAACACTTTAACCGTGATAAAATTGTAAATTTCCTTCCAGGAACGTCGTTGCCGTATCTCCTCTAACTCTTGGGCGCGCCCCCCCGGGTCCCATAAAACTCCCGAAATTTATTATAGGCCCCGAACATAACCGGGATATAAAGGTACAAAAACCCGGGATTAACTTTTTCAAGGTGATGGGCCCTTTTGTATAATTTTCAGGTCGCTATCTCTCATCCCCCCATTCCAGAGTTTCCCCCGAAGTATTTTCTTAATCGTTTCACTCCGTATATTCGCGTCAATATAATATACACATAGGCCATTGTCCGCGATTTATGCGAAACTAATGGAACAAGATAATGCCGAAATAAGCCTCATGGAAACAGTTAATATCCACGATTACGAATTTGGATTTGGCATTAGCGGTTTTTCGGGCCTCCCTTCGATCCCCTCTCACCCGTTTACTCTGTTGTTGATGTTGTTGCTCCTGCTGCTCCATTATTAAATTTGAAAACCCGCACACGGTATAAATGTTTTGTTCCAGAGTTAATTAAAGTTCGGGAGGGCTACGATTATTTTTGCTTCGGTTTTCATAGTCCAGGCACGCCTTGATTCTTCTTAAAATTTCACTTTTCTGAATTAATTAAACACATTAAAGACTTGAAGCATTATTTCGTAGCGGTCGTTAAGGATTCATGAGTCTCAGATGAGTTTAAAGGTCGAAAAGTGGGTAAAAAGTGCATTTTTTAGGCTTCTACTTCATTTCATAGTCCAGGCACGCCTTGAATCATCTTAAAGGTTTACTTCTCTTAAGTAATTAGACCCACTACAGACGTGAAGAATCATTTTGTGACGATCGTCAAAGATCATGGTTCTTAGATGGATTTTAAGGTTCAAAGGTGGGTGAAAAATGCATTTCTTAGGTTTCTACCGCATTTCATCATCTAAGTACGCCTTGAATCATCTTAAAATGCAACCTTTTCTAAGTAATTAGACCCACTAGAGACGTAAAGCATAACTTCGTAGCGATCGTCAAGGATTCAAGGGTCTCAGATGGGTTTACAAGACAAAAAGTGGGTAAAAGGTGCATTTTTTTGGTTTCTACCGCATTGCATGGTCCAGGCACGCCTTGAATCATTATGAAATATCACTTTTCTTAAGTAATTAGACCCACTAGAGACGTGAAGCATAATTTCGTAGCGATCGTCAAAGATTCAAGGGTCTCAAATGGGTTTAAAAGTCAAAAAGTGGGTAAATAGTCATTTTTTTCGGCTCCTACCTCATTTCATGGTCCAGGCATGCCTTGAATCATCTTAAAATGTCACTCTTCTTAAGTAATTAAATTCACTAGAGACGTATCATCAATTGACAATCATTTCGTAGCGATCGTCAAAGATTCATGGGTCTCAGATGGGTTTGAAGGTCAAAAAGTGTGTAAAAAGTGCATTTTTTAGGTTTCTACCGCATTTCATCATCTAGGTACGCCTTAAATCATCTTAAAATGTCACTTTTTCTAAGTAATTAGACCCACTAGAGACGTAAAGCATTATTTTGTAGCGATCGTCAAAGATTCATGGGTCTCAGATGAGTTTAAAGGTCGAAAAGTGGGTAAAATTGCATTTTTTCGGTTTCTATCGCTTTTGATGGCCCATGAACACCTTGAATCATATTGAAATTTCACTTTTCTTCAGTAGTTAGACCCACTAGAGGCGTGAAGCATATTTTCATTGCGATCGTCAAATATTAATGGGTCTCAGATGGTTTTAAAAGTCAAAAAGTGGGTAAATAGTGATTTTTTTGGTTTCTACCGCATTGCATGGTCCAGGCACGCCTTGAACCATTATGAAATATCACTTTTCTTAAGTAAGTAGATCCACTAGAGACATAAAGCATAATTTCCTAGCGATCGTCAAGGATTCAAGGGTCTCAGATGGGTTTACAAGACAAAAAGTGGATAAAAGGTGCATTTTTTTGGTTTCTACCGCATTGCATGGTCCAGGCACGCCTTGAATCATTATGAAATATCATTTTTCTTAAGTAATTAAATTCACTAGAGACGTGTCATCAATTGTCAATCATTTCGTAGCGATCGTCAAAGATTCATGGGTCTCAAATGAGTTTAAAGGTCGAAAAGTGGGTAAAAAGTGCATTTTTTAGGTTTCTACCGCATTTCATGGTCCAGCCACGCCTTGAATCATCTTAAAATTTCACTTTTCTTTAATAATTAGACCCACTAGAGACGTGACGCATAATTTCGTAGCGATCGTCAAGGATTTAAGGGTCTCAGATGGGTTTAAAAGTCAAAAAGTGAGTAAATAGTGATTTTTTTGGTTTCTACCTCATTTCATGGTCCAGGCATGCCTTGAATCATCTTGAAATGTTACTCTTATTAGGTAATTAAATCCACTAGAGACGTGAGGCATCATTTCGTAGCGATCCCTTTCTGTTCTTCTATAGGACCATAATAAACGTCTTCGTCCAGGAAGTTTCTTATCCCTAAAAACTGAATAAATCAGCAATAATTTCTTCTCCTCTTACTTCCACCTTTGCTTCTGCAGCAGTAGCTGCAGAAGCATTCTTCTACCTCTTCCTCTTGAAGTCTCTTCTAGTCTAGGAAACAACACCTGTGGTTTCCTAAAGCGACTTCTATCCACCTTCCAGACGTTCCAATTGCTTTAAGGCTTCAGCAAGACATACCTGACAATCTTCTGAATAACCCTTTCTGTCCTTGCAGCACTCTAATATACGTTTTCTTCCAGTAGTTTCTTGTCCTTAAAAAGTGGATGGATTAGCAATAAATTATTTTTCTTCTTTAATTACTCCCACCTCTGCACCTGTAGCTACGGCTTGGGCATCTTCTTCTTGAAGTCTTTTATTTTCTTTGGACAATATCCTGAATGTGAGAACGTTACAAGAGGAGGTTTAATTTTTGTTCATATTGGACTTTCTCTCTCTATGGATTTTCTCTCATATTGGACTCTATTTGCTCATGTACTATAAATCATCCTGAGAGGGGCCTAATAAATATTTTCTCCAAGGCAGTTGCCTATTTCTTTAAAAGACTTTAACGCTCTCGTCCAGGGGCCGTATTTTCGAAACCATGCGAGAATCTTCGAATGCGAACAAAGTCGAGCGGCAAAATTCGCACACGAATTAAAAAGTGCATTTTTGAACAGCATTCGATATTTCATTCGCATGCGAACATGAAATGTAGTGGCAACGTAGCAAAGTCGAGTGCTATTGGAGGCCGTGTCAACCGGGATGAAGACGATAACGATTTTTTAACCTAACCTAAAATTTAAGTTTAAAAACATCAAGGAATTTTGAGGTTTTTTCATGGCGTTTCTTGGGGTTTTGCGAATTGACTTTTTTTTTAATGAATTCAAAAAATAAAAAATATTGCGGTTTTGTGTCGAGTGAGCGAAAGAAAGAACTAATTTCATTTATGGAAGAGCACCCGGAATTAAAGTCGGGCAATTTCACCCAAAATTTTCCGGCTAAAACTGCACAAGCCTTATATAAAACTAGTGGATAGATTACACAGTCTCAGGAGCACATAAAGATCACATCATCGTAATATGCTTAATCATTCTATCGTAATAGGCTTGCTTAATTTATATAATTTATTAAATTAAGCATCTGCATACATTTCAAATGGGTCAAGAAATAAAGAGTACATCCTATTCCTTCTATCTGCCAGAGTTTTAGTCTCTTCCAGTGCATCGACCACGTTTCTTTGCACAAGATTGTTTAATCTTGCCATTTGATTATTGCTATTTTTTTTTCAATAAACAATAAAAAAACACTACGAAAATACTTAACCAACTCACAAATTAAAAAAAAAATAAAGCTAGTTTAAAATCAAAACAAGACAAGTGGCAGAATCGCACACGAACTTGAAATTCGAATGGTATATACCCATTCGATCCACCGCATGCGAAAAAGTTCGCATACGAAGCGGTCGAAAATACGAATATCGATTTTTCGTGCGAAATCCTCTAATTTCGTATGCGAATCAAAGTCGAATGGTTTCAAAAATACGGCCCCAGGTCCTCCAAGAGGCTCCTTAACAATATTTTCTGTACGCCCCTGGATTCCGAGACTCTGGAAGCTATTGAAAACCCCCTTGCAATGAATATATATCAAAAAATGTGTCGTAATCCGAGATCAGAAGCAAAGTAGCTTAATGAAAAAGGGAAAAATTAACTACGCGAGAGTGAAACCGAGAAAAAAAACCGAAACTTTCCGCGAAAATCATCGGGGGAAATAAAGGCTAAATATTGCAAAGGCGCCGCCGCTACCGTGGGCTTTCCTCGTTCGACGGGAAAGCAGCATTTCCTTTTGTGTAACTCCGGTTTCGTGTACTTTATCTCTTTGTTTTCTTTCGCCGAGGGAAGCCGTTACAACGCCAAAGCTTATTGTCCGCCGTCGTACTTTTCTCGCCATTCCGCGGAATCTTTTCCATCCACGATCACATTTACATGTGTAAGAAATTGGCGATAAATATGGCTTTTTGCCTTTTTTTCGCGATATCCATATTTCCGGTCTTGGAAAGAACTAGCAACATCAAAAAAGTACTCAGTCGCCTTAAACGGGCAAAGTTCCTTTTTTGGGGAAACCCATGTCAATGCTGCCACGTCGAGGTCGCCTTTTTTCGCCGCCCGAGTCCAGTTTAATGGAAACTTTCCAAATGGACTGAATTAAAGATGGGGAGGATATAAAGCCGTTTCCACTTCTGAATTTAAAACAGAAAATATCGATTTTTCGTTGGTATAGGTTGGTTACAGCGATCTGGATCAGGGAGTTTCTTGGACAAGGTTTGGAAAAACCAATTCTCTTACTGAAGTGGTTTGAAATAATTGTGTTGGCTTGGTTGGAGGGCAGCAGTTGATACGAATCTGCCACTATCTGCTGTTAATCAAGTGAATATCGACTCCATACATGTACTATAGCAAGTGGCAAAATAAATTTTATTTTTAAAATCCTTGTCTAGTTTTTTTCTTCTTTATTTGGTATAATTATTGTTTCATACACGTTAATGCATTTCCTATTTATTTCTAGATTTCTTTGTGTTTACACTATAAGATATGCACGTGTACGAAAAGTTTATCGTATCCTACACAGTGACATGCATATATGTGATATCGAGGTCATTTTATCACATATTTGAGTTGTAGTGATCGAGTGAAGACTGGCTATGTAAATCTCTTGTCAATTTTTTTAAATACTAATACGCATAAATAACAGCTGGTTTCGTCATTAATATCTAATCTTATAACAAAGTTTGTTTATTTAAATTTGATATAATTATATATATGTATAATAATAAATATTTAATACAAAAACAGTGCCATTAGATTGGATATTATGAACGAAAACCGGTGACTTTTCAAAGGAATTCCTTACTGGGAAAATTTTTGGGGTGGGTGGCGGGTGTAAGGGTCTTGTTGCTAAAAAATAATGTTTTTGCAGAAAATATTTAGTATAAAAACAGCGTTATTAGATTTGATACTATGGACGAAAAACAGTGATTCTTTGGAAGAATTTCATCAAATATTCGAGTTTAATAACTAGATATGTAAAGGCCCTTGTCAATTTTTTAAATGCCGATATTTCCTCCCTTTTGTAAACAGAATCGTATATGATATACCTACATTCTACACTTTAATAAATATTCCTTGACCATATACGGTTAATAAATATATCAAAATCTACTAAAAAATCGTTGAATAAATATATATTTAACGATAACAATACATGTATTGCTTTCCTTTACTCAGTAAAGACTCCCTCACCCTTTCTACCACTACACGTCTCCACAAATGAAAAATTAAACTTTTCCCGGGAATTCCAGGTTACAACCCCACTGGAAAACCGTGCCGGCTTTCCCGTGCATGCACAGCGTTTTTTATCACGGGGAAGGTTTTTCTCTCTTTTTTAATCTCTATTTCGGTGCCGGACTATGAAATATATTCTCGGGAATATTCCCGGTTTTATTGTTGACTTTCGGATAGGTTATGTTTGGCTTCCGCGATTTCCTGATGCGGCTAATTACGAAATTGACGGTTTCAGTGCCGACCATTTCAACGGGGGGTAGAAAAATAAAAAAAAAAGGATCGCATTCAAAGATTGGATTTTATTTGGGAAATTGTAGAGGAACAGCCACCCACCCTCTCTACGCTCGAGTGTTGCATCTAAATCGATTTTTTGATGTGATGTTGATGGAATTTTTCCACTTTTTCCGGTAACGGAGGGAGTACATGTTGCGGTTTCAGGAGGTTCAATGCTTTGATTTCACCAGTTAAATAATAGCACCGGAATATTGAATCTTATACAACTTAAAAGAAAGGGACAATCAATATCATTATGTATACAGACCTAGATAAAACTATTTATATTGAACCCTATTAAGAAAGTTAATATGAATTTGGTGATCAGTGGATACATACCACAGAACAGTATTCTAAGACTGCTCTGACCAGAGAATAGGAAACGAGTCTGCTGGTCCCAACTGAGAGATGATTACAATGTCAAATAACAAAGTCCTCGTTTACTACGTTTATTGAATAATATATTATTTATCGAAGTTGCAGGTATACTTTGGTTAAAAGTATTTAAAATGCGAATCGCTACTGTGCGTCACCAAGTTTAAGTGGATCCTACCGACTGCGCCACTTAAATGATAACTCCGGGCCTTTTGTTTTTTTTTTTAATTATTTGAGAACGATTACAATTAACCTAAATTAACTTAAGTCTTAAGACTAATTACATCTGTTTACTATTGCTGACTCCATGGCTAGTTTCTTCTAATTTCTTGTCCTGTATGTCAATCATGGTTTGTGTGTATCTCTATTTGTCGAAATTAAAAAAGGGTGGCAAATCCACGGTGAAAAGGCCAATATTCGCTTGAAATGTCAGCTTTGGTAGCTCTATGTAGTGGAATAAGTTTCTGGTATTATGGTAGCTTCTGATTTTAAAGTCCTGAATGTATATAGCACAGCTAGGGTTGAGTTCTAGGAGAAAAGTGCCTTGTATTGGAATATTGTCTTTGTTTTGACCTCATTGTTGTGCAACTACAGTTTTCTGTGGTAGGACGACGATCCATTATTCTCGTTCAAGTTTCTCGATTTTCAAAGACTTGACGTCGATCTGTGTGGCTCACATGGAACACATATCTGACATCTGAACTTCACATGGTGGGTCTTCAGATATGTTAAGAAGCCTGTACAGATCTATGTTTTTGAGGGTACTTGTTGATATTTGGCATTAAACATTATATATGACTGTTCATTTAGGTTAAGGTATTGGGTTTTAGGAATTATTATTTGGAATTTGGAGGCGCAGGGATTGAATAAGGGTGATATAATACATAACCTTCGAAATCGACAATAGTTGTAACCCTTAATTTCGACAATTTCTTCAAAAGTAAAAGGGTTTTCTAAAGTACCCAAGTTAATACATCATATATTAACATCGTTAAATCTAAAAAATCACTGTTTTTCGTCCATAATATCCAATCTAATAGCACTGTGTTTGTATTAAATATTTACCAATATACCTATATATAATTATATTAAATTTAAATAAACAAACTGTGTTATTAAATTAGATATTAATGACGAAACCAGCTGTTATTCATGCGTACTATTTTGGAAAACAATGATTTTTGAAAACAATTTCTTACTGGTAAATTGTGTGGGGTGGGTGGGGGGGCAAGGGTTAGGTTAATGAAAAACTGGTTTTTTGCAAAAAATAACTGCATGAGAAAAAGCTGCTTTTAAGAAAATTACTCACATATCTTAAGGTTTTCGAGTAAAACGTGAAAAAACTATAATTAACCTAACTTAACCAAAGTCTTAAAACTAATTGAACTTGTTTACCATTAAATCTATGAAATTTATAATAGTATATTTGCTGACAAAGCCTGATCATTAGCAATTACGTAACTCACTGCAGGTCAATTGATAATTTGCCTTTTTGTTGGTAGTACGCAACGGTTTGCGCAGATGGGCGGGGCTTTGCTTACATCTCACCGCTGATTTAATGGTTACATTAGTATTTCAAATGAACAAAATGTAAAAACAGGAATAGGTGCGCATAATTATTTAATCATCGGCCTAAAAAGTCTATAGGATCAAAGTCTGGCGAGCGTGCGTGCCACATCTTTTGTCATCCATCAAGGTTATTAACGGAATCCTACTTTAAAACATTTCAAGCGGCATAGATCACCTAAAGCGATAAAAGTAATCCTCCCACGTTGCAATCTCCGCTTAAAAAAACAAGAGATAAATCATATCTTAAATCTGCTTTGTCTAATGTAGTCGTCGTCTTCTTGACAACTCGACTCCCGTTTCGCTTTATGTAGGTGAACAAGCAGTTAGTATTTATTTTGATATTATCGCGGATTTAATCTTTTAACTTTAATAAGGTGAAATTACACTTTTAAAAATCGGGAACGTAATTTCCCTCGCGCATTTCGCAAATTAAATTTCGACGAAGTGTAAACATCAGATATCGGATGCGGGGACGCGACAAATGATCTGGAAAAACTGCATCTCTTACATCCATCCATTCCGGCGCGCGGCAATAGCACCCAGTCATCGGTTTTCCAGTTTTTTTTTTAATTTGCCAAATGAATTTGCATTTTGTCATTTATAACCCCCTATCCGGGGGGAGGGTGTAGATTATCTTGCGTCACCTGATACGTATCGCTGAATGGCACCGAGCCAAAAAAATAATTCCTCATTTTTGGGCCCGAATTGCCAGTTTAAGCTCTCAATTTGTGTGTGTTTTTTTTTGTCGGGATTAGGCTTGATGAATCGGTCGGTTCTGTAGATTGGAAACATTAACTCGGTTTAGGCCTATTTAATTTCAGGTCAGTCTTAAAGCCGTTTCGAGCATTTCCAGGCAGTTACTGCCATTTGTTGCTTCCATCAGGTACTTAAAGTCGTGTCTTGTATTTTTTCCAGGAATTTCATGAAATTTTTAACTACTTCCAGGCAGTTGAAGTCTTTTAGCAACAATACAGTCAATAGCTTTAAATGCCTGGAAAAACTGCTCAGGCAATTTTATCTTAAGTAAATCAAGAGATATCAACTGTAGACTCTTAAATCGACGCTCCAAAGTCCAAGTGATTTCAAGAAAAGTTTAAGTGGTGATATCTGGTGAACCGGTGATTTGTTGAACATTTTTATGGCAGCTTTGGGTAGGTGATGTCTTATTGCATAAATTTGCTTGATTGAAGATGATCAAGAAACGTCAATTAAGAAAGATACAGGAGGTTTTCGGGTCAAGGCTGGTCACCAGGGAGGTCCCCACTTTCTAGATCTAATATCTCGTTAAATATTTGGTTTATAGTTTTAATTATCTTTACAAGAATTATAGCACAAATAATTTTCTTGCAAATAAAGTTTATTTGATGACCGTAGCCTAAGTAAATCAAGAAATATCAACCGTAGACTCTCCAGGTCAACGCTCCAAAGTCCAAGTGACGTCAACAAAAGTTTAAGCGGTGATATCTGGTGAACCGGTGATTTGTTGAAAATTTTTATGGCAGCTTTGGGTAGGTGATGTCTTATTGCATAAATTTGCTTGATTGAAGATGATCAAGAAACGTCAATTAAGAAAGATACAGGAGGTTTTCGGGTCAAGGCTGGTCACCAGGGAGGTCTCCACATTCTAGATCTAGTATCTCGTTAAATATTTGGTTTACAGTTTTAATTATCTTTACAAGAATTATAACATAAATCATTTTCTTTCAAACAAAGTTTATTTGATGATCGTAGCTTAAGCAGATGAAGAAATGTTAACTGTAGACTCTCAGGTCGACGCTCCAAAGTCCAAGTGACGTCAAGAAAAATTTAATTGGTGATATCTGTGGAACCGGTGGTTTGTTGAAAATTTTTATGGCAGATTTGGGTAGGTGATGTCTTATTTTATAAATTTGCCTGATTGAAGATCATCAAGAAACGTCAATTAAGAAAGGTACGGAAGGTTTTCGGGTGAAGGCTGGTCACCAGGGAGGTCTCCACTTTCTAGATCTAGTATCTCGTTAAATATTTGGTTTACAGTTTTAATTATCTTTACAAGAATTATAGCACAAATAATTTTCTTGCAAATAAAGTTTATTTAATGACCGTAGCCTAAGTAAATCAAGAAATATCAACCGTAGACTCTCCAGGTCAACGCTCCAAAGTCCAAGTGACGTCAACAAAAGTTTAAGTGGTGATATCTGGTGAACCGGTGATTTGTTGAAAATTTTTATGGCAGCTTTGGGTAGGTGATGTCTTATTGCATAAATTTGCTTGATTGAAGATGATCAAGAAACGTCAATTAAGAAAGATACAGGAGGTTTTCGGGTCAAGGCTGGTCACCAGGGAGGTCCCCACTTTCTAGATCTAGTATCTCGTTAAATATTTGGTTTACAGTTTTAATTATCTTTACAAGAATTATGACACAAATAATTTTCTTTCAAATAAAGCTTATTTGATGATCGTAGCTTAAGCAGATCAAGAAATATCAACTGTTGACTCTCAGGTCGACGCTCCAAAGTCCAAGTGACGTCAAGAAAAATTTAAGTGGTGATATCTGTGGAACCGGTGATTTGTTGAAAATTTTTATGGCCGCTTTGGGTAGTTGATGTCTTATTGTATAAATTTGCTTCAATGGTAATAATCAACAAACGTCTACTAAGAGAGCTATAGCATGACCTATATATATGCATATAAACACTAAATTATTCCACAAATAACTCCCCCAATTTCCCTCCAGAAACAACAAACTAAATTGTCGCTTTTTCCCGGGGCATTACCGCATCGAAACCTGACTAAAAACTATCGATTAAACTTGCATTATCCGACGGGAACATCCGGAACGGCATTAGTCACCACCCACCCCCGCACCTCCCCAACAGGAACTTCTTAATGGGGATGGGGAAACACAGAATAAACCTCCCCCCTTTACCCCTCGTCCTTTTTACACAGTTAATTAAGAAACTTGGTACAGTTTTACAAAACTGTTATGGCTTAAAGAGAATTAGGGGCAAAAATCCGCGTGAAAAGTTTGTTATAAGGGAGTTTTCGCCTCTGGGGAAGGCAAAGTGATTAATAGGGAGCTCCGTGGGCCTACCCAACATTCTTGCATCTTCCCTTAATCTATTTTTTAATATTTAAATGAGATTTCATTCACAACCGACATAAATCAAACCAATTTTCCGGCCAATCGTCTTTTAAGACAACCCGATTAACCTCATTTAAATTCAAACCCGTTCGGGCCGTCGGTTCATTACGAGAAAAACATTCGACCTAATACGCCCGTTTATACGAAAAGAAGACGATAACTGTCGAGCTTTTTTTTTCATTAAATTATTATCCCGAGGCCGGTTCTTTGGTAACTGTAAAATAAATAATAAGCGGGCCGGCCAACAAGGAGGAGGTTTGTTGTTATACACGTATTTACAGATGCTCATCCGATTAATTTATAGAGATTTAACAACAGAATCAGCGTCTCTTGTCTTGTATTCTTTTACTTGTCTCATCTTAACTTCGTCTTCCCTTTTTTGTCTTCTATCGGCTCTTTCTCGTCTCATCCTATTGGTTCTCGTCTCATAAATACTCATCTTGTCTTATGTTATTGGTTCTTGACATCTTCCTGTGTCGCATCGACTGATATCGTCTACTTCTCATCTGATCTCGTCTCCCTTTCTCTCGGCATCTGTCTACACATTTTGTTTTGTCTCTCCCTCTTTTCTTTTCAAGAATGCTATCTGTGCACATTGAAAGAAAGGTGCGTGGCCACTGTTATAAACCAGTGGTACAACGAATATAAATAATAATAATAATAATTATGACATGACGCAACGTTAACCTTACCGCGCATAAAAACTATATTACTAGAACGTTTATACAGCTCAATAAAGCAACTGTGTGTCCCAAGGGGAACGGTAATTATTATTGTTGCCGACTCGGAATTAATTACGGTAATACAACATTAATGGAGATCTTATCTTGTGTATGTATTTAATGAAAATAACCCGGGGGGTGGATAAAATTTGTATGCATGTGATTGTAATCGCGAAAGAGAGCGCTTGCGCCCTAAGTAATTCAATTACGGATTAGAGGCATGGATCCTTCAGATTGTTCTCCCTTTTACCTGAGTTCCAATTTTCTACGAATACAATTAGGCACCGGTATAAATCCATATCTGAAAGAAATACCGTCGTGTTTTACATTTAAACAAAGTTAAAGAGCCAAAGCGAGGTGCAAATGTAAAATCTGGTCATTTGCATGACCTGTAGGGCGTCAAGAAGCTCTTTTGAGTTGAGGATGAACTTTTTGTTTAATTTTCATGGGTAATTACAAATAACACTATTTAATATATTTGCAACCTTTCCGACTTCGCCAACTATAAATCAGCGGTGACATATCTGTTTAATTTACATGGTTATTGAAAGTTGGCAATCCTACTGACTGCACCAAAGATATGCGCAGGAAAATACAATGAGCGACTAATAAAATGTACGATGTGGGCACGTTTAAAATTCGTCATCGACACAGCGGTTAATTACGGAGGATGAGCATTAGATAAGTTTTTTAAAGAAAATCCAATTACCGATTACGTACGCACCGGTATAAATCCATATCTGAAAGAAATACGGTCGTGTGTTACATTTAAACAAAGTTTAAAGAGCCAAAGCGAGCTGCAAATGTCAAGAAGCTGTTTTGAGCCGACGGTGAACTTTTTGTTGAGTTTCCATGGCCAATTATAAATGACACTGTTTAATATATTGGTAATGCTACCGACTGCACCAAATATAAACGAGCGGTGAGATGCATCTATTTAATTTGCATGGCTATTTAAAGTTATACTGGAAATCCTACTCACTGCACCAAAGCACAGGATGAGACAATAAGCGAGCGATGAGATGTACGATATGGGCCCGTTCAATATTCGTCATCGACACATTGGTTAATTAGAGAGGATGGGAATTAGATGAGCTTTTTAAAGGAAATCCAATTACAGATTACTTTTTGTCATTATTGAACCGAGACATTGATCCTTTCATTAGATTTTTCTCCCTTTTACCTCGGTTCCAATTTTATAGTAAAAGTGGGCTTACGAATGCAATTCTGCACCGGTATAAATCCATATCTGAAAGAAATACGGGAGTATTTTACATTTAAACAAAGTTTTAAGAGCCAACACGCGCTGCAAATGTAAAATCCGGCCATTTGCATGACCTACAGGGCGTCAAGAGCCTCTTTTGAGTTGAGGGTGACCTTTTTTGTTTATTTCCATGGGAAATAATTTAATACACTTGCAATCCTACTGACTGCGCCAAAGATACGCGCAGGATGATACAGCGATGAGATATGGGCACGTTCAATATGCATCATCAACACACCGGTTAATTACAGAGGATGGGAATTAAATGAGTTTTTCAAAGGAAAACTTTTGTTACGCTTAAGAGCCTTAATCCTTTATCCCGGCAAATAATAGCAGAAACGAAATTTTCGCCATTATATGCCCGGTAAACTTACTGTTTAACATTTAACTTAATTCCAACGTCAAAACTTCACGGCACACAGTTGCAGCGGCAGCTAAAACAAAGCTCCCGGTCCTATTTCATAATTTAAAGTTTAGTTCCTCCTAAGAGAGCGAAAATATACCGGCATCGTAAATTTCAACAAAATAATGAAAACTGCATTTTCACGACAAATTTGGAAGAAGTTAGTCGCTTATTATTACGTCTACCGTTAGGCGAGTTTTAGATAAAGGAAACTCAGGAATCCTTTTAGTGAGGATGAGAGCGGGGGGAGGGAGGGAAGGGTGATCCTCCTCACTCCCGGTTTTAAAGTTGACATTTCTGGATTTTCTTGTCATAGTTGGACAAAAATCCAATTAAATTAATCTGAATACGGAAGCATGTCGGTGAAAAAAAAAGAGCCGAAAACCGTTTTGGCTTATCGGCAAATACCACGAAAATGCTAAAAGTATTTACGAAAATTGAAATTTCCACCGGCGACGAAACATGCCGGAATGAGGAGAGATTAAAACTGATTGAATTTCGGTTCCCAGAAAGCGCGCACCGTCAGCTTATAAAATATCATTTTTCATAATTTCACTTTAGGCAAATTCTCCCTTTTCCCTGAATTTCGCTTCTCTGGTGTCTTTTGGGATCAAGGATTCCCTGAGGAAGGAATTGTGGAAGTACTTTTCAATTAGCCTCATTCAATACTAAGCAATAAACACAAATTAGAAGCAAAACAAGACAACCGAGAAAACCAACAAACCTTAAGCAAATCCCCAATAAATAACAAAACAAAGCCCCTAAAGCAACGCATGCTGATACACTATAAACACTTAAGTATCTTCCCTCTTTTAATAAAAAAAATATTCAAAACCCACCCCTATAGCGTGCCACGAAGCAACTAATACCCTCAAATATTCGTTTAACTTTATAATATTTCCACCCCAAAATCAGCAAGTGTAATTACTACCTTTATACCCGGAGGTAAGTGCCTACATGTATGTGGAAACTTAACAATTTTTTATTTATAGTTACTTGAAACTGTGATATCTGGGGGGGCGAGGCTGACGGGGGCGGAAGGGGGGGTCGTAACGAGCGCCAAACACGCGAGCCCCCGTTCTCATAAAACCCTTACAAGAAAGTTATTAAAATTATTTTAATGGAAAATGGCCTGCAAATCTCTCGACCCTTGTGTCGTTTTATGGGTAGTCATAAGTTATAAACTTATTAGCATATAGTGTGTTACAAGTAAGCGGTGAAGCTGCGGTGAGGAGTAGAAGGAAAAAGTCAGGAGAGGAGCTTATTTGCTTATAGTACACCAACATGCGTTTACTTAATTATTTAGTAGGTTTTGGCTTAAAGTTTGTTAGTTTTCTCAGTTGTCTTGTTTAACTTTCTTATTATTTTGCTTCGAATTTCTTTTAGTTTTTTTTTATTTTGATGGCAAATTAAAAATGACCCAATATAGGCTAAAGGGATTACTGATTTTAAGGTACAAGACAATGCATAAAACTGCAAAATGCATAGTAAAAACAATCGCGAGTTTAAAAAACAAATAAATTTGAACAAAAAAACATCGCAGCTAAAGCCTTTTATTGCCGGTCGAGGGGCCTACAATAGGATTTCACATTATCGAAAATCCTGTTTTCGATTGATTCAATCATGAAATTTTTCGGTTTTAATTTTAAAATGCTTGCTCACCGTGCGGAACTTTAAACAATAAAAAGTTTTATTTTTTATTTATGTAATAAAAATTAAAACAAAGTTTTTTATGTGCTACGCGCGGCCAATTACATATTCTCCCCCGATATTATATAAAAATATACGGGCGCATACAGTTTTATTAGAGTTGTACATCAACGAGTACACGCCGGCGAACATTTATTGAAAATAAACCATAAATAAAGGGAGATGCAGATGATATTTTGATATACACGCTGCGGAAACATGTTATAGAGAGGTGCAGCGGGGCCCGTTCTGTTATTTGTCATGCCGAAAAAGGCATCAGGAAATTGCGAAAATGTCAAAATGTCATGAACTGCTATTCCTGATTCTAATTGAACTTTGTTCTCGCGATAAAATACATTTTTCTTTATTGAGAGCAAGCGAGAGAGGTTATTTCTAGGTTTTCATATATAGCGTGTATGTATCCTTGCTCTTTTAGGTCAATTAAAGACCTCCCTTTTGTATCTCTCTAAAATGTTTTAAGAAGTAACTTTAATTTGCAACCATTGAAATAAAAGAATAAACAAAAATTGGAAACAAAATAATTACAAAGTTAAACAAAAAAACTGAGAAGACTAACACATATCGAGTAAAGCCTTAATAACAGGTAAAATAAAGCCCCTAAAGGGACAAAAACTGTTGTTCTTAGTTCTCTGATTCTACCTCTGGCTTAGTATTTTTTTACATCTCATATTTTTTATCTCTCAACAAAATTTCCATGGAAAAATCCCAACTTTATTACATCATAAAATCCCAGTTATCATTTTACCCTTTACAGGAACGTTAAATTTAAAAATCATCTTCCAGTCGAGGACGTTCCAAAGGTTCAGGTAACAACATTAAAAACTCTGCTAAAGCACTTGTCTCTTCTCTGTTTTAATTTAAAAATATCAAATAATATAGAGAGACAGAAGAAGTCCGGGGGGCGGAGGGTGGTGGAGTAGGACGAGGGGGGTTTACATTTTCTTTTATTAGCTCGCTCAAGTGAGGGCTCCTTTGCTGACAAAATTGGCTTTTTAATCATTTAGACTCCCCGTTGCCGCGTAGTTTTCTATGCTATAATTGAATCTGGAAAGGGGGGCACACGTTCAGGAAATATCCCCGATTTCTATTTAAAAAAAAAAAATAGTCGTTATTTTTCGTACATTAGTGTTTGGCCGACCTCCAAATGGCTCCAAATATATTAAACTAACGGTCGGAGATTAAGAGAACGTCGAACTTTTAATTAATAGTTTAAAACAAAAATCGATTTAAGTTTCTCCCGCATGAAAATGCTGAAGAGGGAAGGGCCTACACGTGTTGCCTGCATTAGAAACTTTATTAGTTTTTCATTTGCTAATTGGATACGAGTGGAAGGCGCACTTTAATAACCAGAAGTTGCAGAGGAAAAAGTTTATTTTTTATTATTTTAAAAAAGTCAGAGGCTTCCTCCAACATATTTTATGCCTTTAGTACTCTTAGGCACTTTATATTCTCAGTTATTAGGGCTTTACATGAGGTGCGTTAGTTTTCTCAATTTTCTTGTTTAACTGTCTTATTAATTTCTTCTTATTTTGATTAATGTAAATCAAAGTGACACTCCTATGCAGCTCAAGAGGTGCAGGAACGAGAAAAAAAAAGGCAATTTTTGGCCTCCATTAAGCGAAATTTGGTGTGTATACTTAAGACCGCTAGCCCGGTAATTTTCTTTGTACCGTACCGTACCAATTAATCCAATTAGGAGCATATACAGTTGCCTCGTCAAAATTTTAACTGTCTTTTAAATATATTTTACCGGCAAATGATATAAAGAACGTCTTGCGTGAAGATAATTGCACTTAATAAGAAAGACAAGAAACAAACATTTCGAAAAGTAAAAATTATCTTTGTTTCAGCTGATGGGTCGTAATCGATCCTTGCGACAGGCACTAACGAAATTATCGTCCCTCGCGTGACAAAAAGCTCGAAACGTTCTCTCCGTTCCGCACCTGTAGGGTTTTTTTTTTCACAAGGAATTTTTCCAACTGTGCCGGGAAATTAGCTAATCGACGACTTCCCTTCGCAAGTTATTTTTTACACCGCCCAAGACGCGGACCTTATCTTATATAGAGCAACACCAGAAAAAAAAACTAAACAATTTAACCGAGATTTTAAAGGGGTTTCGTGACGGTCGTAAAATGAACAAAACTGAAAGGAAGACGTTCCCTTAAAGTCGAAATTAAAGTTTCCTTTGGCACTCGAACGCTCGTTTCACGTGAAAATTGAAAATGTTTGAAACAAACGTGTAAAGATATGCGAACGTTCGGAATAAGTTTTCTTTCGGTTAAATATTGTATTAAAAAAAACCGTTTAAAGTTTATAGAAGTCGGTCCTTAACCTAAATATTTTATAATGGAAACGAGGGGGATCTATTGCAGTCACGAAACACACATTTGCGTCCCTTTAGGGATTTTATTTTAGCAGTTAATAGAGGATTTACTCAAAGTATGTTAGGGTTGTTAATTTTCTTGTTTAACTTTTTCATTGTTTTGTTTCCAATTTTTGTTTAATTTTTTGATGAGGACAAATTAGGATGGCTACTAATAAGGCATAGAACTTGTTCGTTATTGTAATGGTTTTTGTTCTATAAGAATTTTACAGATTTTGGATTTTCAAAGGTGGAGATGTAAGGATCAAAGGTGTTTGTCGGACTTTACTGCATAAAATGCTTAATATTTCTCAAAATTTTCTTCGGTTTGGTTTAAAACTAGCAATATTTGCATAAAACACATTTCTTAATATTATGCTTTTTATATCGCGAGAATATTCAAGGAAGTTTTTTAGATTTTGGACTGTAAAGTGAGTCATCACCTTGAAGATCAAATGTGTTTATCGGACTTTACCGCATAAAATGTCTGATATTTCTCAAATTTTTTTCTGGTTTAGTTTGAATCCTTAACAATATTCACACGGACATATTTGTCAACATAATGCTTTTTGTTTCATAAGAATATTCCTGGTAGTTTCTTAGATTCTGGACTTTGAAGTGAGTCATCACCTTGAAGATCAAATGTGTTTATCGGACATCAATGCATTAAATTCCTGATATTTCTTAAAATATTTCCTGATTTGCTTTAAGTCTTTAACAATATTTTCACAAAACACATTTCTCAACATCATGCTTTTTATTTCGTGAAAATATTTCTATTTGTTACTTAGATCCCTGACTTTAAACTGAGTCATCACCTAGAAGACTAAACATTGTTCTTGGTGACCACTACATATAAAGTCCAATATTTCTGTGATTTTTCGTTGAACTGGTTTGGCTTTATAGAACATTTGTTGATAATATTTTTCCCAATATAACACTGTTTGTTCCATTAACATATCCCTAATGGTTTCCTAGATTCTGGATCTCAAACTGAGTCGTCCCTTTACAGTCTTTTCCCACTCTAAACGCGCTGTTTCACTTCCTTTTTTAGTTAAAATTTTAAAAATAACCAACAGCTGAAATTCCGAAATTTGACGGGGTATTCTGCTTCAATGGGAGTTTTCTTTTCGTTGAATATTGTTTCAAGCGTCTAAAGCTTATAGAAGTGGGTCCTTAACCTGAATATTTTATAATAGAAACGAGGAGGATCTATTGCAGTCACGAAACACACATTTGCGTCCCTTTAGGGACTTTATTCTAGCAGTTAATTGCGGATTTACTTAAGGTTTGTTAGGATTCTCAGTTTTCTTGTTTAACTCTTTCATTGTTTTGTTTCCAATTGTTTTATTTTTTTTTTAATGTAAACCAATTAACATGACGAGAAATGAGGCATAAAAGCTATTTGTTATTGCAATTCTTCTTGTTTTATGATAATTTTTGAAATTTTAGAAGATCAAAGGATATTTGTCGGCCTTCAATGCAAAAAATGCATTAAAATTTTGCCTGGTTTGGTGCAAACCTTTAACAATATTTGCACAGAACACATTTCATAATATCACGCTTTTTACTTGATGAGAATATTCGCAGTAATTGTTTAGATTTTGGATTTCAAAGTGAGCCATCGCCTTAAAGACCATACCTGTTTATCGGACTTCAGTGCATAAAATGCCTGATATTTCTTAAATTATTTCCTGATTCGGTTTGAATGCTGAACAATGTTTGTACAGAATACATGTTTTAACATCATGCTTTTTGTTTTATGGGAATATTCCTGGTAGTTTCTCAGATTTTGAACTTCAAACTGAGCCATCACCTCGAAGACTAAACATTGTTCTTGGTCACCACTGCATATAAAGTCCAATATTTCTGTGATTTTTCCTTGAACTAGTTTGGCCCTTAAAGAACATTTGTAAATAATATTCTTCCCAATATAACGCTGTTTATTCCATAAAAATATCCCCAGTGGTTTCCTAGATTCTGGATCTCAAAGTGAGTCGTCACTTTAAACATGGACCCGCTTTACCCAAAAAAGGGCGCTATTTCGCTTGATTTTTGATTTAAAATTTTAATAATAACCAACAACGAAACAGGCGAATTTCCGAAACCGCAGGGAGTGTTCATTATTTCTTTCTGAAAAATTGGCAAACGAACCGAATCAAAAATCAAGCCAACAACGTCACACGAACAAAAAGAAATTTATATTTCAAAGGGGGCTTAATTTCCTGGACGAAATTAAATAATCCCCGATATGATGCGCTCCGTACTGTCCCCGAAAAGGACGGATTTTTAATTAACTTTTTAAATTCAATTATGCACCCAAGCCATCTTGCTCTTTCTAGCTCCATAAGGGCGTGGCTCATACCATAACCTATATTGATAGACAATGCAAGATGGCGTGTCCATAAAACTACTCACTCGATTACCTGCTCTCTCATTATTATTGCTCTCAGTCTTTTTCATTTAATTCTTTATCGTCCTTTATCTAACTATGGCGTCTTATTAGAACCGGGGTTTTACGAGCGTCGCGACGCTATATCGGAACGATCATCCCCGTAGAGACGAGATCCCATCAAAAGTGAATATCAAGAAACGTAAATTTTCTTTACACCTACTGTTATAAAATTTAACAACATAAGATACCTATGTCTTAGGCAGTAAAACAGACGATATTAGACAATAAATTTAGACAAGATGTGCAGTTACGTAATTTAATAAAGGTTATATAAGTTAAGTGAGTCTTGGTGGCTGCCAAGGGGTGCAAGGGTGCATTTTGTGGCCGACGTTACTGTCTTCCGAGCAGAGGAAGCGGGAAGGGTGGCTTATAATGTAACACACTGTGCCTAAAGTGTACCGGTATGTCTGTTCTTATTATTTATGTGGTTTAAGTATTCAAAAAAGTCAAAATAAGTCAAAGAAAATAATATTCTTTAAAAATGTTTAAGTGAAACTTTCGAAATTATTAGTCTTTTTATGTAGTCATGCTGAAAAAAAAAGTTCGACAACTTCGGGTACCTACTTTCCCAATACGCTCGTCCTCGCTAATTCACCAGGGTGTATAAAAAATCGATAAAAAGGAAATTAAAAAGGAAATTTAATCATCCCCGTTACATCTCCTTCGTCTGTTTTCCTTTTTTTTTTCGGGGGTAGGGGGGGGGGAAGGGTTGGGGCGAGCGTCATGAATTTTAATTCAACGCCGGTTAATTCGGAAAAATTAAAGATAAAAGGGTCGTAATGGAAAAAGAGTTTTACATCGCCGACTTGAAAGGTGAACCTTTTTTGGAAAAGGTTCTAATTTACATCGGGAGTGTTCCGGGTGGCCAACTAAGAATAGACGTCGGCAATATCTCAGATCCTAATAAAAAAAATGCTGAAAATGATTTTCAGATTCTTTGAGGTTGTTTTCAGCTTTCATTAAAAGAAAAAAAAAATCCATGCATTGGAAGCATTTTTACCTAGGTGGGTAGCAAGACAAGTCTAGGGTGCCAAGGAAAGCTAAGTACTCTTGGGTAAATTGCTTTATAACTAAACTTCTACTGCTCAGTTTCACTGGATTTTTATTTTAATAATTACCTTGGAATGTTTTTTACCTTTCTTGAAAGAATCAGGAAAATCCATGTTCTACAGGCATTTTTTATCGAGGTTTTGGAAACTCAGGTCGTTGGTGTCTGAGGCAATCAAGCACCCTTGGGTAAATTGCTTTATAACTTTACTTTTAATAATCAGATTGAGTAGACTCTTATTTTAGAAGTTACCTTGGAATATTTTTTAACTTTATAGAAAAAAAAATTAAAATCCTTGCACTACAAACAATTTTAAAACATGCTTTTGAAAGTCAGGTCTAGGGTGCCAAGGGAAGCTAAGTACTCTTGGGTAAATTGCTTTATAACTTAACTTCTACTGCTGAGATTGACTTGATTTTTATTTTAGAAATTACCTTGGAATGCATTTTACCTTTCTTGGAAAAATCAGGAAAATCCATAAGTTTCAAGCAATTTCTATCCAGGTTTTGGAAGGTCAGGTCTAGGATGCCTAAGTAAACTAAGTACTCCGGGGTAAATTGTTATATAACTGTCCTTCTAGTGTTGAGATTCAGTTGATGTTTGTTTTAAAAGTTACCTTGGAATGTTTTATAACTTTCCTGGAAAAAATCTGAAAAATCCATGCATGACTTACACTTTTTATCCAAATTTTGAAAAGTCAGGTCTAGAGTACCAAGCGATAGTAAGCATTCTTGGGTAAATTGCTGTATAACTTTAGTTCTACTGCTCAGACTGAGTTGATTTTTAAATTAAAAATTACGTTGGAATATTTCTTAGCTTTGTGGGAAAAATCTGGAAAATTCTTGCACTATAAGCTTCATTGGTCAGCCGCTAAAGGACGCTACAGTTTTTTTAAATCTTAAAATTGATTTTTTTCCAAAAAAACCTCCAATAACGTATACCTCAAAATATTATATTAACTATATTAACTCACAAAAATGTCTGTCATATGTAAAATAAAGGGGGGGAGAAATCTATTATCTCGAAGTATAAGAACATCTGAAAATCGCCACTGACTGCACCAATTTTTTCTAAAAAATTTTGCTTTATTTTTTTTTCCAAAAAAAACTATCAAATTACTTTTTCTATAAAAATCCAGGCATGTTAGGTCTGGTGATCTAGCCGGCCAAGGAAAGGTACCGCCTCGTCGTATCCATCCATAGCAGATTATTTAGGCACAGCATTCGTTGCCGAATTTCAACTGATATTATCTCTAATATAATTATCAATTCCTCTTTTAAAAACCGCAAATAATTTGCACCATTTATTTTTTATTGAAAATAAACAAGTTGACATCTGCATCCGGTATTATCAAAAGTGTGAAAACTGTCAAATTATTTTAGTATTGCGTCCTTTATTGGCATGGTGTTCCAAGGTTGGCATTTCTGAGCGAATAGGAGTTAATGGCACTTTTTTTTTAATAAATTTAGTTTAAAAACTGATATCGAAATGCAGTTTTTACCAGTTTTCTCGGGTTTGTTCCCTGCTTTTAATGACGTCAAAAAATATATATAGTTGCATTTGATTTTTTTTTAAATAATCCGTCTGAAAGTCACAAGTCGATGTGTTTATACCCTTAACAATTATACTTTGTCCGACCGGTATATGCCGTTTTATTTCATTGCATCCGAGAAACATTCCGGCTGGACAAAATTAATTGTTTAAAAGCGTTATATACTAATTTGCTTCGGGTTCTTTCTCTCTCAAAAGAATCTCGCGCTCGTTTAAAGTGATGCTGGTATTTCGAGCGGAGATTCGTTTGATCAAATTAAAATATCTCGCATTTTCCGCAAAGATCTTTAAAACGCCGTTTGACAAATTAGGATTCTTTACGGGAACATGGATCGTGACAATAGATTTTCTCATATACGGGGGGGCATTATTGTGATACATTTCTTTGTTAAAAAAAATCATTTTCTACCCCCTGAATAATCTTGAAACGTAATTCTGACCTCCATAGGCAAGACACATCATTTTATTACGATCATGAAATGTACGTTTCTCTTAACACCCAATTGAAACTTGTGGGAGAACCACCGGTATATATTGGTTAGGTCCGATGTAACAAGTACCCTCATCTACTAGTACCAGCATCCTCGCTACACTCACTTTTTAATACGCGGAGTTTGAAGTGCCTAACGGTACCGTGTCTTTTGAGATGTTTTAAGTACCGAGAGCGCGTATTTATATGAAAAACTCGTTAGTACTTCCTCGGACAGGTTTACTGCGTCTTTTTACTGTTTGCTTTGCTTTTAGCACGGCTGCTACCTAATGAACGGGGTTATTAAACTTTATATGTGTGTGTGCATATCGTCAAATGTCCCCGAAAAGGATCGACAGGATGTTTGAGGTAATTTATCGAGTGGCTTGCGAACTAAAATGAATGATTCCCTTAAGCCAGAGATAGGTCCGATGGACCATTAGTCAACAAAAAAAAAATAAAAGACTGAAAAACCTCATCAAAGTTCATTATTTCCATACAAATCCCCGGGAGCCGACGAACGTCTTATTTAGGCATAATTCAGCGTGGCGAGTTTTTAGTGAAACAGAGCGGGAGCATTTATCAAAGTCGAAAGGGACGAATCAATCGATTTATGCTTTGCCGAATAGGCAGTCATTTTTCATGTAAGCGAGTTCTTGAAAAGGGCTCGCCGATCTATCTTTTCGCTAAAATATGTTCCGGGACCAATCTAAGCGACCCGCTAAAATATGCTTAACCTTCTATGGATTTGTCGACTCCGTGATTTTCGGGCTCTTTTAATCTTTTCAGGGCGTATTTTTACGACTAATGATCCTTAAAGCAGAATAGAATATATTTTCAATAATGTCTGAAGAAGTTAAAATGATCCCGAGCAGCTGGAAATAGTAAAAGAAGTGTCTTTCCAGGCACGAATCAAAGAAACACCTGCAGTGGCCTAAAACCCATGAATTATAGGATAAAGGATTAATTAAACAAGTGCTTTTCCAAAAATGATCATAACTCCCTTCAAATGTCTGTGGAAATCAAGAAATAGCCTGAAGAACCTGAAAAATTAAAATCGCCCCTTGAAGCAATAAATAAATGGCCTTCAACTACCTGGAAGAATAAATAAACTGCCTTCAGTAGCCTGAAGAACTTGAAAAATGGCTTCAAATACTTAAAAAGTCTAAGAAATGCCTTTCAACTGCTTGGACAATTTTAAAATGCCTTTCACCAATCCTGAAACGTTAAAAACGCCCTTTAAATGTCATTGTAATACAAAACATTACTATCCTATTACCCACATGACTCTTAAATGCATTGAATTACATATTCATAACATGTCTTATAAGATAGTTTGTATACAGGTTGGAGAATCGATTATTACGCATAGAAAGGTGAAATATGCAATGCGCACGCATGCATTTTATGTTCTCTGCTACTTGCCTGCTACGTCATTATTTTGCAATAAGACGTGAGTAAGCATTTAACTTTGATAGCGTGTTTAAATAAAATGATCAAACAATAGATATTTAAAACCCTTAAAGTAGCATGAAAAACATAAATATTGGCTTTAAATGCCTTGGGGAAATAAAAAATTAACTTCGACAATCAGAAGTTATAAAAATGCCCTTGAAGTAACTTGAAAAACATGAATATTGACTTGAATTGCCTGGACGAAATAAAAAACGCACTTTGACGACCTGAAACTGCAAAAATACCTTTGAACTAACTTGAAAAACATGAATATTGACTTGAATTGCCTGGACGAAATAAAAAACGCACTTTGACGACCTGAAACTGCAAAAATTACTTTGAACTAACTTGAAAAACATGAATATTGACTTGAATTGCCTGGACGAAATAAAAAACGCACTGTGATGACCTGAAACGGTAAAAATAGCCTTGAAGTAGCCTGAAAAACATGAAAATTGACTTCAAATGCTTGGACGACATGGAAAACGTACTGCAACGGTCTGAAAGAATAAAAATACCCTTGAACTAACTTAAAAAACATGAATATTGACTTCAATTGCCTGGACGAAATAAAAAACGCCCTTTGACGACCTGAAACGGTAAAAATACCCTTTAAGTAGCCTGAAAAACATGAATATTGGCTGCAAATGCCTGTAAGATATGAGAAATCACTTCAATGATCTGAAAGGTTAAAAACGCCTGGACAAAATAAAAAAAGGCACTTTAATGGTCTGAAAGGAAAAAAAATACCCTTGAAGTAGCACGAAAAACATGAAAATTGACTTCAAATGCCTGGACGAAATGGAAAAAGCACTGCAACGGTTTTATAGGTTAAAAACACCTTTGAAAAACATGAATACTGACCTCAAACGCCTGGACAAAATAAAAAACGCACTTTAATGGTGTGAAAGGAAAAAATACCCTTGAAGTAGCTTGAAAACCATGAATATTAACTTTAATTGCCTAGACGAAATAAAAAATGCAATTTGAAGACCTTAAGCGGTAAAAACACTCTTAAAGTTGCTTGAAAAACAAGAAAATTAGCTGCAAATGCCTGGACAAAATAGAAAAAGCACTGCAACGGTCTGAAAGGATAAAAATACCCTTGAAGTAGCCTGAATATAAGCTTCAAATGCCTGGAGGAAGTGAAAACTGCACTTCAACCATCTGAAAGCATAAAAACAGTTTTCAAGTAGCTTGAAAAACCTAAATATTGACCGCAAATGCCTGTAAGATAAGAGAAATGGACTTCAACGACCTAAAAGGATAAAAATACCCTTGGTGTGGCCTGAAAAACATGAATATTGGCTTCAAGTTGTCCCTTGAAGTATCCTGAAAATTTGAAAATTTACTTTAAATGCCTGGACGAAATGCAAAATGCCTTTCAACGTCCTGGAAAAAAATAAAAATTACCTCAAAAGCTTCACTTTGTTCGAACTTGAAAAAATGCCTTCAATAAGAAAATAATCCTTGAAGCCTGAAATAAATGATTAACCAAATTAATCTTTTTTAAAATAGTCTTCGACTGCTTGAAATAACTAAATGAATATTTTGATTGACTTAAAAAAGAACAGATGGTAGAGTAATTGCCTGAGAAAAAGGGGGAGGAGGAAGACAAGTGAAATGAACAGTTTATTCCCATAAAACCATTTTTTCCCCAAAAAACCCCCTTCCGCAAATCTGGGGCATATCAATTTAAATGTAAAACGGGTCCTTCTTCCGATTTTCTTCCCTGTTATTAGCGATGAATAATATATATAAAAATAGGTTTTTTTTTTCAAAGGGCGTCTTTTACCTTATATTTATAATTGATGGTTAATATTTTTAAATCTTTATTATAGCAGCGTCCAAAATTGAAAGCGAAGCCATCACTAACAAAGTTTTCCACCAGTAAAAAAAAAGATATGGAAAAGTTTCGTGTCGGAAAGGCGTTATTGTTCTCTAAGGAAAAATCGCTCATACATCATGGACGACCGTTTGACAAAAAACCAACTTTTAAACAAGTCCCGTTTGAGAATTCCCTTTAAAACTAATTCTTTACCAACTCGAAGGAAAGTTTTCGTTCCACGCCACAAGTTTTTTCAGGGGAATTTTTCTTGTTGTTGTTTTTTATAGGAATATTAAAATGTAATCAATTGCAGCCATTTTTCCACAATCGAGACTGGTAAAGGCAATTTATTTTACATTTTTCAGTTTAGTTTAATTGCCCCTAAGCACTTGAAGGCATTCATTCAAAGCAGATGACGGAACTTCTTTGGTTTTCAGCCATCTGAAGCATAGAAGTAGCTGAGGGCGTTTTTTAAAATATTCAGAGCAGTTAAAGGCATTTTTGACAATAAATATCATGCACAAATTATTTTTGTCTGCTTAGGACAGAAAGGACAGAAGGACAGAAAGCATCCTTTATTGGTTTGGAAAAAAGGCCTCAAATGCTTGGAAGGAGTGAGAAATGCGTTTCAACTACCTGGAAAGCTTAAATCATGGCTTTAAATATGCCTGAAAGGATAACTAAGCACGTTATTCATGTAAATTTCAAACTAAACAATTTTCTTTTTTCTTCTAAGACGGTTGTGGAAAATTGGAAAATTTGGCCACTGACTAATGGTATTTTGAATTTGTTCGCCTTACAATATTAACAGAACATTAGGCTACGCTACTGTAAAGTTTGAACATTGTACTTTAATTAACAGAATTTTTAAAGGGCTCTAAAGTGAACCAAATTTGGGCATTTCCCTATCAAAAGTGGGGCTGCGGAAAAATATTAATATTCAGGTACTGAGTGAAGATATTTAAGACCTGTTTGCTTTGTAGTATTATGACAAGATCGTGCTACCTTACTGTAAAATTTGAACCTTGTACATTAATTAACAGAATTTCTAATTGCTCTGAAGTGAACCAAATTTGGACACTTTTCTCTCAAAAGTAACTGTGGAAAAACATTTATATTTAGACACTAATTAAAGATATTTTGAATCTGTTTGCTTTATAGCATTAAGAGAATATCGTGCTACATTACTGTAAAATTTGAGCATTGTAGTTTAATTAACAGAATTTTTAAAAGGCTCTAAAGTGAACCAAATTTGGGCACTTCCTTGTCAAAAGTGGGGCTGAGGAAAAATATTAATATTTCGCCACTGAGTGAAGATATTTTAGACCTGTTTGCTTTGTAGTATTGTGACAAGATCGTGCTATGTTACTGTAAAATTTGAATCTTGCAGTGTATTTAATAAATAAATTACAGGGATCTAAAGTGAACCAAACTTCAAGGCAGCTTACTTACAGCCTTTACAACCCCACTTTCTTTAGAAGTCTTTTCTACTAGTGGCCTTAAGGTTGAATTTATAAAACCCCATTTAACTGTTTATATAAATTATAAAACACCTATTTATTTTAGTACATTGTAAGCTAAACACCGCCCTCAATAAACTCCGTTTTGTTTTTCTTTAATATTTAATAAAGGGCCCGGTTGAATTTTCCCCGGCTCGGCGGAAGCGAACAGGTACATATTTTCTCAGAAAACATTCTTTAAATGATTTTGTTGGTATAACCGTATCTTTTCGGAAAAATGAAACAGATACCATGGGGCGTTTGCTTAAACGGTATGCTCTTGTGCCTAGGGAAATGTTGTTTATTTGGATTTTCCGGCTGTGTGTGTGTACCTTAACCCCGGATCGTAGTAATAACTACCATGCCGACACAAAATTGAATGCGTCACATTGACTTTTATTACTTCCTTTTGTTTACGAATTTTATTTTATAAACGACGCTTTTGAACGTAAATTTGTTTTGTCACCTTAATGCGGCGGATTCTTTGTCTTATAAGAGTCGATCCATGCAGTTTGTATTGCGTTTTTTGAAAGATATTACTACTAGTGCAAATTCTTTGTCCTACAAGAATCGATTATGCACTTTGCATCAGCATTTCATCTCTCTTTAATTTTCTCTTTATTAAATAAATAAATGATTGTACTGTAGAAAATACCCTGTTTTATAAGAGTCGATTCAAGCAGTTTGTACCGCTCTTTTTTCAAACATGTGACACAGTTTTTTGTAATAAATTCTTCCATCTTTCTCTCTTAATTTCTTTTCATATGTTTTCTCTTTTTTCAGATATGTGACGCCCCCTACAACTCCCCAATTTTGCGATCGTTTTACGCCATTTTGTACAATTTAGGTAAGTGCTAATTTAACCAATAACAGTAAGCTATTTTAACCAATAACAGTAAATGATGTACTCATCCAAAGTTACCAGGATCCACTTTAACCATCACCTCATCATTAATTTATGATCCTATTGCATTGAATTACTGTTCAGTGATATAATGAATCTTTGAATTGCCAATTCAACAGCCTTAAATTAATATTCAATAACAAAACGAAGCCTTTGAATTTATTTAATGAATACCTGACTGTACCGCGCAGAGTACAGTCGAGTCCCTTGTCCAAGAGTCGATTCATGCAGTTTGTACCGTATTTTTTCAAGGATTTCACCACCTGAACTTACTCAAAATCCGAGTAGTTTATTAAATAAATACAAGGCTTTACTATGGAGAATCTCTTGTCCTATAATAATCAATTCATGCAGTTTGTACCGCTTTTTCCAAGAATTTGACTCAGTTTTGCGTAATGCATCCTTGCATCCTTCTCTCTTAACTTCTCTTCATATGTTTTGTCTTTTTTTCAGGCCTTCCACTACTACCCAATTTCGCAATTGTTTTACTGCATTTTTGATAATTTAGGTAAGTGAAAAATTTAATTTAACCAATCACAGTAAATCATGTATTCATCCAAAGTGATCAGCATCAACTTTAACCAGCTGTCGTCTGCTTTGACTATCATTAATTGCCGTGAATCACTCTTGAGTGATAGAATGAAGCTTTGAGAGTGATTCCTTAAAAACTGTAACTCATTTAAGGCATTCAATAATAAAACGAAGCCTTTGAAGCGATTTATTGATAATTTTAGCAAAGTTTAATGTTATGTGGTTTCTTGTGAGTTTTGAGAGTCATTATTAGGACAAGGGGAGAAACGTTTTCCAACTTACCTTCGATTATCTATGATGCATGTTGCAGCAGAAACTCTTGGGACCCTAAAACAGAAAAAAAGCCGGTTAACTTAATTCTCCTTACCTAGAGCAACGTAAAACGACATGCACAAGGCAATTTCCGTAAGTAATCCACGTCCCGGGCATTATGCAACAATAAACGTTTCGAAAACCGAATAACATCCAGGCCCAAAATGAGCTGGAACAACGCAACAATCGTAACCGTATTTATTATTTAATCGTCCTCCACTCTAAAATCCTTGCAAAACAGTTTTGTATGGGGGATTATACATGCACCATTTCGACTCCTCATTGTGCCCCTTTCGCTTATATATAAAACGACCCTCGTTTGACCATAATATCGACCCCGTCGTATATGAATAAGGGAATTCATTTTTTGGGTCGTTTATACGCCTACTAAACGTCCATTAACGTCGTAAAAAAAAATGCAAAAAATCATTAAAATTAAGTGTCCATAAATTGATGTTGGGATTTTACCTTGTGGGCGAAACCGTTAGGTATTTCTGGTTTGGATCGTAAAAATGATTTTATTGTAGATTTGTATCTTTATTAAGTCGTTTTAAGGTGTCCGTTTTTCATTTTTAAACATTTTCTTATTGGTTTCCGGGCAGTTAAAGTAATTTTTAACTTTTTCCAAGCAATTGAAGTCTATATTTGCCATATATTTGAGGACATTCTTATTTACTTCCAAGGAGTTCGTAAATCGGACAGACAAATTGGTCCTCCGAGCCGGACATCTGATCCGAATTAATTATCGTAACAATTTTATTTAAACGTTTTAAATCAGAAAACAAGGGAGATTATTTACGAACAATAATGATTAAGATTCTTAAGAAATCGTCGCGTAGATGCAGTTAAAGGCCGGGAAATTATCAGGGAAAATTCTCCATCACTTAGGATAATTGTGCGGCGGATTTCTCGACGGTTTTCCCACGCGATTTCTTTACGTTCGTTAACGATTACTCTGACACGAAGCCATCTTTCAAATTAACATTTCTTTGCTTTGACATTGGATTGTAATAAAAAGGTTTTTTTTTTTGTTGTTGTTGTGAAACCGTAATATTGTCTTATCTAAGGTGTCAGATTAAAGGGGATCCCTATGAAATGAGCCCTTAAGGTCCAAAATTGAGGCCGTAGAACTTGAGTTATTGTGCTTAGGGGAAATCGAGTTTTCTCGAACCCTAAAGGAAAATTTGAAGTTTTTATTTTTGTTTCGTGTATTATGTGAATATCCCAATCAGAAAGGTTATTATAATTTTTTTTGAAAAACCAATGGGAAGAGAGTTATTCAAGTTTTTCCACTTGGGCCTAAAGTTTCAAAAGTCAAAGGGGATAATAATGCAAATTTCGTAAAAAAAAATAATTTAATTTTTTTATGAAAAAGGAAAAAGTCTGAGAGCATTATGCTTTAAATAAAAGTTGTGAGGAATAATAAAATGTATCTAAAAGTTAAAGAAAATTGGTTCTATCTGTCATAGATTTTGAGAAAATGTGGAAAAACTGAAAATACTAAATATTGATTTATCTCCAGCCTTGTGGGAAAATTTACTTTTTTTATTTTTGTTTCGTATACTATTTGAGAAGCCCAATCAAAAAGGCTATTACCAATTTTTTTGAAAAACCAACAGGGACGGAGTTATTCAAGTTTTTCCACTTTTGGGCCTAAAATTTCAAAAGTCAAAGGGGGTACCATGCAAATTTCGTAAAAAAAATAATGTAATTTTTTTATGAAAAAGGAAAAAGTCTGAGAGCATTATGCTTTAAATAAAAATTGTGAGGAATAATAAAATGTATCTAAAAGTTAAAGAAAATTGGTTCTATCTGTCATACATTTGAAGAAAATGTGGACAAACTGAAAATTCTAAATATTGATTTTTCTCAAGCCTTGTGGGAAAATTTACATTTTTTATTTCTGTTTCGTATACTATTTGAGAAGCCCAATCAAAAAGGTTATTACCAATTTTTTTGAAAAACCAACAGGGAGGGATTTATTCAAGTTTTTCCACTTTAGAGCCTAAAATTTCAAAAATCAAAGGGGGTACCATGAAAATTTTATAACCAATTAATTTAATTTTTTTATGAGAAACGTAGAAGTCTGAGAGTATTATGCTTTAAATGAAAGTTGTGTGGAATAATAAAATGTATCCAAAAGTTAAAGAAAATTGGTTCTATCTGTCATAGATTTTGAGAAAATGTGGAAAAACTGAAAATTCTAAATATTGATTTTTCTCAAGCCTTTTGGGAAAATTGACAATTTTAATTTCTGTTTCGTATACTATTTGAGAAGCCCAATCAAAAAGGTTATTACCATTTTTTTTGAAAAACCAACAGGGAGGGAGTTATTCAAGTTTTTCAACTTTTTAGCCTAAAATTTGAAAAAAGTCAAGGGGATACCCATAAAAAGTTCATGAAAAGTTAATTTTATTTTTTCATGAAAAAGTTTTTAAACGTTGGTCCTATCTATCATAGAATTTGGTTGTAATTCACTTTTACGAACAATCAATGAGAACAGAGCTATTTAACCTTATTCACTTTGTACCAAAAATTTGGCTGTAAAATGGTAAATTTTATAATTTCTTCGCGTCTGTCATTGACGAGAAACATACGTCATAAAACCCACTTCCAAAATTCAAAAATCCAATGAGGTATTCCCTGAAAAATCCGGGACTACCTTCTTAGACACCGTTGCCAAACAGCAAATCAACCAGCGTTGCCATTCCCTCTGTCCGCATAAAACACACGTTCAAAATCAAATTACAGCAGTAATTCGAATCGTGAAGGGGTTTACCGCCACATTAGGCCTAATGGCTTCTATTTTAACTTATACATAACAAAAACGTTATACGGTTTCTGATCTATATAGATAAGACACCCCCGAAAGGGTGGCGGGGTGAGGTGGCGAAGCGTAATTAGAAGATAATTGTTCTCTCCGACGGTTTTTGGGACCTTTTGCCTATTTTACCTCGGGGAGGATAGAATCATTTTCGCCCTGAGAGGGGGTGGGTGTGCTTTTGTATAATTTCTCGGGAAACAGCTTAAAACGTTGTTATTTCGCTACAATTGTTTTACAAGTTTTGCGGCGGAGGTGTTAAGGCAACCCCCGCCGGCTGGGGTTAACAACATAATTTGATGTTAAAATTGTTTAGGGCTGCCTTTATATAAGGGCTCCGGGGTACCCCGGGATAAAGAAGGGTCAATTGAAAACGTTTTTGGTTTTGTATAAGTCGTTTTTTGTTTTATTTTTGGGGCAGGGAGGTTATGTTATGAGAAGGGTTTTTTTTTTGGGAATTTTTGGGGATCAGAGAAGTCTTGGATTTTTGGGAAAATTTTAGGATTTTTAAAGAATATAGATACGAAAATAATTAGAAATGAATTTGCTCAAAAGGTTTTAAAGATTTGTTAATTAAAAGCTCGAAGAAATTATAAAATTTGCCTTATACAGACAAATTTTTGATTCAAAAGTGGAAAAAGTTAAATAACTTACTTCTCATTGATTTTTTGAAAAAAATGGTTATAACCTTTTTGGTTGGGCTTTTTATATAACATATGAAACAGAAATACAAAAATATAATTTTCTCAAGGGGTTTAAGAGAAATCAATATTTAAGCTTTTCAGTTTTTCCAAATTTTCTCAAATTCTATGACAAATAGAATTAATTCTTTTGAAATTTTGGATACATTTTATTATTCTACACAACTTTTATATTAAGCATAATGCTCTCAGATTTTTAGTTTTTTAATAAAAAAATTAAATTAATTTATTATGAAATTTTTACGGGCACTCCCTTGGATTTTTTTGAAATTTTAAGCCTAAAAGGGAAAAAACTTGAATAACTCCCTCCACATTAGTTTCTTGAAAAAATTGGTAATAACCTTTTTGATAAGGCTTCCCAGGTAGTATATGAAACAAAAATTAAAAAGTTGATTTTTCCCAAAGGGCCCGAGAAAAATCAATATTTAGGTTTTTCAGTTTTTTCAAATTTTCTCAAGTTCTATGATAAATAGAATTAATTCTTTTAAACTTTTGGATACATTTTATTATTCCACACAACTTTTATATTAAGCATAATGCTCTCAGATTTTTACTTTTTTAATAAAAAAATTAAATTAATTTATTATGAAATTTTTACGGGTACTGGCCTTGGATTTTTTTGGAATTTTAAGCCCAAAAGGGAAAAAACTTGAATAACTCCCTCCACATTAGTTTTTTGAAAAAATTGGTAATAACCTTTTTGATAAGGCTTCTCAGGTAGTATATGAAACAAAAATTAAAAAGTTGATTTTTCCCAAAGGGACCGAGAAAAATCAATATTTAGGTTTTTCAGTTTTTTCAAATTTTCTCAAATTCTATGATAAATAGAACCAAATTTTTAAAACTTTTGGATACACATAATTATTCCACATAACTTTCATTTGAACCTTAATGCTGTCAGACTTTTACCTATTTCATAAAAAAATAAAATTAACTTTTTATGAAATTTTCATGAGTAGCCCCTTGACTTTTTAAAATTTTAGGTCCAAAAGTGAAAAAACTGAAATAACTCCCTTCCTGTTGGTTTTTCGGAAAAATTGGTAATAACCTTTTTGATTAGCCTTATCAAATAGTATACGATAAAAAAATAAAAAGTTAATTTTTTTTCAAAAGGGCTGAGATAAATCGATGTTAATGATTTTCAGTTTTCCGCGATTTTCCCCATTTCTTTAGCCGATAGAGCTGATTTTTTTTCACTTTTAGATTCCCCTAATTATTCCTCAAAATTTTTGTTTGAAACAGTTTACTGTGACACCTTTAGATTTTTCATAAAAAAATAAAACATAATTTTGATGATATTTTCAAGGGTACCCCCCCCTGGCAGTTTTAATTTGTGACATTTTATGCCCAAAATTTAAAAAAACTCGCGTCACACTAGTTTTTATAAAAAACTGATTATGACTTTTTTAATTGGGCTTCTTATGTGGTATCCATTCAAAAATAAAAAGTTCAAATTTTCTCCTAAAAAGTTCTAAGAAAACTTGGTGCTTACGATTTTCGGTGTTTCGCAATTTTCTCGCATTCTATGACAGGTAGAGCTGATTTTTTTTCACTTTTAGATTCTCCTAATTATTCCTCAATTTTTTTATTAAAAACATTTTCCTGTCATACCTTTAGATTATCCGTAATAAAAAAATTAAATTCATTTTTACCGGAATTGACAAGGGTTTTTCCTCCAGACGTGAAATTTTCAGATTTAAAAAAATACTGTTGCTTTAACGTGTATAAATATTTTTTTTTTATATAAAGAAGCACAAAAAAAATGTTTTTTATTTCGATATTTTAAGTTATAAAATTTCAAGGTCAAGAGGTAAAACTTTAATAACTCGTTCCCTGTTCGGTTTTCGGAAAATCAGTAAAAAGCTTTTCAGTTGACTTTTCAATGGCGTAAACGTTGCCAAAATTAAAAATTAAAAAATTTCCCATAAGCTTCCAGGAAAACTGATATTTCTAATTGTTGGTTTTGTGCTATTATCTCGACTTTTAATGTTATTTTTCTACATAAAAATACCTATAAAAAAAGATATTTATAATTTTATTATAAAAAGTTATAAAAGTTATATTAATATTTTTTATAAAAAGACATATTTTTATCTAATTATTTAAAAAAAAATTGCCCTTAAGGGCTTTTTTGTGAACAAAAAAAGCGACTTTTCAGTCAGATTTTTAACATAAGGGCTATTGTTTTTTAGCCCTTAAACCCATTTTCCCTGTATAATAAGATCCATATAATATTATAATATTATTTTAAAATAATTTTAAAACATCCCATATATAGTACCATCCGATGCATAAAATCGATATCGTAAACGCACAATTATGCGGAAAGAATTTGCGATAACATAAACAATGCCGAGACCCGGGCCGCATTCTTTACGCTAAACTGCGTCTTTATAAAATTTTTTTAACTTTATTCGAGGCTCGGTTACGCGTGCGACACGGTTGCGTCGTAAAACGTTTCGAACCGATTTATCGGAAAAAGTCGGAATTTTACTTTAAATCGCGGAAAAAGTGGAAAATCGTCGCCGAAAATCGCGGTGCGTTCGTGTATGGGCTTTCGTACGTCCGTTGATCCTGATCCCTCTGCGACCTTATGACTGATATGGTCGCCAGAAGGGCCGATCCAGCTATAAGGTAGGAAATTTTTTTCCAAAAAAAAATTTAAATGTTGATTTATTTTTTGAAAATTTAATCGGTTTGTGCCTGATTTATGAAAATAAAGTTTGAATTGTGTTTTTTTTTCCCTTACATTCTCCCATTTTCTAGAATTTTACGTGGCAACCTCGCAACTTTTTTAACACCGACAACAGCGCTTGTGACGCAGTACTGCTTTTCAGTTCGAGATATTTCAGTTGACATCATCAGCGCTGTTGTCAGATGTTTTTCTATGGGAAATATTTTAAGGGTTTTTTTTGCTATTTGATTTAATATGTTCAGCGCTGTTGTCACATGAACTCTAATTCCTTTTCAGGTCTACATTATTTGGGTATTGTTTTAATGGTTTATTTTTTTGGATCGGTGTCTTTTGGTACATATTTGACGTGCACAGCTCATATCTGTCAATCTGTCAATAGATTGGTTAACAGTGGTGGTCATATATGTTTTTTATATGCATTGAGGTTAAATTATGGGAATAATAATAATAATAATAAATTATTTTTTTTAAAAATAACGACGTTTATAAAAGGCATATGTGGTCACCACTGTTAATCAAGCTGTTATGAGATTGACAGCTATCATCATATTTTTTTAATTTAATTTATTAATTTGGCATTTTTTTAAAATTTGATAGTAACGGCAGCTGGCATTTAAATTTGACATTTGATTTGACAGCTATGACAGTTTTTAAAAAATTTATATTCGTCATTGCTTTATTTTTTTTTTAATTAATTTAATATTATTGCTGGGTTGTCAGATGTTTTTTTTTAGAGTAAAATATATTTTTAAATTTTGTCCATTTGTTAAATTCATGTGACAACGTTGCATTTTCAAAAATCTGACAGCAACTGCAGGTGGCGCTCTTGTTTGACATTGTTATTCCAAATTTTTGCATTTATTATTTTTGATAATTTTTTTTTATTTATTTAAAAATTCTGCTGTATTGCCATATTTTTTATTTTTAAAAAAATATTTTAACTTTGAAAAATATTTTTTTAATATTATCCATTTGCTAAAATTCAAGTTACAACGTTGCATTTCCTTAAATTTTATTTAACAGCTTTTCCAAATTTTTATAATTGACATCTTTGATTTTATTTTTTAAATTCATTTTGATATTTAAGCTGTGTTGTCAGATTAACGTTGCATTTTTTAAATTTTATTTGATATATGACAGTGTTTCCAAATTTTTATATTTTATATAAATATTTTTTTTTTAATTTATTAAATAATTATGCTGTGTTGTCAGATTTTTTTTTTACAGTAAACTTTGCGAAATGTTTTTTAAAATATTATCCATTTGTTAAAATTCATGTGACAACGTTGCATTATTTTTTAGTTTTACTTGACATCTGACAATTTTTCCAAATTTTTATATTTGACATTTTTGATTTATTTTTCTTAATTAATTTAAAAATTATGCAGTGGTGTCAGATTTGTTTTTTTTACAGTAAACTTTGCAAAATAATTTCTTAAATATTATCCATTTGCTAAAATTCAAGTTACAACGTTGCATTTTCTTAAATTTTATTTAACAGCTTTTCCAAATTTTTATAATTGACATTTTTGATTTTATTTTTTAAATTCATTTTGATATTTAAGCTGTGTTGTCAGATTAATTTTTTTTACAATAAACCTTGCAAAATATATTTTTAAATATTATCTATTTGTTAAAATTCATGTGACAACGTTGCATTTTTTAAATTTTATTTGATATATGACAGTGTTTCCAAATTTTTATATTTTACATAAATACTTTTTTTTTAATTAATTAAATAATTATGCTGTGTTGTCAGATTTATTTTCTTTTACAGTAAACTTTGCAAAATATTTTTTTAAATATTATCCATTTGTTAAAATTCATGTGACAACGTTGCATTATTTTTAAGTTTTACTTGACATCTGACAATTTTTCCAAATTTTTATATTTGACATTTTTGATTTATTTTTCTTAATTAATTTAAAAATTATGCAGTGGTGTCAAATTTGTTTTTTTTACAGTAAACTTTGCAAAATAATTTCTTAAATATTATCCATTTGCTAAAATTCAAGTTACAACGTTGCATTTTCTTAAATTTTATTTAACAGCTTTTCCAAATTTTTATAATTGACATCTTGGATTTTATTTTTTAAATTCATTTTGATATTTAAGCTGTGTTGTCAGATTAATTTTTTTTACAATAAACCTTGCAAAATATATTTTTAAATATTATCTATTTGTTAAAATTCATGTGACAACGTTGCATTTTTTAAATTTTATTTGATATATGACAGTGTTTCCAAATTTTTATATTTTACATAAATACTTTTTTTTTAATTAATTAAATAATTATGCTGTGTTGTCAGATTTATTTTCTTTTACAGTAAACTTTGCAAAATATTTTTTTAAATATTATCCATTTGTTAAAATTCATGTGACAACGTTGCATTATTTTTAAGTTTTACTTGACATCTGACAATTTTTCCAAATTTTTATATTTGACATTTTTGATTTATTTTTCCTAATTAATTTAAAAATTATGCGGTGGTGTCAGATTTGTTTTTTTTACAGTAAACTTTGCAAAATAATTTCTTAAATATTATCCATTTGCTAAAATTCAAGTTACAGCGTTGCATTTTCTTAAATTTTATTTAACAGCTTTTCCAAATTTTTATAATTGACATCTTGGATTTTATTTTTTAAATTCATTTTGATATTTAAGCTGTGTTGTCAGATTTTTTTTTTTTTAAATAAACCTTGCAAAATATATTTTTAAATATTATCTATTTGTTAAAATTCATGTGATAACGTTGCATTTTTTAAATTTTCTTTGATATATGACAGTGTTTCCAAATTTTTATATTTTACATAAATAATTTTTTTTAAATTAATTAAATAATTATGCTGTGTTGTCAGATTTATTTTCTTTTACAGTAAACTTTGCAAAATATTTTTTTAAATATTATCTATTTGTTAAAATTCATGTGACAACGTTGCATTTTTTAAATTTTATTTGATATATGACAGTGTTTCCAAATTTTTATATTTTACATAAATACTTTTTTTTTAATTAATTAAATAATTATGCTGTGTTGTCAGATTTATTTTCTTTTACAGTAAACTTTGCAAAATATTTTTTTAAATATTATCCATTTGTTAAAATTCATGTGACAACGTTGCATTATTTTTAAGTTTTACTTGACATCTGACAATTTTTCCAAATTTTTATATTTGACATTTTTGATTTATTTTTCTTAATTAATTTAAAAATTATGCGGTGGTGTCAGATTTGTTTTTTTTACAGTAAACTTTGCAAAATAATTTCTTAAATATTATCCATTTGCTAAAATTCAAGTTACAACGTTGCATTTTCTTAAATTTTATTTAACAGCTTTTCCAAATTTTTATAATTGACATCTTTGATTTTATTTTTTAAATTCTTTTTGATATTTAAGCTGTGTTGTCAGATTAATTTTTTTTACAATAAACCTTGAAAAATATTTTTTTAAATATTATCCATTTGCTAAAATTCAAGTTACAACGTTGCATTTTCTTAAATTTTATTTAACAGTGTCTCCAAATTTTTATATTTTACATAAATATTTTTTTTAAAATTAATTAAATAATTATGCTGTGTTGTCAGATTTATTTTCTTTTACAGTAAACTTTGCAAAATATTTTTTTAAATATTATCTATTTGTTTAAATTCATGTGACATAGTTGCATTATTTCAAGTTTTACTTGACATCTGACAATTTTTCCAAATTTTTATATTTGACATTTTTGATTTATTTTTCTTAATTAATTTAAAAATTATGCAGTGTTGTCAGATTTGTTTTTTTTACAGTAAACTTTGCAAAATAATTTCTTAACTATTCTCCATTGCTAAAATTCAAGTGGCAACGTTGCATTTTTTAAAATTTTATTTAACAGCTTTTCCCAATTTTTATAATTGACATCTTTGATTTTATTTTTTAAATTCATTTTGATATTTAAGCTGTGTTGTCAGATTAATTTTTTTTACAATAAACCTTGCAAAATATATTTTTAAATATTATCTATTTGTTAAAATTCATGTGACAACGTTGCATTTTTAAAATTTTATTTGATATATGACAGTGTTTCCAAATTTTTATATTTTACATAAATAATTTTTTTTTAATTAATTAAATAATTATGCTGTGTTGTCAGATTTATTTTCTTTTACAGTAAACTTTGCAAAATATTTTTTTAAATATTATCCATTTGTTAAAATTCATGTGACAACGTTGCATTGTTTTTAAGTTTTACTTGACATCTGACAATTTTTCCAAATTTTTATATTTGACTTTTTTGATTTATTTTTCCTAATTAATTTAAAAATTATGCGGTGGTGTCAGATTTGTTTTTTTTACAGTAAACTTTGCAAAATAATTTCTTAAATATTATCCATTTGCTAAAATTCAAGTTACAGCGTTGCATTTTTTTAAATTTTATTTAACAGCTTTTCCAAATTTTTATAATTGACATCTTGGATTTTATTTTTTAAATTCATTTTGATATTTAAGCTGTGTTGTCAGATTTTTTTTTTTTTAAATAAACCTTGCAAAATATATTTTTAAATATTATCTATTTGTTAAAATTCATGTGAAAACGTTGCATTATTTTTAAGTTTTACTTGACATCTGACAATTTTTCCAAATTTTTATATTTGACACTTTTGATTTATTTTTCTTAATTAATTGAAAAATTATGCAGTGGTGTCAGATTTGTTTTTTTGACAGTAAACTTTGCAAAATATTTTTTTAAATGTTATCCATTAGCTAAAATTCAAATGACAACGTTGGATTTTTTAAATTTCATTTGACATCTGACAGTTTTTCCAAAATTTAATATTTGACAGTTTTGATTTTTTTTTAACAAATTTAAATTTTTATGCTGTGTTGTCAGATTTGTTTTTTTTAAACTAAACTATGCAAAATATTTTTGAAATATTATATATTTGCTAAAATTCATGTGACAACGTTGCATTTTTTTTATTTCATTTGACATCTTTGACAGATTTTCGAAATTTTTATATTTGACATTATTAAGTAATTTTTTTAAGTAATTTATTAACTATGCTGTATTGTCAGATTAATTTTTTACAGTATAATTTGCAAAATATTTTTTTAATTTGATCCATTTGCTTAAATTAATATCACGACGTTGCAATTTATTAAATTTTTAAAATTCATTTAACATCTTTGACAGTTTTTCCAAATTTTTATATTTGACATTGTCTTTATTTTTTTTAAATTAATTTAATAATTATACTGTGTTGTCAGATTTATTTTTTGTACAGTAAACTTTGTAAAGTATATTTTCAAATATTATTTATTTGCTAAAATTCGTGTGACAACGTTGCATTTTTTTAATTTTATTTGATATATGACAGTGTTTCCAAATTTTTATATTTGATATTTTTCATTTTTTTTTAAACTCATTTAATATTTATGCTGCGTTGTCAGATTTGTTTGTTTTTTTTACACTAATCTATGCAAAATATTTTTTTAAATATTATCCATGTGCTAAAATTCAAGTGGCAACGTTGCATTTTTTTAATTTCATTTGACAGTTTTTCCAAATCATTATATTTGACATTTTTTATTTGTTTTTTTTTATTAATTTAATATTCAGGCTGTGTTGTCAAATCTGTTTTTTTTACAGTAAATTTTGAAAAATATCTTTTTAAATATTCTGCATTTGCTAAAATTCATGCGACAACGTTGCATTTTTTTAAAATTTGACATCTTTGACAGATTCTCCAAATTTTTATATTGGACATTATTAAGTTATTATTTTTTTATTAATTTATTAACTATGCTGTGTTGTCAGATTAATTTTTTTACAGTATAATTTGCAAAATATTTTAATTAAATATTCAACGTTGCAATTTATTTGACATTTAACTTAACATCATACACGGCGTTGCCAGACTTTTTTTGACATATTTTATTGGGTTTTCAAATTCAATTTTATATTATTTTGAGCTGTGTTGCCAAATAAGTTTTTTTTTTCAACAATAAAGTATGCACCAATTTTTATAAAATATCATGACAACATTGCAATTAGAAACTGTGTTGTCAGTTTTATTCAGGCTTTTTATTTCAGGTTTATTTTATGTATTTAATTATTGTGTTATTGCCACATTTTATTGCATTGGTGTCCCTTTTTACATATTGAAAGTAATAAAAGATAGATTATTGTCAACGTCACTGAATGACAATGACAGATTATATCTGTCAAAAATGATCAGTTATATCTTTTATAAGAGTTGAGCCTGTGTCATTTTGAGCAAAATAGCAAAATAACATTACCTCAAAGCTTCAAAAATTGTCTGAAAATGATCTGCCAATGTTATCCAGTGACGTCGACACTTAACCACATTTATTTTATTTAGCATATTAAAACATCCGTAAAATGGTTAATTGACACTGTCACTGGCTGTGTCAACAGCTTGAGTGGCAGTGGTGTCAATATATTCCTTTTATGAGAGTTGAAGTTATGTTATTTTGAAAATCCTTAAATTATAATTAAAAAAAGAAATACTTTTTTACTTTATTATCATTATTATTATTATTATTACTATTAATATTTTAAAACATGACATTAACGCTTATAAAAGTTTATGTGTTCACCATTGTCAAGCAAGCCGATGACAGTTTGACAGACATGTTGTGTCAACTTTAACCAGTGACATTGACAGTTGACACTTATCTCTTGACTTATTTAATCCCTTTTCAAATTGGGCGTGTCCTATAGGGCAGACGAACTCTTTTTTAGCGTTAAAACGGCAAAACTTCGTACTTGGATTGAAACCAAAATGGCAACCTCTTAAATAGTTTCAAAAAAAATGCACTTAATACTTGTGGTTGTTTTTTCAAATAATCCATTTAAATTCGTTACATTTTCTCGCTTACTCTCGTTTACGAGCGAATAAGAACCACTTAACCCAACTATTTCTCTGCAAATTTGCTTCCATTTTTCTCTTATTGCAGAAGTGAAATACGTGAGAACCAGTTAACGCGTCCTGTCACTTTTCCAACTCTTTACCGGATTAATTGCACCTTTTTTCTCTCGATATCTTGTTCCACTTATCAGTGCATTTCTTCTCGGTAGATTTATTAACGTATCGCCTTATAATTTAATTACTGTCCAAGATTTAACGGGACGTTATATTTATTAACGGATGAAGTGCCACTAAAACGTTTCTTTCCATTAGCTATAAAAGTTCATGATGTGTAAAATAGGATATTAATTGAAAAGAAATTAATGGAATTTTCAAAAATGTTAGTTATAGAGTGAAATATGTGGCTCGCAGGTTATTTTTACATTAAAAGAAAAGTTGTCTGCTCAATATGCCATGCCCAATTTTCGAAATAAAAAGGATAAAATGAGTTCATGAAATTACGTCCTATTTTCCACCCTCGAGAAAGTCTCTCTTATTATAAAACCAAATTCGAATAAGTCAGAAATTATTAGCGGCAAAGGGCGTCCTCCCCCTGCCCTTGCAAAATTGATTCTGAAAAATTGTAAAATTGGAAAAAGGACTCGTAAATTTTTTGAAGCGAAAGATACCTCCCTTTAGATTGGGGAATATTGAAATATGAAATGATTAAGCTAAATTGACAATTGGTTGCAGCTTGTTTGAGGAAAGCTTGGCGTGAAAGACTTTCACAGAGTTTCCACGTTATACCAGTAATTTTTGAGGTTTTTCAAATAGTTTTTATGGCTAATTTGTGTTTTCCCAGATGTTTTCTGCAAGAAATTCAGTCCAGAAAATTTTCAGTCAAGTTTAAATCATGTGTGGCATGTTTTTTCCACTAAATTTCTTATTGCTTTCAAGGGATTCAGATTTCTTTGTATTTTTCCGAGTCAACTGAAGTAAATTTCCATTTTTTCCAGGCAGTTGAGGTATTTTTTAAAAAGTTGTTCCAGCCAAATCACTTTTTTCTTGATGTAGTTTTGGCTATTTTCGATTTTTCCAGGCAATTGGAATTTTTTTTTTATTTGATTTTTTTTAAATCGTTTATGGCTATTTTGAGTGTTTCCAGTTATTTTCTTCAAGTAATTCAGGGTATTTTAAATTTTATGCAAATGACTTGGAAATTTTTTTTTTAATTAATTTAAAAATTATGCTGCGTTGTCAGATTTATTTTTTCTTACAATAAACTTTGCACACTTGTATTTTTTTAAATATTATCCATTTGTTAAAATTCATGTGTCAACGTTGCATTTTTTTAATTTTATTTAACAGCTTTTGACAGTTTTTCCAAATTTTAAGATTTGACATTTTTGATTTATGTTTTTAAATTAATTTAAAAGTTATGCGCTGATATCAGATTTGTTCTTTTTTACAGTATAATTTGCAAAATATTTTTTTCTATTTTATCCATTTGTCAAACCAAGCATTTTTTACCTTAAAAATACTTAAAAGATCGAACATTTATTACATGACACCCTGTAGATAGACACATTGATCTTTTATTTTACTCACATGTCTATAGTATACATATAGTATAGAAAAAAATGGTTATTAAATATTAAAAAAATTAAAGAGTTATAAATACAAAAAAATTGGAAAAGGGGAAATAATGGAAATATCCTAATCAAAATAGCAATTTTTCATATTTTTTTTGTCTGTCTTATTTTCCTTAATTACTTCAGGTTCATATTTCGTTTCCAGGTAATTTTTCCAGCTTTTTTATCATTTTGTTTAAGTAGCTTATCTTGTTTTTTCCCGATTTTCAGTAAATTCACCGGAGCATTTTATCTATTTTTCCAACAAATCAAAGTAGGTTTTTATATTTTTTACCCTTATTTCCTTCAAGTAATTCTGGGTGCTTTTCTTTCTTTTTCCAAGCAATTGGAGTCAATCAATTTCTAATTTTTTTCAAATAGTTTTTGGCTATTTTTCCTTTTCCCAGTCATTTGAAGTAATTTTTTATTTTTTCCAAGCAATTGAAGTCCATGTCTTTTAAATTTTCCACCCAATTATTTGTTTTCCTCAACCAATTCTGGGTAATTTTTCGTTTGCCTATTTTCGCTTTTTCAAGTAAATTTCTAGTCAACTGGACTAATTTTTCATTCTTTCCAGGCAGCTGAGGCATTTTCTTAAAATGTTTTTCTAGCCAAGTTACATTGACGATGGATCGTACCTTATTTGAGGAAAATTTGGTGCCCTCTAGACTCGTAGAGTTTCCACGGTACATATACCATTGATGATTGAAATATGATTTTTCAAATTATTTTCTAGGCAGTTTTTCCCAGTCAGTTCGAGTAACTTTTCATGTTTTCCATACACCCAAGTCATGCGTTATCTACTTTATAGCGCCATTTTGCTTTTTTGGGCAGTTGAGGTATATCATTTATATTTTCCAGCTAAATCCTTATATTTAGGTTATTTTTGATTTTTCCGAGGTAATTACAGTAAATTTTAATTTTTCTCCAGACAGAGAGTTGAGATTTTTTTTTTTAATGATTTCTAGGTAAATCCCTATTTCCTTCAGGCGCTTCTAATTATTTTCACTTTTCCTGTTTATGTAATTTTTTCTAATTCTTTTAAACAGTGTACAGTAATGGCCAAAAGTAGATAGACAAATGGTTTTTTAAAAAAATCAAAGGAAATAAAAATTCTATAATAAAGATATTTAAATATATTATGGACAACATAAACATGTATGAAAATAATAAAACATTCTTTAGTAACAATCACCTAATTTGGTAAATAATAAGAAATAACTAAATATACGCTGGACAAAAGTAGCCAAAGAGACAAATTTCAAAAATAACCAATTCTCTTTTTTTTTCAAAGTATTTTTTTTTAATTACAAACTAAACCATCTACAACATTAGTATTTTGTAAAATACCCATTATTGTCTATTACAGCCTGACATCTACGTGGCATTGATTCAATAAGATTGTCTATGAGTTTAAAACCAATATTTTTCCATTTCTGTTGCAACCGTTCGAATAATTCACCTTTATTTGAATAGTTTGTATCCCTATTATCACAATCTACAATTTCCCATACATCTTCGATGGGATTAAGATCGGGTGACTGGGACGGTCATTTTAAAACTGGTATTTTTTCTTCTTCAAAAAATTGCTTCATAATTTTGGAGGAATGCTTCGGGTCATTATCTTGCTGGAATTGGAATCTCAATGGTAAATTGTCTTCGACATCTCTGAGAATATCCCTGTACATAAACCTGTCCATTATGCCCTCTATGCGATGTGACGGGCCCATTCCATAACCTGAGAAGCAACCCCAAACCAACACTGATCCACCTCCATGCTTAACTATGGGTTTCGTGTACTTGGGATTCAAACGCTGACCAGAAACTTCGATTCGTCGCTCCAGCAAACACGTTTCCATTTATGCTTTGTCCAGTGTATATGCTGACGGGCTAAGCGATTCTTTTTTGAAAGCAATGGTTTTTTTGCTGGCCCACGTGCAAATAGATTCTCTTCTACCAACCTTCGTCTTACAGTCCTTGAGGACACATTACAAATCCCTAGAGCCTGTAATTCTATCTGAATTTGACGAGAAGTCATGAAAGGGTTATTCTGGCTAATTTGTTTTAATTTGCGTACAGCTCTAATGTCCATTTTTTTTGGTCGACCAGATTTATCTACTTTTGGCCACTACTGTATATAATCAAATGCCTGAAATTAAAAAAAAATAACTACCTCGCCTGACGTCTCTATTATCATCTTTAGGACACAACAATATACAATAACTTCACTATAATCGTCTTAATATGCTGCACACGTGTTTTGTCCTGAGGATCATAACGAAATATTCTTGACTGATGATGACTCTTTCCACCTACAGGGTTCTCACATTATCGATAATTGTTTCAGTCCAGTTGGGAAATTTACCCTAATGTCCACAATGATAAATGACACAATCAATTATTCATAATAAAGATAGTTATCGTTAAAGAACCACGTTTAATGTCCGAAAGACAATTCGTACGTTTGTCAATACGGACCGAGTTTAAAAATACGCATTTAATTTGAAAAAAATTGGGTGCGACAGAGATAGAGAGGACAGAGATGTGTTGAAATAATGAGGGTTTTCGTGCTCAAAAATAAAAGCGAGAAAATTATGAATATTTGGCACCAGCTGGAAAATCGACATTTTCGAAAGTTTCACCTGGGTTTCGACACTTTTTGTGAGTTTATTTTAAGCAGTTCAAGTGACTGTTTTTTTGTGCCAGGTGATTTAGAGTCTTTTCCACAGGCAGTTGAAGTTTTCTCATATATTTCCATGTACGTTTCAAGTTGGGATCACCTTTGATTACTGAAATATTCATTTAACTAAGAAGGAAGTAATGGTTTTAGGCATTTAATTTTTTTTCTTTGTAAGTTCCAGTTCGGGTATGGTTTTTCTTTTTTCTAGTGAACTGGAGTCGTTTTTCCAAGCAGTTGATGATTTTTTTAAAATGTTTTCCAGCCGTTTTTTTAATTTCTGTCGAGCAGCCTAGGCAATTGAAGTATTTTTCCAGGCAATTGAAGTCTTTTTTTCTGAGTAGTTGAGGTAAGGTTTTCTCATTTTCCAGCTATTTTATTAGTTTCTTCAAGCGAGTTCGGGTTACTTTTACCCTTTTCCAGGTAATGTCCAGTCAGTTTATTTTTAATTTTTTTTCCAAGATACTTGAACTATTTTTCTCTATGTTTTCGAGTCATTTTCTTATTTTGTTCAAACAGTTTGAGCTATTGTTCCGTTCTTCCAGGCAATTGCAGTAATTTTTAATTTTTTCCAAGTCATTGGTGCATGTTTACACATTTTCCAGTCATTTTCGTTTTAAGCTGTTCAGGTTATTTCTGCTCTTTTTCCATGCAATTTCCAGTCAACTGGAGTAAATTTTTAATTTTTTTCAAGGCAGTTGAGGGTTGGTTTTTTTAAATTTTTCCAAGCAAATTCAGTAATTTTTCATTTTTTTCAAGTCATTGGTGCATGTTTACGCATTTTCCACTCATTTATTTCTGCTTTTTTTCCATGCCATTTTCCATCAATTGGAGTAAATTTTTAATTTTTTTCAAGGCAGTTGAGGGTTGGTTTATAATTTTTTTTCCAAGCAAATTCAGTAATTTTCCATATTTTTCAAGTCATTGGTGCATGTTTACGCATTTTCCACTCATTTATTTCTGCTTTTTTTCCATGCCATTTTCCATCAATTGGAGTAAATTTTTAATTTTTTTCAAGGCAGTTGAGGGTTGGTTTATAATTTTTTTCCAAACAAATTCAGTAATTTTCCATTTTTTTCAAGTCATTGGTGCATGTTTACACATTTTCCAGTCATTTATTTCTGGTTCTTTTTTATGCAATTTCCACCCAATTGGAGTAATTTTTAGTTTCTTTCAAAGCAGTTGAGGTTTGTTTTATCAGTTAGTCATTTTTAATTTTTTCTAAGTGACTGACGCATGTTTACACATTTTCCAGTCATTTTCTTTAATCTGTTCAGGTTATGTCTTCTTTTTTTTTAAGGCAATTTCTAGTCAACAGTTGTCATTGTTTTTAGTCTAGTTTAAGTTAATTTTAAGGTTGAGTTAAATTGAGGCATGTTTTTCAAATTTTTCCGCCATCTTTCCATGCAATTTTCTATTGATTGGTAAACATTGGATGGAAAAATTAATAAATTGCTCCAATTGCCTGAAAAATTATCATAAAATAACTCAACTGCCTGGAAGAAAAACAGTATTTTCCCAACTGCTTCCAAGCAACCCAAAAGAAAACAGTGGCGGATCTAAATGATTTTTTTAGTGGCAGGGAGGTTTACTCTATACATCATACATCATAGCAACAACAAGTTATCAACAATTCCTGAGGGATGCAAATTTCCCTCATTCCGCCCCCGAATAAAATGTTAAACTTGTAATATTAATTAGAGGAGGCACAACAGAGATTAAACGAAAAACTTTTAGAAAATTAAATTTCCAAAGTAAACAATTTCCAGACAATAACTGTTTAACCGGGACAAAGGAGCCCATTATAAAAATTAAACGAAATCCAAGAAACCAAATTAAAAATACAGGTCGCCAAAGACCACCCTTACTTCACTCCGCCGAACATCGTATTTCTTTTATTAACCCGAGGGTGTTTCGTGTGGAATAATAAGGGCAAAATTAGGTCCTTTAATATTTTAAGAAGGACGGCGGCGGCCCCCCTTTTCTTTTTATAACGTCGAATTTAATTCCTTTGTCGGGGGTTATTGGGGGTGGCACACACACACACATATTGCCTCCGTATTATTGTGTCTCGTTGCTAAGTAAGCTTCGGAAAGTCCGAGAGATAGTTTTTCCTCCTCTAAAAATCCTCCTTTAAAATTTTTCCAGGCAAATTAAGTAATTTTTCATTTTTTCCAAGTAATTCATGATCGTTTACACATTTTCCAGTCAGTATATTTAAGCTGTTCAGATTATTTCTGCTCTTTTTCCATACATTTTCCAATCAAAATTGGAATTGATTTGAATTTTTTTTTAAGGCAGTTCAGGTTATTTTTTTTAATGTTTTGCAGTAATTTTTAATTTTTTTCAAGTAATTAATGCATGTTTCCGCATTTTCCAGTAATTTATTTCTTGTCCTTTTTTTATCCAATTTTCACCCAATTGGAGTAATTTTTAGTTTCTTTTAAGGCAGTTGAGGTTTGTTTTTTAAATGTTTTCCAGAAAAATGTATAGAAAATTTTTTCCAAGTGACTGCTTACCTGCTTTAAGCTATTCAGGTTATGTCTGCTTTTTTTTCTAGGCAATTTCCTATTAATTGGGGTAATTTTTCAATTTTCTAGCCTGGTAAATTTAAAAAATGGATGGAAAAATTAATAAATTACTGCAACTCCCTGGAAAAAATAGAAAATTACTCCAGTTGCTTTAATAAAGTACATCAACTGCCTGGAAGAAAAACAGTATTTTCCCAACTGCTTCCAAGCAACCCAAAAGAAAACAGTGGCGGATCTAAATGATTTTTTTAGTGGCAGGGAGGTTTACGCTATACATTATAAATCATAGCTTTATCAACAATTCCTGAGGGATGCAAATTTCCCTCATTCCGCCCCTGATGAAAATGTTAAACTTCTTCCAAGAAACGAAATTAAAAAATACAGGTCGCCAAAGACCACCCTTACTTCACTCCGCCGAACATCGTATTTCTTTTATTAACCCGAGGGTGTTTCGTGTGGAATAATAAGGACAAAATTAGGTCCTTTAATATTTTAAGAAGGGCGGCGGCGGCCCCCCTTTTCTTTTTATAACGTCGAATTTAATTCCTTTGTCGGGGGTTATTGGGGGTGGCACACACACACACATATTGCCTCCGTATTATTGTGTCTCGCTGCTAAGTAAGCTTCGGAAAGTCCGAGAGATAGTTTTTCCTCCTCCATTGTCGGAAAAATCTCGTTTTGTTGTTGTTGTTGTTAATAACGTAAATGGCTGGATCGAATTAGCTTCGCTACAGAAATCCAGGGGTTCCAAGTTCTTTTGTAGCTTAAGTAATTGTTGGGGCAAGAAAAAAGCGTATTTTCCAATTTTTTTGGGTTATTGGATGTGTTGGAGTTACTCTTGTGTGTCATTTATTGTCATGTTAAGGTCATTTCTCATTTTCAACAAATTTTTTCCCTTGTTTTTTTTCAAGTAATTGATGCATGTTAACGCATTTTCCAGTAATTTATTTCTGCTCTTTTTCCATGCCATTTCCAGTCAACTGGAGTAAATTTTTATTTTTTTTCAAGGTAGTTGAGGGTTGTTTTTTAAAATTTTTCCAGGCAAATTAAGTAATTTTTCATTTTTTCCAAGTAATTCATGATCGTTTACACATTTTCCAGTCAGTATATTTAAGCTGTTCAGATTATTTCTGCTCTTTTTCCATACATTTTCCAATCAAAATTGGAATTGATTTGAATTTTTTTTTAAGGCAGTTCAGGTTATTTTTTTTAATGTTTTGCAGTAATTTTTAATTTTTTTCAAGTAATTAATGCATGTTTACGCATTTTCCAGTAATTTATTTCTTGTCCTTTTTTTATCCAATTTTCACCCAATTGGAGTAATTTTTAGTTTCTTTTAAGGCAGTTGAGGTTTGTTTTTTAAATGTTTTCCAGAAAAATGTATAGAAAATTTTTTCCAAGTGACTGCTTACCTGCTTTAAGCTATTCAGGTTATGTCTGCTTTTTTTTCTAGGCAATTTCCTATTAATTGGGGTAATTTTTCAATTTTCTAGCCTGGTAAATTTAAAAAATGGATGGAAAAATTAATAAATTACTGCAACTCCCTGGAAAAAATAGAAAATTACTCCAGTTGCTTTAATAAAGTACATCAACTGCCTGGAAGAAAAACAGTATTTTCCCAACTGCTTCCAAGCAACCCAAAAGAAAACAGTGGCGGATCTAAATGATTTTTTTAGTGGCAGGGAGGTTTACTCTATACATTATAAATCATAGCTTTATCAACAATTCCTGAGGGATGCAAATTTCCCTCATTCCGCCCCTGATGAAAATGTTAAACTTCTTCCAAGAAACGAAATTAAAAAATACAGGTCGCCAAAGACCACCCTTACTTCACTCCGCCGAACATCGTATTTCTTTTATTAACCCGAGGGTGTTTCGTGTGGAATAATAAGGACAAAATTAGGTCCTTTAATATTTTAAGAAGGGCGGCGGCGGCCTCCCTTTTTTTTTTAACGTCGATTTTAATTCCTTTGTCGGGGGGTTATTAGAAATGGCACACACTCACATATTGCCCCCGTATTATTGTGTCTCGCTGCTAAGTAAGCTTCGGAAAGTCCGAGAGATAGTTTTTCCTCCTCCATTGTCGGAAAAATCTCGTTTTGTTGTTGTTGTTGTTAATAACGTAAATGGCTGGATCGAATTAGCTTCGCTACAGAAATCCAGGGGTTCCAAGTTCTTTTGTAGCTTAAGTAATTGTTGGGGCAAGAAAAAAGCGTATTTTCCAATTTTCTTTGGGTTATTGGATGCGTTGGAGTTACTCTTGTGTGTCATTTATTGTCATGTTAACGTCATTTCTCATTTTCTATTCCAGGCAGTAGTGGAAGTGATTTTTCAGTTATTCCGGGCACTTGAACAAATTTTTTTCCTTTTTTTTAGGAAATTTGTCATTTCTAATTTTTTGTGGTGGTGTGATGTGGTTTTCAACATAATTGGACTAATTTTTTTTTGTTTTCCAATAAAAATTAGAATAATTTTGAATTTTTTTTTAAAGGGAGTTGAGGTTTGGTTTTTTAATGTTTTGCAGGCAAATGCAGTAATTTGTAATTTTTTTCAGGTAATTGATACATGTTTACGCATTTTCCAGTCATTTATTTCTGCTCTTTTTCCAGGCCATTTCCAGTCAACTGGAGAAAATTTTTAATTTTTTTTCAAGGCAGTTAAGGGTTTTTTTTTTAAATTTTTGCAGGCAAATTGAGGAATTTTGTATTTTTTCCAAGTGATTCATGCTCGTTTATACATTTTCCAGTTTATTTAAGCTGTTCAGATTATTTCTGCTCTCTATCCATATATTTTCTAGTCAAAATTGGAATAATTTTGAATTTTTTTTAAGGCAGTTGAGGGTTGTTTTTTAAAATTTTTCCAGGCAAATTGAGCAATTTTTAATTTTTTTCAAGTAATTGATGCATTTTACGCATTTTCCAGTAATTTATTTCTGCTCTTTTCCCATACCATTTCCAGTCAACTGGAGTAAATTTTTAATTTTTTTCAAGGCAGTTAAGGGTTGTTTTTTTAAATTTTTAGTAATTTTTCATGTTTTCCAAGTAATTGATTCACGCTTACACATTTTCCAGTCAGTTTATTTAGGTTGTTCAGATTATTTCTGCTCTTTTTTCATACAATTTCCATTAAAAATTGGAATAATTTTTTTTATTTGATTTTTTTTAGTTTTGTAAGCAGCTAAAATAATTTCACATTATTTTCCAGGCAATTGGTTTAATTCTTTAATTTGTTTCGAAAGCAGTGCTTATTTTTCCCAGGCACTTAAAGTCTTTGACATTGCAGTCATTACTCAAATCAAAAATTATGAATTTTTAAACTTTTAAAATTCAGACACTAAATAAGCAGAGAAAGGGAGAAGACCATAGCTTTTTCTGTACTTATAGAAACCCAATTACTATCCAACAATTTTTTTTATCCATAGTACTGGATCAGCTCTCAATTTAACATTTTCATCCAACTATTTTCACTTTAAATAAATCCAGTATCGTCGTCAAAGCAGAATACAACATCTGCATCTAGTAATTAAATCTTAATGTAATTTTTTTGAATTTTGGCAAAAAATTACCATTAATTTTTTGTTTTTAACAAAATTTGGACAATGGTTTTTTTTTAGGTGACTATGGTTTTTTCAGAGGGTTGGAATAAGTTTCTGTTATTTTCCAGACAGTTGTCGTTAACTTGTAGTTTTTTCCAAGCCTATGGAGTCTTTTATATATTTTTTCAAGCAGTTCAAATAACTTAATATGGTTTTCCAGGCTGTAGCAGTTTTTTTTAATCATTTTCCAGGCAAAAAGTGTAGTCATTTGTTGTACGTTGTGAGATCGTGACCGTGTGTTTTATTTGTTTTCGTGAATTTTATTCGTTGGTCTTTTCGAGAGGAATAGATAAGATTTTCGTATTTTCCAGGTAGTTGGAGTCATTTCTTAGCATATTTCAGGCAGTGAACATAGTTCCTTATGTTTTTTCCAGACAGCCAGTTGGAAATAATTATTTATTGTTTTCCAGACAGTTGTCCTTATTTCTTAATTTTCCCAAGCATTTGGAACCATTTATATTATCCCTTTAATTGAAGCAGCTTCCTATTTATTTGTAGAAGTTCAGGTCATATTTCATTTATTCCAAGGAGTTTGGGTCATTTATTATGTCTTTCAGGCAATTGGGTTCATTTTTTATTTCTTCAAGTAATTTCTTTGACTCCAACTGCTTGGAAAAGTAAGGAATAACTTCAATTCCGAAGTAGTTGTAGCTGGTTTTTAGTTTTTTCAAGCAATTATAATTTTTTTTTTATATTTCTTACGAGAACTAGGGCCCACTTAATTGCATGCAAGTAATTGTCAAAATATGTCTTCCAGGGAGTTGAAGTCATTTTTTATTTCTTCCAGGCAGTCGGTTAAAGTCATTTCTTCGACTCCAACTGCTTGGAAAAATAAGAAATAACTTCAACTCCCTGGAAAAAATAAGAAATTACTCCCAATGCATGAAAAAAAAATCAAATGAACCCTAGTGCCTGTCAGAAATTAAAAAAAAAATGTTCAATTGCCTCCTAACTGAAAGAAACAGAAAATGATCCAAACTGCCTGAAACTGCTTTTTCCTGTGAAACTATAAGAAGGACTTCAACGTCCTGGAAGAAATGACTGTACTAATCAGTAATTCTGGAGCCCAATTTTTCTATAAAAATCACCCTTTAAGATGAGCCCAAATAGATCGCTGACGTGCAGTACATCGCGCTTTGATCTTGTCTGGAACAGATTGATATCCCGTGGGAGGAAAGTTAAAACTGGATTTTTCCCCGAAAACACCGTTAGAGTGTAGCCTCCGATGAAAATCGAAATATCTGGTGAAAAATGGGGCGGCGGCCCACTATTCGCCGCCATCCCGAAAGACGTGGCTAATTTATCTCTTCAATTGCAGTCCGGGTTTTTGTTTGTTTCGCGGTGCTGCTGTGCCGGTGGCGAACATCGGAAAAAACTTATTGGGCCATTAATTGTTTACGTTTTTCTTTTTGTTGCCATTTTCCAGAGAAGAGTTTTTGCATTGTTTCATCCAGAGCCATTGACGGACAACCCCTCTTCAGTCCTCCTTTAAATATTTTCAGGCAGACTTAAAGGAAACCCATTAGTTCCAAGCAGTCAATGTCGTTTCTTAGTTCTCACAAGCAATAGCTTTGTATTCCAGACAGTTGAAATAATTTCCTATTTTCTTCCAGAGAGTTGGAGCCAGTTCTTATTTCTTCCAGTCAGTTGAAGTTTTGAGAACAATCTTCCCTGCTGCCTTTAAGTAAACCCATTAGATCGAGACAATTGAAGCAATTTTTGTCCAGGCAGTCAGTAATTTTTCAAGTCTTACAGGCACTTGAAGTCATTTCCTATTTATTACAGGCAGTTGAAGTCTGCTGTGAACAGGAATCCTGTCTTTCTGTCCAGCAGAATGATGAAATGACTTCAACTGCTTAGCCAAACTAAGATGTGACTTTCATTGCTTGGAAAAAAATAAAAAATCACTGGAAAAACCTGTCTTAGAATTTCATCAATAATAGAAATATCTCAACTATTGGACATAGTGCTTTAAGAAGTCACGACACAAAAAGCCTAAATATCTCTTTTATTAGTTGATTTTCAGTCATAAGCTACATGAATGAAGTTGAACAGTAGTTAATTGTCTACCAATACAATTTTTATTTTTATTGCATTAATAGTTTCTACCTGTTTAAGACTTGCTTCACGTCAGCTCATCTTACTGCATCAATAAAAAAGTCAAAAGTATCAGATCTGCTTTCACCGTTGCCAAGTTTCCAAAAAAAACCTTCAAATTGCCCGAATTTTCCACTCTCATATTCATCGATAACTTCTTAAATAATAATTGAAACTTCTTTAATACTAAAACCAATCGATTTTTTAATGAATTCATCAGTAAACAACTTGGAGGTCTTTAATTGAAAACTTTGTACGTCGCGACGTTTTCCACTTGTTTTCGTCAAAGGGAAAGGGACGAGGCGAGGGATAGAGGGGGGCGTCTTAATGGCATCCGCTTTGATGTTCTACGTCTGTCGCTTTTTTAAATATCAATTTATAAGTGATCGATCGGATAAAGAGTTTTTCGAGGAAAGTTTTAAACGTTTTCATAAATAATTCTTTATGAGTTTTTTTATTTGGGATTTGTCCAGCTGGTTGTCTACAAACAGGCGCGCGTTCAAGGCCATCTGGGTAGGCAACTCACTATACAACTTCTTAGGAAGACCTGCATCATCATCTACTTTAAAAGGTTCGAGTCTTTTGTCATAAAAGAGTTGTTCAATGTATGTTTTCCAGGTGTCGTTGATTTGTTGTAGGTATTCCCTCGTTGTTGGGTAGGGTGGTCTTATGTTTAATTGTTGTGGTCCCAGTTAACTCTTTAATCTTTTAGTGTACTTACCTTTCCTACAGTGTTTCTTTTTTTATTGCTGTTTTATCAACTGCAGAATATCATCGGTCATCCAGGGTCTCTTTGTCATTTTATCATGTTGTAACAAGTCATCTCTAATGTTCTCAATTGTCCTTCTTGGTTTTTTGGAATTTACTTGTTGGTTTATTGATGGTTCTTTTATTTTCCACAGATATGTTACTCTTCTTCAGTATCTTCTTTTTCTTGATTACACCAACTAGGAAAATGTGATCTGTGTGTATGCCAGCTTCTGGATAGGCTTTTACTGACTTACGGCTATTTTTTTTATTTGAACAGTGTCCATTTTCAAGCGAGGTTATCTAGCTGGTTGCCTATAGTCCAAGGACTCAAGTGGATTTTAGGCAACTATCTGTACAGCCTTCTTGAATACCACTACATAAAAAGTCTGACATTTTCAAAAATTCTGGTCCAAATACATTGACTAGCGTATGAGTGTATATATCAACTCCTCGATAGGCCGTTACTGACTTACAGCTATTTGTTATTTGAACCATGACCAATTTATTAATTTTCAAGAGGGCTTGTCTGGCTGGTTGCCTATAAGCTGAAAATTCAAGGCCATGGATCTTAGGCAACTGTCTATACAGCTTTCGATCATCAGAAGCTTTTAAACTGTTTTTTTTGCATAATTATCCCATCAGTCTCGACTCAATAATAACAGATGAAAAAAATTTAAAAATTCCTCGTCTAAGAAAAAATGTTTTTTAATCTGGCCAGGGACACATAAAAACGGGGGCGAACTTTAATTTTGAACTTGTCTCAAAGTGGGTGGGTGGCTAAGGGGGGAGAGGAGGCAGGATTAGTGTCAGCAGAGTTATGCCCGGTCATAACTAGCGAGAGAGATACACCGCAGCCGAGGTTTGCTTTTTATTAAAAAGTTTTTGATTAAAAATATCGTTGATGTGCCTCGACCGGTGTGCATTTTTTCCGCAGGCAATTTATTCACTATCCTAGAGGTCAGGAATTCCTGAAAAAAAACTCTCCCTTCCGTACTTTTCTCTGTTTTACATAAGGAAAACCCCAGCTAACAGCAACTCAGCACATCCGCGTCTCTCTTGTTCAACATTCCGCAAAAGAAAAATTTATCATGTTAAATTAATTTTTCGCCTCCGCTGTAAATCATCCCCATTTTTTCCCTCTCACGTGATAATATGCCCCCGTCGTCGAGTATTTTCCGTGTCCACATTCCTGCGGTTCCTAAGGAATTTCATCATCCAGATTTGTGTTTTACACCCTCTCCACCTTGGGAGACATTTATCAATTTTTAATGTAAAAATAAAATGGGCCGATTTGATTTACGTAATGTATATGCCATTTTGCAAATTAGTACTGGCGGCTCTAATTAATATTTCGCCATCGAAATGATCATTCCTATTTGCTTTGCCTTTAATTTCGGACAATAAATAAAGATATTTAATTAAAAGCGTGTGTCGGGCATGAAATGCAATCAAGATAATTTCGATTTATTAATCATTGTTCTTTGGGATTGATTGATTCGGAGGGCATTTCGGATGTACGTGCTATAAACAGCCGGGGGGGAGGGGACATTCAAAACGTTCGTTTGACTAAACGAAACACCGGGTTAAAACAAAGATCAGAGGGGGGGTGGAGGAGGGCTCGAGGTACTTGGGGAAAGTTAATTGTACAGCCCCAGGACGAGTTGATGGTGGTGGTAAAGTTTGTTTCGGTTTTAGTCGAACAAAGTGACGCGTTTGATACATTATTCGAGACTTCGGGCTTAATTCGGATTTATCACTCTCGCTGAGCACGTACAAAAGACGGGGGCTTTCGAACAGTAGTTTCCGGACATTTCTTGGAACGTCCTACAAACACGCCGTTGTCTTATGAATTTAGTATGAGTCCTTGGTAATTACTTAAGGTCTGATGAGCTAATGGAATTACTGTTACAAATATAATGACGATAATATAATCTATGAAGTGCGTTTTTGCCCCTGGGTCCATCCTTAGAAAGTTTAGTAATTTTTAACTGGAAAAAGGATACTTCTCTGATTATTATACTTCTTGGTTCATTAGAATGCCTTCATTACTTTTTCAGTTCTGGAACTTTAAAATGAATGGTCACTTTGAAAATGAAACTGTGTTCTTGGACACCACTATTTAAGAAGTCTGATATTTCGCATTTTTTCATGGATTGGTTTGAACTCTGGCAAATATTTCTATAAAATAGTTTTCTGGATATTATGCTTTTTATTCCATGCAAATACCTCCATAACTTTCCTAGATTTTGAACTTTGAACTGAGTGGTCACTTTGAAAATGAAACTGTGTTTTTGGATACCACCATCTAAAAAGTCTGATATTTCCCAATTTTCCGTGGATTGGTTTGAACTCTGGACAATATTTCTATAGAACAGTTTTCTGGATATTATGCTTTTTATTCCATGCAAATACCCTCATAACTTTCCTAGATTTTGGACTTTGAAGTGAGTGGTCACTTTGAAAATAAAACTGTGTTCTTGGACACCACTGCCTAAGAAGTCTGATATTTCCCAATTTTCCATGGATTGGCTTGAACTCTGGACAATATTTCTATAGAATAGTTTTCTGGATATTATGCTTTTTATTCCATGCAAATACCTCCATAACTTTCCAAGATTTTGGACTTTGAAGTGAGTGGTCACTTTGAAAATGAAACTGTGTTCTTGGACACCACTACCTAAAAACTCTGATATTTCCCAATTTTCCATGGATTGGCTCGAACTCTGGACAATATTTCTATAGAATAGTTTTCTGGATATTATGCTTTTTATTCCATGCAAATATCTCCATAACTTTCCTTGATTTTGAACTCTGAAGTGAGTAGTCACTTTGAAAATAAAACGGCGTTCTTGGACACCACTACCTAAAAAGCCTGATATTTCCAAAAATTTTCTTCGAATTAGTTTGAACCTTAAACAACATTTTCATAAAATTGTTTTCTGAATATTATGCTTCTCATTAAAGATCTGGGACTTTGAAATGACTTAAACTTGTCCTTGGACACATCACATGATCTATTTCGCTCTGATGATTGATTTATATTTACATCTTTCTCTTCCTGATTTAACAGCTATTTTTCTCGCACAACCCCGACTCAAACGTCAAAAGTTTCCCCGCTGAAAACTTCGTGAAACTATGGTGCAACCGTCGATGTTTTTCCTCCGGTTTTAATAAAAAGCTTCACCTAATTCCGGATAAATTTATTTAAAAGCCATGTCAGTTTCATAAAAGTTTATTAAACAAAAATTCCGACGGTTTAAATTCAAACTTATTTTCATACAGGCCTTGAGGAGGAGGAGGAGGAGGAGGAGGGAGGGAGGATGTTTTTCACAGAGAAACTTCTGAATACGGCGGAGGCCATATCAATTTTCCAAAATTAAAAAAAAAAAGCTGTCTGAGTAATAAACTTTATTAATTATTTTAGAAAGTCGAAATATAGCCACGTTTCACAACTTTAGTTTTACCGGCGGTGGTAGTGTTAATTATAAAACTAATTAGTCGTATATATATAACATGAGCTCGGTATTGTATACAAGTTTTATAAAAGTTTTCTTTTTGGGTGGGAGGGGGAAGCGAGAGAATAATGTGGAACTTTTAGGGACTCCACTGGGGAGCTTTATATTCAGACAGTTGATATGGAATGTCTTGTTTCAGGCAGGATTATAGGTTAGTTCCTTTAAATGATTAGAGAAACTCTATTGAGCAACTTTCCCGCAAGAAATCCAGAATAATTGATAATTTACCCGTTAAATTTACGTACCCCTTTATGTAACTTCTATAATCCTGATGGTTAAAGCCGAAAGGTCGTTTAAACGGTAATTTCTGCAGCGAAACAAAGGCAACATTCCCCCACGTGAGGCCGAATGCATCATCCACTCCAAAATATGGCCGGGACGAACTATGGAGTCTAACAAGTTAGTTGAAGGGGTTTTCCAGGCCCTTAACAATCCTGCAGCCAATTTAGAGCTAATTTCCCTTCGTGGGCTGTCGACGGCGTTACTGCCAGGTTAGTTATGGATATTTCGCAGTGTATGCACCGGGATATGAGAGATGTCTCTGCAGGCGGCCCTCTTTAATAATGCAGTTTGTTTGTGGCCTGTTTTAGGGCTCTATTCATCCCTTATATACACTATAAAGTGCTTAAAAAGACTGGTTTGTCACACGATTATGTTCCAGGTGGTTTTTTTCCTGAATTTTACCCGAAATTGTCCTTTTTGCAAGCCTCTTTTTGAGCTTATTAGGGTCCTCTTTATACATCGTCACCTTTCTCAGTTGTCTCATTTAAATTTGTTATTGTCTATTTATTTTATTTGGTTTTTCTTACAAATATGTAAAGTGTCTTTACACTTTACTTATTTGAACTCGGGATGTTCCAGACAGCACCTCCAATACTTTTCCAGATTTTGCACTTTGAAGTGAGTGGCCACTTTAAAGATCAACCATTGCTCTTGGACATCACTACATAAACAGTGTGATATTTCCAGGAATGTTTCCTGGATAGGTTTAAATCCTGAACAGTATTTGGTAGGTATAGTGTTCTGGATATCCTGTTTTTTATTTTATCTTAATATCTTATTTAGTTTTTTTGATTTGGGATTTTAAAGTGAGTAGTCACTTTAATGATTAAACTTTTTTTTTGGACACCACTACATAAAAAGTCTTATATTTCCAGAAAGGTTTCCTGGATCAGTTTGACTCTTAACCAATATTTGTATATAATAGTTTTCTGGATATTGTAATTTTTACTTCATACCAAAACCTCAATTAGTTTTTTTAATGTGGGATTTGGAGTGGGTACTCACTTTCAAGATTAAACTTCCCTCTTGGACCCCACTACATAAAAAGTGTTATATTTCCAGAAATATTTCCTGGATCGATTTAAAGCTTGAACAATATTTGCATGGAATAGTCTTCTGAATATCATGCTTTTTATTTCATACAAAAACCTCAATTAGTTTTTTTGATGTGGGACTTTCAAGTGGGTACTCACTTGGAAGATTAAACTTCCTTCTTGGACCTCACTACATAAAAAGTGTTATATTTCCAGAAATATTTCCCGGATCGATTTAAACCTTAAGCAATATTTGCATGGAATAGTCTTCTGGATATCGTGCTTGTCATTCCATACCAGAACCTCAATTAGTTTTTTTGATGTGGGACTTTGAAGTGGGTACTCACCTAGAAAATTAAATTTCCTTCTTGGACTCCACTACATAAAAAGTGTTATATTTCTAGAAATATTTTCTGGATCAATTTAAACCTTAAACAATATTTGCCTGAAATAGTTTTCTGGATATAATACTTTTTATTCCATACCAAAACCTCAATTAGTTTTTTTGATGTGGGTCATTGAAGTGGGTGCTCACTTTCAAAATTAAACTTCCTTCTTGAACCCCACCACATAAAAAGTGTTATATTTCCAGAAATATTTCCTGGATCGGTTTGAACCTTAAGCAATATTTGCATGGAATAGTCTTCTGGATATCATGCTTTTTATTCCATACCGAAACCTCAATTAGTTTTTTTGATTCGGGACTTTTAAGCGAGTACTCACTTTGAAGATTAAACTTCCTTTTTGGACCTTACCCCATAAAAACTCTGATACTTCCATAAGTTTTTTTTGGATCAATTTGAACCTTTAACAATATTTACAGACAATAATTTTCTGGATATCATGCTTTTTATTTCATGCTGATAACATAATAACTTAGCGATTTATCACCTACTTATTGATGTTTGCTTCCAAGTCCTTGATACTAAGGATCTACCTGGAAATACTTTGCAAGGAGCTCCTCTTACAATCGATTTTCTGGACTAGGTGATGCAAAATTGATCGAATGATCCAGAGTGAAAAACAGAAATTTCCCACTCGAGCCCTTATTTTGGTCCTCACTGATATCAATTTTATTACGTTAGCGAACGCTTTATCTTTATGTTAGTTCGTCACACACACACACACAATATTCAGGACGCATTAGCGTAATGAAATGTCCAAACAACAAAAAAAAAATACCGCCGGTCATACAGCAACTGTTGTAGGGGCGGTTTTTAAGGGTTGTTGTTCGTTTCGGTTTACGTGCACATGGGGAGGAAAATATTTGGAAAAACATGGACGTAATAATAGTGGTTTTTTATTGTGAGTAATTCTTTGTTCGAATTTCAGTGACCACTATATTGCAAATTATGAAATGCCTGGAAATAAATTCCTTTTTATGTCACTTTTTCATTAAAAATCTTAATTTTAATTTCTCTTGTTCCAGATTATTTGCACAAACTGGATGGGGGACTCGGGACAAAAATGACATAAAGGAGGCAGGCCATTTTGTAAAAGGTATGTCGTGTTCAGAACCCTCTAAATGCCTGGAATAAGCCTCCTATTAACTATTATCATTCTAGTGTGGAAAAGATGGTTTTCCAGGTTAAGTGGCTCATTCCAATCATGCCCCATATCTCATTCTTCCTGGTTCAAATAAATTTTCTTTCCAGATTTCCTATAAACACTCTAACGGAAATCCAGAAGCAGATCAACATTCAGCGGCGAACATTCTCAACGGTAATCACTATTTTGTCAATTAAATTCCAAGTTTTTCCTAATTTTAATTAATTTCCAGGTTTCTGGACTGGACTGGACTGTGATGGAGCGCCTGGACAATGGAATGGGTGGAAACAGGCCACCTGATCGCCGGTGAGTGCTCTGGAATAAATTTCCACTTTTGTTGTTGGTTAACAGTTGTTTGAATTTTAATTCCGTTTTCCAGATTTCTTGCAAGCAAACCGGAATGGAGGAGAGAGGGTGAAAAAATGGAATGGAGAGGCAGTCCTGCCATCTGCTGACGAGTAAGTAATGAGTAAAATCGAGCATAAACTTCCATATTTTTGTCTTTAACAAACATTTTAATTTTCTTTGCTTCTTCTCCAGGTTTCTTGCACAAAAGACTGGAACGGAGGACCTCCTGGAAACTGAAATGGGGGGAAACAGGCCAATCGCTACGACGTGAGTAACGTTTGATTATGATTTTGAGCTACTTTAGAGTGGTTCAAATGCCTGGAATAAGGATCTATATTACTCAATTTGAACAATTCCTTATTCCAGCAAACATTGAACTACTTTAGAGTAATTTCACACTCTATGAAGAATAAAATTCTATATTTGTTATGCCAGTCCGCTAATGATTCTCTTCGTTATTTCAGATCACTTGCAAGAACAGCAGATGAGCAGTTTCTACAAGGGGGTAAGCAGTGAATTTTATTTTTGCCACAAATCACTCGGATGGATCAATCGCCATTTTCAAAAATTAAATAGTTAAAAATTTATAGTTAAATTTAAAATAAGTTATTAATTTTTTTTTAAATTTTTAAGTTTTGAGATTTTTCCTTAAAAAGTTCTGATTTTTGGAATATTGTCAATTTATGAAAACTAAAATTATCACTTAAAATATTTTTAATTTTCAAAATTTTCACTTCAAATTTCTTAATTTTTAAATTGTTTTACTCAAACTGGTCTCAATTTTTCAGTTAATTTTCATATTTTTCACTCGAAATAAATTCAATATTTTCTAAAAATTCAATTTTTTGGCGTATTTTGTGATTTGTGTTGATGTATTTATGGTGGTGGGTGATTTTTTTCTATATATTTATTGCCCCAGTAAAATATAAATTAATGTTTTTCTAAATTTAAAAAAAATAAAACTCAATTTTTTGCAACTTTCCCTCAAAATAATTTAATTTTTTTTGCAAATTTTACTTAAAATTATCTTAATTTTTTGCAATTTTCACTCAAATTAATCTCGATTTTTTCCAAATTTTCTTATAAATAAAACTCAATTTTTAGCAGTTTTTACTCAAAATAGTCACAATTTCTTTGCAATTATTACTCAAAATAAATTCAATTTTTTGGAAATTTTCTCTTAAATAAAACTCAATTTTTGGCAATTTTCACTCAAAATAGGGCATAATTATAATTGGGCATAAATATATATGATTGGTTGGTATATTTAGCTAGATTGGTGTTGGTGAATTTTTTCTATATATTTATTGCCTCAGTAAAATATAAATTAATTTTTTCGAAATTCTCTTAAAAAATAAAATTAAATTTTTTGCATTTTTTCACGCAAGATAATCACAATTTTTTTCTAAATTAATCTGAATTTTGTTGCAATTTTCCCTTAAAATAAACTTAATATTTTGCAATTTTTATTCAAATTAATCTCAATTTTTTCCAAATTTTCTAATAAATAGAACTCAATTTTTAGCAATTTTCACTCAAAATAGTCACCATTTTTTTTGCAATTATTACTCAAAATAAATTCAATTTTTTGGACATTTTCTCTTAAATAAAACTCAATTTTTTGCAATTTTCACTCAAAATATTTGACAATTTTCACATTTTGGGCATAAATATATATGATTTGTTGGTATATTTAGCTAGATTGGTGTTGGTGAATTTTTTCTATATATTTATTGCCTTAGTAAAATATAAATTAATTTTTTCGAAATTCTCTTAAAAAATAAAATTAAATTTTTTTCATTTTTTCACGCAAGATAATCACAATTTTTTGCTATTTTTTTCTAAATTAATCTGAATTTTTTTGCAATTTTCCCTTAAAATAAACTTAATTTTTTGCAATTTTTATTCAAATTAATCTCAATTTTTTCCAAATTTTCTAATAAATAGAACTCAATTTTTAGCAATTTTCACTCAAAATAGTCACCATTTTTTTTGCAATTATTACTCAAAATAAATTCAATTTTTTGGAAATTTTCTTTTAAATAAAACTCAATTTTTGGCAATTTTCACTCAAAATATTTGACAATTTTCACATTTTGGGCATAAATATATATGATTTGTTGGTATATTTAGCTAGATTGGTGTTGGTGAATTTTTTCTATATATTTATTGCCTCAGTAAAATATAAATTAATTTTTTCGAAATTCTCTTAAAAAATAAAATTAAATTTTTTGCATTTTTTCACTCAAGATAATCACAATTTTTTGCTATTTTTTTTTAATTAATCTAATTTTTTTTTGCAATTTTCCCTTAAAATAAACTTGATTTTTTGTAATTTTCACGCAAAATAATCAGAATTTTTACTCAAAATAAATTAAATTTTTTCCAAATTTTCTCCTAAATAAAACTCAATTTTTAGCAATTTTCACTTAAAATAAGTTCAATTTTTTTTTTCAAATTTATTCTTTTTAATAAAACATGCAATTTTTGGCAACTTTCACTCAAAATAATGACAATCTTCACATTTTGGGCATAAATATATATGATTTGTTGGTATATTTAGTGATTGGTGTTGGTGTAGTTATGGTGGTTGGTGATATATATATGTATATTTATTGCCCCAGTAAAATATAAATAAATTTTTTCGAAATTCCCTTAAAAAGTAAAATTCAATTTTTTGCATTTTTCACTCAAGATAATCACAATTTTTTAATTTTTTTTCTAAATTAATCTCAATTTTTTGCAATTTTCACTCAAGATAATCACAATTTTTTAAATTTTTTTTCTAAATTAACCTCATTTTTTTGCAATTTACAGCCAAAACACATGTAATTTTTCCAAATTTTCTCTTAAATAAAAATCTTTTTTTTTTGCAATTTTTACACAAAATAGTCACAATTTCTTTTTTGCAATTTTTACTTAAAATAAATTAAATTTTTTCCAAATTTTCACTTAAATAAAACTCTTGCAATTTTTGGCAATTTTCACTCAAAGTAATCACAATTTTCACCTTTTGGGCATAAATATATATATATATATATATTTTGTTGGTATATTTATTCGATTTTTGAACATATATATGTATATATGGTTTTATTAATGTTCTTATTTTTATATTTAAATAAATTGTTTATGATTCAATAAATTTACTGTGTTTTAATATTTTAATTTTTAACAAATAAGTGGTTAGATCAGTCGAGAAGTTTTGTCCACGTTTGAGCCCCCCCTTGTTCCCCTGATTTGAGTCGTTTGGATTTTTGGGAATCCGGTTTAAATTGATTTTCCAGGAAAATTTAATTATGTTTTTTAGTCTTTTGAGGATAAAACGCGTTAATAAGGACCATGAAATTCACTTTGACGGAGACCCTTTAAATATTTTACAAAATAGATTTTCCTGAGTTAAAATTTTCAAAAAACTGAAAAAATTCTTTCATCCACATTTTTAAAAAAACCACCTCGTATAGTTCAAATTTTGAAATTTTTTCGAATATCAATGGAATTTAGATCGGGGGTCCGGCCTGGCCAGTAAATATTACTATAACTTTTTGACATTTTTTTAAATTGAAATTGATTTAATTTTTGTGCTGCTTTTTTATAATTTTAGTAAAAAACTTGTAATATTCATTTAAAGGGCACTTAATCAAAATTTAATTTGAGAAAAAATTACACACTTACATTCGAAAATAGATTTTCCCGAATAAAAAGACATTTTATAAAAAAGACCTCAGGGTATAGTTGAAATTTTGAGATATTTTTCTAAAATCAATGGAATCCAGATCAGGGATGCGGCCTGGCCATTAAATATTTCTATACTTTTATGACATTTTTTTGATTGAACTCTTTTAAATTTAGCTAAAAATCTATAAAATCCATTTAAAGGGCCTCCATATATAAGACACTTAATCAAAAATTAAATTAAAAAAAAATCGCACACTTACATTCGAAAATTTCCTTCCGGGAAAACCCTCCGAACCGTGCACACAAACACAACAATCAAAAAAAAAAATTCCCTCACAGTTTCACACAAAAAAAATCACCTCAATCCAATCCTCGAGGGCACCACAAAATCGCACAAATCTCTCATATTTCCCAAAAAAAAAAAAAAGAAAAATCCCAAAAATGACACGCCCGGACTATCTTACTACTCTCTACTAACGCAGTACAACACCACCAAAAAAAAAACTCCGGGTTTCGTTTTTTTTTATTTTGACGCGGAAAACTCCGGACTTTCTTCCCCGGAATGGGATTTTCCTGTGAAAAGCGGAGCGACGCTCTCGTCAGCGGATCGGCCTGGAGTCGACTGAAAATATACGGAACCGGTGACCGTCAGCGAGCGACTGAAGAGTCGAAACCCTGATAGAGCGGATTTCGAGAGAGACGACCATATACGACACAGTTTGAGCGAGCGAGACGACAGATGACGGCGTAATTATAGCGGAATCAGAAACAACACGGTCTTCTTGTACCGGGGGATCAAGTAGCGCCATGCAGTATTAGCGAAGAAGACGTTCTTGGATTAATTTGTGCAATCGGTGTCCTCCGCATACACTTTTTTTTTCCTCTCTGTCGTTTTTGAGGCGAGATCGTCTTTATTGCACCAGTTTCGCTTTACCGCTTTTCAGGCTCTCAAAGTTCTCCTATTAAAGATTTATGGCATTGTTAACTCAGGATCTGATAACTCAAGAATTCAATTGTATTCACCTTGTGCCTCAGCACATAATTTTTTCTATTGATCCTAAACCTCCTTGACCTATAACCATAAATTTGACACCAAAACACTCCGAAAACCCTCTGCTATAAACTCTATGAAGCTTCTAGGATGAATAGAGCGACATTTTTTGAGATATCCGACTTCAATTGAGAAGAACTCTGTTTAAAAAAATGTTCCGAGCATCGCGAGGTCAAACCGGGCCATAATTAAATATTCGAAATGAGCGAGTTGGGTTTTTTCAGGTCGCAGCAGAAGCCAAAACCGGTAAAGAAGAAACCCAACTGCGGCGTTTAAAAATTATTTCAAAAAGAAAAGTTCTCATGTATACACGTATCTCGCGCCAACCGTGAAATTCTTTTTACAAGCAGTTTTTTATTGTAAAATCATGTTTGCTCGCTTAATTAAACGTTAATCACTCAATTTTGTTTGAAAAAGTCGGATATCTCAAAAGCTACTTGTCATTTTTCAGCAAAAATGGCATCAAAGTACTATGGCAACACTCTTCTACCAACTCTATTCAGCTCCTAAAATATTCAAGTTGATCCAGTAAAGGTATTTCTATATTGAGCTGTTGCCTCACGAAAAAGTCCGATAACTCAAAAACCACTTGCTCTATTTTAAAGAAATTGATATCAAAATAATCTACAAACATCCTTCTACCAACTTTATAAAGCTTCTAAGCAAAATGGAGCAAGACTTTTTGAGTTATCAGACTTAGAACACTCCATGGTCCAATAAAGACATTCCAACATAGAGCTGTTGCCTTATGAACAAATCGGATAACTCAAAAACCACCTGTGCAACTTTAAAAAAAATTACACCAAAATACTCTGAAAACCCTCTTTTATTAACTTTATTGAGCTTCTGAAAAAATGGAGCAATAATTTGTGAGTTATCAAATCTAGAAGACTCCCTGGTTTAGTAAAGACATTCCAACATAAGGCTTTTGCCTCACAAAAAAGTTCGATAACTCAAAAACCACTTGTTCCATTTTAAAGAAATTGACATCAAAATATTCTACAGACATCCTTCTACCAACTTTATAAAGCTTCAAAGCAAAATGGAGCAAGACTTTTTGAGTTATCAGACTTAGAACACTCCATGGTCCAATAAAGACATTCCAACTTAGAGCTGTTGCCTCATGAATAAATCGAATAATTCAAAAACCACCTGTCCCACTTTAAAAAAAATGACACCAAAATACGCTGGGAACCCTTCATTATTGCCTTTATTAAGCTTGTGAAAAAATTGAGCAAGACTCCTTGAGTTATCAGACTTGGAACACCCCCTGGTCCAGTAAAGACATTTCAATATTGAGCTGTTGTCTCACGAAAAATTGGAATAACTCAAAAACCACTTGTCCCACATTAAAAAAAATAGCATTAAAATACTCTAGAAACCCTATACTAATAACTTTATTAATATTCCAATAAAATCAAGTAAACGTTTTTAAGTTATCAGATCTAGAAGATCCCCTGATCCAATAAACACATTTTAATATAGAGCTGATGCTTCACGAAAAACTTGAATTACTCAAAAACCATCTGTCCCACTTTTGAAAAAATTACACCAAAATACTCTGGAAGCTTTCCATTATTAACTTCATTAAACTTGTGAAAAAATTGAGCAAGACTCCTTGAGTTATCAGACTTGGAACACCCCCTGGTCCAGTAAAGACATTTCAATATTAGGCTGTTGTCTCACGAAAAATTGGAATAACTCAAAAACCACTTGTCCCACATTAAAAAAAATAGCATTAAAATACTCTAGAAACCCTATACTAATAACTTTATTAATATTCCAATAAAATTAAGTAAAAGTTTTTGAGTTATCAGATCTAGAAGATCCCCTGATCCAATAAACACATTTTAATATAGAGCTGATGCCTCACGAAAAACTGGGATAACTTAAAAACCACTTGTCCCACATTAAAAAAATTAACACCAAAATTTTCTAAGAATCCACCACTATAAACTTTATTAAGCCTCTAAAAATAACGTAGTAAGAGTTTTTGAGTTATCCGATTGTAAAGATCTCCTTATCCAGTAATCACATTTTATCTTAAAGCCTTCTGAAAAAACCCAATATGTCAAAAACCACTTAAAGGCAATTAAAAAAAAACTGGGTATTCTGGAACACCACATCTCCAAACTTTCTTAAGTGTCCCAAGAGTTTTTGAGTTATAAGCAAACCAAACACTAATACATACTCTCGTACACACAAAAATGGTTCCTTAAGAGAACACGCGAGGCACAAGCGAGGCAAACCCGCGTTACGTCCGTAATTTGCCCATTTCTGGTCCTTATTATGCTCAAGATACAAAATGTTAATTAATTTCCTCAAAAGACTAATCAAACGCAATTAGTATAAAAGGGAGCGCACCCTTTGAAAACGTACGTAGGAAAATAATTTTCTCGTAACGAGGGATCCCTGAGTGAGAGGAGGATACATTGAGATGCTCCTTTGTTTGTTTATTTGGCCCAGAATCCCGATGGACCCGAGGATTAATAATTAATCTTCGTTCAGGATAAACAAGTATAAGAGAGGTGTTGGTAGACCATCATGGAGTCCCAGATTTTCATGAGGGTGGACAGTTGGGGATGGAACAGTGCAAGTTGACGTTTTTTTTCCTCGTTTCTCTTGCTGAAAAGTCCCTTAAGCACGTTTGATCGACGTAAACATGTGCGAACGAGGGAGAAACATCTGCGGCCTAAAGCCTTTTAATGTCATCATAAACTTGTAATTTTCTTTATAAAGCTGTTGTTATTTTAAGATGGGATGACGCGTCTCGTTTTAAGCCGAATCCGTCTTAATTGGTTTGTTAATTTGGCCGCTCCTCCGCTATCTCCGGACCTGTACCCTATTGAAATTGCAAATTTTTCATTTCCTTCTGATCGGAAAAAAAAAGGGGGAAAATTCATGAACCGCCTAATTTAATTAAGTTGCATATTAAGTGCCTGTTGGCTGGCTTATTCGTTTAAATGGCCCTCCTGTGGAATTTTGTCATTGAACTCTCTGTCATAGAAATTAGGCTGTCAAGCGCTACGACTATGATATAAAGTTTCTTAGATTCCCGAAAATAGATCTCTAATTACAAGTCTCGATGTTTCTACTAATGAGTTTTTAATGAGATTTTGCGCCCGGTTGTGGTGTATCAGTTTAACAAAGTCCTTTTTGGGAAATAATGTAAATATGCCCAATTTTGCTTTTATCCTTCTTAGTATTAACAACAATAATCTCTTTGACATGTCATAGTTTTTCTTCCTTGTTCTCTTTATTTCCATTATCTTCACTTTACTAATGGCCTCTTAGACAATTTCCCTCTCCATCATGGTGCTCGTCATTTTCATGATTATCAATCAGCTGCACCTCCATAAATCTCTGTCATTTCCATCTATTTCGTCTTTGTCGACACTCACATTTTTATTTTTCTGGTCATGTTGGATATTTTCATCATCTTCACCGTGCTCGTCATGTTGGCATCATCATGGACAGTGATGACATACGATGCCAAGATGACGAGCATTGTGGAGATGATGAAAATATCCAACGTGACCAGAAAAATGAAAATGTGAGTGTCGATAAAGACGAAAAAGATGGAAATGATAGAGATTTATGGAGGTGCAACTGATTGATAATCATGGAAATGACGAGCACCATGATGGAGAGTCTGTATCGAGTTTGTCATCTCTATGTGCATAAGTGTTTTGCATTTCCAAGAGAAAGGATCATCTCCATTTTTTGTGTTTGGCACTTTGCAGTATTCATCTTAGTGCTCGTATTATTCACTGATAGCTCCAATATCCTTATGGCATCTTAGATTATTTTCCTCCACTTAATTGTGCTTGTCATCTCCCGTCGCAGATTATCTGCTGCAACGCTCAATGAAGCTCGTTATTTCCATCTTTTTCCTGTCCGTACTTCTTGCCTTTATTATCTTTGTCGTCTTTATTTTTCTCGTCGTGTTGGATATTTTCATAATCCTCACAGTGCTCGTCACCTTGGCATCTTCATGGACATTGATGACATACGATGTCAAGGTGACGACCACTGTGGAGTTGAAGGAAATGTCCAACATGACAAGGACAGTGGGGATTACTATGATGACAAAGGCAAGGACGCTGACAAATAGAAAGGGATAGAAACGAGGTGAATATTGAAGGTGTAAAAGATAGCTTTAGGCATGTCAACCGTGATGAAGACGACATGTTTAGGCATCTTATTTATTTCTATTGTGCTGGTCCATCTCCATGTCCACCCATCTTCTGTGTCTCCGACGAAGTGGTTATCTCTTGTTTTCTTATTTTCCCTGAGGTGTCTACACAATTTCTTTATTTCCATGGTGCTTGTCATCTCTAAGATTATCTGCTGTACCTCCATAAAGCTCCTCGTCATTTCCATCTTTTTCCTGTTTGTCTGCACTCCTGGTTTTCATTTTCTTCGTCATCTTAATTTTTCTTGTCGTGTTGGAGATTTTCATCATCTCTACAGTGCTCGTCATGTTGGCATCTTCATGGATATTGATGACATACGATGTCAAGGTGACGAGTACTGTGGAGACGAAGGCAATATTCAATACGACGAAGAGAGTGGAGATTACGATGATGATGAAGACAAGGACGCTGATAAATAGAAAGGAATGGAAATGCACCTCCATGAAGCTCGTCATTTCCATCTATTTTCTGTTTGTCAGCACTCCTCGTTTTTATTATCTTCGTCATCTTCATTTTTCTCGTCGTGTTGGATATTTTCATCATCTTCACAGTGTTCGTCATGTTGGCATCTTCATGGATATTGATGACATACGATGCTAAGGTGACGAGTACTGTGGAGGCGAAGGAAATGTCCAACGTGACGAGAACGGTGGAAAATTCGATGATGATGAAGATAAGGACTTTGACAAATAGAAAGGGATACGAGGAGAATATTGTAGGTGTAGAAGATGGTTTTGGAAAACTTTGATAGACAAGACTTGCTTAAGCATCTTATTCATTTCTATTGTGCTGGTCCATCTCCATATCGTCGCACCTTCTGTGTCTCCGACGAACTAGTTATCTCTTGTTTTCTTATTTTCCCTGAGGTGTAGTACCCCATTTCTTCATCTCCATGGTGCTTCTCATCTCCAAAATTCTCTGATGCACTTCCATCAATCTCGTTATTTCCATCTTTCTCCTGTTTGTCGGCACTCGTCTGCATTATCTTCGTCATTTTCATTTTTCTCATCTTGATGGATATTTTCATCATCTTCACAGTGTTTATCAACTTGACATCATCATGGACTTGATGACCTACGATGCCAAGGTGATGAGCATTGTGGGGATGAAAGAAATGTCCAACACGGCGAGGACAGTGGAGATTACCATGATGATAAAGACAAGGATGCTGACAAATAGAAAAATAGATGAAAAATTTGGAGAGTAATGAAGGTGTGGAAGATCTACTAAGCCTCCATGAAGCTCGTCATTTCCATCTTTGTCCTGTTTGACAGCAGTTCTTGTCTGCATTATCTGTGTCATTTTCATTTTTCTCGTCGTGTTGGATATTTTCATCATCTTTACACTGTTCGTCATGTTGGCATCTTGATGGATATTGATGACATACGATGCCAAGGTGATGAGCACTGTGAGGATGAAAGAAATGTCTAACACGGCGAGGACAGTGGAGATTACTATGATTTATAAAGACAAGGATGCTGACAAATAGAAAAATAGATGAAAACGAGGAGAGTACTGAAGGTGTGGAAGATCTACTACACCTCCATGAAGCTCGTCATTTCCATCTTTTTCCTGTTTGTCAGCACTCTTCGTCTTTATTATCTTCGTCGTCTTCATTTTTCTCGTCGTGTTGGATATTTCCATCATCTTCACAGTGCTCGTCATGTTGGCATCTTGATGGATATTGATGACATACGATGCCAAGGTGACGAGTACTGTGGAGGTGAAGGAAATGTCCAGCACGACGAGGATAGTGAAGATTACGATGACGAGATGAAGACGAGGGCGCTGAAAAATAGAAAAATAGATGAAAATGACGTGATGAATGAAAGTGTAGAAGATGGTTTTGGTCAAGTACACCATGATAGAGATTCTGTATCGTGTTTGTCATCTCTATGAGCATACGTGTTTTGCATTTCCAAGTGCAAGCGTCACCTCCATTTTTTTTCATGTCAGTGTCTTTTGTGTTCAGCACTTTGTGGTCTTTATCTTAGCTGTCGTCGTTGTTAACTTTACTTACCCTATGACATCTTAAACAATTTTCCTCCTCTTCATGGTGCTTGTCATCTCCAAGATTATCTGCTGCACCTCTATGAAGCTCGTCATTTCCATCTTTTTCCTGTTTGTCTGTACTCCTCGTCTTCATTATCTTCGTCATCTTAATTTTTCTTGTCGTGTTGGATATTTTCATCATCCTCACAGTGTTCGTCATGTTGGCATCATCATGGACATTGATGACATACGATGCCAAGGTGACGAATACTGTGCAGGCGAAGAAAATATCCAACACGAAGAGGATAGTGGAGATTACGTGGGTGATGAAGACAAGGACGCTGACAAATAGAAAGGAATGGAAAAGAGGAGAATAATAAAGGTGTACAAGATATACTACACCTCCATTAAGTTCGTCATTTCCATCTTTTTCCTGTTTGTCTGTACTCCTCGTCTTCATTATCTTCGTCATCTTAATTTTTCTTGCCGTGTTGGATATTTTCATCATCTTCACAGTGTTCGTCATGTTGGCATCATCATGGACATTGATGACATACGATGTCAAGGTGACGAGTACTGTGGAGGTGAAGGCAATGTCCAACACGTCGAGAAGAGTGGAGATTACGTTGATGACGAAGACAAAGACGCTGACAAATAGAAAGAGATGAAAACGAGGAGCAGAATGAAGGTGTTGGAAGAATCTGCACCTTAATGACGCTTGTCATTTCCATCTTTGTCCTGTTTGACAGTAGTTCTTGTCTGCATTATCTGCGTCATTTTCATTTTTCTCATCTTGTTGGATATTTTCATCATCTTCACAGTGTTTATCATCTTGACATCATCATGGACTTGATGACATACGATGCCAAATGACGAGCACTGTGGGCATGAAAGAAATGTCCAACACGGCGAGGATAGTGAAAATTACGAAGATGATGAAGACAAGGATGCTGCAAATAGAAAAAGAGATGAAAACGAGGAGAATAATGAAGGTGTAGAAGGTGGTTATGGTCATGTAAACCATGATGGAGACGAAATGTCTTGACATTTGATTTATTTTGATCGTGCTGGTGATCTCTATGTCCATTCATCTTCTGTGTCTCCAACAAACTGGTTATCTCTTATTTTCTTTCCTTGGTCATCTCCATGGTGCTTATAATTGCCATGATCGCTGCTCCTCCATAAAGCTCGTCATCTTTTGCCTGATTGCCTGCAGTCCTCTTCTTAATTTTTCTCGTCGTGTTGGGAAATTTCCACCATTTTTACAGTGCCATTTCCTTCATCTTCATCATGTTGATTATCTTCTCCATCGTGCGCCATCTATGTCCTTTTCTCTTTCGTCAGCGTCCTTGCTTTCACCATCTTCGTCCATGGTGCTCGCCCCTTTGTCTGCGCTCCCTCTCATTCTTCATCTTCGTGGAGTTCTACAACTTCTTCACCTACAGTTCTTTGAAAATTAAAACCATTAACTGGCGACTAAAATAAAACACTTTCAAGGCATCTTTCCCTTATACAGGGTCTTCAACACCTTAAACGTATTTTAAATTAGTTTCGACCTTCTGGGTCTCATCAGGCCAGTGCTTGCGTCTTCTTCTTCTTGAACCTTCATCGACTGATCTAACTGCAACTTTAATTAATAAAACCATTAACTGGCGACTAAAATAAAATGCACATGTAAGACATCAAACGGATGTCTTAAATGTCATTTTATTTTAGTTTCGACCTTCTGGGTCTCATCAGGCCAGTGCTTATATATGTTCCTCTTACAGGTGTGTCATCTTTCGCATAGGAGTCCACAGCAGACCGGCGATGTGCATCGTTCGGCGGTCGTCTCTTTTCGCACAAGTGTGCTCTTGTGCTTAGAGACGACAGCCGAACGATGGACATCGCCAGTTTAACTGTTGGCGGACCCCTCTGCGAATGGACAGTGTCCTCGCATAGGTGACTGCAGCAGATCGCCGACGTGCATCCCTTAGTCGCGTCGTCTCTTTACGCCCAAGTGTGCTCTTGTGCTGAGAGACGACCGGCTGAGGGATGCACGTCACCGATCAACTGTGGTCAACTCTGCGAAGGTCCGTCGTCGTTGTCCTTTTGCGTCACTTCGCAGAGGTGACCACGGTATATTGGGGATGTTAATCATCGCCAATCTACAGTGTTCACCTCTGCGAAGTAACCCTGGACAGGGCAGACGGCAGACCTTAGGGACCTTAGACACCCCGGAGTAAAATCTGGGGCGTCCAAGGACTCTAAGATCTGCCGGCTGACTTGAACAGGTTAGGCCTCCTCCCTCTTCCCTCTTCCCCTAACTCCCACCTTCTCCCGGGGACACCAAACCCCGGGAGAAGATGGGAGGAGGTGAGGAGGGAGACGGGGAGAGGGAGGAGGCAAGACGAGGGGAGAGGGGAGAGGGGAGAGGGGAGAGGGGAGAGGGGAGAGGGGAGAGGGGAGAGGGGAGAGGGGAGAGGGGAGAGGGGAGAGGTATACTAGGTATTATATATTAACTATTATATATTATATGTTATCTTAATTGATAGTCCTTCTTCCCCTTCCCCTTCCCCTCCTCTCCCCTCTCCCCTCTCCCCTCTCCCCTCTCCCCTCTCCCCTCTCCCCTCTCCCCTCTCCCCTCTCCCCTCTCCCCTCGTCTTGCCTCCTCCCTCTCCCCGTCTCCCTCCTCACCTCCTCCCATCTTCTCCCGGGGTTTGGTGTCCCCGGGAGAAGGTGGGAGTTAGGGGAAGAGGGAAGAGGGAGGAGGCCTAACCTGTTCAAGTCAGCCGGCAGATCTTAGAGTCCTTGGACGCCCCAGATTTTACTCCGGGGTGTCTAAGGTCCCTAAGGTCTGCCGTCTGCCCTGTCCAGGGTTACTTCGCAGAGGTGAACACTGTAGATTGGCGATGATTAACATCCCCAATATACCGTGGTCACCTCTGCGAAGTGACGCAAAAGGACAACGACGACGGACCTTCGCAGAGTTGACCATCGAAGACCGAAGATGTACAAAGTTCGGCCTTCGATCTCTTCGTGCAAGTGTGCTCTTGCACTCGGAGATGAAGACCGAACGATGCACGTCTTCGGTCGTCGATGGTAAACTCTGCAAAGGGACACGCAGAGGTGACCGACCTTCTCAGAGTTAACCATTGAAGACCGGAGACGTACAAAGTTCGGCCTTCAAACTCTTTACGCAAGTGTGCTCTTGCGCTCGGAGATGAAGGCCGAACGATGCACGTCTTCGGTCATCGATGGTAAACTCTGCGAAGAGACGGACCTTACCACGAAACCTGAAATCACTGGCCTGATGAGACCCAGAAGGTCGAAACTAAATTAGAGAAATATATTTAAGGTGTTGAAGACTCCTGTATAAAGGACAGATGCCTTGGATATTATTTTTTGATTTAGTCGCCAGTTAATGGTTCTATTTAGGTACTCAAGATCCTTTCCAAGGTCCACAGATACTACGAGGAGAACTGAAGACAAGACGAGAGATGAGAAGGTGACGACCATGAAGTATACGAAGATGACCTCCATCTAAAAGCCGAAGATGATCAACCTTGATGACAAGGACAAGACAAGGCTAAAGATGATCCCAGACTTGGAAACCGAATATGACAAGGACGAAGCTGAAGGTAAGAGTTTTATTTAGGTACTTAAAGTGCTTCCCGAGGTCCACAGATACTAAAAGGTTAACTGAAGACATAACGAGAGACGAGAAGGTGACGACCATGAAGTAGAAGAAGATGACCTCCATCTAAAGGCCGAAGATTATCAACCTTGATGACAAGGATAAGACGAGGCCAAAGATGATACAAGAAACATGATGAAAGAAATTGATTTAAAATGACATTTGCATCTAAGGAGGGAAATATTCAAAGTTTGACGTTGACAATCGACAGACGAGACAAATGACAAAGGGTTGAGATGTACTATGATAATTGAACAAACATTCGAAAATTGAAAACTTACAGACGGGACGAATGATGCGGGGTTGAAATGTACTAAGGAGAATTGTACAAAAAATTAAGAAGTGATGAATGTTCAAAGTTTGACAGATGACTTGTCATTGACAAATGGCAGACCCGACAAGTGTTAAAGGATCGAGATTTACAATGATAATTGTACAAAAACTTAAGATTTGACAATTGACAGATGAGACAAATGACAGAGGGTTGCCAAGTACTATGAGAAATATGCTAAAATATATCAAATAATAGTTGACTAGTAAAACAACCTTTCGAAAAACAACAAGAAAATTGTAAAATCCGTGTAGGACTCTGTACTGTCAAAACAAGGTAATGACGTCAAAATTTAAACGAGTTGACAGATATGACAAAAGACAGATGGTCGAGATTTACTATCATTAATGAGCAAAAACAAAAGAGTTGACAGAAAGATTAAAATGTACTATAAAGAGATTTACAAAATGCAAAGTTTTTTTTTTAACTTGACATAATAACCTTGTTTTGACATGACACAGTTTGACAGATCACTCACCAAGAGTGATAAATGGCAGAGCATTGACACGTGAAAATTGTACAAAAATTGAAGACTTGCCAAGTGACAAATGACAAAGAATTAATAGGCAAAAATATATGCAATGGTAATAGACAGATGTGACAAGTGACACACAGTTGGGATGTACTGGTATGAAAAAAATTGTAAATTGCGTGGTATGCGATTTAAGTGAAAGTGGGACTTTGCTTTCTCAAGACAAAATGTCGGCGATTGACGGGTTACTTGAACAAGTTGACAGATGTGACAAATGACAGGGGTATGAGATGTACTATAACAGATGTACAAAAATATAAGAAAATTGGAAACTTAGTTGAAATAATACAATTGAATGTGGAAATTTGTATTGTCAAAACAAGGTAATGATGTCAAACTGTAAACGAGTTGACAGATATGACAAATGTTTAAGATGCACTATGAAGAGATGTAAAAAATTAAATTTGATATTTTTACCTTGTTTTTACAAGACACAGTTTGACAGATCACTTACTAAGAGTGACAGATGGTAGAGGATTGACAATTACTATGAAAATTATGAGTTTAATTTGACATATGTGTCAATTGACAGAGGGTTGTTGGATGTACTTAAACAAATGTACAAACTTGTAAAACTGGATCAAAAAAATTAATTGAAGTGGGCTTTGCCTGTTTAAGACAGGGTAAAAATGTCAAAGATTGATGGATCACTCGAATGAGTAGACAGATATGACAAATGACAAAGGTTTGTGATATTATCATAAATTTGGGAAAATATAAGTGATAATGGATTAATTAAAACATAAAGGAAAACAGTTAATTGAGAGTACGACTTTGACATTTTTTCCATGTTTTAACCAGACACAGTTTGGGAATCACTTGCACAAAGTGACAACTGACAGACGTGACAAGTGGCAGAGAGTTGGGATGTATAAGGAAAAGTGTACAATTGTACAAATAAATCAGACACCTATAGGTGCGAAACCCTATCATTTAAAATGACATTTATAGCCCGCCTTTCGCCGGTCACATATCGTGAGAAGCAGTATTTACGTTGTCCCCTATTGTCGACGTAGACCCAACCTTTACGACCTTATGATTTATTTTACATTAAATATTGTAATAAGTAAAATCATTGTTGCGGACCCGCTTATAAACCGCAAGTCTTTTGTTACAAATTCCTGTTATTTTTAAGTGAAAGTCTAAAATTATCGCAAAAAATGGGTCTTTACGTCACAAAGGTTCTCTCACTTCATCACATTTTAAAAGCCCCAACAGGATACGTTAATATCGAGTGAGCTAAATAACGATTTCGCCGGATAATTGATTAAAAAAGTGCCGGAGGACCCCTCTCCGAATCGAAGATGGGACTCGAGAAATAAAGAATCGAAACGAAAATTAAATTTCGAAGACTGTAATTAAGCCGTTTTAATGCTTAAGCACCGTGCAAGATAAAAACCTTGGGAAAAGAGAATCGAACATCACTTAAGAGGATTATTATCAGTCGTAATAACACTGATAAAATGGCTAAATTGGAATCAACATTTGCATATAAGAACTAAGGGTGAGACGAGCCGAGCTGAACATTGACAAACATTTGCAAAAACCATTAACTGACGATAAAAAGTTTAGTTTCGACCTCCTATAAAAATATAATGCATGCAACTAACTACTAAATAACTACCACCATATGTGTTTGTTTTCTACTAAAAAAAAGTACAAATGTATGGCCGCATGACTAATAATATTTGATACCATGACTCCAGAATCCAGTTTCCACATTTAGTCGAAGGGTGAAAAAACCAACACCAGACGATTTAATTAACCCCCTTCGCTTCCACCCCGCTCTCTCTCCTTCTAACAGGTGTAAGATTGACTCAGGTAGGCATTAAAGATACAGCAGCAGGTAGGCACCACCTTCGGGATTATGAGAAAACAACCACAAAAAAGAGAGAGATGAAAAAACAAAGAGGATATCGCCAGTCAACTCGTCAAGGCTTTGTTTCGCCGCCAAGAGTCTTTTTATTGTCCGAAGTACTTGCAAGAAGAGAATCCATTTTTAATTGATATTCAAATCCACTCGTCAAAACCTTTTAACGACTCAAGCGGTTAAGATCTGCGATTTGGTGTTGTTACTACCAGTGGCGCTCCACCCCTTACCCTTCGTAAAAAAAAATACAAATTTTTGGCTTCAAATGCCCTTCAAAATAATACTGAAAACAATTATTACATGAGTCGCCACTGGTTGTTAAACACAATTTCCAATAGCAGATCTTCATCGCCGTTCGATATCCAAAAAAGGAATTCGAACGTGTGTTTCCTGCTCGCGATTGTCCCACTTAAAAGTTCTTTTGGGTAAACAAGAATCTCGAGAGAGACAACGAGAGAAGAAACTCTGCAGAGGAAATTAAAACATTTTTGTTAATTGGCAGGATGTACTGTGCGATGAGAAACCACGGGAGCGCTTTAATGCCATAAGACGAAAAAGAAGAAAATCCCTTTTTTTGTATTAAAAAAAAAACAAAACCGCCAAGGCCCCGACGTGCCGTTAATATGCAAAGTCCGATTGTTTAAGTGAAACCCCGCTGCTGCCTAATTGACAATCGAAAAATTTGCTTGTTTAGGACGGGACTCGAAGGGGACCCACCCTTCGAAATCCACTTTATTTAACTTTTGTCCACGTCTCCGCCATCCCTCGGGGTGGTCAGAAGGAACATTTCACATATTAAAATCGGCATTTCAAGGCCTCGGAGAAATCCTATTATTCCATTTTAACTGGAAAAAAAAATACATGGGGACAATATTCTGACAACAATCGAACGACCAAAGCCTCAATCGTCCAGGGCCCTTCAGAAGCTCAGAAACATGGCCAAGAAGTCGATACATTGGTGCAGGACAGCAAAATCCTCAATGATCCAATGCCTCCATTAGATGATCAAAGAAGTATTGGTCCATCACAGGAAGTCGATACGTTGGCGCAGCAGTTGGATGACAGACAACGAAATCCTTAATGGTCCAATGTTAGATGATCAGAAACGTGATGGTCCAACACAAGAAGTTGGATGATACACAGCGAAATTCTCAATGGTCCAATGCCCCTTTTAGATGCTCGGAAACGTAGTGGTCCATTGTAAGAAGTCCATATACTGGCGCAGCAGTTGGATAATAAACAGCCAGTCCAATGCCTCTCCTAGATGGTCAGAAACGTGGTGGTCAAATACAAGAAGTTGTATGACAAACAGACAGAGAAATTCTCAATCATCCAATGCCCCTTTTAGATGGTCAGAAACGTAGTGGTCCATTATAAGAAGTCCTGGCACAATGGTTGGATGACAAACAGACAGCGAAATCCTTAATGGTCCAATGCCCTTCTTGGATGCTCAAAAACGTGGTGATCCATTGTAAGAAGTCCATGAGTTGGCGCAGCGGTTGGATGACAACAACAGCACCAAGGTTAAATAGTGAGGAAATAACGTGGAAACTTAAGATACTGGAGTCTGTATACAAATAGCTAATGGGTTGTTTGTTTATTATATTGTACAATTATTAGGGATAAAATAAAACAACAATACGATACATATATTTTTATTCATAATACAGTCAATCATAATACCTGGCGCAGGGAAATTTGTTTATAGGATCCAAAGTGAAAAACTGAAGTTTACTTCCAACAAAATTTAGAGACGTGTTCATATGCTATGAACATATATCCTAAACGTCTTAGATTATACACTACGGGGTGGTAAATTTGAAAGAAAAAAAATTACTTTTTTCGATAAATTTAATAAAATGTTTTTATTTTTTTATGCGAAAACTGGTGACTCAGATGAAAAATTACCTAGAGACCAAATATGCTCGAAAAGAAATAAAGAATTCAAAAATAATTTTTATTACAACAAAAACCAGTGGCGTACCCTTTTCTTAAAAAAAAAATCAGCCTAAAGCCCGCATGAACCCCAATGACGAATATAAAAATTTAAATTATGTGTAGGAAAATGATATGGATGCTTAGAAACAGCTTCTTTCAGCTTTACCACCCTGTAGTGTAAAATTAAAGACATTTAGGATATAATATGTTCATAGTAATCTTTTTGCTTGATTCCTTTAATATTGCTATATCTAATATCAAAAATGATAATAAATTACTATAATAACGTCGGTTAAACCTTTTTATTACGAATTTATGCATGCATGGCCTTTCAACATTTGTACTTTTTACAAACACATTTCAATAAAAATAAATTAACGGAAAAATGATGGTGGTGGTACTTCGATGTTTGCGCATTAAGAACTGATGCGTGGCCACGAGTTAAATAATTTAAATTTATTGATAATGGATCAAGAAAAACCTGAAAAATCTATTTAAGTTGAATGAAAATCATGCGTGGCCTCCGAACGCGCACAGTACGTACAATTTTAAAATTAGTTTCAAGTATCAGCATTTATTTAAAAAAAATGAAAATGGCAAGAAATTATGCGTGGTCAGAGGTCAAAAGAGAACTTTTTAATTTTATTTTTAATTAAATATGCTTAATCAAAAAAAAAGAATATTTGAAAATTTAATTAAAATCGTATTTAAATTTGATAAAAAAAAATAAAATAAATGTAAAATTTATGCGTGGCCACGATTTAAAAATTTTTGAACCGTCTATAACCAACCAACCATCGACGCTGTTGAACACCCGAAAATTTCAATTAAAAACTTACCCCCATTTCCTTATGGGGGACGGACAATGCAGTTGTGGTAGAATTCTGAAACAGAAAAACCAAATGTAAGAAAATTGTACATTTTCAAATCTGGAAAATCAATAATTTCATTTTAAAAAGAAAAATTTACCTTTCCAGGTAGACGTCCTCGCCCCTCCGTTGGGTGAAGTGGACTCGGCTGTGCGTTGAAACCATGGAAAACCTAAAGTATCACATTTGAAAATTGGGAAATTTGTACTTTTTATAATATTTCTAAATATGATTTAATGAAAGTATTTTTTTTTTACGTTTAAGGAAAACCTACCTCTCTGAGCAGACATCAGCGCCAGTGGCTGTACTGGACTGTGCGGCTAGGAGTGGAACTCGTTGTCAACCTAAAAAAAAAATTAATTTTTATGTCATCGTATTAGGCTTTGAGAGATAATAAAAAAATTATTATAGGAAAGGTCTCTATCTCCCATAGGAAAGTCAGGAAAAATATTTAAAAACATGCGATGGAAATTTTGGAAAATTTCTGAAAGCTGACCAGAATCGATTTCTTGGAAATTTTCTTCACTAACTATTAAAATAAGACAGTAACTTTGAATTATTGTGGAAAAAAACGCAAAAAAAAAATCAAACTTTTCGATCTTAAAAATCGATAGGGGTATTAGTCATGAAAATTGACAAAAAATCGCTTAATATTTTTTTACAAAGAATCTATGGGTTTACAAAAAAAATAGTTTATACAAAAGTTGTTTGGAATAATGGGGACTATCTTTCCAAGAAGAAATTTTAATGGTATTTTCCATACAGTGGCAGAAAATATGGAAAAACGTTTAATCAAAAAATTGCAATTTTCTCAAAACGTATGCAAAATTATTAATTTTTTATTTTTGCAATAAGTGTCTTTTTTGAATACGGATCGAAAAGTACCTTACACATTTTTTCCAAAAACAAAGAGGAAATAAGTTATTGACATTTTTTGCTTTTTGACCTAAACTGGCTGGAAAATTTGAATTTTTTAAAAAATCGTCCAATTCAAAAAATTCTTTTCGCTATATACTGAGCATAAAGAGGCAATAAAAAATGCCTTATGGAAAAAGTCTCTATTTCCTATAGGAAAGCCGGGAAAATTATTTAAAAATATATGCTCCATAAGGATCTATGCTATGGAAATTTTTTAAAAGCTGATCGAAATCGATTTTTTACAAATTTTCTTTTCTAATTACTAAAATATGTCAGTAACTTTGAATTAATGTGGAAAAAACTTTAAAATAAAATTCACATTTTTCGACCCAAAAATCGATAGGGGTATAGCCATAAAAATTGACAAAAAATCGCTTATTATTTTTTTACAAAGTATCTATGGGTTTACAAAAAAAATAGTTTAAACAAAAGTTGTTTGGAATAATGGGGACTATCTTTCCAAGAAGAAATTTTAATGGTATTTTCCATACAGTGGCAGAAAATCTGGAAAAACGTTTAATCAAAAAATTGCAATTTTCTCAAAACCTATGGGAAGCTAATTTATTTTTATTTTTGCAATAAATGTCTTTTTTAAATGCAAATCGAAAAGTACTATACACATTTTTTCCAAAAACGAATAGGAAAGAAGTTATTGACGTTTTTTGCTTTTTGACCTAAACTGGCTGGAAAATTTGAATTTTTTTAAAAATCGTCCAATTTAAAAAATTCTTTTCGCTATATACTAAGCATAAAGAGGCAATAAAAAATGCGTTATGGAAAAAGTCGCTATTTTCTATAGGAAAGCCGGGAAAATTATTTAAAAATATATGCTCCATAAGGATCTATGATAGGGAAATTTTTTAAAAGCTGATGAAAATCGATTTTTTACAAATTTTCTTTTCTAATTACTAAAATATGTCAGTAACTTTGAATTAATGTGGAAAAAACTTTAAAATAAAATTCACATTTTTCGACCCAAAAATCGATAGGGGTATAGCCATGAAAATTGACAAAAAATCGCTTATTATTTTTTTACAAAGTATCTATGGGCTTACAAAAAAAAATAGTTTATACAAAAGTTGTTTGGAATAATGGAGACTATCTTTGCAAAAAGAAATTTTAATGGTATTTTCCATACAGTGGCAGAAAATCTGGAAAAACGTTTAATCAAAAAATTGCAATTTTCTCAAAACCTATGGGAAGCTAATTTATTTTTATTTTTGCAATAAATGTCTTTTTTAAATGCAAATCGAAAAGTACTTTACACATTTTTTCCAAAAACGAATAGGAAAGAAGTTATTGACGTTTTTTGCTTTTTGACCTAAACTGGCTGGAAAATTTGAATTTTTTAAAAAATCGTCCAATTCAAAAAATTCTTTTCGCTATATACTTAGCATAAAGAGGCAATAAAAAATGCCTTATGGAAAAAGTCTCTTTTTCCTATAGGAAAGCCGGGAAAATTATTTAAAAATATATGCTCCATAAGGATCTATGCTAGGGAAATTTTTTAAAAGCTGATCGAAATCGATTTTTTACAAATTTTCTTTTCTAATTACTAAAATATGTCAGTAACTTTGACTTAATGTGGAAAAAACTTTGAAATAAAATTCACATTTTTCGACCCAAAAATCGATAGGGGTATAGCCATGAAAATTGACAAAAAATCGCTTATTATTTTTTTACAAACTATCTATGGGTTTACAAAAAAAATAGTTTATACAAAAGTTGTTTGGAATAATGGAGACTATCTTTACAAGAAGACATTTTAATGGTATTTTCCATACAGTGGCAGAAAATACGGAAAAACCTCTAATCAAAAATTCGCAATTTTCTCAAAACGTAGGGGAAATTATTTATTTTTTATTTTTGCAGTAAGTGTCTTTTTTAAAAACAAATCGAAAAGTACTTTACACATTTTTTCTAAAAACAAAGAGGAAAGAAGTTATTGACATTTTTTGCTTTTTGACCAAAAGTGACTGGAAAAATCATTTTTTTTTTTTAAAAGTCCTCCGATTTACGAATTTTTTGGTATAAAGGTATAACAAGGTAACAAAAAAACTATTATATCAAAATTGTTTATTTCTTATAAGTAAACCAGGAAAAACAGAAATGTGCAGATCATCAGTGGGTAGAAATGTATTTATTTATTTAATTATTTATTGGATCAACCCCATTACAAAAATAAATAGTCTAAACAATATATTTCAGCCTATCTCTTATTTTAACACTCTATAAATAATAATAATAATAAATACTGATAACAAAATTCTGTATAAATAACAATATACTCAGCAAGAACTCACTACAAACATATTTAAAACAATTATAAAAACAGTGACCTATGTATAACCTAATCATATGTAAATTAGTCCTTAATGTCCTGAAATTTGCACATTTCTACAAACCCAAAAAATCTAAGGAAAAACTCACCATTTCCTCGACGTAAGATTGCAGTGGACTCAGCTACGACAGGGACGTCCCTCTCCACGTCAACTTGGCCATCATTAAACCTAAAACGAGAATTTCTTCGTTAATTATTTAGATCCTCGTCGTTCGACCGCATCATTATTATTTGCTTATGCCGTTGAAAATTGTTTAACATTTTTTCCTAACGCGTGACTATAGGTAACACTAAATCTATTCCATCCAATCAACGAGGCCGTTCGACCGTGATGATGATCATTTCACCAACATTACAACAACGAGAGAAAAAAAAAACAAAAACCTATCGGATTTCATTCGAAAACTCTCGATTCATTTTTTTTTTATTTGGGAAATTTAAAAACCATTTGCCGCCCAGTGAATTAATTCAAACCACCGGCAAAGAACCGAAAAACCGGTGAATTGTTTTTAATGCGTTTTCGACAATTATACCAGAAGGGAAGGGGGGTTTTTTCTCACAATTTTCGCGTTATTCGTCACTAAAGGCCTCGATTGAAATTTCCTTGTCCTTGTCTAGGTTACTCGTGCAAATATCCTTTATGAACTAGTTTCTACTTTAGTAATTGCCCAGACTGTCACATAAATTTCTATTGAATCTATCCTCTAATTTGCTCCAAAGTCTGTTGTTCTGGTTCCAATTTTAACAACCTGTGCGACTTAAATGGGACGTTGTACCATAGTCAACATATAAAATTGAAATGCAAAGTGAGCATAATTACTCAAAGACCCCTAACGCAAAAAAAGTCCTTATTGCAACCCAGTCCCAAAGTGTGTCTCAAGTATTTATTGTATTCAAGATGAATTTGTACCTATGTATTTGTGTTATATCTAGTCATTATTATTAATTAATTTATAATTTTCTCCCTTGTGTAAATATATTCGTATATCGATACGCCTTGCTTTTGAGAAATAAAATAGGGCTTTTTTACATTTTACATGAAAACTTTAAGAATATGTAAGAAAAGTATCAATACAAAAACTATAGATTTTTTTATCACCTATAATTTTCTTAAGAAGTATTTTTTCTCAGGCAATTATTATTTGCAAAAAAAAAACGCTTTTCATTAATTCTACCCTTAGATACCCGATGATAATCGGATGGCAAAATCCTCAATGGTCCAATGCCCCCCATTAGATGATCAAAAAAGTATTGGTCCATCACAGGAAGTCGATACGTTGGCGCAGCTTGGATGACAGACAACGAAATCCTTAATGGTCCAATGTTAGATGATCAGAAACGTGATGGTCCAACACAAGAAGTTGGATAATAAACAGCGAAATTCTCAATGGTCCAAAGCCCTTTTTAGATAGTCAGAAACGTAGTGGTCGAATACAAGAAGTTGTATGACAAACAGACAGCGAAATTCTCAATGGTCCAATGCCCTTCTTAGATGCTCAAAAACGTGGTGGTCCATTATAAGAAGTCCATAAGTTGGCGCAGCTGTTGGATGACAAGCGGACAGCCAATATCCCAATAAACAACAGCACCGAGGTTAAATAGTGAGGAAATAACGTGGAAACTTAGATACTGGAGTCTGTATACACACCGCTAATGGGTTGTTTATTCTATTGTAGGTACAATTATCCGAAATTTTCTCCCTTGTGTAAACAAAATCATATATTATTTACGTGTATTCTACAGTGTAACCATGATTTTTTTCAAATTTTACATGAAAACTTTAAGGTTATGTGAGAAAAGTATAGATACAAAAACTATAGATTTTTTTATCACCTATAATTTTCTTAAGAAGCATTTTTTCTCAGGCAATTATTTTCTGCAAAAAAAACGTTTTTCATTAATTCTACCCTTAGCCCCCCACCCACCCCAAACAACTTACCCGTAAAAAATTGTTTTCAAAAATCATTGTTTTCCAAAAAAATACGCATGAATAACAGCTGGTTTCGTCATTAATATCTAATCTAATAACACAGTTTGTTTATTTAAATTATAATTATATATATTTATATTAATAAATGTTTAATACAAAAACAGTGCTTTTAGATTGGATATTATGGACAAAAAACGGTGATTTTTCAAAAGTATTTCTTGCTGGTCAAATGTTTAGGGTGGGTGGGGGGCTAAGGGTTGTGTTAATGAAAAACAATGTTTTTGCAGAAAATATATATTCAATATTTAATTTAATAACACTGTTTATTTAAGTTTGATATAATTTTACATATAAATACTTAGTATAAAAACAGCGTTATTAGATTGGATAATATGGACTGAAAATATTCTGCAAATGACTTCAAATTTAAATATCGTGCAATAGATCGTGTTTAAATTTCCCGCCACACGCCACCCAAGTTTATCGCCCTCGTTTTTGTCAACAACGTCAATAGAGCTGCCAACGGAATTTCTGTCTGATCATTAGGCAACACGCATTTCTCTTAATTTGTGATCTGTGAGTACGTTGTGAGTTGTGATTGGTCTTTTCCGTCCTCCATCCTGGATTTCGGTAAACTAAGGTGATTTTTGACATTACAACAGCCTTGTGATAGGTGCAACGTGGCGTTTATTACCAGCCTAATTATTGTTGTACTAAGTAATATTTTTTTGTTTACGAAGGATAAGGATAAATGCCTAACCCAAAAATACCAGTTACACGAAAAGTAAATGTTGTTATCCCATATACTTCCACTGGACAGCCAATAAGTACTATCCAAAGGACGTCTCTGTGATCACCTTGAGATGATCTCATTTGCGTTCCAAAAGAACGTCCCTGAGATGTCCCATAGACTTCATGAGATTTAAAGGGACGTCCTTGGGACTAATGCTGCCTAAGAAAATCGACCTTCTAAGCAAGATATGGCATTAAAGAGTGAAGCAACAACAAGTCCGAGTGACAGAAAAAAACCTCTTTTGCAAAAAACCTGCAGCTGTCGCCTCTCTCTGATTCGTTTCTTTCCGTTTTGGCAGCTCCTGACAAGTTGTACACGCCGCAATAACTCACTGCAAGAATAATAATTAAAACGCGATTTATGTATGTATGTACGAGGAATGAGGCGAAACCATTAGCATTTAATCCGGGCAGGAAGAAGAACGTTTCGTTCTTCGGCTACATATGGGCAGTGGCGTGTAAACTGACTCAAAAAAACTATCCAAATAATATCGGGGGAGGCCCCCGGGGGGCCAATAAGCAAGAAACAGCCCCAATATCAAGTCAAAACTTAATTTGTGTATTACGACTTATTGATTTCCCTTGAGCGCCATGAATATTTGTAACTTCATTTATGGAAGGTACATATACGTAATTGGGTTAGGAGCCATGATTTAATTGCTTTTCAGATTATTATTGTGGGGGGAACTTTATTTTAATAAAAATACCAAAAGGTGTTAGTCAAACCAATCGTCATCAATCGGGTCCAGTCTCTTATCTCGATCTCGGCTTCTTCTAAAAATGAGGGGCGATAATTAAAGATACCTTGGGAACAGAAAGGTCGCGGAGTGGCGAAGCACAAGAAGAAGAAGACAGACGAAGAAACGAGGGCAATAACAACAGCAGTAAAAAAAAGATAAATATTGGGATGGGGGACCAATGAGGGAGCAGAGAAGGACAGGTGGCAATCGCGGTGACTGCTACAGAGTTCTTCTTGTTTGGTGTGTTTATAATCGGTGCCGAGAGGATGGACCGCAATCAGTGGCGGCACCACCATACTATTATTATAATAAAACAATTCCACACTTGCATAAGGGATGAATAAAACCATGTCTCCTTTTCCTTCCTCCCTAAATTGACCAACTGGACCCGTCTTAATCACCCAGCATATTATCTCTATACCCACATTCTTCAACGTTACTCAACTCACTCACATATATATATAATTTTTTTATTTAAAATCGACCGTACCAAATGGATAATGGCCACCGGGTTCACTAATAATGTATCATTTCTCAGTTATGTGACGGTTTAGATACCGAGTGAGTGCCCCCGTATATGTTTCTTTGTGTACACATAATTTCGAACTTCCTCAGAATCAGGTTTTATATGGGTGCAAACTATAAATATTCCAATAAAAAAAAATTTTATGTAGTGCGCCATTAGTGCCACCGGTATCGACCTTTAAAGGCCATATTACATGCTATGAAGGTGAGGTGAATCATTAGATTTTTCTTCTTGTTTTATGAGCTGGTCTTTGTAATGAGAAATCGGGAACATTCTGGGAATTAGGTATGTTGAACCAAAACTCCCGATACCTTTACATGCCCAATAAAAATAATGAAAAATGGCTTCAAAAAGAGAGTTAAAAAAAAACCCTGCTCTATATAAACCGTTAAAAAGAAAATGCCATAACCTGAAGAACAATGAGGAAATTGCTTCAGTTGTTGGGCTGTGCCTGATTGGTCATTAAGGAAAGTCTGCAAGTATTTGAAAAAACTATTGTTTCAAGTACTTAAAGGAAATCAAAGATTCGTCGGTCGCTTGCAACAAGGGGAAAATTATTAAGTACCTGGAAAAGTGTATGAAATGACCTGCAGTTGCGAACGTTCTGTTTTTCAGGGATTAATTTCTCATTAATTACAGGCAGTTGAAGGAGAAAATTGCTTTTCAGGCAACCAAGAATTATTGACCTTCTTATGGGTGTAAGGTCAGTTTCCAGAATCAGATTTCCATATCTCCCTAATAATTGAAGTCATTCCCTATTTCCAGAAAGCTAGTCCCTTCAAAAGACTACGAAACAAGGAATAGATGCCTAGAACAATGGAAAATGACTTCAGATATGTGAAAGCCTGAAAAGTTGATTAATTACAGGCAGTTGAAGGGGAAAATTGCTTTTCAAGATTTTCTGTCTCATGGAAGTCAGTTTAATTTTATTCCAGGCAATTGAAATAATTTTCTATTTTCAGAAAACTTAGTTTTACTTTTTCCATGCTCTTTTCAAAAGACTACGAAACGAGGAATCAATGCCTGGAAGAATGGAAAATGACTTCAGATATGTGAAAGCCTGAAAAGTTGATAAATTACAGGCAGTTGAAGAAGAAAATTGCTTTTCAAGATTTTCTGTCTCATGAAAGTCAGTTTAATCTTATTCCAGGCAATTGAAATCATTTCCTATTTTCAGAAAACTAGTTTTACTTTTTCCATGCTCTTTTCTAAGGACTACGAAACGAGGAATCAATGCCTGGAAGAATGGAAAATGAGTTCAGATATGTGAAAGCCTGAAAAGTTGATAAATTACAGGCAGTTGAAGGGGAAAATTGCTTTTCAAGATTTTCTGTCTCATGGAAGTCAGTTTCATCTTATTCCAGGCAATTGAAATCATTTTTTTTTTTCAGAAAACTTAGTTTTACTTTTTCCATGCTCTTTTCAAAAGACTATAAAACGAGGAATCAATGCCTGGAAGAATGAAAAATTACATCAGATGAAGAACTGGTGGAAATCAGAAGAAGAACTGAGCTGGAAATACTTTGGAAAAATTGCCTGAAACATTTTAAGTACTTAGAGGAAATTGAAAGTGGCCTAGATAACGTGAAAAACGACGAAGTTGAAAATAGCTTTTCAAGCAGTAAATTCGATTTTTCCTTCCTGGCAATTGAGACATTTTCTATTTATTGCCGGAGAACGAAGTATACATTTTTTTCAGGTTGTTTGGACTATTCAAAGGACCACCAACATCGAATTGAAACTACAGGAATAAGTGAAATTGAAAATGACTGCCTGGAATGAGTGAAAAATTACTTTTAGGTACCTGAATTTTTTTAAAAATCCTGCACTGACATTTTCTCTTTTTAAGACATTAATTCTTGATAACTTACAGGCAGTTGAAGGAGAAAGTTGCTTTTTAGGCAACAAAGGAAGATTTTCTTTATTATGTGAATGAGTCGAGTCTGTTTTCTTTTTCTTCCAGGCATTTGAAGTCATTTTCTGGTTTCTTGTTCCTTCCAGGTACTGAATTCTAGCCTCAGGCAGTAAATTCTATATTTTTTCCTGGCAATTAAAGGCATTTTCTACTATTTCCAGAAAACTGATTTTAGGCCTATTTTTTAAGGCCGTTTAGACACTTTAAAGGGCCACCAACTTTAAATTGATATTATTATTCCAGGAATTAATCCCTGGAAAAATGGAAAATGAATGAAGAATTGACTTGGAAAAACTGCCTTAAATACTTTAGAAGTATTTAAAGGAACTTAAAAAGGACTGCCTAGAATAAATGAAAAACGACTTTTTGATGCCTGAAAATATGAAAATTTCTCATAAATTACAGGCAGTAGATATAGTAGGTAGTAAGATTTTTTTTCAAGCTGTTTGGACACTTTAAAGGACTACCAACATTGAATTGAAATTTTTGATCCAAGAATAAATACCTGGCAGACTTGAGAATTAATTGAGATATGTGGAAAGCAGAAGAATTTACTTGGAAAAACTGCCTGTAATATTTTAAGCATTTAGAAAAAAATTGGAAATGACTGCCCGAATCAACTAAAAAATGACTTTCAAATGTCTGAAAAGTTTGAAAAATTGTGTGGGATAAGTGAAAAGCGAATTTTAATTACCTGAAACTTAATAAATTGCCTGCAGTGATATTTTCTAATTTTCAGGCATTAATTCTTAATTACAATTAAATAATTACAAGCAGTCGAAGCCAAAAGTGGCTTTTCAAGCAGTTAATGAAGATTTTTCTTCTATACAATATTAAGTAGAACTTTATTTTTCTTTTATTTTCCTATTATCAGAAAACAAGTAAAAGTGCCTGGACGAATGGAAAATGTCTGGATTGAAAAACTGTCTAAAACACTTTATTAAGTACTCAACGAAAATGACTGTCTGATTTAAGTGAAAAAAAACGACTGAAAAAAGAAGCTGTTATCTGAATTATACCTGTAGTTTAGCATTTAAAAAAAAATCGTTTTTGGTTATTCTAAGAATCTAGAAAATTACTTCAAAAGCCTGGAAAAAAATATTTATTTATTGCATATTATATATTGAAGTAAATCAGCATTACTTGCCTGAAAATGGTAAAACTGCCTTTTTGCTTTAACTGCTTGTAAGTTATTTGAGCATTTGAAGTACTTTTCTGGATGTTTCAAGCATATGAAGTTACTTTCTCGTTTTTTACAGGAATTTAAAGTAATTAGAATAAATGAAAAACGATTTTTTAAGTGCCCTGTTCCAGGCAATTGAAGCCATTTCCTACTATTTTCAAAGAATTGAGACAATTTCTTTTTTAAGGTAATTAAAACAGACATTTTTTGACACTGCAAAAAACAACCAATTGAAATGATTGATCCAGGGATAGGTGCCTGGACGAAAGGAAAGTAACTTCTGATATGTGGAAATTAAATTGAAAAAGGCAAAGAACTGACTATAGTTGCCTACCTAAAGAAATACAAAATGCTTGAAATACTTCAAGTATTAAAAGGAAATTTGATACTGACTGCCTCGAATAAGTAAAAAACGACTTTAAGTACCTGAAAAAAATAGAAAACCACTGGAAATTAAAGAAATTTTCTAGTACTATTAAGCAACAAGTAAGATTTTGGTGGATTTCCTAATGGGCAGTCAAATTATAGAAGAAAAACAAAACTACTAAGTGCCTAAATTACTTAAAGGAAACTTGATAACAACTGCCTGGAATATTTGAAAAGCGACTTTAAGTGCCTGAAAAAACTAGAAAATGACCTGAAATTTTCATCCAGTAATAAATGCATGGAGATAAAGGAAATTACTTCAGATATGTGCGGAAACAAGAGGAATACATGAAAGTACTTAATACTGGAATGGATGAAAAACGACTTTAAGTGCCTGGAACATAAAAACACATTTCTGGTATATAAAAAGGATGTTTCTGAATATACAGCTTTCTTTAAGAAGTTAAGGAGCCCCAAGAAGACGAAGACGAACGATCTATTTAAACTCCACATATCTGCAAGACTCGCCACGCATCTTAAGTGCGTAATTTCCAGTTAAACGCGTGTGAACAAGTTGTACGTCCACTTAAGTACATATACACACACAGGTACTTTACGTATGATTACTTTTATGCCTAGACCGCTCCGTTAATGATACGTTTAAAATAGTTTTAAAGAAAATCCCTCTCTTCGGCCGGGATAATAACCCGCCATTTCGGTGCCAATTAAACAAGTAGCAGCAAAATAAACCGACACGACTAAGGAAAAGGAAGATTATACCTGCGAGGTAATAAAAATGACCAAGCAGCACACGGACCTAATGGGCGACGAGTTGTAGCGGAAAGTTAATTATTATTAGTTTTTTTTTTGCAAATTGATTGAAGTCAATGGAAATAAATTGAATAAGGCGTAAGTAAATGGCTACAACTGCAGCTTTTTTTACAGCACTTTAAAGTCGTTTTTCACCAGTTCCAGGCAGTCATTTCAAATTTTCCCAAGTCTTTTTCTATTTTTATCAAACAATTGCAGTTTCTGCGAAATAATTTTCTATTGCTTTCAGATTTTTTTAGCTCGGAAACAAAAGAAAATTGCCAATTTTCTAATTTTTTCAGGCACTTTAAAGTCGTTTTTCACCTGTTTCAGGCAGTAATTTTCAATTTCCTCTTAAGTAATTTAATAAAAACATATGCAGTTTATGAAAACGGACTTTTGTTAATTTAAAGTAAGGAAAAATGGCTTTGATTGCTTTAAGTAAGAAAAAAATTAGTTTACGATCCCAAATATATGAAAATGGGAGGAAATAGGATTTTTTTTTCCAGGCAATTTATTTATATGTTTCAATGATTTGAATACTTTTGATTTTCTTAATGCATGCTTGAAGTCATTTTCCATTTTTTCCAGGCCGTTGAAGCAGCAATTTACTTTTTTTTAAATCAATTTATTCAAATTTTTTGAGTACTTCAAGCAGTTATCCTCATTCCAAGCCTTTTTCCTTTATTTTTTAAGGCAAGTGAAATTGGTTTTTGAATAGAAAAATGGCTGAAAAAAACTACTTTAACAATGAATGATTGATTACTGAAACTTTGATGTGTCTGAATTACTTCAGGCACATCAGATTTTCCACAACAACACAACATATCCCTGAAGTAATTTTCTAAACGCTTCAACGATTCTGTTAATTGCGTGGAAAAACAGGAAAAGTCTTCAATTGCCTTTAAGAATTAAAAACTTTGATTAACATTCATGAAAGATATTGAACTTCTTTAATCGCAGGTCATTTTCAATTTTTCCAGGCAATCAAAGCAGCAATTTACTATTTTTCCAGACAATTTATTCACATTTTTTGGAGCACTTGAAGGAGTTTTCCTCCTTACAAACAGTTGAACTCAATGTCCAAGAGTTTTCATTTTTTTAAGACAAATGAAAGTGTTTTTTGTATAGGAAAATAGGCTCAAAAAAACGTCCTAAAAATTTACTTTACGATCCTAAAAATAGGAAAATGACTTTAAGTGTAATGTAGCCTGTAATGTAGACCTTGAAAGTTGTTCTTCATTTGTTTTAGGCAGTAATTTCAAATTTCCCCTAAATGATTTTCTATTTTTATCAAACAATTACAGTTTTTCCAAACAGACTTTTGTTGAATGAAAACAAGGGCAAATGGCTTCGACTGCCTGTAAGTAATAAGAAAATTAGTTTGCGATCCTGAAAATAGGAAAATGACATCAATTGCAGCTGATTTTCTATTTTTTCAGGCACTTTAAAGTCGATTTTCACTTATTTCAGGCAGTAATTTTCAATTTCTTTTGAGCAACTTTCTATTTTTATCAAACAATTGCAGTTTTTATAAACAGACTTTTTTTGGTTGAAAATAAAGGAAAATGACTTCGACTTCTTGTAAGTAATAAAAAAATTAGTTTACGATCCTGAAAATAGAAAAATGCCTTCAATTGCAACTAATTTTCAATTTTTACAAGCATTTTAAGGTCGTTTTTCACTAGTTTTAGGCAGTAATATTCAATTTCTTTTGAGCAACTTTCCATTTTTATCAAACAATTGCAGTTTTTGCAAACCGACTTTTGTTGCTTGAAAATAAGGGAAAATGACTTCGACTTCTTGTAAGTAATAAAAAAATTAGTTTACGATCCTGAAAATAGGAAAATGCCTTCAATTGCAACTAATTTTCAATTTTTCCAGGCACTTCAAAGTCGTTTTTCACTTGTTTCAGGCAGTAATTCTTAAATTCCTTTGTGAACTTAAAGCAATTTTCAATTTCTTAGATTGTTTGCACACAGTGAAGTAGTATTCGATTTTTTACAGAAAAATTGCATAAAAATTCTTTAGTAACACATTTATCGAAACTATCCCGATTTTCTTTAGAATAAAGTTACTTGGCCACCTTCTTTTTTTCAAGTGAGGTGCTTAACCTCTCACAAACCACCACCACATGCGAAGAACCTCGTTCAAATTTATTATTTTTAAGAGGCGGATGCTTAAAAACCCAAACGATTAAATCATACTGAAAGATTTCCCACAGCCAGTTTTTTTTCATACTATCTCGCTTTATCACGTGTTGGCGGTGTACATTTACATGATGATGATGCTTGCCATATGGCCCTTCTTCTCGTCTAGGGACTACTAGATATAATTACGTATCTTGTGAAGAAAGGTCCTTAAAAAGGTGTCAAGGTCGGACTTTATTTTTTAAATCTGGAGTGAGGCAGGTGACGAGAGGGAAAAAAAAGAAATCCGAAAAGGCACCAACATTGTACATACATAAAAATCGGAGAAATCGCTTCGGTTTTAATGTTTAACGACCACCTGTTCCCTCGTTTCGAAATGCCGATGCCCGTTTGCTCGAAGCCCTGAGAAAAAGAACAGGTGCCCATTTTATATGTAAGCAAACGAGTTTTTGGTTCTCTCTTGATTTTAGCGTTGGGGTGAGATTTTTTTTTTGGTACCATAAACACATTACACGCATGTTCCGTACACAGATTTGCCCAGAAGCTCTTTTTTTTTTAGTCTTCACATTCTTATGGTAATATATGAGATTTCTCACGTGAAAACAATTACCTCTAAGCAGCTTCCTATTCTCAGCCGTTTTTAAGCGAAATTACAGTCACAAAAAAAGGCCCAACCAGAAGCCAACTGAACAGAGAAATGTTACAAAAGCGATATCATTTACGGTCTTAAAGTTCCTTTAAACTCGCATGTCTTAAGATGATTAGGTGTGACTTCACACGCGATGCATCATCCGCATTTTTACGAAAAAATGGGCATCGAAATTGTTCCTGTTACAGGCAATTTGTACACGTTTAGCTTGCAAGAGATAGTGCCAAAGATATGTTTGAGTTAGGGCTATTTTAGAAGTAAATCCTTGGTCATCCAGAAAAATCCCTTTTATGTACAGTTTTTGGCACCAAATGGAGGAAGTTCTAGATTTTTATGCAACATTTCTGGAAATCCTTGAAGAAATCAACTACTACTTCACTGTGTGCAAACAATCTAAGAAACTAAAAATTGCTTCAAGTTCTTAGAGGAAATTGAAAATTACTATCTGAAACAAGTGAAAAACGACACTTTTAGGTGCGTAAAAAAATTGAAAATTAGCTGCAATTGAAGTCGTTTTCCTAGTTTCAGGATCGTTAACTAATTTTTTTATTACTTACAGGTAGTTGAAGCCATTTTCCCTTGTTTTCAAGCAACAAAAGTCCGTTTGCAAAAACTACAATTATTTCATGAAAATTGGAAATTACGTACAGGAAATTAAGAATTACTGCCTAAAAAGAAGTGATAAAACACCTTTAAGATGCCTGAAAAAATTGAAAATTAGCTTCAATTGAAGCCATTTTCCCTTGTTTCCAAGCAACAAAAGTCCGTTTGCAAAAACTACAATTATTTCATAAAAATTGGAAATTACGTACAGGAAATTGAGAATTACTGCCTAAAAAGAAGTGATAAAACACCTTCAAGATGTATGAAAAAATTGAAAATTAGCTGCAATTGAAGTCGTTTTCCTATTTTCAGGATCATTAACTAATTTTTTTATTATTTACAGGCAGTTAAAGCCATTTTCCCTTGTTTTCAAGCAACAAAAATCCGCTTACTAAAACTTTAATTATTTGATAAAAAATAGAAAAATATACAAAAAACGCTTCCATTTGTTTTAAAAAAAATTGAAAACTCCATCATTTGCCTAAAAAATCATGGACAATGGGTTCAACCGACTGGAAGGAGGAAATCTGCTTCAAGTACTCCAAAAAAATGTGAATAAATTGACTGAAAAAAACAGTAAATTTGCTGCTTCAACTCCCTGGAAAAATGGAAAATGACTTCAAGCATGCGTTGAGGAAATCAAAACTAACTTTCAAGACGTAATCAATGTGGAATCAATTAAAGACATTTACTATTGTTTCAGGCACTTAAAGTATGAAAAAAATTACTTTAGTTATTACATTGTTACACTTTCTAAATATTTTACATAAGGTATCCAGTGGATGTTTCTGGCTTTAGGGTAGACAACCCTTATATTATGTACCTTTTGTCGTTTTTTTCCATAAAATATCAAACCGCCTAACGGCAACATATAGGTATCAAATTATCACCATACACTCGGTGTTTTTATTTATTTTCAGTCTGCTAATGAAAATTTGATACTTGGGTCAAGCTCCGGTGCGGTTTTGATTTCCTAGGGTTTCACGTGACAACCCACACGACGACGTCTTGGCGGTTTTTGAGGAAAGTATGACTCCACAGTTAATTTAATTTAAGCAATAAAGAAAAAAGATTAATATTTCATATTCTCGGCATGTATAAGTAGCACACATTATCGCTTCTTACTTTATGACAATGTTGCGTGACAAAAGTCGTTTACAGAAAAACATCTTTCGCGTTATTATTTCTATTGTTAATTTCCTGTCTAGGTACAGATTTGTGTACGGAGATAAAGGCCCCGCTCTTGTCGTGAATATTAATTGGTTTTTACAGATTTATCATTTTTTATAGGGGAAAATTTATAGAGAAAAAGTCCAGGCAACTGAGGAGACTTTCAAAGGGATCTGAAGATACTTTCAGGTCATATCAATGAAGAAAGAGCGTGCAAAATCTCTCGTGCGCAACCTAATTAAAACTGTAATTCCAAATTGTTTTTTTTTTGCCACCGAAACCACAGAAAACCCCTCCGTTTAAGGCCCTCCGCTCATTAAAATACTTCAAACCGTGTCATTTTTACATTAGCAACCGAAATAAAGAGCTCGAGGGGATCTTATGGTACCACCATCAGCCTCGAAAAGCGAGGAGGTACCCAGCGGCACCCAAAACACAATCACACATTGCACCTGCTCAAAAAAATCTCGAATAATTTAGTACCAGTCGAGATATATAATGTACGTAACGGCAGAACCGAAGGATTTTGGTTCTTAAGTAAGGGGAGCTTAAGGATCACGCGGTGGTACCAGCACCTGCCGCTGGAGCATCCGCTCTGAAATCTGGTCGAGATTTACACAACGGATCAGGGGTGGATTTAGGAGAAAGCTCCCAAAATTATTCGTTAAGAAGAAGATGATGAAACAGCGTAAGAAGAAGAAAAATAGAAGATAAAAACTTTGTGCATCAAGTAACAATAGAAGTTTTGCTTGTTAGAAATGAGAAACTTTTTAAAGGGACAGGAAATATTGAAATCGACTCTAAATGCCTGGAAAAATTGAAACATCTTTTTCCAATATGGCTTCAGTGGACTGCTGCTGATTTAAAAGCACATTTTACTAGAATTCCAGAAAAACCATAAAAGGATATGGCTTAATTGCCTCAAAAAAATTAAGAACTTCTTAAAGGCCTCGAAAACATTGACAATGTCTTCAACTGCTTGAAAATATTGAAAAACTTTCTTGAAAAATACCTTCAGTTGCCTGAAAAGTAAAGAAAATGACTTCAGGTTTTGATTTAGGAGAAACATTTGCTTCAGGGACCAGAAAAACAATAAAAGGAGGCTTTAGTTGGCTGGAAGAAATTAAAAACATGTATAGTGCCAGAAAATATTAAAAATGGCTTCGACTGCCTGGAAAAATTGAAAGATCTACTTCAAATATGGCTTCAGTTTACTTGGAAGGATCGGAACGCGACTTCAAGTGATAAACTAAAAATTGAGCCTTTGACTGCCTGGAATAAATAACGAATTACTTCCAGGCAGTTAAACAATGAACACTTTTACTCCCTGAAAACACTAGAAATGATTTCAGTTGGCTGAAAGAATGAGGAATAACATCAACTGAAGGAATTGAGGAATGCCTTCCAAGTGTCTGGAAGAAATTAAGTAATATTTCTAGGCAATTGAAACAATGCCAAAATAAAATTTCTTACAGACCATTACTGCACCATTATATTAAACTCCATTAATATAAACCTAAAGACCTAAATATGAACTAGAACTTTAAGAAAATGGCTTCAACTGTCTCGTAGCAAAAAAGAAACTTAAGTTGCCTGAAAAAAAGTAAACGGCTTAACGGCTTAAACTGCCTAAGATATTAACTTGAATTGCCTGGAAAAAATGCTTCAGAAAATTGCTTAGGTTGACTGAAAGCAATAGAAAATGCCTTTAATTGCCTGAAAGTAATCAAAAATTACCTGCTTGGAAATTAAGAATTGCTAAGTGCCCATAAAAACAAGAAACGACTGCAGGCGATTGTAGAACATTGATAATTGCTTTAGCTACTTGAAGATATTTGAAAATGGATATAATGCCTGAAAACAATAGAAAATTGGATACCTAGACATGAAAAACAACTCTAATTGGCTGGAAAAATTGCTTCAATTCTCTATAAATACCCGAAAATTGCTTCGGTTGTCTGGAAACAATAGAAAACGCTTTTAACTTAAATAAGAAAGTAGCAAAATAAGTTCAGTAGCCTGGAAAAAGTCAAGAATTTCTTCAGTCGATTGAAATTAAGGAAAAACAGCTTCGACAACCTGTAAACAAGGCTTTAATTGCCTGAAAAAAATTAGATAATTGATTCAAGGCGCCATAAAAGTAGAAAACGACTTCAGTCAATTGGAAATTGCTTTTGCAAGTGCGGATAAGGGAAAATGGATATAATTGCCTAACAACAAGAGAAAAAAGACTACCTAAAGATGAAAAACCACTTTAATTGCCTGGAAAAATTGCTTCAATTCCCTGTAAATGATAGAAAATGACTTCAACTGCCTGGAATTAATACAATACTACTTCAAGGATCTATATAGAAAAATATCAATTGTAATTTTCCGTTTTTTAAGTACTACTCAAAACAATTTTTAATTTTTTTCCAGACACTTAAAGCGTTTTTTCATTGCTTCGTCCAGGCAGTTATTTCAGGCATCCGAAGTAGTTTGCAATTCAGTACACAGAAAATAAAAAAGGATCAACTGCCTGGAACAACGAAGAAACTACTTTAAGAGCTACTTCAAGGAAACTACTTTAAATGCTTGAAAATTAGTAAAAATAGCTTCGGTACTTTCTGAAAAATACTTCAACTGCCTGGAATTAGTACAACACTACTTTAAAAAATACAGAATGACTTTAATTCTCTGAAAATAATAGAAAACGACTTCAATGGTCTGGAAAAGTAATATAAAAGGACCTGTCTATCTGAAAGTGACAGAACTACTTTAAGTGCCTAGAAAAATAGAAAACGATTTTTTATATTTACTTGGAAAACATTGAAAATTTCTTCAGTTGCCTAAATAAAATCGGAAAATAAGTGATAGTCTTCAATTGGTTGAAAATGAGTGAAAATGGCTTTAACAACCTGAAAGCAAAGCTTTAATTGTCTGAAAGAAGCCAAAAACTGCTTCAGTCAATTAGAAAACATTGAAAACAGCTTTCAGATAATAGAAACTGGTTACGATGAAAAACCACCTTAAGGGCTCATAAAACCGACTTCAATTGCCTGGAAGAAATCAAAAAAGACTTCAGTTACCTGGAGACTTATAAGCGATTCACTAGGTCCAAAACAAGAGGATTAAACAGGAACTATTCTATGAATAAATTAAGAGAGACCAACAATTTTCCCTACAACGTCCCTGTCCGAAAAACACGAATCCATCATGCAGCGCCGTGGGTGCAACAGAGATAGATCATAATCAGATCACGGTGCTCCAGTAGTATAAGATTGCATAGGAGCGCACACAGCCCGGTCAGGTAAACAAAAGCTGCCATCTCACTCGACTTCCGGTCATAATACACGTCGTTAAGAATAAGGACACCGTGGCGTAACAGTTATTTCGGAAATTAATTAAAAAGATACCTAAAGAAAATCCTTCTTGTCGGCCCATTAATCTTAAACCATCCCCTTCCTCCCTTATCTAAAGTAAAAATCGGCCGCCGAGTTCCCTCACACATAAAACAAGCCTTATCAAATTGAACAGAAATAATTCAACTATTGTTTGCCGGGGCAGTTATCCAGAAAATACGCCGGGGGATTCGCACCCTCGTCCCATAACTTTCCCTCGGTCCCTCATATACGCAAATTCTCTTTGTTTTCGCGAAATCGCCCCTACCGTACGATTTCCGATCGTAATAATTCTGAAAGATTTAAATTAGTTCGAATTTCGACGCGTCGTGAGAACTATGATTGACCCGAATAGAAAAACCCCATAAGGCAATAATTACACCATAAACAATATAATTATCATGCTTCACCCCTAATAATTCTACCTGTTCGGGTCATAAATTACTATAAAAACCTCCATCAAATAAATCGTGAGAGAATACTTTTTTATATTACACAGGTAGCCCTTGTAAGGGATGATTTAGGGTGGTAAATTCACATTTTTTTTGAAATCCTTTCGAGAAATAGAAAATCAGCTGCATAAAAAAAATAAAATGCTATTTCAAGGGAAAACATAAAATAGAAAACGAGTTCAAGGTCTCCAGGTAGTTGTAATTTTTTACATTTTCAGGCGATTTCAGTTCTTAAAGTGGTTTTCCACCTCCATTTTGCAATTTTTATTGTTTACTGGCTACCAGAGCCAGTTTCTATAATTTTTTCTTCCAGGAAATTAAAAGTGTGTTCTATTCCAGGCACTTAAAGCCATTTTTCATTGCTTCCAGGTATCTGAAGCAATAATGAAATAAACAGAAAATAAAATAAAAACAGGCTTAACTGTGTGGAAAAACCAAGGAACTACTTCAAGGGCAAACAAAAAATAGAAAAGGACTTCAAATGGTTAAAAATAAGTAAAATAACTTTTGTATTCTTAAAAAACTGCTTTAAATGCCCCTGCAAATACTAGAATAAAACTTCAAATGCCTGGAAGTAATAAAATCCTAATTCAAGAGCCTATGAGAAGTTAAAAAATGACTTTAATTGCTTCAAATTAATGGAATAATGCTTCAACTATCTAAAAGCAATAATATAACTAATTCAATGGACTTTAAGAAAAAAGAAAATGACGTTGATTGCCTGAAAATAATAGAAACTAGCTTCAACTGCCTGGAATTAATAAAACATTACTTGAAGGCCCTACAAAGAATATAAAATGACTTTAACTACCCAAAAATAATAGAAAATTACTTCAGTTGCCTAGAAGTAATAAAACCCTACCTAATGCCTACAAAATTACTTTAATTGCTTGAACATAATGGAAAAAAGCTTCAACTATCTGGAAGCAAAAAATAAATAATTAAATGGACTTTAAGAAAAAAGGAAATGACGTTGATTGCCTGAAAATAATATAAACTACCTTCAACTGCCAGGAATTAATAAAACATTACTTGAAGGCCCTACAAAAAATATAAGGGGACTTTATTTACCCAAAAATAATAGAAAATGACTTCAGTTGCCTAGAAGTAATAAAACCCTAATGCATATAAAAAATTACTTTAATTTCTTGAACATAATGGAAAAAAGCTTCAACTATCTGGAAGCAATAAAATAACTAATTCAATGGACTTTAAGAAAAACGGAAATGACGTTGATTGCCTGAAAATAATAGACATTAGCTTCAACTGCCTGGAATTAATAAAATATTACTTTAAGGGCTAATAAAAATAGAAAACTGCTGCAATCATTTAGAAAAAACTGAAAATTGCTACCGTATCTCAAAAATGATAGAAAATGGCTTTGATTACTTGAAAATGATAGAAAATAATTTCAGTTCCTTGGCTTTATTTGCCTGAAATTACTAGAAAATGGCTTCAACTGCCTGAAAGTAATAAAAGACTAGTCAAAAGCCTATAAAGAATATAAAACTACCCCAATTACTTAGAAAAAATTGAAAATTGCTTCAGTTTCAAAAATAATAGAAGATGGCTTTAGCTGCTTAAAAACAATAGACCTTTAGCATCTTTAAAATAATGACAAGCGCATCAGTTCTTTAAAAACAATGCTTCAACTGCCTGCAAATAATATAAAATAGCTTCAACTGGTTGTAAAAAAAATAAAACACCTCACTATCACGGTTTGACGAACATATGTTAAGGGAGTATCCTTAAGGGATGTTCCAAAGCGGTAAATCTCCATTTTAAAATCTCCGACTTCAAAGGGTGCATTATGTAGTAAACACCCCTCCCCCCTATTAAATTTATAGGCAAACAAACATTTAGCACCCTGTTCGGCCTCGCCGAGGAAACGATAAATCAATAAAACACCGCTACACATGCATCCCTGCATAATATATTTATCGTTCCCCCCGCGGTGGTATTCACCTTGAACCCCCCCGAAAATGCTAATCGGGCACTTTGCAACTATTAATGAAATACGTGTCCGAGTTAGTAGTTACCCTGGGAGCCACGTGCCCCTCTTTCGCACCCTTCGACCCTAAATTAACGTGTGGTTATTTAAAAAAAAAGGGGGTGGTTTTATGATATGCTTAGGTTCGGTTTTTAGAGTCCTGGAGTTTGATGATATTCAGGAAATTTTAAGGAAATATATTTTATATCTTCCAGGCAGTTGAGGGCACAGGTTGATTTGGATTTTTGCTAAGAAATCTGAACGATAAGGAGCAAATAGTTCCAAGAGTTCTCTTATTAATTTTTTAAAAACGGATGCCCTCTTATGGTGGAAAAAGGAAGGACCAGGCTTACCACGAATTTTTGAAGGCTTAAAAAATTAATCTAGTTGTCTGGAAAATGACTTTCAAGTGCCTCGAAAAATCGCATTCAGTGCCTTAAGGAAAAATTTACTTGAGTTGCCAGGAAATAATAGAAAAGGCTTTATAGCTGGATTTAGGCTTTATAGATTAGGCTTTTTAGGCTTTATAGATTGGAATAAATAGAGAATTACTCCAATTTCCTGAAATATAGAAAAATTGATTTAACTACCTAAAAAGAATGGAAAAACGACTTCAGCTGCCTGAAATTCTAGAAAGTCCAGAATGTAACAAATAAATGAAGGAGTAGTATATAAAAAGAACAAATTGCAATAAGTTTTTAAAAAATCACCTCAATTTCCTGGAAGATACAGAAAATGCTTGGAAAAACTAAAAAATTAAATAAATATAAGATGGAAAAAGGGAAAACTTAATTCAGTTTCTAGAAAACACTTAAAAATGGATTTGACCGCTTGGGTGAAATAGAAAATGACTTCAAATGCCTGGAAAAATTTACTGTAACTGCCGTAAAAAGAACGAAAACCGGATTCGACTGCCTCTAATCAAATGCCCGAAAAAGAAACAGAAATCCACTTCAATTTCCCCAAAAAAAAAGGTGAAAATTGCATCAACTGCCTGGAATGACTATTTTACTTGCCATAAATATACAGAGCATGATTGCAATTACCTGGAATAAACAGAAAATGACTGGCAAAAATAGAAAATAATCTCGACCAACTGGAATTAGGGCAAATTTACTGCAGTTTCCAGAAAATACTTGAAAATGGGTTCAACTACGCGCGAGAAATATAAAAAATGACTTCCAGTGTCTGGAAAAAAGTAAAAATTACTGTAAATGTCAGGAAAAAAGTGAAAAATTGATTTCAAGTGCCTGGAGAATTAGAAAACTCCTATGGAAAACAACCTGCGAGAGCGTGCGACCACATGGGTAAAATAGAAAATATCCCCAAATGCCTGAAAAAAAATTGAAAAGTGTAACTGGCAGAAAAAAGTGAAAACTGGATTAAAATTCCTGGAATGAACTGCCTGGAAGGAACAAAAATCCAGTTCAATTTCGAAATAAACCATATGAAGAATGGCATCAAGAGAAAATGACTTCAAGAGCCTGGAAATATCGAAAGTTACTGTAACTACGAGGAAAACAGCAAAAAATAAAAACAGCAAAGTTCAACTACCTGAAATCAACAGAAAACGACTGCTTAGCTCCGGTTTTAAAGATAAACCTTCAAAAAATTGATATTTTAAGCTACGGAGGAAATCTTTTTGGAGGAAAAACTTCGATGACTAATTGCCTCACCCCCAATAAGCCTCCCCTCTTAAACGTTTTATTCCATAGCACGAGAAAGCGAGAGCAAAAAAAAAAGAAACTTTTTCACCGAAAGAGAGACGAGAGAGCGGCATGCCGCCCGCCGCCATTCGTTTCAATAAAAGTCGGTTAAAGGGTGGCCGAGAACACGGGTCGACCAGTCACCGAAATCTGTGAATTTGATTTAAAGTCCGGGAGTTAGGAGTGTGGCGATTTCAATAAGCCCTCACCCTCCTCCCTCCGTCCCTCACACTCCTTTTACCCAAGAAGGAGTTCGAGTCTCGACTTTACCGGGAAGAAGGGTGGGGGGCACGTGCTACAAATAGCCGGTTCGCCCGTGTGACATATCTACCAACTTTTAGAGCCCTTTTGTTATTTTATAGGTTTATGAAATACGTCATGTTCAGGATATATGAATAGTACGTGTTTTTCGGGATAAGTTGTACTTAACAACCGAATTTTACTCATTGACCTGTATCTAAGAAATGGACAAGTAATGTGAGCTTTTCCAGGCAACTGTGAAACGCATATTTTACATATTTATTAAAGGGTGGAAGGAAACAGTAAATTGGTACTTTGGAAATGACTGACCAGTGTCTAGAATTAATTGGAGCGTATGCAAATTAAAGTGAATCCTCTGCTTTTTCCAGCCATTTCATTTTCTATTTTTTTCAAGGCATTTAAAACTATTTTTTTATTTTTCTAGGAAATAAAATTCCAACAGGAAAATAATTTAAATTATTGGGAAAAGTAGAAAATGATTACATGTATCTAGAATTAATTGGAATGCATGAAAATTATAGTAGCAAGTGATTTTTCAATTTTTCCAGACAACTGTAGTAATTTCTCCCATTATTCCAGGCATTTGCTTTTAATTCCCTGTAGTTGAAAGACATTTTTTATTTTTTACAGGCACATGAAGCTATTTTCAATTTTTTCCAGGCATTTCATTTTCTATTTTTTTTCTAGGAATTTAAAAATATTTTAATTGTTTTATGGATAATTGAAATAAATATTTTTGTTCAAGGCATTTAAAACAATTTTTTAATTTTTTTAGGAAATAAAATTCCAACAGGAAAATAATTTAAATTATTGGGAAAAGTAGAAAATGACTGCATGTTTCTAGAATTAATTGAAGTCAATGAAAATTATAGCAGCAAGCGATTTTTCAATTTTTTTAGGCAACAAAAGTCTCCCTGTATTCCAGGCATTGTTTTCTATTAGTTCCCTGCAATGGAAGACATTTCTTATTTTCTATAGGCACTTAAAACTCTTTTCTATTTTTTCCAAGCAAATTAATTTTATTTCTAGCATGAAAATAATTTCAATTGCCTGGAATAAGTAGAAAATGGCTGCATGTGTCTAGAATTAGTTGGAATGCATGAAAATTATAGAAGTAAGTGATTTTTCAATTTTTCCAGACAACTGGAGTAATTTCTCCCATTATTCCAGGCATTTGCTTTTAATTCCCAGTAGTTGAAAGACATATTTTATTTTTTACAGGCACATGAAGCTATTTTCAAATTTTTCCCGGCATTTAAATTTTTTATTTACCAGGAAAATAATTTCAATTGCCTTGGAGAAGTAGAGAATGGCTGCATGTGTCTAGAATAAATTAGAATGCATGAAAATTATAGTAGCAAGTGATTTTTCAATTTTTCCAGATAACTGGAGCAATTTCTCCCATTATTCCAGGCATTTGCTTTTAATTCCCTGTAGTTGAAAGACATTTTTTATTTTTTACAGGCACATGATTCTATTTTCAAATTTTTCTAGGCATTTAAATTTTATATTTACCAGAAAAAAATTTCAATTGCCTGGAAGAAGTAGAGAATGGCTGCATGTGTCTAGAATTAATTAAAATGCATGAAAATTATGAAGGTAATAAAAGCAAATGATTTTTCAATAATTCCAGGCACCTGGAGTTAATTCCCCTCAATGGAAGATATTTCTTGTTTTTTACAGGTACTTGAAGCTGTTTTCGATATTTTCCAGGCAATTAGATGTTATTTCTACTAGGAAAATCATTTCAATTTCCTGAAAGAAATAGAAAATGACTGCATGTGTCTAGAATTAATTGGAATGCATAAAAATGCAAATTATTGAATCAAGTGGTTTTTCAATTTTTCCAAACAACTCGAGTCATTTCTTCCATTATTCCAGGCATTTGCTTTTAATTCCCTGTAGTTGAAAGACATGTTTTATTTTTTACAGGCACATGAAGCTATTTTCAAATTTTTCCAGGCATTTAAATTTTATATTTACCAGGAAAATAATTTCAGTTGCCTTGGAGAAGTAGAGAATGGCTGCATATGTCTAGAATTAATTAAAATGCATGAAAATTAAGAAGGTAATAAAAGCAAATGATTTTTCAATATTTCCAGGCACCTGGTGTCATTCTCCCTTTATTCCAGGAATTTTCTTTTTTATTTCCTCGCAATGGAAGATGTTTCTCGTTTTTTACAGGTACTTGAAGCTGTTTTCGATATTTTCCAGGCAATTAGATATTATTTCTACCAGAAAAATAATTTAAATTGCCTGGAAGAAATTGAAAATGGCTGCATGTATTTAGAATTAATTGGATTGCATGAAAATTATAGTAGCAAGTGATTTTTCAATTTTTCCAGACAAGTGGAGTAATTTCTTCCATTATTCCAGGCATTTGCTTTTAATTCCCTGTAGTTGAAAGACATATTTTATTTTTTACAGGCACATGAAGCTATTTTCAAATTTTTCCAGGCATTTAAATTTTATATTTATCAAAAAAAATTATTTCAATTGCCTGGAATAAGTAGAGAATGGCTGCATGTGTCTAAAATTAATTAAAATGCATGAAAATTAAGAAGGTAATAAAAGCAAATGATTTTTCAATATTTCCAGGCACCTGGAGTCATTCTCCTTTTATTAAATAATATTTGATAACATTTAAAAAAACATTTAGGAAAATTTACTGTAAAGAAATCAAATTTGATGACACGACATGATTTTTAAATTAATTTAAAAAAATGCAACGTTGACACATGAATTTTAGTCCAGTTGCCTAGAAACAAATGAAAATAGCTATCAGCTTAGTGCATAAAAAATGGAAAGAGCCTTCAAATAAAAATTAATTAAATAAAACAATAATTTTAAATGCCTGGAAATAATGGAAAATTACTACAAATGCCTGGAAGACTTACAAAAATGATTGCATTTTGAGAAAATAGAAAATGGCGTCAAATGCCCAGAAGAAGTAAAAAAGCTGAGGCCTAAGTACAATAGACAACAGCATAATAAAGAATAATTTAGTAGAAGTGGAAAATATCTTTAAGTGCCTTGAAGTGTATGGAAAATATATCGTGAACATTTAATTAATTTCATTTAAGCTGAAGCAGTTTTCAATTTTTCCAGGCATTCGGAGTCATTTTCCACTTATTGCAGGCATTTGACATTTTGGTTTTTGGAGGTAAATTCTTGATTATTGCATGGATACTTGCTCGATTTGTAGGGAATATTGAAAACTGCTTGGAAACGACTTCAACAGCCTGCAAGAAACAAAAGTGCCTGAAAAAGGGGTACACAAAAAGACGTTGAAACCCACGTAAAATTAAACAGATAAATATAATAAACTCCGGTAAAGTCACACTGGGGAAGAAAAGGGCACCGGGAAAAGTTTCCCCAAAGAAAATTATGTGTCAGCAACTGACGACGAGACCGCCGACTAATAAAACTCGCACCTCGCGCCCCGAATAGTTTCCGGGGCCGAAATTTAAAAGTTAACCGATAACTTCCGGACCCGGAGTTTCCCAAACTGAGAGAGAGAGAGAGAGAGACGGGCAAAGTTTTTCCAAAGGATGAGATTTAAGAAATAAATTGAAAAGTTCTTTTTTTTTTGAATATATGATGGAAAAATCAATCTTTTGTTGTGTTGACATTATCAACTCGACGGCATCAACTCGTTCTTCACCGTCAGCAATTAATACAACTACATCCTCAACAAATAACGGCCTCTTCGGTTCTCACAATAACACCATAAAGGATATTGATTTCCTTTCATTTTAATTATAACCTTTCAAAAACAGCCAAGAAAACCTCATTCTTTCTCTTCTTTCACTGGGTTTCTTATTACTAATTGATGCATCTTTGTTCCGTTGCACAATTAAAAAATTTTTGTTTTTTTTTTAAATTTAAAATATTTACATCTATAGAGCGACTTCAAAAAGAAGGGGCGTCCATAAAGAGGTTTTCCGAGATCGATTTCAAAAGGAAAACAGTCGATGTTTATTGTTTAAATTGCAGCAAAAGCGGCGCTTTTTTGAACCGATAACGATTTGTTTGCTTTAGGGAGATCTTTGGATTTCCTGGATGTAATAATAGACATCAAAAATGCAGATTTTCCGTTTTTACAATAAAAACGAGGTCAAATTTCTTGGTTAATATCGATCGCTTTAGGCTAAAATGAGATTTCAATTCTAGGCACTAATAGAAGCAACTTTTCTGATTTTTGAAAATTAAAAAGTGGCTTTTAATTTTTTCCTGATGGTTGATGTAATTCTCCAATTTTTCCGACACCTGGGGTCATTGTTTTTTTTTATTCTTGGCATGGAAGAAATTTCCTAATTTTTTACAGGTACTTTTTTTTCCACTTAAGGTCTTTTTCTGTATATTCCAGGCAATTAGACTAAATAAAAAAACGTCTAGACTAAAATAAAGTGTATGGAAATTATTTTCTGTAAACTTATACTCGAATCGGTTGAAGCAATTATTTCCAGGAACTCCCAGTCATTTTCAATTTTTCCAGGCACTACATCAACCAGTTTTTTTAATTTATTACAGGCAACTTAAGCAATTTCTTATATTTTTACAATTATTAGAGGCAGTTGAAAATATTTTCCATTAATTTTTTGCCTGAGATGTTAATGAAAAAACAATAGAAAATTACTTTAGTTAACTAAAATTAATTATAGTGGTGAGTAGGTAATAGTAGTGAGTTTTTTTTTTCAGTCACTTAAAGCTACTTTCAATTTTTTTCAGGTAATACAATTTTATTTCTACCAGGAAAATCATTTCAACTTGTAAAAATTGTGTATAGAAAATTTAATTTATCCAGGCACTTAAAGTGGCTTTCCACTTATTCTAGGCTTTTGAAGATTTGATTTTAGAAGTGAATGTTTGATTACTGCATAAACACTCTGCCAATTGTTGGGAAACCAAAGAAGTGCCTGGAAAACATAATAAACATCTACTATTGAGTAAAAGGATAAAGAAAACGACTTTAACAGCCTGTAAGAGATGTAAAAAAATTTATTGTAAAATTGATTGTACGATAAGAATAATAGGAAATTGTTTTTAAAAGCCTGGAAAAATAAAAATATGACTTCAAGGAGCTTGAAAAAAAAAATAATAAAAAATTACTTCACCTCTCTAAAAACACACAAAAAAACGGCTTTAAGTGCCTGGAAAAATTAAAACGTCAAATATATAAAAAAAAATAAAATTAAAAATTTATCAATGTCCCGAAAGCAATAGAAAATGGTTTCAGAAGCCTGGAGTGCCTGGAGAAACAGGGAGGTGACTAGAACAGCCTGGAAGAAATAATAAAAAAGTGCCTGGAAAATTAGAAAATTCGGTTTATTGCAACATGCATTGCTTATAAAATGAATATGACATTTTTATATAAAACAATAAAAAAAAGTAACAAAAGAAGAAAAATTGAATTTTCAGGAAATGTCCCGGATCTTCCAAAGCTGACTAAACAAATCCAAAAATATTACGACATGAATTGCAATAAAATTATTAGTCACCCCCCCTATAGGCTTTTCCCGAACGTAATGCACACAAGGGCCCACCCTAAGGGTGCGGATTCATGTCTGCACCCCCAAACTAATAAATTAGTCGGTATAGAGCAGATAAAAATTCGAGTTAGTCAGTCAAAACCATAGAAGGCCCGAGGGAGAAAAATTTCTTTGGGGTGCCGTACAGGGGCGCACATAAAAAAAAATGCCATAAGAGAACTTTCAACTTATTGACGGGGGGTTCTACACCACTGGACTAAGTTAGTATGTGTGACCGCCTGTATCGTGCAGATATCCATTTTGCTTTTACGATGACTTACAAGAGATAAGGAGTGTTAAATTAAGAACGAGAGGGGGGACGAAAATGTCGTGTCGGCTTTTCGCGACTGTCATAAGCAGCCATAGAGCGAGATTAAAAGAGGGGCCCAACACTATTTTTTTTTTTATTTATTTTTATGTCACACATGTGGGCCTTAAAGGGGATTTTTCGTCACAAGTTTTAATTGAATTACGTTTTTTTAGGGTTCAAGGGTAGATACTTAAAGAGTCGAACAGGGCAACAAACTTTAAAAAAAATTAATGATCATAACTTCTGAATAAGGTATTAAATGTCGTTATCAGGTTTGGCAACGTAGCAGTTATGAAAACTTGTCAGTATTGACGGACTACATTTAAACACAATTTCAGAAATGTCATAGTAAATGCGAACTATTGTAAGTTTTTAAAAAATGCACGGTTGTCACATCAAGTTGAGCAGTTCGATGAAATGTTGTATAATTGCTGTACATTTAAATATAAAAAACCGCTGTTATAATACAATTCATATACAGGACGAGAATATTACAATAATTTGTTGATTGTACCAGTAGAAAACCTGAAAATAAATATCTGTCAATACTGTCGAAGATGTCAAGTCAAATGTCAAACTAGCGCGCCACCTGCTACTGCTGTCAGATTTTTAAAAAATACAACGTTGTCATATGTTGTTGAGCAAATAGATAAAATTTAAAAAAGTATTTTGCAAAGTTTACTGTAAAAAAAACATATCTGACAACACAGCCTAATTATCAAATTTAAAAAAATAAATCAATATTTTCAAAGCTGTCAAATAAAGTTTAAAAAAATGCAACGCTGTCATATGAATTTTAGCAAATAGATAATATTTTTAACAAAATTTTGCAAAGTTTACTGTAAAAAAAAACAAATCTGACAACACGGCATGATTATTAAATTAATTTTAAAAAATGCAACGTTGACACATAATTTTTAGTAAATGGATAATGTTTAAAAAATGTTTTGGAAAAAGCTGACAATACAGCATAATCGTTAATTTAATTTAAATAAAATCAATAATGTCAAATACAAAAATTTTTGAAAAAACTGTCAATGGTATCAAATGAAATTTAAAAAATGCAACGTTGTCAAATTAATTTTAGCAAGTAGCAAATATTAAAAAAAATATGAAATGCAAATGAATGATATCTAAAAAAAACCATTTACAAAGTTGTAAAAAAAAGAAATCTGACAACACAGCATAAGTATTAAATTCATTTTAAAAAATAAATCAACAATATCAAATACTGAAAATTGGAAAAACTGTCAAAGATGTCAAATGAAATTTAAAAAAATGCAACATTGTCATATAAATTTTAGCAAATGGATATAGTACTAAAAAAATATTTTGCAAAGTTTATTGAAAAAAAACAGAAATCTGACATTACAGCATAATATTTAAATTAATTTAATGATTAATAGAACAAAGATGTCAAATATAAAAATTTGGAACAACTGTCAAAAATGCTAAATAAAATTTTAAAAAAATGCAACGTTGTCACATGAATTTTAGCAAGTGGATATTATTAAAAAAAAAATATTTTGCATAGTTTCCTGTAAAGATAACAAATCTGGCAACACAGCATAATTATTAAATTAATTTAAAAAAATAAATCAACAATATCAAATACTGAAATTTGGAAAAACTGTCAAAGATGTCAAATGAAATTTAAAAAAATTCAACGTTGTCAAATTAATTTTAGCAAGTGGATAATATTAAAAAAAATATTTTGAAAAGTTTGTTGTAAAAAAAAAACAAATCTGGCAATACAGCATAATTATTGAATTAATTAAAGAAAAATAAATCAATAAAATCAAATACTAAAATTTGGAAAAACTGTCAAAGATGTCAAATGAAAATTTTAAATATGCAACATTGTCATATAGATTTTAGCAAATGGATAGCATTTAAAAAAATAATTGCAGAGTTTGCTTTAAAAAAAACAACTGTGACAACACGGCATAATTATTAAATTAATTTAAAAAAATATATTAATAATATAAAATATAAAAAATTGGAAACCCTATCAAAGATGTCAATTGAAATTTTAACAAATGCAACGTTGTCAGATGAATTTTAGTAAAAGGATAATAGTTAAACAAATATTTTGCAAAGTTGACTGTAAAAAACAAATCTGGCAACACAGCATAATTATTAAATTAATTAAAAAAAAATAAATCAATAAAATCAAACACTAAAATTTGAAAAAACTGTTAAAGATGTCAAATGAAATTTTTGAAAAATGCAACATTGTCAAATTAATTTTAGCAAGTGGATAATATTAAAAAAAATATTTTGCAAAGTTTGCTGTTAAAAAAACAAATCTGACAGCAGAGCATAATTATTAAATTAATTTAAAGAAATACCTAAATTAATAATGTAAAATATAAAAAATTGGAAACCCTGTCAAAGGTGTCAAATGAAATTTTAAAAAATGCAACGTTGTCAGAGGAATTTTAGTAAAAGGATAATTAAAAAAAATATTTTGCAAAGTCTCCTGCAAAAAAAAAACAAATCTGGCAACCCAGCATGTTTATTAAATTAATTAAAAAAAAATAATTCAATAATATCCAATACTAAAACATGGAAGAACTGTCAAAGATGTCAAATGAAATTTAAAAAAATGCAACATTGTCATATAAATTTAAGCAAATGGGTAATAATTTAACTGTCAAAGATATCAAATGAAATTTAAAAAATTCAACGTTGTCAAATTAAGTTTAGCAAGTGGATAATATTAAAAAAAATATTTTGAAAAGTTCGCTGTAAAAAAAACCAATCTGGCAACAGGGCATAATTATTAAATTAATTTAAAAAAATATATTAATAATGTCAATTATAAAAAATTGGAAACCCTGGCAAAGGTGTCAAATGAAATTTAAAAAAATACAACGTTGTCAGATGAATTTTAGTAAAAGGATAATTAAAAAAATATTTTGCAAAATTTACTGTAAAAAAACAGATCTGGTAACACCGCATATTTATAAAATTAATTAAAAAAAAATAAATTAGTAATGTCAAATAGAAAAAATTGAAAAAACTGTCAAAGATGTCAAATGAAATTTAGAAAAATGCAACGTTGTCACATGAATTTTAGCAAGTAGATATTATTAAAACAATATTTTGCAAAGTTTACTGAAAAAAAAATTAATCTGGCAAAACAGCATAGTTATTAAATTTATTTAAAAAATAAATAAATAAATAATGTTAAAGGTAGGAAATTGCAAAAACTGTCAAAGATTTCAAATGAAATTTTAAAGAATACAACGTTGTCACATACAATTTAGCAAATAGGTAATATCAATCCGGCAACACATCATTATTAAATTAATTAAAAAAAAATAAATAAATAATACCAAATATAAAAAATTGAAAAAACTGTCAAAGATAGATGTCGAATGAAATTTAAAAATATGCGTCAGATGTAACGATGTCAGATGTATTTTAGTAAGTGGGTTATAATTAGAAAAATATTTTGCAAAGTTTACTACAAAAAAAAGGAAATCTGACAACACGGCATAAAACTAAATTAATTTCAAAAAAATAAATTAATGTCAAATATTAAAATTTGGAAAAACTGTCAAAAATATGAAGTGCAATGTCAAACAAATGCACTTTAAAAAATCTGACAGCATAGTTTAAAATTTAAAAAAAATATTAAAAAAAATTAAAATGTGTCAAAATATTTTAGAAAAAAAAATAAAGAAGAACCTCGTATACTTGTTAAAACAAATCAGCTAATTTTATTTGTAATAGTTTGACAAGTGACAGATGACATCTGTCAAACTGTTTGATTGACAACAGTGACCATATATGCCTTCTATAAGCGCTACGGTTTTATTTAATGTCAATTATTTAACCTTAATGCAGATAAAAACTATATATAGTCACACCACCATAAACCAAGCCATTGACAGATTAACAGATATGAGCAATAAACGTCAAATATTTTCAAAAGGGACACCAATTAAAAAAATGAGCCAATAAAACAATAACCAAATCGAGCCAACCTGAAAAGGAAATAGAATTCATCTGACAACATCGCTAAAAAAATTAAAACACGTCGAATCGAAAAATATCCGACAACAGCGCTGATGATGTCAACCGAAATATCTCGAACCAAAAAGAAGTACTGCGTCACAAGCGCTGTTGTCGGTGTTGAAAAAATTGCGAGGTTGCCACATAAAATTCTAGAAAATGGGAGAATGGGAAGAAAAAAAACACAATTCAAACTTTATTATAATAAATCAGGCCCAATTCAATTAAATTTTCAAAAAATAAATCAACATTTGAAATTTTTTTTTGAAAAAAATTTCCTACCTTAAAGCTGGATCGGCCCTTCTAGCGACCATATCAGTCATAAGGTCGCAGAGGGATCAGGATCAACGGACGTACGAAAGCCCATACACGAACGCACCGCGAAATTCGGCGACGATTTTCCACTTTTTCCGCGATTTAAAGTAAAATTCCGACTTTTCCCGATAAATCGTTTCACGATGAAGCGCGTCGCACGCGTAACCGAACCTCGAATAAAATTAAAATATTTATAAAGACGCAATTTAGCGCAAAGAATGCGGCCCGGCTCTCGGCATTGTTTATGTTAACGCTCCATAGGGCGAATTCTTTCGCAAAAAAAAACGCGTGTTTGTACGATTTTATCGATTTTATGCATACGATGGTACTGTACTGGATGTTTTAAAATAAAATAATTTAAAAATAATATTATGATATTATATGGGCCTAATTATTTAGGGGAAAGAGGTTTAAGCCCTAAAATGCAATAGCCCTTATGCTAAAAATATTTATATTGTATTATACATAGGAAGTCTGAAAAATCTCATTTAAAAATGGTTGTTTTTTTATGCCCAAATAAAAAATAGGGACTTTTTGGTATTTTTATGTAAAAAAAAATAAATAAAAAGTCGCATAAAAGTCGAGGAAATTGCGAAAAGCCGATAATTACAAATATGAGTTTTCCTCGAAACATACGTGAGATTTAATTTTTATTATTTCGGCAACGTTTACCCCATTGAAAAGCCAATTGAAAAGCTTATTAACGTTTTTTTGGAAAACTAACAGAACACGAGTTATTCAAGTGTTTCCACTTGGCCTCGAAATTTAAAAAATTGAAAAAATTATCAGAATCAATAAAATCTATTTTCCAAATGTTTCTTTGTATAAAAAAAAATACATTTTAAAGCAAAAGGTTAAAAAACCTTTGACAAATTTATTAAAATTAAATTTAATTTTTTTATGCCAAACGTAAAAGTGTAGCAGCGAAATGCTTTAAGCAAAAGTTGTCTGGAATAATCAGTGGTATCCAAAAGTGAAAAAAAATCAGCACCACCTGGCACAGAATTTGAGAAAATGGCGAAAAACCTAGAACCATAAACACCCACTTTTCTCAGGCCTTTTGGGGAAACTTTAACTTTTTATTTTTCTAATGTGTACTACCAAAGAAGCCCAATTAAAAAGGTTAGTAAAATTTTTCTCGGAAAATTAAGGGAGAGCGAGTTATTTGGGTTCTTTTCAAATTTTGGGGTAGGGTTACAGACTTAACAGCTTTCAATAAAAGAGAACCGTGAAAATTCATAAGTTAGGAGCTCTTTTATTAAATTACTACTAGCAAATCACAGGGTGCTGGAGAAGTCCTAGGTAATTTCCTTCATATCTGCACTTTGAGTATTCAGATTACACTGTTTTTTATCTTCAAAGTTTCTCAGAAGTATTTTATAGCGTTCAATAAAAGAACCATGAAAATTCATCAATTGGAAGCTCTTTTATTAAATTACTACTTACAAATCACAGGTAATTTCCTTCATATCTTCACTTCACTCTGATTTTTATCCTAAAAGTTTCTCTGAAGTATTCTACAGCTTCCAATGAAGGAACCATGAAAATTCATCAGTTGAGATCTCTTTTATTGAATTACTACTTGCAAATCACTGGGTACTGGAAAAGACCTAGGCAATTTCCTTCATATATTTACTTTGAATATTCAGATCACTCTGATTTTTATCTTAAAAGTTTCTCTGAAGTATTCTACAGCTTCCAATGAAGGAACCATGAAAATTCATCAGTTGAGAGCTCTTTTATTGAATTACTACTTGCAAATCTTAGGGTACTAGAGAAGTCCTAGGTAATTTCCTTCATATCTTCACTATAAGTATTCAGATAACTCTGATTTTTGTCTTAAAAGTTTCTCAGAAGTATTCTACAGCTTCCAATGAAGGAACCATGAAAATTCATCAGTTGAGAGCTCTTTTATTAAATTACTACTTGCAAATCACAGGGTGCTGGCGAAGTCCTAGGTAATTTCCGTCATGTCTTCACTATAAGTATTCAGATAACTCTGTTTTTTGTCTTAAAAGTTTCTCAGAAGTATTCTACAGCTTCCAATGAAGGAACCATGAAAATTCATCAGTTGAGATCTCTTTTATTGAATTACTACTTGCAAATCACAGGGTACTGGAGAAGTCCTAGGTAATTTCCTTCATATCTTTACTATAAGTATTCAGATCACTCTGATTTTTATCTTAAAAGTTTCTCTGAAGTATTCTACAGCTTCCAATAAAAGAACCATGAAAATTCATCAGTTAGGAGCTGTTATATTGAATTACTACTTGCAAATCACAGGGTACTGGAGAAGTCCTAGGTAATTTCCTTCATATCTTTACTATAAGTATTCAGATCACTCTGATTTTTATCTTAAAAGTTTCTCTGAAGTATTCTACAGCTTCCAATAAAAGAACCATGAAAATTCATCAGTTAGGAGCTGTTATATTGAATTACTACTTGCAAATCACAGGGTACTGGAGAAGTCCTAGGTAATTTCCTTCATATCTTTACTATAAGTATTCAGATCACTCTGATTTTTATCTTAAAAGTTTCTCTGAAGTATTCTACAGCTTCCAATAAAAGAACCATGAAAATTCATCAGTTAGGAGCTGTTATATTGAATTACTACTTGCAAATCACAGGGTACTAGAGAAGTCCTAGGTAATTTCCTTCATATATGCACTTTGAGTGTTCAAATCACTCTGATTTTTAACTTAAAAGTTTCTCAGAAGTATTCTACAGCTTCCAATGAAGGAACCATGAAAATTTATCAGTTAGGAGCTATTATATTTAATTTTTTTAAAATCACGTTTAGGGTTCAGGTGCTAACCAAGAAACCCCTGATAACTTTCCTCATAAATTCACTTCTACTGCTCAGATCACTCTGATTTTTGCTTTGAAAGTTTACTTGAAGTATTTTACAGCTTCCAATGAAAGAACCATTAAAACTCACCGATTAGAAGCTTTTTAAAAGTCCCTAGTCATTTCCTCTATTAATTCATGAAACAATTAATGATAATATATTATCAAAATTATGTTTTATTCTTTTTTATGGAAAACCTAAAGATGTGACAGTAAAAGGCTTTATATACAGTTAAAAAACTTTTTAAAGGTTTTACAGGATTTTCTTGCCTAATTTATGTTTGCCTTGAATTTTCTGAAAGAAAACTGTGTTTTAATTTACTATGGTAGTTTTCTTTCAGAAAATTCAAGGCAAACATAAATAAGGCAAGAAAACCCTGTAAAACCTTTAAAAAGTTCTTTGGTTTACTCTATTTTCACGAAAATTGAACCAAAACCGGAGGCCAATTTTTGAAAAATTTGCGTAATTCATCTCCTGTTGGTTTTCGATGTTCATTGGTCGGTTTCTAGCAATTTCCTTGAATTTTACAATAGATTAGAGAGTTTGGATACATTTTATTGTTCTACACAATTTTTACATAAAGCATAATCCTGTCAGACTTTTACTTTTTGTATAAATAAATTAAGTTATTATTTTATAAAATTTTCATGGAACCTCCCTTGACATCTTTTAAATTTTAGGCTGAAAAATCGAAAAACTTAAATAACTTCTTTGACATTAGTTCTTTGAAAAAATTGGTAATTACCTAAGTTTTAATTGGGTTTCTCAAATACTATACGATGCAAAAAATTAAAGAATAAATGTTCCCAAAAGGCCTGAAAAAAATCGATGTTTATAATTTGCAGTTTTCCGTTATTTTCTCGACTTCTGTGATAGGTAGAGCTTTGACACTTTCGGATACCCCTAATTATTCCCCAAATTTTTTGTATAAAGCCTTTTACTATCACATCTTTAAATTTTTCATAAAAAAAATTAAATATAATTTTGATAATATTTTCATTAATTGTTTCATGAAGTAATGGAGGAAATGACTAGGGATTTATTATAATTTTATAAAAAAGCTTCTAGCCAGTGAGTTTTAATGGTTCTTTCATTGGAAGCTGTAAAATACTTTAAGTAAACTTTCAAAGCAAAAATCAGAGTGATCTGAGCAGTAAAAGTGAATTTATGAGGAAAGTTATCAGGGGTTTCCTGGTTAGCACCTGAACCCTAAACGTGATTTTCAAAAAATTACATATAACAGCTCCTAACTGATGAATTTTCATGGTTCCTTCATTGGAAGCTGTAGAATACTTCAGCGAAGCCTTTAAGATAAAAATCAGAGTGATTGAATATTCAAAGTGAATATATGAAGGAGATTACCTAGGACTTCTCCAGCACCCTGTGATTTGCAAGTAGTTATTTATTAAAAGAGCTCTCAACTGATGAATTTTAATGGTTCCTTCATTGGAAGCTGTAGAATATTTTAGAGAAATTTTTAAGACAAAAATTAGAGTTATCTGAATACTTATAGTGAAGACATGAAGGAAATTACCTAGGACTTCTCTAGTACCCTGTGATTTGCAAGTAGTAATTTAATAAAAGAGCTCCTAACTGATGAATTTTCATGGTTCTTTTATTGAAAGCTGTTAAGTCTGTAACCCTACCCCAAAATATGAAGAACCCAAATAACTCGCTCTCCGTTAATTTTCCTAGAAAAATGTTAATAACATTTTTAATTGGGCTCCTTTGGTAGTACCCAATACAAAAATAAAAAGTTAAAATTTCCCCAAAAGGCCTGAGGAAAATGGGTGTTTATGATTCTAGGTTTTTCGCCATTTGCTCGAATTCTGTGCTAGGTAGTGCTGATTTTTTTTCACTTTTGGACACCCCTGATTATTCCAGACAATTTTTGCTTAAAGCATTTCGCTGCTACACTTTTAGGTTTGGCATAAAAAAATTAAATTCAATTTAACTACATTTGTCAAGGGTTTTTTCTTGAGACGTGAAATTTTCAAATTAAAAAAAAAACTGTTGCTTTAAAATGTATATTTTTTTTTATACAAAGAAACATTTGGAAAAGAGATTTTATTGTTTCTGACATATTTTTTAATTTTTAAAATTTCGAGGTCAAGTGGAAACACTTGAATAACTCGTGTCCTGTTCGTTTTCCAAAAAAACGGTAAAAAGCTTTTCAATTGGCTTTTCAATGGGGTAAACGTTGCCGAAATAATAAAAATTAAATTTCCCATGTGTTTCGAGGAAAACTCATATTTGTAATTATCGGCTTTTCGAAATTTCCTCGACTTTTTATTATTTTTTTTTTACATAAAAATTCAAAAAGTTCCTATTTTTTATTTATTTAAAAAAATCCTAAAAAAAAACAACCATTTTTGAGGGAGATTTTTCACACCTATGTATACAATTAAAGGATTTTTAGCATAAGCGCTATTGCATTTTAGGGCTTAAACTTAAATAGAAAAAATGTATTTCTATTTATTTATTTATTTATTTATTCATTTGTCAAGGGACAATCAGCCCAATACATAACAATAAGATATAAATAAAAGTAAATTAACCGAACCTAACGCCAAATATTTTATAACAACAGTAACCCAAGGAGCTACATTTTAATCCCCTGTTCAAGAAACTCAGAACAACAACAATAGGAAAAATATAATAGTTCAATGAAGCTTAATAGGAACTCTATATCACACTGCTTAGTAACTTCCTCAAAAACTGATTTCATCCTTCAAAGCAGTCTAGCTGAGCTGATTAACGGTGAGCTAGTTTGCTGACTTTAGGAACGTGTTTGAGGAGTATATCAGAAGATATATTATTCAAGTGGAGATCGTCATAAAAGACCAAACATGATCTGAAGACTAAGAAGATGTAGTTCACTGTCAAATTCTTCCTAAACTATAGGTAAATGACTATTACTCTTCAAAAGCAATATACCTCAAAAAACTTGTGCCGGACTTGTTCGAGGTGAAGACAAACCAGAATACAGTAAAGTAGTTTTGTGGAATTTAATTTGAAAATCTCTGGTGCATCTGCTGATGATACCCAACATGTGTAGAGACTTTGATACAGCCTGGACATAAGATGAAGAGGAAAAACTAACCTGGGAGTTCGATATAATACCCAGATCCTTCACACTAGTGACAACTTCCCAAGAAGTAAGAAGGAAATTTTAATTCCAAAGAAACCAAAGAAGTTTATTACTTTTATTAAGTGAGTTTAGCTTCATTGGACCTAGAATAAAAAATTCACTTAAAAAACTGGATAATAATCCAATGCAAGAGCTAAATAATTACGGGAAGCCCTTCATACTACCTGGTAGATAAAGAAAAACATAACCGAACTTTTATCAGGCCACGTATAAATACCTAAACACTAAACAACCCCTTCAATTATTACGTTATCATCCCCCCCGGGAGCCGTATGTATAAGCCGGTCACGTTCCCCATTAAATAAAACTATCGGGGTTTCCCGAATTGGAACGGTGGACTCCCATTTCCAGCTGTCCCATAAAGCAGGAGGACACTCCGCCATAGCAAATAGTCTTCCATCAATAATTGAAAAGCGGCCATGCATGCCGTTTACTCAGATATAACTAATATAAGACAATTTATGCCGATAAATGTCTTGCTATAGAGGTTCTATAGCGGATTTCCGACCCCCTATCTTCTGTGATTTATATCGAAATACCGGATTATTAAGGGTCTGGATACTTAATAAAATATCCATTTACTAATTTGGGCACCATATGGCAATAGTGCACCTGGTCGCTAGACAGAATATATTTAAGCGTCAAGTAGAAATCATGAGTGAGAGCTTTCAAAGAGGAAAACTAGCGACCAAAGACTTTGGATCGTCACCTTTCACTCACTCCTTACACGTGGTTGTTCTTTGTCCTTTTCTATTTTTCCAAAACGATTCCCAGACTACGTCCTACTTTTTGAACCAACCAGAAGAGAAGAAGACCTGAGACTTTACCGGAGTTCTTGATGTATGACCTGGAAATAACCGGCGTTCAGCGCCATCTCTTGGTGGCTGATTGTGACCCAATCAAATCGGTAAAAATGAATCAATTCTGCAACTAACGCACCTTTATTTAACGAGAACGAGTCTACAATTAAACCTGAGGCCGCGTATTAATTAAAATATCGGATACGGCGGTAGCGACAATTTTTATGGTAATAACCGATAGTCATAGCCGGGGTAATTACAAATTACCTAACACCGATTTTCGCGCTATTTATCCAGAACGAAAAAAAAAACGGTTTTCAATTAGAATATGTCAGGATAATAATTCATGTAATAAATCAAGCAATAATTAATTAAAAAATCGGTGAATATGTATGAGTTGCTAATAGGTTGAATGTGTTATTTCTTGTCAACGTATAAAAGAACAAATAAAATTCACAATTTAAGCTCAGATTATTTAATAGAATATTATAGGGAATCTGCTTGGTAAATTTCATTCAAATAGGACTAACAGTAAAAAAGTTTTTAACCCTAACCTCACAAATTTAAAATGCCTGTAACTTTTCTTTAAAACAATATATTCAAATGATTCAAAGGTTATTATGTGGGCTCGCCTAAGGGGAGCAAACTGTGCCAAAAAGCAATTTTTATTTCCCCATAGGAAAAAAGTTATGACAAAATCAATATTTTAAATTCATTACAGGCTCATTGTCCCCCGCCCTAATCCAAAGAAAAACTCCAAAGACTTACGTAGTAAAACCTAAACGGTTTTTTTCGCCCTCAATTTCCCAAGATATTCCATTTAACTTTTAACACAAAAAAAAAGAGAAGAGAAAGAAAAAAAAACACGACGGTAGTGGCGCGGCTTCAAAAGAAATTTCTTTTTCCCCTGGAAATGTTTGCTGTTGCGGGTTGGGCTTTCCCGCATAAACAGAATTTAAATTTGACGGGCTGTAGAGAATTGAGGTTTTTGTGCGCCCCTGTGTATGGGTGTGTGCGTGTATTTGATATGTAAATAACTTAATTTTTTGGAAAACGCGCCGGGAAATTGACGGGGAGGACGCTTTTCTTCGCGACTTGTTTAAGCGGCCCCTCTTTTATTTCGTCTCGACCGTTTTTGGCTTTCAGGCCACTTTTAAGGACTTTCAGGCATTTTTACAGCTTTTAATCAACTTGCAAAGGCTTAAGGTGCAGTCAGTAGGATGCAGAACGTGAAGTATGTGCTGCCACAACTACCAAGAACAAGAATAATTAAAGTGTTTACTTGAACGACCAGTTTCGAACCTTCTGGCTCTCAGTGCACTTTTACAACAAAAAGAATTTGCTCGTCCAGCCCTTAAGACTGATTCATATTTACAAAACCGATTAGAATTTAAAAGAAGACCCTTATTAAATAGGCGAGACAATCTAGCTCGCGTTACACAGTCGAATTGTTAGAGGCCATATGCGGTTTCGACCATTTTTGGCCTTCAGGCAAGCCCTAAACACCTTTCAAGCATTTTGAGTCAGCCAGGATTTTCGGATAAAGAAACACATCTTTTGATTAACTCCTAAAGGGCTCAATAGTGACTTGGCGCAGTCAGTAGAATGTAGAACCTAAGGTCTGCTGCCACAACTATCAATAATCGTTAAAGTATTTACTTCGATGAATAATTTCGAACCTTCTGGCTCTCAGTGCACTTTTACAACAAAAAGAATTTGCTCGTCCAGCCCTTAAAACTGATTCATATTTACAAAACCGATTAGAATTTAAATGAGACCCTTATTAAACGTGCGATACAATCTGGCTCGCGTTACACAGTCGAATGGTTATATCCCATATGCGGTTTCGACCATTTTTGGCCCTCAGACAAGTCCTAAGCACCTTTCAAGCATTTTGAGTCAGCCAGGATTTTCGGACAAAAAAACACATATTTTGATTAACTCCTAAAGGGCTCAATAGTGACTTGGCGCAGTCAGTAGGATGTAGAACCTGAGGTCTGCTGCCACAACTACCAAGAATCGTTAAAGTATTTACTTCGATGAATAATTTCGAACCTTCTGGCTCTCAGTGCACTTTTACAACAAAAAGAATTTGCTCGTCCAGCCCTTAAAACTGATTCATATTTACAAAACCGATTAGAATTTAAATGAGACCCTTATTAAACGTGCGATACAATCTGGCTCGCGTTACACAGTCGAACGGTTAGAGCTCATATGCGGCTCTGAAGGGGGGCTTGAGGGGTGCAAAACTCAAAACCCTATATAGATATAATGTACTCAGAGAGTGATTAAGACAAAGGCTTAGGAAACAGCCCCATTATGAAACTCGTATACGCGGAGCATAGGTAATCCGATTGCATACGTGCATGTTTATGTTTTGAGAGATTATTATCCGGGCCCCGTGCATTTACCTGGATATTACACGTTGTAAAACTTTGGTGTCATTTCGAGAAGCACGAAATCTGCGCTCTTTTTAATTAAATTAACGTTTTTTTATGAGGAATCCTGTGTTGGGTGCTAAAAAACTTCTTTGTCGAGGGCCAGAAAGCTTCTTAACACTGACAGACGACGTCTCACTTATGAAACAGTCAAGGGTTCACCGTCAGCTTATGAGAACGTCATGCTTGTAAATTGGGAGCATTTTATGCCGGTTGCATGCAACGTCAAGGATAAAAAACGCATTTAATTATGAGAAAATATTAAATTTTCCTCTCTAACAAGTTGCCCGGGTCTTTGACAAAAGTGTAGGTAAAAAAAAAAGCCCGGTTTCCTATTTATGGAGAAAAGCCGTGCCCCACAGATGCCGTCAACTCTAATTACGGTACGGTTTTAAAAATTAATTAAAATTTCCCACGTCGCGGCGGCGAATGCGCTTAAAATTTGTAAAATATTTTTCTCCAGGGGTGAGAAGGTGGAGGGACCGGTGGGAGGGGGGAGGCACGCGAGGCTTATCGCGTTTTACAAGATTTTAAAAGTTTTTCAGTTAAAAATTTCAGTTTTCAGGAGGAAAGTTTCGACGCGAAATTATGCATTTTTCAGTTTCGTACCGCGCCACTTTCGAAAGTTTCTTTGCAAATACCTGGTGGCTTCAATAATTGATTTAAGTAAGTAATCGGCAAGTTTACATCCTACCGACTGCGCCAAAATCGAATTAACTATAGCAGCGTTGGCTCCTAAAAGGGCCATATATTCAGACTGGGGTCATTATATTCAGACCTTGGAATTATGAATAAAGGATCCTAGAAGAATAGTCTTTTTCTCAATCGACTGTCAAAGTTTGAGTCTTTTTAATTTACGGATAGGAACAAACAGAGGAAATTTTTTTTAAATTACTTTATTTGACTTATAGCTTGAACAAGACTTTACAATAATTGTTCTTCTTTCGAATATTCCAGGCTGCACAGTTATACGAGATCTAAGGACTAACTTCTGATTTCTTCCAGGCAGTTGAAGTGTGCTTAAGTGTCAAACATGCTGCTGAAGTCATTTCACTTATTCTCCCAAGAATTTTAGGTTATTTCTTTGAAGGAGAGGAAGTTTTGGTCTTATGACATCCTGTTGACGTTAGTTTTCTTTTTTTCCCAAGTACTGGAGCTAAGTTCTGACTTTTTCCAGGCATTTGTGAGGTCTTTTCGGAGTTTGAAGTAATTTCTGATTTAGTCCAGGCAGTTGAAGTGTGCTCAAGTGACAATTATGCTGCCGCAGTCATCTCAGTTGTTCTGCCAAGAATTTGAGGTTATTTTTGACCTTATACGTTGAGGAAGAAGAAGTTTATATCTTATACCATCCTGTTGACATTAGTTTCCATTTTCTCCCAAGTACTGGAGTTAAGTTCTGACTTCTTTTAGGCAGACCAAGCCATTTGTGAGGACTGTCCGGAGTTTAAAGTAATTTCGGATTTCGTCCAGGCAGTTGAAGTGTGCTCAAGTGTCAAACATGCTGCTGAAGTCATTTCAATTGTTCTCCCAAGAATTTTGGGTTATTTCTGACATTATTCCTTAAGGAATAAACAGTTTTTGTCTTATTATTGGGGATATTGAGGAGGGTATTTGTCACTTATTAGAGTACTCCTGTGAACATGTTTTGTTAAAAAGCTCTCTTAATTTTAACAGCTGCCGAGAGGGCAGATCTGTTAGATCAGTTAGTGATCGTCCACCATCTGTTCTAAGTAAAGTGGTTTGTATAGTTGAGGCTATAGAGTGTGTATTGTGCGAGTAATTCGTTGCAGTTCCTTAAGTGCAGTGTTGGTCCACTTTAGAACTCCAAAGCTATAATTCAGGACACAGCATAAGAGTTTATTGCTGTAATAGATTCCTTGCATTTAATTCTGTTAACTCAGTAGTGTTTTACTCGTTAGAGGTATACTGATCCTTGCTCCTTGGTCTTGGAGCAATAATTCAGCTTTTTGATATCCCAGATATTTGTAATGCAAGTAAATCCTTTGACGTCAGTTTTCTTCTTCTCCCTCAAGTACTTGAGCCAAGTTTTTCCAAATGTTTTTGGTCAAATTTCAGGCAATTTTGGAATTTGATCGAAAACATTTGCAAAAAACCTCCAAAGACTTTACCTACGTGAAATTTTTCCGGTTAAAAGTCAATAATGACATAAACTCGATCAACATTTTTAGTTTAACAAACACGCAGGTTTTCAAGTCCGTAGGAAAAAAAAATGAGAAAAACGGGCAATGTTTAACGTTCATTGTTTCCCGATTCGATCCCGGCCATGTTATTTTAATCAATCCCATTTAAATTTGATATAAAAGCGTAAAGGGAAAACAATATAAAGTGAAAATGAAATAAATTAAAAATTACTCGTTTCGCCCATATAAAGGGAAAATTTAAATTAAATTAAGTTTTCAGATTTCGCCCCGGAAAACACACTGACTGCAATGCATTCGAATATAGTTTTTATTATTATGGTTGCAATGGAGCCCAAAGGGTCTACGTGAGCCCTTTTGTGTCCGTTTTATTATGACCCGGGCAAATATAATTATCATTATTATTATTATGAATATTGTTTTTTAGTTATAATTGGGTTTTAAACGAGTGAGCAAGTTGGTTAAGTGAAAAATCTATTATATGAACGTCCCAGTTTTTTTTCCCCAATAATAAATCAGTATAGTATTTTCCGATGTGTTACGAAAATAAAACGGGCCGGCAATAACCGTCGCTACGTACACTGATGTCCGTAATTGAAACCCATCGATACGTACGATTCCAGACAAGACCCCGAGTAATATAAGAGACATTTATATCAATAAAAGTCTTTCACTGGGCTGGAAAAATATGTGAACCGTCCTATGTGATTTATTTTAGAGTAAAATTACATTTTCTTACGTTCGGTGGTTATTCTTTGGGTAAAAAAGAACCTTTTTTTTGTTTAAATTTATTGCACGTCCTGGTACTTAAAAAGAATTGGAGTGAATCTAGGTTAAATGAGGAGTGAGCCTAGTTAATCCTCCCAGTGAAAAAAACTTAAAAAAATGAAGTTTGCCCACCTTTCCAGGATATTCAGTATTCAAAATACTCTGGAAAACCTTTACAGATTGCTCTACTCACTCCTGAAATTTGACCCTCCCTTCAGAAAGACCCTAAGCAAACACCTAGTTAAGAAATTATAAACTTTTACCTCATTAAAATATGAAAATCAACCGGGTTTTTATTTCAAACCGACGTTATAAATAGACCCCGCGATGAATTTGCAATTAGGGGGCGTAAAACACGTGCCATCTGAAGATGCCCCTCGACTCGCTAGTTAGCGGGGCGGATCCTCGACAATCACGTGGAACTTTTTCTGTTTTTAATTCAAAGAGCTTCGAAATATACAAACACTGTACGGAATAAAATTTATTACTCAAACACTATTAGGAAAATTGCCGGAAAACTCGAGTAGTCTGTTTGGATTTACGCGTGTGGAACTAGATCAGGAATGTTTCCTATATAAACTTTTGCAAATGGAACTGTTTGAAATCGGGCATTTATCTTTTTAAACAATGGCCTTTTGGTGTTTGGAGTAGTGGGCGGTGAAAGGTTTAGTGCAGGTGGATATTGGGAAAAATTAAACAGAGTGGAGCCATTAGGATAAATTACGGTGAAGGCCGGACGTGAGAAACTGGGACTTGAAATTGAAACTTGGACAACACTCCTCCATTAAAACACCCCAATTATCCTCGTATGCGTCATAATATAAAAAAAAAAGGAAAAAGAATTATAACGACCCTTGCAGGCATCTTTTTAACCCTTTTAACTTTAACGTGGGGCTGTTGCTGTTGGAGGGTGTGTTACCATATTGTGATGATTCACCGCCTCCATTTGAGCCCATCAAGGATTAAGTCAGAGATAATTAAAATGTATGCGCTGGAAGGTAAAGAGACGCGTTAATGTGATGTGGTTTTTTATAATTACAACGAATAAATTAATGTTTCCCCTGCACGGTTTGTGTGTCTGTGTGTGGGGCGAGGGGGAAGCTGTAAAAGTCCGTTTATTACATAAAATAATAATAATTGAGGGGCCATTGTACGCGGTCATTATGTCATTTTCCGCATATTATAATCATTACAATATATTTAATCGTAATTGTAATTTTCCGACGGCATAAATTAGCTCGTTTTACTGCAATTGCGATAATATTGCATCCTATTAAGCGAAATTCGATGCTATAGGGCCAATTCATCATCATCCGCGGGTCATGATATATTTTGTTTTAATTATTTAAAGTATTTTATTGTGAAGAATTTTGCGGTAATTATTTGGTATTTGGGAGCGATTTTATGCCACAGAATCCAGGACATATTCATATAGGGATCCCGTCAGTTTTTGTACACTGACATTTTCTATATTGCTTCATTGGTATCCAGAAATTTCAGTTTTACAGGTTCTCCAGATTTCTTTCGAATATTTCTGGAGTTCTAGATTCTGGATTTATATTCCTTCAGGAAATTGAAGTTGTTCGCGATATTCTTTGGTGCAGAGGAAGTTTCTGCCTTATTCCAGGCTACTTGCTTCAATTTTCATTCCGGTGTTCTATCTCCTATAGCAACTTGAGCTAAGCTCTCACTTCTTCCAGGCAGATGAGGCCATTTGTAGTTCTTCCAAAAGCTTAAAGTAATTTCCTCCAGGCAGTTCAAGTGTGATGACACCTAGAAAGAGAATAGGCCCAAGAATAGAGCCCTGTGTCATCAGCAAATTCTAGAACATACCACTGTCAAAATGAACATATTTACTCCTGCCTATTACCAGGACTGTAGCAAGTTAACACTTGAATTGTCAAATCTATAATAGATGACAATTGACTGTTGACGTCAGTTTTCATTTTCTCCCAAGTACTTGAGGTAAGTTCTGCCTTCTTCTAGATAGATGAAGCCTTTTGTGAGCTCTTCCAGGACCTTGAAGTAATTTCTGATTTCTTCAAGGCAGTTGAAATGTGCTCAAGTGTCAATTATGCTGCTGAGGTTATTTCAGTTGTTTTCTCACGAATTTGAAGTTATTTCTGATATTATTTCCTAATAGAGAAAAGGTTTCTAACTTGTGCCATCCTATTGACGTCAGTTTTCTGTTCCTCCCAAGTACTTGAGGTAAGTTCTGACTTCTTCCAGGCAGATGAAGCTATTTGTGAGTTCTTCCAGGACCTTGAAGTAATTTCTGATTTCTTCCAGGCAGTTGAAATGTGCTCAAGTGTCAATTATGCTGCTGAGGTTATTTCAGTTGTTCTCCCACGAATTCGGGGTTATTTCTGATATTATTTCTTAAGGGAGAAGAGGTTTCTAACTTATGCCATCCTGTTAACCTCAGTTTTCTTTTTCTCCCAAGTACTTGAGGTAAGTTCTGACTTCTTCTAGATAGATGAAACCTTTTGTGAGCTCTTCCAGGACCTTGAAGTAATTTCTGATTTCTTCCAGGCAGTTGAAATGTGCTCAAGTGTTAATCATGTTGCTGAAGTCATTTCAGTTGTTCTTCTATGAATGTCGGGTTATTTCTGATATTATTTCTTAAAGGAGAAGAGGTTTCTAACTTATGCCATCCTATTGACGTCAGTTTTCTTTTTGTGCCAAGTACTTGAGCTAAGTTCTGACTTTTTCCAGGCAGATGAAGCCTTTTGTGAGCTCTTCCAGGACCTTGAAGTAATTTCTGATCTTTTTCAGACATTTAAAGTCTGCTCAAATGTGGATCATGCTGCTGAAGTCATTACAGTTGTTCTTCTAGGAATTTGAAGTTACTTCTGACATTACTCCTTAAGGGAGAAGAAAATTTGGTCTCATGAGATCCTTCTTTTCCTCCCAATTCCTTGACGTAGTTTCTGACTCCTTTCAGGCAGATGAAGCCACTAACTTGCAGGAACCTGAAGTAAATTTCTGATTTCTTCTAGGCAGTTGAGCTGCGCCTATGTTTGATTCATGCTACTAAAGTCATTTCTGTTCTTCCCCAGATACTTCCACAAGTTTTCAGCTAAAATCCAAACTTGTTTTCCCAAAAATTGCCGCGAGCTCTTATCGAAGCGCCTCCCCATTCAACTGTTCTCCATTCCACATCATCACCTTCCAAATTTATGGTGATTAAAAGCAAATAAAGAACGAAACATCGAGCGGACACTATCGGGCCCCAAATAAATTCGAAGAAAAAAAATATATATCGCTTCATTCGAAAACCAGTTCTTCGATCTTAATCAAAGACGTCTCCTCGTCCACCTCGGGGGCACCGATTTTTGTTGTTCCTTTCGGAGAATCAAAATATTGGGTCTTAGGGAGTAATTAAGGAGGGCTCCGCCGCTCGATTATGGCTGTTTGGCGTAAGATTTAGGACCCCGGGGCGAGGACAACTCGTATTATTTAATGCCGGTTCTATATGGTTTGGATTCGTCAAATTTATGGTATTAGCGTTATCAATTATCTTGTTAGGGGTTAGGGAGAGTCATTCTTGTCAACACTGAAAATTCGGATTTTTTCACTCTTTCTAATGTGTGGGATCCTTGAAATAACTTTAAAAAGAAACCCCCCTCGTCTGTAGTAAATACACGCTCGGTCCCAAAAATAGACGTCGCGACGCCCCACTACGCGACGTTAATGAGTCATCGTCACTATGAAGAGCGGAACTGACGCGTCTCTCTTCGTCCTTTTTTTTTTTTGTTCCTGTTTTAATTACCGCTCGCGTATGTTGCCCTCACATATGATGGCCCCCTGCGAACCGGGCGAAATGAACGGAAACGTATGGATAGAGCCGCATGTTGTCTGGATTTTGTTTGGATTAACGTTAAAAAGCCGCGGAGCCGTTCAAGGCCGACGATACGTTCTCTGTTCACTTTTCGTCAGCTGATAAAAACCATATTTAATCTGAATAAGTTAGAGAGGAAGAAAGATCAAAAGTAAAATTATATTCTAGGAGTGAATGGGCCCGACCGGAGCAATCTCAAGGACCTTTCCAGAGAATTTTGATTACAAAAAAACCTGGAAAGGTGGACAAACTGCAAATTTTTAAGACGTCCTCAGTAAGAGGTGCCAGAGGACTCACTTCTCATTTAACCTGGATTCAAGACTCAGACCTGAGGGACTGCACTATGTTTGTGCATAAAAATATCTTATTTGGCATCACTTTTCTCGCATGAAGAGAGCCAATAAACCCCCGCGGGATGGCTAAATTTCAAAATTAATTTTCCAGACGAGCGGACCCGAGTTCAATTGAAAAATTCACGCCATGCACAACAAATACATAATAACAGATGTACGCGTTTGTAGTTATAGCAATTAAACTAATCATACAAATATGACGGCAAAATGAACCGTTTAATGCGGATAATATTAAAATAATATTAAACGACCGCTGTCGAATTGAATATCGTCATTTCGGTGGGCTTATATTGTTAAAATGAAAATGTGTATCGAAAATAATACGCGACACGCCTCCCCATGCCCCCTTTTTGCGATATTAGATTTCATTTAAAGAGAATTCCGATGGCAGTTTATCAATAAAACGTCGCAAACCAAATAAATAAAATACTTCATCATCGTCTCGTCTAGGGAAATAAAACCCATTCGAAATAAGAACCTTGTTACACGTTCCGTAATAAGAACATTAACGATGGAAAGAACGGTTTCCTCAAAGGAACCCGAGGAGCAGTTTCCCGCAACAAAACTGGTCTCATTTACCCCGAATAGACACAAAGACACAAAACCATTTACCGAAACACATTGCAACAATTTTATTCCATTTGGACGATAAATCCTGGAAGCCCGTCGTAATTTAAGCGCATTACTCCGACCTGATGCTGCCGCCGAAACTATTTTCGGATGCGGGGTTGCTGTCGACACCTAAACAATTTACTGAAGAATAATAATTCAGCTCAACGACGTGGTGGAACTACGTTTTTGTTTCTTGTTTTCGATTACACCTGAAAATATTATTGATAAGGCTTCTCCGGGGTTTACTTATCAGAGTTCTAGACGAGGACACATCGATTATACAACATTCCAACCAAAGTGTCAGATGACAAGGTGTTCAACCACTTTAAAAACCGATTTTTTTTATAGAAATAGAGATGTTTTCTTAAAATCAGAAGTGGGATATTAAGGGACGTGTCTCCTATAATTGCCATTCAGGGTTTAAGGTAGTCCAAGTCATATTTTTGGAAATATTTAAGTTTTTAGAAGTAGTATCCAAAGAAGAGGTTTGATCCTCAAGGTATTCAACCACATCAAGGTCCAAAATCTATGAAACATCCACAGATATGCTATTTAAATAAAAAGCATGATGTCAAAGGAAATGGGCTTTATAAATGTTATTCAGAGTTTAAACCAGTCCAGGCAATAGTTCAGGAAATATCCAGTTTTGTAAAAAGTAACGTCCAAAGAAGAGATTTGATCGGCAATCTGATCTGTTTGATCTGAGGTTCAACCACTTTAAAGTCTAAAATCTTTTATAAAAATAGAGATCTTTTCTTAAAATCGGAAGTAGGATATTAAGGGAAGTGTATCCTATGATTCTCATTTAAAGAATATTTTTGGAAATATCCAGCTTTATAATTAGTGGTGTCTAAAGAAGAGAAGTGGTGTCCCAAGGTGTTCATCCACTTCACAGTTCGAAATCTCTAAAACAGCCACAGATATTCTTTTTCAACCACTTTAAAGCCTAAAATCGTTTAAAAAAATAGAGATCTTTTCTTAAAATCAGAAGTAGGATATTAAGGGAAGTGCCTCCTATAATTCTTATTTAAGGTTCAAGCTAGTGTAAGTAATATTTTTAAAAATATCCAACTTTGTAAGCAGTGGTGTCTAAAGAAGGGGTTTGATCTTCAAGAGGTCCAACCACTATGAAGTTCAAAATCTTTAATACAAATAGAGATATTTTATTAAAATCAGATGTGGGATATTAAGGGAAGTGTCTGATATCATTCTCATAAAAGGTTCAAGTTAGTCTAAGTAGTATTGGTTGAAATATCCAAGTTTTTCCGCAATCAAAGAGTTCACCCACTTCAAAGTCCAAAATCTCTAAAACAATCACAGAATCCTCAAAATGACGAAATTGACTTATCCACAGTTTGGAAATCACGGCTCCTGTTCAAGATGATACCTGGGTCATTCAGGGAAAAGATTTAGAAGAGGGCACATGATGACGTTAATTTGCTTCTAGTTTCATCGGAGTCCTGGCTGAGGACACCTCGATTAAACAACATTCCAAGCAATAATTTGAAACAGCTGGTCTAAACCTTTAATAATATTCATAGAATATACTTCAATGTGTATTGTGATTTTTATTTAAGTAAAATATCTCAAGTAGTTTTTCAGATTTTGGATATTGAACCGAGTGGTCACCTTCAAGATCAAACATTGTTCTTGGACACCACTCCATAAAACCCTGAATATCTAACTGACCTGCGTGCATCTTATTCATCATTTTAATAAGTACCTCCTAAGAATATATCCTCTAAACCAGTAGCACGACTGTTATTTCCAAGATTAAACGGAATATTCTCATAGTACAAGTTAATTAATGCATGTTATACATCAAAATGTTTATTATCGGCATGGCGCAGTACATAAAGGGCGCCGTCCAATAATTCCGGGGATTATTTGAATGCGCGAGGTAATAATTAGAAGCAGCGACGTGCCCTTATGGGGCCGTCAGGCACTTGTGCACGTTCAGACACTAATTGACTGCAAAGTCGCCCTACGTTGTCGTAAGGGCTGAAGGGCCGGACGGCGCGCGTTATATTCCGGACTGAAACTATTCAATTTCTCGGTCTTGATTAGTCAGTCATTCGGTAATGCTTTGGTATTTATAGGGTCCGATGAATTAGGTGAGGATTTGCTTGATAGGAAGATATGCTGGAGGTCACCTCATTTATTCAAAGTAGCCTCAAATTCCTCCAGTAGCTTTAACAATTTTAAGACGAGGAACAATCGCCTAAGGGATTCCCACGTCTTTAACTGGCATGCTTCGATATGTCTTTTGATAACTTTCGAAATAATTCTCAGATTTTAATCTAGTTTTCAGCTATCGCTAGAATAATGTTAAGGGAATTATTTGAGGTATAAAACGCCTTTCCATATTAAAATCTTAATGAGTTATCCTGGATTCTGTGGACTCATCGCCAAAGGAAGTTTGTGTCTTTAACTGATGCACTCCGGCCACTTCTCTGATAACTCCTAAAATACTTATTGGATTTTAATGCAATTTTTAGCTATAGTTAGAATATTGCTTAAGGAATCAATTGAGGTATAAAACGTATTTCTAGATTGAAAACTTGATAAGTTATCGCGGATTCTGTGGAGCCTTAGCCAAAAGAACTTCGTGTCTTCAACCGAGGTACTCCAACAACTTCACTGATAATTTCTGAAATAATTATCGGATTTTAATGCAATTTTTAGCTGTAGTTAGAGTATTGCTTAAGGAATCAATGGAGGTATAAAACGCTTTTCTAGATTAAAAACTTAATAAGTTATCGCGAATTCTGTGGAGCTTTCGCCAAAGGAACTTCGTGTTTTCAACCGAGGTACTCCAACAACTTCACTGATAATTTCTGAAATAATCATCAGATTTTAATGCAGTTTTTAGCTGTAGTTAGAATATTGCTTGAAAAATGATTTGAGGTAGAAAATGCCTTGTCAGAATAAAAACTTAATGGGTTATCCTGGATTCCGTGAGCCATCTCCAAAGGAGCTTCGTGTTTTCAACTGATGTACTACAACAATTTCTCTGATAACTCCAGAAAAACTTGTTAGATTTCAAAGAAGTTGTCAGCTATCGCTAGAGCATTTCTTAAGGAATCGTTCTAGATATAAAGCGTTTTCCCAGTTAAAAAATTTTATCAGTTGTTCTGAGTTGTGTCGAGCCATCACCAAATGAGCCTGCATGCCTTTCACTTTAAAATTCACAGAAAAAATAAGGAGTGACATTGTCATTATCGCCGAGATTCACGTATTTTCACGTACACAGGATGTGTGCTCCTCGTGGCCCTCCTTTCAGCCACGTTTCTTTCTAATTTACCGGAACTCGCACATCAGATCAGCTGTCCCGTTTTAAATTTAGAATATCGAATTCCGAGTCGTATGTATGTATGTACGTAGTCTTAACGGGGACACTCCCGGAATTCGGAGTATTATTGGGTGGCGAAGTCTAGACCGGCTATTTTTAAGTAAATTACCTGTTAAATCTGTCGTTCTGGAACATTGAATTTTCAGTATTCTTTCCTTGAAACCTAATGAAATCTAAAAATAAAACTGTTATTAGCTATAGGGCCGTAAATAATGTATGGCCATCGATTAAGCCATCACACAACTCGTACATACAATTTGCAATATATTTCGTTATTACAGCAATTTACGTAATATTCGTTTAACTACCAGGCTCATTTGTGCGGCCAGGCCATCTCTTTATATTGGTTTTGATATTCCATAATAACATAACGAGTTTTTCTAGCCTAACGGGCAGTAATATAGTTAAATTATCTAGATAACTGTTGATGATGCCCGATACGTTTTTCACTTTATTGGCGCGTTTCTTGGTGTAATTTAAGCTTTCGGAGTAAATGAGGTCGAGATAGAATTTAATATAAGTTTTTTCTGCAATGATTAAATCGAATTTACTCGACAGGGAACATCCCCAAGATGATCCTAATTTCCTATTCTTTTTAATGGGATTTATCCACTTAACAGTTACAGTGCCTTTAAAAAAACTTCACTTTTCTGCATCAGTTGCATCACGAGTTGTCTCTGGATATCTTCTTCATTGTCTTTAATTTCCTTGGAATTCATTTACATCATCTTCTAAAATTTCTAAGTCTCTAAATGAACCAGGAATTAACCATCTTAAGTAGGAAGTGTGATTTCCAGACTGTGGATAAGGCAATTTCGTCATTTGGAGAAATCTGGATTGAATATCTGTGATTGTTTTAGAGATTTTGGACTTTAAAGTAGGTGAACACCTTGTAGATCTTGACCACTGACACTAGTTCAACTAACAATTTCGGAGATATTTAGGTTTTAGTCTAGTGTTAATCAAGAAGAATGGTTGTTCATCAAAGTGACGACTCAGTTTAAGGTTCAAAAACTACAAAACTACTAGAGATATTTTATTCAAATAAAAAGTATGATATTCAATGAAGGGTATTTTATAAATTTCCCACAAAAGAAGAACCAGTTCCACTAACAATTTTAGAGAAATCAAGGTTTTGGTGCTGTGGTGCCCAAAAAGAATGTTTGGCTTTCAAAGTGACGACTCAGTTCAACGTTCAAAATCTACAAAACTACTCGAGATATTTTATTCAATTAAAAAACATGATATTCACTGAAGTATAATTTATACATTTTCCAAAATAGGAACTAGTTTAACTAACAACTCTGGAGATATCCAGGTTTGAGTGCAGTGGTGACCAAAAAGAATGTTTGGATTTCAAAGTGACGACTCAGTTCCATGTTCAAAATCTACAAAACTACTAGAAATATTTAATTTTTCAATAAAGAAAATTATACAAATTATCTAGAGAATAAGAGCCAGTCTAACTAACGGTTTCTTAAATATCCACAATTTTTGGGTAATGATGACAACTCATTCTAATATTGAAATTGTTAAGGAGCTTCATGAAGTTTTAAGAGCTCTCCAAAATCTGGAAAACTCCTGGATACCTGCAAACTAATTCCCATGATAGTAAAATCCTTTACAAGGGTATAAAATATGCCTGAACCCTCAACTAATAACTAGAGTCAACCTATAAAAAAGGCTGTTAAGCCGAAAGGCAAACAATGAGAAGGGGGAGAGATTCTCAATGTTTGAGATTCTAATTATTACCTCGAATTGAGATAATCTGAGCATTAATCAAGTCCGCTTTACGTACGGAATTATATCCTCTATATAACGGATTAGGGGCTTCCGATCGGATTAGTACATTATTTGAGTTCAGTCGAGAAATTCCTGGATCCCCCCCTCCCTTTCTCCACCCGGTGATATTTTCGTGAGTCGATGTGACGAGGGCGTCGGTTTATAGGATAAATTAGTACAGGAATGTGTTTTTTTTCATTCAAAAGCCACACACATACACACGGGCGCGGTTTAAATTAATAATCCGTAGTCCAGAATTCGTTTGAAACATTCATTAATTAGCTTTGTGAGATTTAGTTAGAATTTGGCAGTGATCCCCATAATTACCCAAGTTTGTACATAACAGGCTTTATACGAAGTCAGGCCGAAATATGTAATTTGATTTATTTTGCTTGAGAAGTTTGAGGGTCCGGGTTACCTAAACGCTGTCTAACGTTGTTAGGAGCTGTCTGGGTGGTGGTTTTGACTGAGAAAGGTCTGATAATGGGCGAGTTTTATTCTATATTAATCTAAGATTAAGTATTTGTTATGGAAAATGGCTTCAAAGCCTCGTGTCTTGAAGGCTTTCGCTCTATAGCGCTTCAAAAGGGCCCGAACAATGTTGCATATATCAACAATTTAATTTTCTCTGCATATTAATTAACCGAATTTATAATTATTATTCGAAAGTTTCCGGGGCGAGGATCGGCGCTCAAAGAGCATTGAACATTTTCCGCTTCATATAACGGACAATTTAATATTTTATTATGGTGCTTTAGTTTTAAATTTAACCGCACGGTTCCTAAAGGGTATTGTTTTTAATTTCGTAAATTATTTATTTAGTTTGGTAATTGGTTTGATTAGAGAAAGAGGTTTCGTTGGTTGAATGCCTGGAACAGTACGAAAAAATGCTTGTTGCAGCTTTTTGGTTTTACGAGATCTTCTTCAGACCTTATCCAGATATGCTCAGTACAAGTCTGGAATAAACCGAATTTTTTCAGATCTTTGGAAGCCTATTTAAGTCAGTCAGACCTAAGTCAAACTGAAGTCAAGAGTAACGGAGCTCTGAAACGAGAGCTGGGGTCCAAGAGGCTCAAAAGCAACTTAATACACTGATTTGACACGTGAACTACAGGCCTGAACTCAATATTTATTACTTTATATTATGCATATAAATCCCTCCTAAGTTAAAAAGACGATAGAACGAAATCTGTCCCTTTGTCAGAGAAGGATTTGGCTCTCCGCGGGGAGCGGCAGAGTCTCATAAAGCGAAAATCTGTTCCAGACATGCCGGGGCTGTAAATTAGGCGCTTTTTTTCCCTCTCGTGTGACGTGCCGGTTTTTTTTTTACAGAAAAAAGAAACAAACGAGTGCGAGAAACGGGGCCGCAAAATGACGAATAATGTGCCCGAGACAAAAAGCTCGATAACTCACTTATACTCGTCCCAAATTATAGTCAAATATCTGAATGGTTTCATATGGGACCACGTGGCAAGGTGTATCAAAATGACGGACTGTATCTCGGAAAATAATTGAAATTGCTAACCTCGATCCTGGGTAAATTAGTGTGAGAGGGAAAGCGAGTAAATTTCGCAGGAGCGTTTTTTTTTTTTTTTTTTTTTGGGGCCATAAAACAAACCCTCGCGGCATTTTCGAGAGTCTTTTCCTTATCGAGGTAAACGGGGCGCGACGCACCAAATTAGTCAAATATTCCGCTTTGGATCCCTTTTCTTGCCTTTTTTCTTGTTAAATCTTTTTTTCGAAAGTAAATATTTGAAACTCCTCTTTTTTTTAGGAACGCCATATACAACCAGCTACTGAAAACAGGACGTTTTTTCTTCACCTCTTTCTTCTGCTTCCAATTGCAACATCACATCTGAAAACAAACCCGGACAAACCCATATGCTCTCCTTCTTCACTCCTAACTTATCCTGTTTCCTTTTTTTTTTCTAGAAAAACCATTCCAGTCTGACAAAAAATCCAAAGCGTTTCTTCAGCCCCGAAATCAACATCTCTCATTCTTCATCATGTCTCTGCGAAGAATATGCCTTGAAAAACTCCTTCTTGCACCCACTTTCCAAATCTTCCTCTGACTTCCTTATTCAATCCAAATGGTTCATCTCTTTTTATCATTTTCCAAAATCTGAAGAACTGAAGAGACTGAAGTATGTTCTATGAATATTATTGAGCATCTAGGCTAATTTAACCAAAATATATTGAGCAGTGGTGCCCAAGAGCGATGTTTGATCATAAGGGTGACCACTCAGTTTAAAGTGCAAAATCTGAAGAACTACTTGGGATATTTAATTGAAATAAAAGGCATAATATTTATTGAAGTATATTTTACAAATTTTCCAAAATAGTGACCCGTTTAACAAACATTTTTTGAGATATCCAGGTTTTAGTGCAGTGGGGACCATGAAGGATGTTTTGTTTGAAAGTGATCACTCAGTTCAAAATCTACAAACCTACTAAAGATATTTCAATCAAATAAAAAGTATAATATTCAATGAAAGGTGTTTTACAGGTATTCCAAATTAGGAACCAGTTCCACCAACAATTTTGGAGAAATCAAAGTTTTAGTGTAGGGATAACCAAGAATAATGTTGGTTTTCAAAGTGACGACTCAGTTCGAAGTTTAAAGACTTCAAACCTACTTAAAATATTTTATCCAAATAAAAAGCATAATATTTAGTAAAGTGCGTTTTGCAACATTTCCAAAATTAGAACCAGTGTAACCAACGTTTCTGGAGATATCCAGGTTATACTACAGTGGTAACCAAGACAAATGGTCGGTCTTCAAAGTGACGACTTAGTTCAGAGTTCAAACACTACAAAAACTACTTGAGATGTTTTATTCAAATAAAAAGCATGATATTTAATGAAGTATGTTTTACACATTTTCCAGACTCAAGTTTTTAGGAAGTTTCATGAAGTTTTATGGGCTCTCTAAAATCTGAAAAACTCCTGGATACCTGCAAATTAATGCCTCTTATCAAAATAGTTAAATATTCCGCTTTGAATCCCTTGTGATGCCATATACAACTTAATTCTTTCATTTACAACTATTAAAAATAGGACTCTTCTTTTTCCAAGTACAACATCTAAGGACAACCTGGACAAACCCATTTTCTCTCCTTCTTCACTCCTAACTTATCTTGTCTTCTTTTTCTTTCTACTAAAACAATTCCAGGCCCTCCAGTCAGACGGAGAGTCCAGAGCATCTCCACAACTTCAAAAGAAAACTCTTTCACTCTTCGTTAAAAGTTCATTCGTTTTCCCACTTCCTAAATCTTCCTTTGACTTACTCCTGTATCGAATCCAGTTGGATCATCACATTTTTATTCTATTCTAGAGAACTGATTAAATATTTCCAGGCTCTTAAAGAAGTATGACGTATTCCTTTCCAGAATCAGAGATGTCGGGTGTCTAACTATAATTTCTTCATATGCCTCTTCTTCTTCTTTTCTTCACCCTATTCAACACCTGAACAACATTTGCTCAAATGCCTAGAAGAAATAGACAATGCTGTCCCGAAAAGATCTCTCTTTTTAAACCTTCTCCTGGAACAATTTGTAAAAGCCTATTTTAGTTCTATTTGACTTTATGGGACCTCTCTTCCAATGAACGGCGTGGAACAAATCTAATCAGTCTCAGACATCTTCCCTGACCTTCCAAAGGCTTTTGACTGTGTTAACACTGTATTAAACTCTTGGACAAGACAACTAGCCCTCCTCATGAAGAGTGAAAAGAGATATCCTATAAGAGAGGTGTATAAGACGATAAAAGTACGTTAAAAGATCTGTATGCCACGCCCACCATACATTAAACAATTAACCAGAAGGTAATGCTAATTATAGGTTTCTATCCAGTTCAATCATAGGTTTGACAACACCTCTTTAAAAGTTTGAATAATGTCCGTTAAGGTTTCTAGGCGGCGTTAAAATTTTAATTATCGAAACGGCGCGGAATTGTTGTTTTCAATTTCTGTTTGGGGCCCCCGTTTACAAAACAATTATTTAGTTTGTTAATGATCGAATTTGAATGTGCTCGGGTTAATGGCGGGGGTCCGCCTATAGATTTCTCGGTAATTTGTATTTAGACCGCCCAAGTGAGTTCGGATTCGGGATGCTATTAAGTCACTCGACGAAGTGCCAATCTGGCGTAGTAAGATCGATCATCTAGAACGATTTGGCCTAGCTCTAAAAGCGTTTTTCAAATTTGTCATTTATTCACCTTTCCAGAGTATTCGGTAATCGAAATTTCCTGGAAAGGCTGTTAGGACTCGTCTGATTTGTTCTATTCAAGCCAGGATCTTATTTCCTCTGTTTATCTTACTTACTAGGGCTTTCACATATCCATTAATTAATATGACTATTTACAGTTTCTCGAGCACCTGCAATATGAGGCAAAATCAATTATTTAACAAGAAAAACAGCAAATCCAGGCGTGGCCGCATAATCAGTTTTATCTCAGTGATTTATCGATATTTTTACCATTTAAATGCCATTTTGCTTAATAACATACATACGCATATTAATTAATTAATGCATATATGTTGCTTATTTAAATGTTGGCATAGTGCGCGAGCGAATGAATTGGTTTTGCAAATTGGCCAAATAGTTTTTTTTATTTTAATAATGCGTTAACCGTTTCTAGTTAGTTGATATGGCCGTGAATAAATTGCGCAAGTTTACAAAGAAAACATTGGCCCCGCACGTGTAATTATCAGTTTCGGTATCGATAAAAATCAGTGATGATGCATTTCAATTCATTAACGCCCCAATGTCCTTTCGGGCCTTGGATGTACCGAATATCCGGTTAAAAATAGCATCCAGACGCATCTGAGAATTCATTTAAATGTTTTTTATTGCCTAGTCCAGGGGTGGGCTCAAGCAATCGACTTTTAACAGGGTGTAAACCATTAAGAAACTTGTCCAACATCGAGTGATGATTCAATGAAATTTTGAGCTACAAAAGGCTTCAGAAACAGTTTTTTGTTCAACCTGAATCACCAGAAAGTGATTCTTTGAGAATAACACAAAGTACGGCCCATTTAAATCTTTTAACTCGCCCCCTCTCCTTGCAAACACTAAAAATACCAGACAGTGTCTTCATGTTTCGTCTGCTTAGAATTCTGAAGGGGGAATGTCGCTAAAAAGTAAACAAAAAAAATATCGTGGGGATCTTAAAAATAGATCGCGAGAGGATGTTTAGGGAGTAACGTACACCACTGGATGCGTTATTTGAGACGAGGCTCCGTTTGTTATCGAATAGTTTCAATCATACGTTAAACAGATAAGTCGAGATCAAGTTACTGATTACCAGTTTTCATGATCTTGGTCGAATGGGAAGCAATCATTATGTGGTTTTCCACAAAAAATTACTTTAGAATTTGTCACTCATTGGCTTTTCCAGATTATGTGGTATGCCGAATTCCTTGGAAAACCAGCTCTGATTTGCTTTATTTGAATCAAAATGTTATGCCTTTTAGGTTCCTTCTGTCTGCCTAGCCCCCTGGTGATCAGCAGATTATTTATCTAAGAATTCAAGGCTTTAATGATTTTTTTAAAAATCATATTCAACAACAGCCGTTTTTTTATAATAATTAGAAAACCTATGGTATTTCCCGCTAAACTGATAATACTTGTACAACTTGTATGTATTTAAAACTTGTCAGTGCATTTATTTTAATTATTAAACACACCGGGGAAAACGGGTTAGGTAAGGTGGCAATGAGGAGCGGTACCAGCAAAGAGTTGTTTCCTTAGCTTAATAAAAACTTTTTTAGACTGGAAGGAAATAAATGACTAAGGGCTCTTAAACTGGCCAAAGAAACTAACGTTGACCGGCTTTAACTCTGTGAAGACTCCTAACTTCAAGTAATAATGTCCAACCCAAACTGCTTTCACCATCTGATCTTTTCATGCTCCTGGTCAGAGGGGAAGTAAGCATTATTTGACCTTCCATCAGGAACATCTTTAAAATTAACCACTTATCAACCTTTCCAGATTATTCTGTCTTCCAAATGTTCTGGAAAGCCTGCTAACACTCCTCTGATTCCCTCTAATCAGGCCAGGGTCTTCCCCTTAACTTTCTTATTGCCTAACTCCTTTAAGAACATAAAATTCAAACTGTTAAGTAGTACCGCTCTTAACCCATACAGAATTAATAGGAGCGGTTCTAGATCAAGTTCAGGTCTAATTTCTTATGGTAAATCGGGTTTATCGACTATATTAATGTTGCTGGTGCATTTACGCATAAAACGTACATAAATAAATTGATACGCGTTGCCCCCGAGGGGTTAGTGAACCAGACGCCAGAGGGCCAGCGGATCAATTGTTACCGTATTAACTTCTAATTTAAGAAGAAATATTATGATCGTGAAATTGAACATGATCATTTTGCATGTGTGAATATTTTAAAGATCAACTAGTGCTATATAAAAGCACGCAAGCAATTTATGTACGAATATAATATATTTCAATTCGTTTCAATAGGGATGCGAAATTTTGCATTAAAGGCGCGTATTTTATTCGTGCGTGATCTTCCGGCTAGTTCCTTTTAGGGCATCCCTGCATCTATTTTTTTTTAAATAAATTTGTATATAATTGACTTGGTGGAGTTGTTAGAAGCTTCACTTGGACTGCTTGGTGACCAGATCTGGATCCAAGTGAGAAGGACGGTTACTGAAGGAACTGGTGCTTCCTCGCTTGGAGGTTGTTGTCTTATTGTGCCCCCTTGAGGATGTCCTAAACAATTCCTCCTGCTGCCTGTAATGTACTATTCGTACACCCAGTGGTCTAACATTCTCTACCGAATTAAAATGCAATTTCGTAGAGAAAATTACATTATAACCACCTAAGTGCGTCTCATCAATCTTGGCTCCTATAAAAATGCTCTCAATTATATTATAAAATTAGCCCTAATTCGTTACGTGTTCTTAGATGATATATTGCTGCTGCTGAAGAATTGTTTTTTGTTTTATTGGTGTTTAAGTTTAATCTAAGGGAGTACGTACACCAATGAGTTCAAGAAAGTATTGGCACGAACGACCTGAGATGAAAGAAACCGATCTGTACGTCTATGTGTTGCTTAAATTATTCTTCCGTGCGGGCAATTACCCATAAAGTCATTATAAGAAAGAACGGAGTGATCTATGAGGTTAAAATCTTCTCGAGGAAGAATTTTACCGTAGACTTGATTCAGTTTTTATAGTAAATTTGCCCACATGACAAACCGCAAGCCGATTTATCCCAAACTGGGACGACATAATTTATATTTCCAACTTGTGTGTAAATGTAAATTGCATTTTAGAGGCGGGGTGCTGAAACGACTGTCATTGACAGGCAAAGGGGCAGCAACTTCTTCCACACCGAAGGGAGCCGGTTTGAACCATCAAATATAATGTTTGTATCGTAAATAATCGTATATATATAACGTACATACGGCGTGGCACGCTAGTGCCGCACTTTTTCGCCATTAGCCAGTTTCTTGAATGCATTTTCTATGCAAATTTAATTGTCTTTTTGCAGCAGGTGGATTAGCATATTATATCTATTATGGAATTGGAAGGTTTAGCCCGGTCACTGTTTGTCACGGACAAATTCAATTTGGGTTAATTTTTTAACGGCCATAAGAGAAGGTAGGGCGCAAATTAATTCTAGATTTAATCGCGAGGGGATGACCCCCGCATGAGGAAAATGACGAAAAACATGAAGGAGAGAAAGAGAAAGGTAATGAAGATGCACTTGAAGGTTTACCCAATAGTAATGCTAATGATACTGGCCAGGACCAGGAACTGAAGACCAAACTCTTAAGTAGCATCTCATTTCAAAGTTCGATTTCTCGAAAACTATCGAACGTAGATCAATGAAACCAACTTTAAACGATTCTGGAAACATCCCAAATTGAGCAAAGGCTCAGTAATTAAAATTCACAGTTCATTTGCCCCAATAATAACCTTCCTTGACACCCCAAGATTTAGAAGACATAGATGACGTTATTCTCCCAAACCCGTTTGGTCCAACTCTGGACCAATAAATCTTCTAGCTCCGGCGGGATTTTTAAATGAAATAAAATAGCACTCATAACATAAATTAAAAGATTATTGTCATTAACGGGTTTTATCAGCGTCCTAACGAGTACTGGTAGTACCTTCTTGTTAGGCCTCGAATAAAAACCAAACAGATCCGCAATTATTTCAATAGAAATAATCCTCACGCGATCTTGTAGGGAAGAAATTGAGAGAAATGTAGGAAATACGAGCGTAGCAAATTGGATTTACTTAAGCTGAACTAATTAATGGTATCTTGTCTTTAAACTTAAATTTATTGATTGGCTCGTTAATCGGGGATAATAGGGCCTAAAGATAGTAGAAAAAGACGTGTAATTGAGAACGTAGCTCAACTGCCTGTAAGAACTAAGTCATTATTTCAAACAAATTAGACCTATGCTATGGAAAAATAAACAAATGACTCCTACAACAAAAAAAATTGGCTCAACTGCCTGCATTGAATTCCCAACTGCGTTCAAAAATTCATAAATTAGTCTAAAAAGTAGCTAACAAACAAACCGAATATACCTACTGGAATACAACTTTAAGTGTTATTTAACAGCGCTTTCATCTATTCCGCGAGAAATTTTATGCGCCTAAAACATAAAAAAGGAACAAAGACAATACCGGGAGACAGACGGTAAATTCTGGTGCGAAGCTTGAAAGCGTCGTAAATCGGCGTTTTCTGTTCATAAAAGCCCCTCAAAAACCGCTTTCGGAGCGAAAAATCCATAGAACAATCGTCATAAACAAAAATACTTTGTTGTCGCGGAAAATTAACCTGATGATGGTAGTAAAGTTTCGGCAAGTTGTATGGGTTTTATCGGTGCGAAGTCTTAAAAACATTATTGCGTTGGAAATTTTGAACGCAGTTGAACGAGTTTTTGAATTTTTCCAGATTATTCATCTCTTCCAGGCGCAGTTGAGCATGCCTCTGATCTCTTTTGGAACATTTAAAGTCATCACTTACTTCTAACAGGCAATTGAGCTACGTTCCTAACTTATCTAAGACTTTTGTCCCTTACTACTAATACTGGAACCTAGCGACTCAATAAAATATAATTCTGAGATGCAAAAAATCTCTTAGGAATTCCGTTTTAGTCACCAATGCATTTCAATAATTGAATCCCAATTAAATACGAGATCATTAAACCTAATAATTGCATCCGAGGAGGTCGTTAAATAAGTCCGTTTTACGTAAGTGAAAACGCGGCGGTTCTCCTTGGTGATCTCGTCAGTACCAAATCGGATTCCTAGACGGCAGGTGCAACCCAGTTCGTACCTTTGAGAGCCCCAAACGGGTTTAAGAACTTGTAATTTTATGAAATATTATCGGAAAAGGTCACCTTTTTTTCGTCGGTGGTTATGGTACTGCCGTTTCAAGACAATGGTAATGTTTTTGCGTAATAATTTCTTATGGAGAACATAGCATCATATTTTGGCTTCCAATTTTGGAAGCTTTTGCTGAAGAAATCAATTCAGATGTCGTTAGTGTTGAACTGCCTGAAAGAGACCTTAAAATGTAATTATTTATTTCTTTCAGGCAGTTGTAGTCTTCTGGAGAAGTCCTAAAGTCAATGAGGACATTATAAAATGGCATATTTTGGCTTCTGAACCTCACATTTGGAAGTTTTTCAACGCTTTTGCTGAAGGGATCAGTTCAAATATTTTTGCTGTTGAACTGCCTGAAAGAAATCTTTATATATGTTGTTATTTATTTCTTCCAGGCAGTTGTAGTCTTCTGGAAAAGTCCTAAGGTCAATGAGGATATCATAAAATAGCATATCTTGGCTTCTGAACCTCACATTTGGAAGTTTTTCAACGCTTTTGTTAAAGAAATAAATTCAAATGCTGTTGCTGTTGAACTGCCTGGAAGAAATCTTAATATTTCGTTATTTATTGATTCCAGGCAGTTGTAGTCTTCTGGAGAACTCCTAGAGTCAATGAGGATATCATAAAATGGCATATCTTGGCTTCTGAACCTCACATTTGGAAGTTTTTCAACGCTTTTGCTGAAGGGATCAGTTCAAATGCTGTTGCTGTTGAACTGCCTGGAAGAAATCTTAATATTTCGTTATTTATTTCTTCCAGGCAATTGTAGTCTACTGGAGAACTCCTAGAGTCATTGAGGATATCATAAAATGGCATATCTTGGCTTCTGAACCTCACATTGGGAAGTTTTTCAACGCTTTTGCTGAAAAGATCAGTTCAAATGCTGTTGGTGTTGAACTGCCTGGAAGAGGACTTAATATTTCGTTATTCATTTCGTCCAGGCAGTTGTCTAAATTTAATGAGGATCTCCCAAAATCTTTTGCTAAAGAAATCACTCCAAACAATCGCTTTCAACTGCCTGGAAGGGATCCAAAAACTCCTCAGAATCGGTGTAGAGAATATTAATTATAAAATATTCATCATAATTGTTAAATTAATATGGATTGTTGTCTATTAGTATAAAGCTCAACCAAATTTTACATCTAGAGAGCCATTATCTTTAAATCTGAATCAACGAGCTCCCTATAAAGAGCTCGTCCTTGCTAAACATTTTTATTTCAATATAAAATACCTTCCTGGGATATCTTACAATAGTCAAAATGTCCAGCACCTTGCTGGTATATCTCTTTTAACCCCTCAAAGAAGACATTAATAAAAATAATCTAAATTAGAACATTCCCGGCAGTTTTCGTGACCAGCCATCGGTCGAAACTCGTGGCAAACGGGTTCTGAAAATCTGTTAAGAGCCGATGTCATTAAATTAATAAACGACTTCCCAACAACATGAATATGAATAACAAAAATACAAGAAAACACGGTAACATAACTGAATAACTGGCCACTAACCCGCCGGACTGAAAGTTGTCTAGGGGCATTAGAAGAACTGACTTGACCGAGTCGTCCTATCGGTTTTGATTGTTTTCTGTGTTTACCTTGGCGTATGTACAAATTAGGTGTGACGGCAAACAATTTGTATTTTTATTTTTTTTATTAATGGCTCTTTGGTACCGAAGATATTAAATTAGTTTTTAAGTGCTTTTAAGAGAAATCTTAGGTTCTAGGCGAATATGAATAGGGCGAATTCTAGAGGCCCAAAGTCCTATTCCAGAGATATTGGAATACTGAATAACCTGGATGATAAAGTTTTCCAATGATTTTCGAGGAAAGCGATGTAATGGAGGCTGTACACATTTTTGCTTTAAGATGTACTTTCAGGAACCGCCGTTGTCATTTCTCTCTAATTACACTTAATTTAACGTTTCCCATTGAAAAAATGAAACGGCAACACGCACTTACACAACCGCATGCTGCGACCGAGAGACAATTTTATTTCAAAACCAATTTTCTCATAATCAACATTCAACAATAATTAAAATGGCGATTTTTTTCCTCTATTCTCGCTGTTCTTGTTTATCGAACAATTTGTCATGAGATATTTACTGCTAATGCCATATAAAGCGGGACGCCATAAATAACGTCATTGGCTTTGTTTACTGTTTCCATGCGAGTGAATTGAATCGGCTTAAGTAAGCAGTATACTTATTTGTATGTCTTGATTTCGAACGTAGATTTATTATAAATCGCTGCAGTTTGCATTTGCGGAAAGTACGGCGGGACGACGATTTACGAATAGATATTTTTGCCCTCAATTCGTTTCAAATATTTCGACCAGAGAGTCGTTGAAACGCTTAGGCGAAAATAATAAAGTAGATATTAAAAATCCTGTCCTGAATGGAGCAAATCCCAGGAAGCTATAGAGGCATTCCAGAAAAATTGGAATACAGAATAACCTGGAAAGGTGGCTAAATAATAAATTTCACAGTGGAAAGTCATATAATGGACAGTGGTGATTGTGTCTGGATCACTCATACATCAAACATATACGAGGCATTGAAATGTACCTTAATTTTGATTGATTTATCAGCGTCAAGAGATAAAAAACATTGGATGATGTACAAAAACGAAACAAATGACCGTTTTTCGACCCGCTGCGTCTCCGATATTGATTGCCCCATGCATCTCGAACAAAATGAAGCTATCAGTGATTAATTTCTGAACTATCGGCTATTTAATACCCGGCACTAATCCCAATTTAAGGCCATTAATAAACAAAGTAGCCCCGGACAAAAAAAATCGATTAATAATTCGGTTGCATCGCCGTAAACATAATTAATAGATCCCCTTTTTAATTTCTTTATTAAGGCCTCCCCGATGTCGGATTAAGACTGTGATGTTTGATTGAGCGCGTTAAAAGTTTTAAATGGGCCCCGAAAATTTACTTCAGAGCCGATTTTTTTTTTATTTAGCCAAAATAAATTGTCGTAGTTATCACGAAATCAATGTTACCGCACCGTAAATTTTTTTTTTAAAATGCGCATTTTACAGCGAAAGGCTTTTAAAACCGGACCGTTTTTATTATTTTTATTTTTTGGCGCCGACTATTTAAAAATCGTATATCTTTATTACTTCATTATCAACAATCGCATTAGCGAATTTTTGAATATAGTTTCGCCGCTTTTTATCGCTCTTTTGGAATGTATGTAGACCGTCATCAGGCTGGTTAAAAATGGCACAGGAAAGGATATACAAGCGAAGAATCAAAATCCCATCACTGCAAGCTATAGAGGCATTCCAGAAAAATTGGAATACTGAATATTCTGGAAAGGTGACTAGGTGATACATTCTTAAAATGATTATGGTATAAAGCGATGTATGGGCACTCGTGGTTGTGCCTGGATTAATAAGGGGGATTATCAAGCTGATTTCCCTTTGTGAATCAAAGCAGGTAGAATAACAATGAACAACTAAATAGGAAAAAATACTTTAATATTTTAAATCTGCTTATCTCCAAAGACCATCAACAGAATACCTGAATCGCCCCATTAAATTAAATGGGACCTCATAAATTTCCGTTTTTTTTATATCTATTTGTTACAAGGATAGTGTAAAGCCCTGTCAAAGTGAACAAATTGATACCGAAATAATTTGAATATTTCCTTTAATTTACCATAATATGAGATATAAAATATTTATCCAAATAAACCTGGAAATGAATCAACATTATCAAAATTGAAACTATACTTTATTTAAACAATATTAATTTTCCCAATGACAGCACAATGAATAGTCGGTAAATTATTGATTGGTAGGGGATGGATAATGCAGTCATTTAATGTTAAAATTTGGCCAACTATCGGCATTATATATCCACGTATTCCCGATAATTTATACGTTTAATTTTTGTAATGAGCCCCATAGATTTTATTGGAGGGGAGTCGAGATTACGCCGCGGCATTATAGTTCGTAATTAATGTATAGGTGAAACGGGGGAGAGCCTATTAGCAGAAAAAAGGTTTTAAATTTAGATTTGTATATCCGTGTGCTGTCACAGAGGGTTGTAATTAATGACTCGGCCGGGCAAAGATTGATAAAGAGGTGTAAATGAGTCGGGTAATAGCTCCGATAAGATTGTAAGAAGCGACGAACACGCGAAGCTCGGGCTTATAATAAAAACGATCATTAATTACATATTAAAGGGTTCATAACAATCTTCAATGCTGGTTTACTTGTATTCTGCCATCATAAAAGCATGCAGAATATGTTTTACTGAATAATCCAGGCATGAGCACGAGTGTTCACAACATCGCTTTCCGCCAAAATCATTTTAAAATGTCATCATCCAGCCACCTTTCCAGGTTATTCTGAGCTCCAATTTCTCTGGAATGCCTGTTTAGATTTCTAGGATTTGCTTTGTTTAGGAAAGGATTTTGACTCCTTGGTGTATACTTTCTCCCTGTTCTATTTTGTGGCGAAATAAAGCAATATCTTGGCATAACCCATGTATCAAATCCTCCCCCTTGATCCGTAATCTGGATAACAACGTTAAAAAAGCTTATGCATTTTAATATCATAAACAAATCCACCCTCTATACACACGAGCTGAGAGAGAAATCTCTCATACGCAGTTTTACATTTTTTCGCTCCCCTTTAAGTAAATCTTTTCGGAGGGAAAAACCGGTCCCCAGGCGGCCTGGATATTTCCATAAATTTTACCCCCCGCGCGGTAAGTTGCCATCATTTGCACCCAATTTTTAAGATTATCCGACCCCGATTGCGGTTCGCAACTAACACGTTCTGCAGTTTTGAATAATAAAACTTTTTTCTCTTTCGTTCCTTTTTTGGTGTTGTATGGATGTCGTCTTATACGCCCCCAGGGAATGTAGGATTTTGTTTCGTTTTATCAAACAACAAAAAAAGAATCTAATGGTCGATTTCCGGGTTTTTTTGTTGTTGTTGTCGTATTCAAGGCTCCGGACCTGCATGAGAAATGAAAGTAAGCGATATATTACGACTGTATAACGTTACCTTATAAAACAATTAGCATTAACATAAAATCAGTTAATATAGGCGAAGCAAGGAGTGACTAACATTCGCTTTTTGTTATCTCTTTTGCGAGCGCATTGGTATAAATGGACCATTTGCATCTTTAAATGTCATGGGAGATGCAACTGTTAAGCAATTCCGTGCATTCTAAATCGTTTAAGTAGAATGTTTTATGTATAAATAAAGAAATGGTTTGACTCCACCAAGAACACACAGAGGTTCTTCCCTTAGGAACATTTCCAGATTTCAAATTCACAAACACACTGAGTCGGATTTCTTTCAGGCAGTTGAAGACTGAAATCATAGAAGAATAAAATGCTTATCCTCAACTACCTGGAAGAAAAGGATTCCTGATTCTTCAGGCGAAGCAGAGAGATTTGATGATCAAGGAATTAGATTAAGCTTAACCTTGGCTGAACACTTGCTGTAATCAACCAAAAATTGCACTTGCTGTCATCTGTCAACCTCAACAAACAAACGATTGACGTAAACGTGACAGATGATTAAAAAAATGGCGCCAAGTACGAAATAATAAAAACGGTCACATTTATGAGAGGGCTGTTACCCTATTATATCCATTTCACGGTTAAAAATCATTTGATTTTCAGTCCTTTTCCACTGTCCAAAAGGGCAGACAAGTTGAAGAGGTGGTCTGTCTCTCTTGAAGGTTGCTAAAGGTCAGACAGACTCTTTAACTGCCTGGAAGAGAGACACAAAGAGTCTTCAATTGCCTGGAAGAGAGAACGACAGACTCTCCAACTGTCTGCTGACTCCAGAGTTTAACCTTGGTGCGTTCCTTCTCGACTATTTTATTTTGTAATGAGCAGCTGCTACGTATATCCTCAACTGCCTTGAAGTCAACTATAATTTCTCTCTGGACAGCCTTCACCAACTGAGTGTTTTATAATCCGGGCAATTAAAAACAACAAATCGTTCTTGCTCGTAATGTGCTTAAAGCACGACTTTCCATTTTAATAAACCTTGTTTACCGAAAAGAAGCGCATTTCAGTATTCCCCGGGGCTAATATAAAACTTAAGTAAATGTTCTCTGATAGTCAGTTTTATTTTTCCGAAGTAGCAAGTAAATTAAAACTAAGCTCTTAAAAGCTTCTTCCCGGCATAGTTGCTCGTGCTCTTTGAACCTGTTGCTATGCTCATTTCGTGTTTTTTTTTGCACTTTATAGGATAGTTTTTCCATTAAAATTGACTATTAAAGTTTAACAGGTAAGAGGCAATTTGGTTTGTTGGCTCCTGGAGGAATTTTAATGCTTAAAAGTTCTCCTGGCTATATATAAATAAAACGGTCCGGCCGATAAACAAATACAATAGTTTTATGGAAAAGACTTTCATAATTGGCTCCAGAGAAATCCCCGGGAGGCCATTAACGACGGCCTTTTATTTTAAGATCAACGAAAGAATTTGGCAATTGCGCTTTTTCTGGTCAATTTACCAATTGAATTTTAGTTAGAAAACTAAGTTTATCGAAGAAAACTTTTAATAGATTATTAAATATTGACATAGGGATATTCTTAGATAATGAATTTCCTACTGGTTCAAAAATACTAATAGGCATGCTCTCGTTTCCACACAGAAACAAGAACAAGAGGTACCTCGCAAAAGCCAGTGGATGACAGGTCTGGAGAACCAGGGGGCCAGTAAAGGTACATTTTCTTGTTCCCTCGTATTGCCAAACAAAATCCTTACAGGCAGTTGATTTTATGAAATGATTTTCTCAAGCATTTTTAACTGCCTGGAAGAAATAATTGGTTTCTTCTTTTAAGAGGTATAAACTGTCGTTGTATTTCTCTCCTTAGTTTCAGAGAGAAAAACATGAATGAGCCAAGGAATCTTAATCCAATTCAATAACAGTAAAATTGTTCGTGCTTGTTTCTATCAACTGTAATTGTGAAAATTTTAAAATATTTCCCTGAAATATGGCTTCCTGCTGCAGGTCTGTTTGTATTTACGAACGAAACTCGAAATTAATAAGCAATTTATCTTCGCTCGATAAATCATTTATACTGACAAAGCAGGAAAACGATTTATAAACCTCGAAAAGTGACAATTTCACCTTTTTTTTTATCGATAATTTGTACTAAATAAATTTAACTAAACACACATCCTCGGTTGTGGTACAAAGATTTTATCGGGCGAAACGTCCTGATTAACGTCACAACGGAACGTAACGTTGATTTATAGTCGTGTGTGCTTTTAAAAAAAAACAAAAGTAGTTTATATTATTAAACGGGAAATTACAGTTGTCCACATGTTCTTAGATAAAATTTATGCACTTTACTTGAATACGTAATTAGGTTTCCTCCGTTTGCATCCACTTATTTAAGCAGAATTTATTTCTCTAAAAAATACTTTTGGAGCTCATTTAGTTAAGGAGCTATCGGCAAAATATCTCCCAAACGCATAAAATAGTGATTCAAATCAATTTGGCTTTTGGTCAGGGTGGTATCGCAATTTTTTGGTGACTAATCCTTCCCAAATTCTTTGCTGTTGACACAACCATTATACGATCGTTCATGATGTTATAACTTATTGAGATTTCTAGTGTGGGCTGTCGGTATCTGTGCATAAAAGGTTTTTCCTTTATGGGGCAAGAGAACACAATCGTAAACGTATTTATTATCTCCATTTAAATGTCAACACAATGAATTCTAAATGGGAAAAATAGGTAGTTTATTATGGCCAAATAAATCGGCCGCGGTATAGGTCAAGTGGGGTTTCGTAACGCCGTTGTTATTAAAAAAATTCATAATTTATAGTATCCCATTTGTGCAATCGGTCTTTAACCATAACCCCTGGAAATCACCTGATTGAAGTGCTGCAGAAAGACACTCCGCCATAATTTTTAATTACTTTTAAAAACAAATCCAATTTGGAGCTTTCCATTATTCCGAATGGAATAAATCTATATCCAGCAAACGCGTTATCAAAAGCATCACGATCGCGACATTATCGGATTAAAGGATTAAATATTAACTGGCGGCTTTAAATTTTAAAAAGCCCGTGTGCAAGACAGAGATAATGGTCCGAGTTAAATAAAATACGCTCGTAAAGTCCCCCCGGGAGCCTGGAAAATCCTTTTATATGGACGCGGAGTGTATCCGGGTGATTTGCCCGTGACACGTTAACAAGAGCCGTCGGCCAGATATACTATCATAGCGTCCTCGTAATTATTATGAAACTGATGCTGATACTTAATCGAGGGATTAAAATATCGATTTTTTGCCTCAATACAAAACGTTGTCCAATAAAGGCATAACCGTCGGGATTAACCTAAAATAAGAATTACGAAATCGCACGTTCGACTGTGCTCCTACCATTGCTGGGGGATTAATACTAAACTGAACTGCATCCGGTATATGGGTTAGTTCGATGCGATTCTGCGGTTTACTATGCAGATCCGAGCGGTTTTCTTGTTTATTTACAGAGGTCTAAAATGTCCAATTTCTTTCAGAAAAAGCCAACTGGACCTTTTAGGTTATATCATCAGCTCCCGAGTAGATCCTGATAAGCTAGGAAGCCCTTTTTATTTGCAGATGATCCCACCATCAACTACACTGAACTCTCCGACGTAGAAAATTCTTAGGAGGCCGTAAAGCTGCTAAATATCCATAAAACTGCTCCCGTTATCTGTTGCTCAACACCTAATTATTCAATTACTTCCTATGCAACATTACGCCAAAACTGAGGACTATATGGAATATTTTTGGGTCGCAACAGTTAACGGTATCTATGAAGTTATTGTGTTAAACATTTGCAACAAGACTTTTTCTGGTTATACTAAGTTCCACTACATGTATTCTGTTGCGCAACGGAATAGCTTCCATGTTTTTTTGCAAGGACAGGTGTTATACAGTAGACAAAAGGTTTCTCCAGAAATTTCTCTTGAAAAAGTCTGGGTATCTATTGCGCAACATTTTATTTGTCAAATTTCCGGCTAAATAATGAATTTTTTCATTGTAAGGACAGAGTTCCAAAAGAAGCCAAACACTAAGGCCATGCATAAGTTCCAAGTGATGTATTACATTGCTCAACACATTAATATCCTCGTTTTTTTTACTAGGATAGGTATTAGCCAGTAGAGCGAAGATTTCTCCAGAAGTTTCCTATGAACAAGTCTGAGTATCTGTTGCGCAACGTCTTATTTGCCAAATTATTGCTACATAATGCATTCTTTCATCGTAGGGACCGAATGACAAGAAAAAGCCAAGCACTAAGGCCATGCCTAAGTTCCAAGTGATGTATTACATTGCTCAACACATTAATATCCCCGTTTTTTTTACTAGGATAGGTATTAGCCAGTAGAGCGAAGATTTCTCCAGAAGTTTCCTATGAACAAGTCTGAGTATCTGTGGCGCAACGTCTTATTTGCCAAATTGTTGCTACATAATGTATTCTTTCATGGTAGGGACCGAATGACAAGAAAAAGCCAAGCACTAAGGCCATGCCTAAGTTCCAAGTGATGTATTACATTGCTCAACACAATAATATCCCCGCTTTTTTACTAGGATAGGTATTATCCAGTAGATAGAAGGTTTTTTTATGAAAAAGTCTGGGTATCTATTGCGCAACATTTTATTTGTCAAATTTCCGGCTAAATAATGAATTCTTTCATTGTAAGAACAGAGTGCCAAAAGAAACCAAACACTAATGCCATGCATAAGTTCCAAGGGATGTATTACGTTGCTCAACACATTAATATCCTTGGTTTTTTGCTAGGAGAGGTATTAGCCAGTAGAGCGAAGATTTCTCCAGAAGTTTCCTATAAACAAGCCTGAATATCTGTTGCGCAACGTCTTATTTGCCAAATTGTTGCTACATAATGTATTCTTTCATGGTAGGGACCGAATGACAAGAAAAAGCCAAGCACTAAGGCCATCCCTAAGTTCCAAGTGATGTATTACATTGCTCAACACATTAATATCCCCGTTTTTTTACTAGGATAGGTATTATCCAGTAGAGAGAAGGTTTTTTATGAAAAAGTCTGGGTATCTATTGCGCAACATTTTATTTGTCAAATTTCCGGCTAAATAATGAATTCTTTCATTGTAAGGACAGAGTGCCACAAGAAGCCAAACACTAAGGCCGTGCAAAAGTTCCAAGGGATGTATTACGTTGCTCAACACATTAATATCCTTGGTTTTTTGCTAGGAGAGGTATTAGCCAGTAGAGCGAAGATTTCTCCAGAAGTTTCCTATAAACAAGCCTGAATATCTGTTGCGCAACGTCTTATTTGCCAAATTGTTGCTACATAATGTATTCTTTCATGGTAGGGACCGAATGACAAGAAAAAGCCAAGCACTAAGGCCATCCCTAAGTTCCAAGTGATGTATTACATTGCTCAACACATTAATATCCCCGTTTTTTTACTAGGATAGGTATTATCCAGTAGAGAGAAGGTTTTTTATGAAAAAGTCTGGGTATCTATTGCGCAACATTTTATTTGTCAAATTTCCGGCTAAATAATGAATTCTTTCATTGTAAGGACAGAGTGCCACAAGAAGCCAAACACTAAGGCCGTGCAAAAGTTCCAAGGGATGTATTGCGTTGCTCAACACATTATTATATTTGGTTTATTGCTAGGACAGGTATTAGCCAGTAGAGCGAAGATTTCTCCAGAAGTTTCCTATGAACAAGTCTGAGTATCTGTGGCGCAACGTTTTATTTGCCAAATTGTTGATACATAATGCATTCTTTCATCGTAGGGACCGAATGACAAGAAAAAGCCAAGCACTAAGGCCATGCCTAAGTTCCAAGTGATGTATTACATTGCTCAACACATTAATATCCCCGCTTTTTTACTAGGATAGGTATTATCCAGTAGATAGAAGGTTTTTTATGAAAAAGTCTGGGTATCTGTTGCGCAACATCTTATTTGTCAAATTTCCGGCTAAATAATGAATTCTTTCATTGTAAAGACAGAGTGCCACAAGAAGCCAAACACTAAGGCCGTGCATAAGTTCCAAGGGATGTAGTCTGTTGCGCAACACATTAATATCCTTGGATTTTTTGCTAGGACAGGTATTAGCCAGTAGAGGGAAGATTTCTCCAGAAGTTTCCTATGAACAAGTCTGAGTATCTGTTGCGCAACGTCTTATTTGCCAAATTGTTGCTACATAATGTATTCTTTTATGGTAGGGACCGAATAACAAAAAAAGCCGAGCACTAAGGCATTGGTAAAGTTCCAAGTGATGTATTATGTTGCTCAATACATTAATATCCCTGTTTTTTGGCTAGAACAGGTATTATCCAGTAGAGAGAAGACTTCTCCAGAAGTTTTCTATGAAAAAGTCCTTATTTGCCGAATGTTCGTCTAGAAACCCTATTTTTATTGGCAGGGAGCGACTGATAACAAAAAAAGCAAAGCAATAAAATCATTGGGGGTAATGTCTAATATCGAAGTCACGTATTCCGTTGTGCAACAGTTTTTTATCTGTATTTTTGACAAAAATTGCTCACAACAACATCCGAAGTACCGTTTTATGTTGCGCAACTTAGATATTAATGCAACATCCCAAATTCTGGGTACTTTTCAACTTATCGACCGAACCTCGTATCCATCATCTCAGTTTTATTGGTCCACCGACATCCTGCATTTAATTGTACCTTCTCGTCGGACTGGTTCTTTTTTTATCGCTTGATTAAGACCCGTTCTGGGCAAAAATGAATATATATACCGTTGCAGATTGGTAATTGATTTCTGTAATGTGTGTTCGCTGCGAGGCAGGATTATTTCGCGATGCATCCAAAACCTACTTCACGTATACATTTTATTTCTTATTTACATTTCACTGTTAAAATGTCAGTCTTTTATCGGTCGATATGCGTTGGGATGTTAATTTCGTAACGGGCCGTACCCGTCAGGGATTTCGCAGAGTTGCTGGACGCATGAATGGATGTTATTGAAAGTTTATTAACAGTTGGACCTCCTAGAGAAAGAGAACCAAAAAAAAAGTAATTACTAACCTACACGCTTGTTAGGCCTACAGTTAAATGAATAGCAAAGGAAGACGTCATTTTCGTCACGGTCATTCTAAATATCCTTTTCACTTTATTCAAGATATTGACTTTTTTGGAATTAGTGAAGTGGAAAAAGCAATTTAGTACGAGGATTTACATGTAAACCAGCGGTAAAATGTACATATTGCGCGTCGATATGATTTTAGCAACGTTTCAGCAAAAAAAAGCACGTTATACCTTTACCAAATTATAATTAAATTAGACTGGAAAAAGTGTAACTTGACGCCGATCGAAATCGCGTTATAACGTCAGGTGGAACCGTATCAAATGTAAAACTCAAGCAGAACCAGATCGGCCGTATCGGTGGGCCGATATACGACCGCAAGTCGGATATCATTACTTACCGGGCTTCTTGCAAATGATTCTTTTTTGAGCAAAAAATTGCATGCGACCATATTACAGTTCGTTGAACAAGCTGGTAACGCATATTCAGTTCTTATTTGGTGTTTCCGATATGATTAAGTATGCAGCAGATTAATAATATTGATAAAGTATCGGCTAATGATCGGTAGAGCTGTTGCCTCGCTATTTGATTTATGCTGCGATCAGTTAATTATGGTGAATATTTAATACAGCAGCGGCAAAATGTAAGCATTTGGGCACTCATCAGCTCACCGCTCGACTTGCGTACTAGTGAGTTTCACAATTACTGTCGTTCTTCAAATATGGATTAATCAACCACAAAGCAACGAAAAAAACCCCCGGACTGCATTAGCTAATTACATTGTTTTCGCATTTAGCTCGATTAAATCTGATAATGGTGCTTATAATCAGATAAAAGCCAGCCACCAATTTGCTCTTTATTATTGCTTAATTAATATTAGCGGGAGTAGGGAAACAATAATGGAGAAAGCATTAATTATCTCGTACCTTCGAATGGAAAAACTCATTAGTGGCTAATGTTAAATGCTACTTTTTGTGAATATCATCAACACTGTCATCCGCCAATTTTCATAAAATATGGGTATTTTTAAACTGCTAAGTGTATTGTGAATTTTAAAATAAAATCACATATCACTCTTTAGACTGATCAACTTCGGTAATTCTGCGAATGAATTCAAATTGAAATATCGCGCAGAAGTTTAGGTTTAAATTTCCCGCCACACGGCACCCAATTTGACCGCCCCCCAGTGTTTGTCAACAACGTCAATAGAGCTGTCAACGGAATTTCTGTCGGATCATTAGGCAACACGCATTTCTCTACATTTCTGTTCTATGCTTAAGGGTGTCGGTTATTGAATCCAGAATTAGACAAAATCCATGTTTGTCCAATTTTCACTTACAAGCCCAAACTATGCAAGTAAAAACGCTGATTTGGGTGCAGAACCGGCCTATTTTAAATTTTCCGCTATCCCCTCCTTCGAGACCGTCCACACACGTCCTAAAGTCTATTATATTTTAATTCCAAAAAATTATGTCACTAATACAAAAAAAATGGTTTGAAACATAACCAGTTGTTCTTTTCAGTTTTTATTATAGAATTGACCCTTTACGTTCTGTGATATTTTTGATTACTATGACAAACCCATAATTATAAATTATTGTTCATATTTAGAATACTATTTTCTTTTCTATAATTTTCTGTAAATATAACCTGTTCCTTATCTCTAATAATATGCGAGATATATTCATCATGAATGCGTGGTACCTGAAGCTTAAATTTAAATCTCCCGCCTTATACTGAATTCGAATATCCCGCGTTTTCTTGACATGACTCTGTTGCTATTGTAACTACCTGCAATATCGATTAATCATATTTATTTCACAAATAGTTCCAATGGCTACGAAGGGTGCGCTGTAGTCGCGTCCGGTAAGTACATATGATTAACCCCCTTTTTTGTTTTACTTTGCCTATGTTTCCATCCCTTTTTAGGGGATAACCTGCAATATTTTTATCTCCGCAGTAACTCTTCTTACCGCATAGGTAAAAGCCATTAAAACTGGCTGCCTAGTATCAAAACTGGCACCGAAATATAAATCATTATCTCCGGTTGGCAGTTCTAGTTCTAGTTTTCTCTGTATGCAAATAGCAACATGACAAAGTATGTTATACCCGTGGAAAGGTCATAAAATTCTCCAATATAGCGGGCTCCCGGGCGGGGGTGTGAGCGAGAGCGAGATAGAGATAGAAACCCCCGGCCTCCATCGACTATCCATAAACATTTCACGCCGAAATGGAAATTCAGACATTTGAACACGTATAATGAAAATGGCGAAACACGGGAGCCGTATTGTTTTTGGGGAGGGGAGTCAGTGAATCAGTGCTCTTTTATTACTTTTAAAAACCCTCGAGAGGCTATATAAAGAAAGCGCTAGCTTACATCGAAGGAATCGATATTAAATGACCCTCGTATAAGAATAGTGACCATAACCAGTACTTATCTGATCTTCTTTGACATGCATAAATTAATCTTATTAAGATCATTGATCGCGCTTACATCCTAAAGTGAATTTCACGTTGGATGTTTTATAAAATCATTAAACTTTAAGATATTTGAGTTTTGATGGGTCAAAGAGAGGAGAAAATTTCTTTGGAGTAGTATAACTCAAGACAGCTTTCCTGGACTACTTTGCTCCTTAAATAATAATTTTAGAGCACTCTCTTCTCAATTGAGCGCAACTTGAGATAAAAACAGTTTGAGTGGGAATGGAGAAACCCTCACTGAATCAACTCGACTCCTCGGAGCCGGAAAACTTGAAAAGTTCAACGCAGAATTCGAGGTTAACATGTTTTATAAAGGAATTTACGTTCTTTGAACTGCAGACATGCATCGAATATCTTCAATGCCGTGCAATTCTCGCCACTCGCAAGCCGCCCCCCAAGAGACTCCGGCTAAAGCGGGTTTTTAAGTCCTTTTACACAAAAGTTTTACGGAAAACAGTAAAAGCCGGGGACTCAAAGAAATCCAACACTTTAAAGAAAATCGATGCGCCGCCACTACTACTAGTGCCACTACTTTTCAAACAACATTATTATATAGACCAGACGTTTCTCCCCGGGGCACATCGTCGGTGTTTTTCGGTAAGTCGAGTCACGTAGGAAAACTCGAGGGCTTAGTATTTGCGGTTGGCTTTCAAAAAGCGATATTAAAAGATACTGAGTAGTTGGCGAAAAAATCGCTAAGAGCGGAGCGAAATAGAGAAAATAGGATCGTAAGGGTGTGTTTTATGACCTTCCCGGTAAAAAGAGTTATTTTTTTTAGTTAGAGCTTCAAATTGGGTTTCCGGTTTTTATTGTTACGAACTACGCAGGCTGAATGCCAATGATTAGGCGTTACCCAAATTGGGGCTCTAATAACCATTGGATATATTGGAAACTCCCTTTTATGTCTAATAGTTCTTTTCTATATAAAGTTAAGAAGCCACGTCACAAATAACGTTCATATCTTCTTTGGTAACTAATACTTTTAACTATTATTATAATCAAAATTGAACATTATGTAATTATCTGGAAGAATCTGTTAAATAATTTATATTGGATTCACCGTTTACGAGATATGGATATTTAAAATTTGCTTCCCGTCAGCAGACCCTTACTGGATCAGTCCTTAAGTTTTTCGTCGATAACTTTTGATCTACTGAAGTAAGCATCACGAAAGAAACTTTATGTAGCTCTAAATCTAATAAAATAGAAGATATCTCAAGTGGTAAGTAAAGTGATCTCTTCACAGAAGCCACGGCACAAATGTGGATCATATCTTCTTCAGTAGCTGATTTACCGTTAAAATTATTTGTATTGGATTTATGGTTTACGAGATACGGCTATTCAAAGTTTGCTTCATGTCCGCAGATCCTTACTGGATCAACCTCGACATATTTCGTTGATAACATTTGATCAAGTGTATTTATCAGGATAATTTTTGGAATTCTACTGACACTTGAAACGATTTTAATGTTACAAGCTTCTGGACTAATTTTTAATTTTTTTCCAGGCAGTTCAGATGGTTTTTCATGGATTTAAAGCTCCTGGAATGATTTTTAATTTTCTTCCGAGTAATTGTGGTAACTTTTAAAGTTTTCCAGGCAGTAGAGATGACTTTTTATATGTTTCAAACTCCTGAAATAAATGTTTGATCCTCCCTGGCAGCTGAAATGATGTGTTAAGCTCCTGAACTATTTTTTTAGTTTTTCCATGCAGCTGAAGTTAGAATAATGAAATACAGTTTATCTAATAAAGAATAATCAGATCCTCAACATTGGGAATACCAGCTATAGCTCTAAACCCAATTAAATAGAAGATATCTAAAGTGTTAAGTTAAGAGTTTTCTTCACAGAAGCCACGACACCAAAACTGCATCTATCATCTTTGGTCGTGGATCTACAGTCAAAGCCATTAGAATTAACATTGTAGAATAAATGATTATCTACAAGATCCTTTTAAACTTTATTTGTTGGGCAATAATCAGTTCTAAATGATTGATGATACTTAATATAGCTCTAAATCTAATAAGACTAAAGATATATCAAGGGTTATGTAGAGTATCCCTTTGACAAAAGCCAAGACACGAGTTACACCAAGTTACGAGATATAGTCACTTAAAATGTGCTTCACGTCAGCAGACCCTTGTTTGGTCAAACTCAAAGTTTTCGATCTAGTAGAGCTAGAATTACGAAGTAGACTTTATTTGTTCGATAATGACCAGTTCTAAAGGATTATTATTAACTGCTCTAAATGTAGTAAGACTAAACATATCTCAGGTGTAATGTAAAGTATCCCCTTGACAGAAGCCATGACATAAAAGTTGCTTCTATCAACCCATTAGAAGCAAAATTGTAGAATGACAGCATATCTACAAGATTCTAATAAAATTATTTATATTGCTTTCACCGTTTGCGAGGTATAGGTACTCATTTAAAATTTGCTTCAAGTCAGCAGACCCTTATTACTTATTAGATAACTTTTGATCTATTGAAGCTAGAATCATGAAATAAATATGGGATGGATTCTTACGATTAAAAGTGTAAGATTCTTTTATCATTCTTTCAATGATAAGCATGATTTTGTATGAAAAAGACATCGAAGATCCAAACCGAGAATAAAACCCACAGAGATAAATCTTCCGAATATACGCAGACAACAAATAAGTATGCACATTGCGAAACTGTCTAAAGCGATGCGAGAACATAAACTGGCAAAGACACCTAAAGTTGAAATGATGATGATTGTGCGGGCTCTTAAGGATCCCGATTCCGGAGGGGCGCAAGGACTAAACTGTCAGGAATAAATCTTAAAACCCATTAGATTCGGTATTAAGGGGGTCGCGTTCGCGTAATGGGAAACCGGTGTCATTGTGATACATATTAAACAAGGATTTTTGTATAATTTTGTACAAAAAGGAAACTATGATTCTATAGAGAGGGACGCAACATGAAAACGTTCCCGAAGTTAATGTAGCGTGCATAAGAGAATCAAAAATGAAAGCCCGGGAAAATATAAAGAGATAAAACCCGTTCCGAAACTCTCTCATATTTTAACTAAAAAGGGCCGAAGTTTTGATAATATTACGTGAGAACGGAATGTTTCTGCATTGTTCTTGACAAAAGTAATTTTATTTTTGGCTTTGGGCGAGATGCAGTTTGAATGCCGGCCACCGTCAACGTTGTTTTCGGAATTGAATTCTCCACGGGCAACAACAAAGGCGCCAAACCAGATCCCGCAGTCCAGATAGTGGCATCCTCAGTTTTATGCACCGTGAAAAAGAACTTTTGTTAATGAGCAAACCTCGTTATGCACAACACGAGAGACAAGGATGAAGAGAGCATGTATGGTTTGAGGAGGAAGGAGGATTCCAGATAGAAGCAATCAAAAAAATGCAGCTAATAGGAAATTAACTTAAAAAAAAAGGTAAAAGAAGAAATATTACAAAGGGCCCTGAATAAAAACGATATCCTATTATTGGACAAGCGAAATCCGGACTCGTGTCGGGTGTAAAGTAGACACCGCTCTGTTCTGCATATTTATGGGCGCTCCGAGTGAAAAGTCCACGCGGAAGGTTTGTAAAATCCAAATCCCTATATGCAAAGAATTTGCATGTAAAATGAAATTATGCAGAATATTTCGGATAAAATCCATGCATCAGACGGGAGAGAGACGCACCGTCGCCCTATTGAAATGTTCGGCGCCGGGATATGGACAGATATTATCTCTTCGCTAAACCTATTTGAAGGACTAAAAATAGGAATTTTCGGGGAAAAAAGTGGCAAAGCGAATTGTAGAAAATATAGAACGCACCAAAAACTGGTGAAATGAAGATTCAAGACAGGTACTAGCAATGTCATTTCATACATTTTCCCGGAGGAATTATCTATCTATCTAACTAGACATGGATATTGCTCAGAAGAAGATATTTATCATGACTCAGTGTTGAAAGAAGAAGAAAGTTCTGCGGTTCACATACTGCAGCAGCCACTGGTTCTATAACCTCAAAATCTCTTGCAGAACTTTAACATTATAGAATCAAGTTGAATTGAAGTTATTCCTTTCCTTGTATAATTCAACATTTGTTAATAGAGTTGGTAGAAGTTGATAAAAAGCACCAAATCTCTTGAAGGTAGTGTTAAAGGAACACCACTTTCAATACAAGAGAGAATGCAGATTTGTTGAAAAATGATGATTGATGGCCGGTGAGATCATCTGATTTAAGACCCTCTGACTTTTCCATATGCTTACCATATTTTGGGAAACTAGAGAGATTCTTTCAGGAAATTGGAGCAGTTTTCAATATGTTTCACGCAACTGACGCAATTTCCATGTCCCTTCAAGAATCTTAAAGAATTTGAAATTTTATTCCAGGACGTTGAAGTACGTGGTGACTCCTTCCAGGCAGTCAACGTCAGTTCTTTCTTTTTCCGAGGAACTGAAAGCATTTGCAACGTTATTCCAGGAAGTTGAAGCCCTTTGTAACTTCTTCCAGATAATCTACGTTAATTCTTTCTCCCTCTAAAGACTGAAAGCATTTTTAATTTTATTTCAGGAAATTAAAGTTAATTTACTTCCACATGTTTAGTTCTGTTGCTTCTAGGAAGTCCAGTTGAGGTTATTTCTTGCATAATCCAATAATTCTTAATAGAGTTTGTTGAAAATGACGAAGTTGATTGTTCTTCTGAATCCCCTCACGAAAATTCTGCAGCAATCATTTCCAAGAAGGAAAACCTGAAACTGTGTAATTATTGCAACCTCCGAGTCATGATCATAAGTCAACCAAAGCACCAAATCTGCTGATCAAAGAATCGCACACTTTCAACAAGATTCGAACCTCGCATATATATAAATAAAACGTTACCTATTCTTTTAAAGGTTACAGTTGACCTGTACGGCCCATGATTATTTGCAATTTATGCAGAATAAACGAAAAATAATAATGGGTAGATTGGCGAGGCGTGGCGCACAATAATCAAACAGAAGCAGAATATAACATTGGAAGTCACGCTGGTAATACGAAATATCGGCGTTTATAGTTGCGAGTGGTGCCCCATTAAAAAGAAATACTACTTAAGCGACTGGTTGCCATTTTACACGGTACGTTTGATTCGGTTTATTAGTTGTTGTTCTACGTTTCCGATTGTTGGCTTCGATATTAATAAGAATTATGGTGATTTATTTAAGGATGCAGGAGCTCATTGATCGTTTTCACGAAGACGACCTAAGTTTTTTGATCTAGCATCTATTCAAGGTAGTGTTAAAGGAACACCACTTTCAGTTCAAGAGAGAATGCAGATTTGTTGAAAAATGATGATTGGCGGCCGGTGAGATCTCCTGATTTAAGTTTACCATATTTTGGGAAACTAAAGAGATTCTTTTAGGAAATTGGAGCAGTTTTCAATATGTTTCACGCAACTGACGCAATTTTTCAACTCCCTTCAACAAACTTAAAGAATTTGAAATTTTATTCCAGGAAGTTGAAACACTTTCTGACTTTTTCCAATCAGACTTACTTCTTTCTTGCTCTAAGGAACTAATCATTTTTAATATTTTCGTTGTGACTGCTTCCAGGCAGTCAACGTCAGTTCTTTCTCCTTCCAAGGAACTGAAAGCATTTGCAACGTTATTCCAGGAAGTTGAAGCTCTTTGTAACTTCTTCCAGATAATCTACGTTAATTCTTTCTCCCTCTAAAGACTGAAAGCATTTTTAATTTTATTCCATGAAGTTAAAGTTAATTTACTTCCACATGTTTAATTCTGTTGCTTCTAGGAAGTCCAGTATTTTGCCCAGTGGTGTAAGTCCTTTCCTTTCTGGTGATCTTCGTCCAGGACTGATCGAATATTTCGCAGAAGCATAGAATGTCAAGAGGGGTTTCTTATTCTTCCGTACAAACTCTACATAGCGCTGTATCTACTTTTCCGAGTCTATGTACGGTTTTCTGCAGGGTACATGGTTTATGAGCAGCCCTGCTATCTTTCGCAATTGTTGCTCATCCTGAAGGGCAGGCTACTCAAAAGTTGTCTGGAGAGTTTCAGCTTTCGCAGTTGCTCCAGTTCCAACCAATGTCTGATAACCCTTTTCCAGGTTTTATCGCTGAGATAGCATGTTGCTTCTGGGCCTATGAGTCTGTTGCTGGCCTCCTTCATTGGAAGTTTATGGATTATCCTTCTTGCAGTACCATGGTTGCCCATATTCTGTGATAAGATGATCTCTGGTCTGTCATGCTCTTTGGTTATGTCCGCGAGATTCTCTAAGGTCTTTGACCTAATCTCAAACTGTCTTGAAACATTTGTTACTGCGTGGAGTCCTCTAAAAATTGCGAAAGTTCGGCCAGATATTGAAATCCTTTCTCTCATAAGTTGGACATAGGTCTGGATACCTATTATGTTCATACCTATCAGGTTCAGATTGAGTTGCCTGATCCAAACCCCAAGCTGTTTTCGATATCTTCCAGGTAGTAAAAGCATTTTTAATTTTATTCCAGGTAATTGAAGCATTTTTCGATATATCCAGTCAGAAACCATTTCTTACGCCTTTTAAGGAACTGAAAGCATTTTCAACTTTTTTATCATCAGGAAGTCAATATCTCAAGTTCCTTCCGGGTTTTTATACATATTTAGTTAACCCAATGCAAAATGTAAATAGGGGGACATTTTAAACTACTTTGGAAAAGTCCAGGAGATTCTCCTCTGTCTTATATTCAACTGTCATGTATTATCGGAAAAAAAAAACGGAAAATCCACCAGAGAGGGACGGAGACGCGATCGAAAAGAAGACGAAGTTTCGCGAACGCGTGTGAATGTAGGCATTAAATATGCATTGACACAGAGTAAAACGTACGTTGCCGATGATGGATGGATATCGACTGACAGGTGTCGAAAGCTCACTGAAGTTTCCACATAAAACACACACGGTAGACGTTGATTTATGGAAAAGTCTTTGCCAAATTGTTTCCACTTTTTTCTCTCACCTGCTGGTTTTGGTTATTGTCAGAGCGGGCGTAACGGATGGCTCTTTTATGTTTTTTTTGTTTGTGTTTCTTTTTATGCAAAGTCTTTTCCCGCATTATGTAGAGAGGGGATGAAAAAAGTTTACTTTAGAGCCAAATCGACGATATTCGAGACGCGCAGAATTATTTGTGTGTGTGTGTGTGAGAATCGATCGCTATAGTAAATTCCTTATTTACAGGTTAAGCTCATTAAACATCATGTAGATTATTAAAGGAACAAGAAAAAAGGATGCTCAGCAACTTATCAATAATAATTTTAATTTTCTCAGAGGAAGCGAGGCCTGTATTTATGCAAAAGGCTCCTGGGCATAATATTGAATATACATCTTAATATCTACGTTGGATAATTATAACCGCGCCGCTAATACATTCATTGAAAAGGCAGAATGGCAATCTAACAACAACAAAAAAATTAAACTGAGAGCACAAAAGCCAATTTATTATAATATCCCATATAAAATATAAATTTAAGTATAAATACATAAACCAGTGACGGGGCCCTGTCAATTCTTTATTTAGCTAATATTTAAAGCTCGTTACGCGAAAATCCAATTTAAAGTTAACAGAGTTATATATTTATTATATTGCCATTGTTATCGAGCAATTTTTTTTTGTCTCTATTTTTAATATAATAATAGTCCAGGAAGTTTAAATATTAATAATTTTGGATATTGAATTATGATTACCAGACACCTTCTCCAAAGGCTTAAAAACTAAGGGGCTATGGAACTACCGAAAGACTCTAATAAACGTGAAGACCGTTGAGTAAAGTTTTGGTTTGCAAAGGACAGAAGCACTTGTCTACTGTTGATTTACATAATGGACAAATAAACTTTGTTCGAATGAACTTCATTCTATAAAGATCTGCAAGACTCTAATTTTTAATCAGATCTTAGTTCAAGTAAAAGCAGGACAGGATCTTGTGTAAAAATCTACTGGATCGCTCTTAGGAAAAGTATTAATCGTTCACGAAATATCGTCATTAGAATTTTGGCGGACACCAAGTTGCCTTGGGAGGCTACAGTCGATATCTCTTGATCTACTAAGGTTATGATGATGGAATAGACATTATTTGAAAGAAATCCATCTGCTTCATGGTTTCTGTAAAGATTTTGGAGACACTAAGTTCAATATTTAATGAGAATATAGATCAAGAAGCTGCAGACTCTTCTGGTGACTGGCTTTAGCTCGTAAATCTCCTGTATCTTTGTAAATACTCATTTGTCGATCATCAACAATAGAAGCAAAGATGAAGAGTCAGACATTGTATCCCCAATGCTACCATAAAACTTTTTAACAGATCAACCACTGATGAGATATTAGCTTTTGAAATTTGGTTGCGTGCAGTTGGGCCAAGGTTCGTGAGCCTGGGAGTCTACACTTGATATCTTTTGATCTACTTAAGCTAGATCATTGAAATAAACTTTATTTGACAGTGTTTGATCTACTTTACAATTTTTATGAAGGCATTCAAACCTTTAAACCTGATAAGTAATTAATTTTTAGAACCAGAAGCTGCAGACATTTCCAGTGATCACCTTTTGCTTAAAAATCGCATGTATCTTTCACAATACTCGTTTGTCGAACATCATCAATAGAAGCAAAGCTAAAAAATTGGACATTGCCTACCCAAAACTACCAAAAATCTTTTAACAGATCAACTACTGATGAGATATCAGCATTTCAAATTTAGTTGAGTGCAGTTGAGCCAAGGTTCGTGAGCCATGGAGTCCACACTTGATATCTTTTGATCTACTTAAGCTAGATCATTGAAATAAACTTTATTTGACAGTATTTGATCTACTTTACAATTTTTATGAGGGCATTTAAACCTTTAAACCTAATAAGTAATGAGTTTTTAGAACAAGAAGCTGCAGACATTTCCAGTGATAACCTTTTGCTTAAAAATCGCATGTATCTTTCATAATACTCGTTTGTCGAACATTATCAATAGAAGCAAAACTGAAGAATTGGTCATTGCCTACCCAAAACTACCAAAAATTTTTTAACAGATCAACCACTGATGAGATATCAGCTTTTGAAATTTGGTTGAGTGCAGTTGGGCCAAGGTTTGTCTGCCTGGGAGTCCACACTTGATATCTTCTGATCTACTTGAGTTAGATGATTGAAATAAACTTTATTTGGAAGCCCTTGTTCCACTCTACAGCTAATAACAATCACCATTTAAAATTTGGCTCTACTTGGTGATCTACAGTTGATGTCTTCCGATCTACTAAAGCCAGAGTGATCAAATAAAGTGTATTTCGAAGAAAATCGGCTACCAGATGATGTTTAGGTTCGACCATAATAGAAAACAAGTATTAAAACGACCGAATCTAGTTATTCAAATCAAACCGATAAAATCAAGGGCCTTCGTTTAAATATTAATTAAAAAATCCTTTTCGAAGACCGGTACATTCAATTAAGGCTAATGCCTTTTCATTTATAATCTTAATTAGTACGAAATGAACAAATATCAGTGTCGAAAATATGGTATTACACGGAATTGATCTTAGGGGGTCCAGAGGAATCATAAAATTTGAAAATTCTTAATAAAGAATTAATTAAACATTTATTGGGGGCCATTAGCGGGAATCGATTCGTACGACGGCCATTTTATTAAACAATTTTATAAACAACGTTTTTATGTTAATTACGGCTTGTGTGCTTAAGATCTAATCTTGACAAATGACAGAAAACAAACCTTCGATCTTGTATATCATTTGAATTAATTTTCCGACCTCTTGCATTCCACTCGATCTATTGGATTAATGGGTACAGCACGTTGCGAATTATTCTTACTCCGTATGGAATTAAAGATTAGGCGTTGATATGTAAAAGAACGTTTATTATGGTATTTGTATAAAAAAAAACGAAGAAATTTCATTAAAATCCATAATGAAATTTCCCCAGATAATTAAGTTTGCTAAATAATTAAGAAATCGGAATTTCATGAATTTTACAAAACGTCTCGGAAAAGGGGAAGAGCTAGAGATAAATTTAGGAATTAATTCCCGGGCAATATTTGCCTTTAAAATAAAGATTAAGAAAGAATAGGAAAAGAATCCGAGATATAACCGAGACGAACTTAATTCCCCGGAACCAATATTTAAACAGTAAATTACTCCGCGGGGCGAAACTCTTTTAATTAAAACTCCATAATTCTCGTTAACCGGAGAGTTATTTGTTGGAAAACTATTTTAGTTTTTTCTCTCTCTCTCTTTCTCTTGCTGCAACTTTAAACTATTCGCAACAAACCCTTAACGGAATAAAGAAGACGGAAAAACCCTCGGGGGCGCAATGGGACAGGACAGACGGAAAAGCAAAAATCATGGATAGTCAAATATGGCCCGGAGAACATAGAGCGAAGAACTCTCGGGCATATAATACGGGATAAGACATAGAGTCAATATTTGCGATCCCTTTCCTTGAATATGATTTAATAGTTTCGTATTATGTTTTCTTCATTTCGGTATGTATAGATGGGGAGATCGACTTAAGGGAAACGGCTCAGCCCTAATCCCCTTTGACCTTTTAGGGATTCAGTGGATCAGGCTCGACGTGAACATACAAGCAGGGATTTTATTTTAAGGAACTTTATCCAGACTAAGTATTGTTTCATATAGTAGTCACTTGAAGGCAAAAATCTGGTGGATTGACATCCTCTTTTTTTTGACCACATACCTCCCAACAGTTTCCATATTTTTTACCGAAGACTTGGGGGTTATAATAGTGCAACTCAATCGAGCCTTTCAGGTTCCCATGCTGGTTTTAAGAAAAGCAGTTTTTCCAAAGTAGCGTAATTTATGTACACGACCATCCGCATCCCATTTGAATAAGTAATTCCGACTAATTCCGGAAAGCTTCGTTTAAGGTAAAACTTTTTCACTTTGCCAGCCGGTTAACAACGCCCATTCAGGCCGGGGAAACTCGTTGTTGATTTAAAAAGTTTCCTAGTATACGCCCGAGTGGCGCAAAAGTTTCCCATTTTTCAAACTTCACTCCCATCGTCATTATGATACATATTATAGTTTCCCGATTTAAATGCGCCCGAATAAAAATCCCTGGAAAAGGACGAAGAGGGGGTTATTAATATGCCTTAACCCGCTTTTTGTCGCCCTATTACGTTTAAAGCCGCCCATAATTATTTTCCGGAACGGGCCTGAGGCCCTTTTATAGTGTTCCAGGTGGGAAAGATTGATCACCCGCGGGGACACTGCAATCTATGACTGTCAACGTTTAAAGTAAACGCTCGCAATCACTTTTCGTCTTTTGAAGAGGGATATATAGTCGAATCCAGGGGCTAACCTCCGGTTTTCCGGGTATTCCTGATAATATGTTCCCGAATGACCCTAAATTTTTATATGTGTGCATATGCACTTTCGTTTGGATGAGGAGAGAAGTGCAAGTGGACCAGCTGATCAAACTGATGCAACCTTTGGCCAAGAACTCAAACTGCTGGAATAAGAATTCTAATATATTGACTTTTGATGCATCGAATTGGGTCATTTCTTCAAAATAGACTAAAAAAGTCTTTAAACTAGTTGATCGATCAATAATTTTAAAATGTTCACTACTAGAACCCTTGAACATATTCATTTGTCAATACCAGATAAAGTCTTTTGCTTCTTACAGGCACTCCTGGAATAAGAATTCTTATATCTTGACTTTAAGTGCATCGATTTAATCAATTCTTTAAAAAAGACTAAAAGATTCTTCTGGGTAGTCCATAAATCAATAATTTGTAAATTTTGTCTACGAGAATCCAAGATATTTATTTGTCAACAACAGACAAATTATTTTGCTTCTTACAGGCACTCCTGGAATAAGAATTCTCATATCTTGACTTTTCATGAATAGATTTTAGTATTTTTTTCAAAAAAGGCTAAAAGAGTCTTCAGAGTGGTCCATTGATCAATATTTTTTTAATTTTGAGTACTGCAATCCATGGTTTTCATTTGTCAATAGCAAACGAAGAAATAACTTGATTGCAATTTCTTGAAAAAAAAAATGTAAATCTAGATTTGATGGTTCTGTCTAAGCAAAGCAGATCAGGATAGAGCAACATCAAGACTAGAAATTTGCATAAAGTCTTGGATAATAGAGAATAACACCTAACTGCTTCAGAGAAGAGAATAACACCTAACAGTATCCAGGAATCAAAGATTTACTTGAGATCAGATAGCAAAGAATGGTAAGGACTTATCAAGAGGTCAAAAATTGAACTGGAAACCTCGAAATGCAGACTAGACATGGTATCAGACTAAGAGAGCTCCAATGATAAGCATCTGCTCCCAAAGTTCTGTTAAGGAATTATACACTTGCATTACCTCAATATGTCTGAGTTATTTAGGACGTTTGAAACAATGGAAAGTATAATATGCGCCGAAGCAGTAACTATGGATATACAGATACCCTGAAGATTGCCAGAAAACCTCGACTTTCTCCACGATAATCCGGAACGTACTCGGTCCTGTTCAAGAATGTTTTGTCCCGAAAATAAAAGAAGGAAACTCGGTTGGTGGAAGGAGTGTATACTTATTTGAAAAGGCCGAGGCGATTTCGGGAGCGTATGTGGAGTTGACAAATTACCCCCGCGTCCCAAAATAGAAAAATAAATAACGGCCTAAAAGTGGCAAAAGAAATTTGTGGGGGAATTTAAATGATGCTTAAGTATATGATTTAATGAGCTTAGGTGTATTCAGCGAACCGCCCTTGAGGTTCTCACCCCTACGTAAGGTGTCGTAACTTAACCAACTAAAACTAGAAAATTAATATCCCTTCGGGTCGAGAGGGAAAGAAAAGGGTGAACGAGCAAAGACAAACATTAATCTGACTTAGACTGCGATATGATAGTGTCCTTTAAGAGGCTGCGAATGACGCGGGGGGTGAGGGGGTGGAAAGGGCAACCTGTCACGAATAAATCTTAAAACCCATTAGAATTTGTATTACGCCCAGACTCGTGGTAATGGGCTCTCGAACATGTGGTAGTAAGACGGAAGAGGAAGCGAACCCGTGCACCTGAATCTATTGCAGAAGGTAAATTCAAATGTTCACCGTATAATTTATTATTCAAAAAAAAATAAGAATAAATCTAGGATTACCGAAACCCACTGTTAAAATAACTTCGGTAAGACCCAGGGCAGTCCTACGAGCAAAACGGCCTCATTTAAATGTAAAATTTTACCGTTAACAACGAACGAGGGGTTTTCGGAAAAATCTTACTCGATAACGATACTCTTGTGGACTAATTTACATGTAACTAATTGGCTGTTGGTTGCTCTCTTTCTCTTGATTTATTAGTGAATATTAAGCGTCGTGATTAAGATGTTCTCGTCTATTTTGAACTTGTTTGGGACCATTTTATTATAAAACTTAATTCTTTTAAGATCTTGTTACGATATTCTAGTCGAGGCAGAACTTTCTTAAGTTATTGTACAGATGACCCAGTCGTCGGCCTCGTGAAAGTCAAATATCTTAAGGACAAATAGAGAAAAGAATATAAGATCAACTGCGATCAATTAGGAAAAGGATGATCTAATAAAGTTGTTAAGGATGTAAACTGATTCAAGTAGGACTTCTTAAGTTATTAGGTCCAAGTCCCCAAGAATCGATTGGCTCTAATTGACTAACCGCCTTTTAAAGTAAAGTATCTTAAAAACTAATTAAAATAAAATTATGAAGTAAATTGCGTTGTGTTAAGAAAAGTTTATTTTTTAAATGTTATTAATAATACATAGCTCTCCAAGCAGAATTTTCTTAAGTTATCCAGGTACAAGGCCAGTGGACACCTCCAAGGAGTGGGTGGCTCTACCCAATTAACTCCCACTAAAATCCAAATATCTCGAAAACTACTTAGGATAAAATTATAAAATAAACTATGGTATATTGTGAAAAGAGTCCTCAACAAAGTGGTTTACTTCTGAATAAATTCGAGATAGCTGAAAACCCTTTGTTCATGGCCGAATATAAAGAAACTCCTTAAATTTACATCCTTTGTCTATAAACTTCTCCGCCGACCATAATTTATTTAAAATGCCGCCAGTGGCCCAAATTGAAAAGCACTTTTCCCGATTGATCCCGATCGTGGCCGCTCCTGCATGTTTACCCCCTTCCTCCCCCCCCCTCTTGTATATTTGCCAAACAGAGTTTTGTTTTTTTCCTGCAGAAATGTACAATTTACTTTACTCGCGAAATTAAAAGAACCACGCTAAAATTGAACGGTTGCGAGTCCGCAATCCCGGAGATTTATCGAAAATCCATTTTCTATATAACGGACACGAAGAATCTTTTAAAGAAATTAAATTTGCTGCTGTGTGGCATTTTCTGGAAGCGGTCGAGCCGTTCCGTTCACCCCGCCCACGATATTAAGTTGTAACTTTAAGGGAAAATCTTTTCAATCAGTACGAGTTTATTTACCCTCTTTCATTTTCCTTCGATTTCATTAAAAACTGACAATCGATGCCGTTTATTCTTTAGAATTTAGAAATTATAGAGCACACTTGAGTTTTCGGATCGGAGTCCTTGCCTAAGAGTCCTATGAATCCCGAAAAATTACAGAGAGTTACTAGGATCACAGATCTTCCTGGGATTCAACTGATCACAATTGATGGAAGAAGCACCAGGACAAAATTCATGCAGTAAGGGGTTAAGTCAAGCAGTTCCTCATTTGCTTCAAACTTTCAAAAGAATTTCTGTTATACTTCCAGGCAGTTGAGTCAGTTGCTACTCTATTCCAGGCTCTTCAAGTCCCAGCTCTTCCAGTGAAGCCCGTTTAACTACCTGGAAGTAATCATAGATTCCTCTAACTGACCGAATGAATCTAAAAAGTAATTCAGTTCCCTGACAGAAGATGTAAGGTAACGCAGATGACTAGGAAGAAAATTCCAAAACATTCCATAACAGTCAACGAACCTCGTACCCAAGAATACTAAAACATGATTTTGATTGCCAAGATGTACACATCGAATCGGGTGATATTGCAGACCAGTGAATCAGAGTACTACCACGACGAATCTCAAGCTGAAACCTTAGCAGGTCCAGGCGATCATGGACCAAGAAATCTTGGAACAAACTTGGAAGGGAGTTGCTCATCGAAAATGATAAGTCCTGAATCCTGGATCAGGTAGATGCATGGGTAGAAATAGTGAGAGGCGACCTAATAAAAATTCACTTGTTCTAAAGAAACGTTTCATATATGCTCCAAATAATATCGAAATTAAGCCTTATGAATCCCAAGAAATCCAGAGAGGTGCTAAGTTCTCCTCAGACTCAACTGATCATAATTGATTGAAGGAGCACCAGTACGAAATTCATCTAGAAAGGATTTAAGACAAGTAGTTATTCATCTGTTTCAAACTTTCAAACAAATTTCGGTTGTTCTTCCAGGCAGTTGAAGCTACTGATGGCACCCGAACTAATTCCTGTTTCATTCCAAGCAGTTGAGCTTGTTGCTATTTCAGACTCTTCCAGTTCTGGTTCTTCCATCGTTCAATTGCCTAGAAGAAATCAGAAATTACTTCAACCGACCGAACGAAGCCCCCTGAAATATTTCAATTGCCTGGAAGCAGACCTTAGTTAATATAGACGAATAGAAAGAAAATCACAAACGACTCCAACAGCTAAGAATTCTTGACTCAAAGAGTCCAAAAATATGATCTTGATTTTCAAGATATTTGCATCAGATCGGATGATATGGCAGGCCAGTGAATCAGAGGACTACCACGACCAAACGCAAGCTGAATCTTTAGCAGAGTGCAAGATATTCATTTGTTAATAACAGACAAAGTCTTTTGTTTCTTACCGGCACTCCTGGAATACGAATTCCATTATCTTGACTTGAAGTGCATCGATTTCAGTGATTTTTAAAAAAAAGACTAAGAAAGTGTTCTAATTAGTTCACAAATTAATAATTTCAAAATTCTTTACCACGAGAATCCAAGATATTGATTGGTCAATGGCAGACAATGGTTTTTGGTTTTTACAGGCACTCCTGGAATAAGAATTTTAATATCTTGACTTTAAGTACGTCTATTTTAGTCATTTATTCAAAAAATACTAAAAGAGTCTTCTGAGTAGTCCATAAATCAATAGTTTTTAAATTTTAACTACTAAAACCCAAGATATTCTCGATAACTTGGACTGAGATCACTGCAAATTGAGGAACAATATTACGCGTAACTGCCATCAAGTCAAAAAGGGTTAAATAAAAGAAATTAATGAAAGTGAAGAACCAAGAAGGATCATAGCAAGGATTCTTCAGAAAACCAGATACCTGCTTGAAATTCCCTAAAAATAATTAAGAAAAAATGTTAATCTGGATTTGGAGGTTGTGTCTGAACAGTCCACCCCAGGATATAGCAACAGCAAGACTTGAAATTTGCATAAAATCCTGGAAAATAGAAAAAAAAACTTCACAGGCAGGTAAGATATTAGGTCACAACTGATTGAAGGAGCACCAGGACGAAATTCATCGGAAATAAGACAAAGAACTTCTGTTGTTTTCCAAGCAGTTAATATACACTACTGATAACACTTGGACCAATCCCTATTTCATTCCAGGCAGTTGAGCTTGTTGCTACTTTATTCCAGACTCTTTAAGTTCTAGTTCTTCCAGTTAAGCCCAATTAACTGCCTGGAAGAAATCAGAAATTACTTCAACTGACCGAATAAAAAAAGCCGTAGCCAACGAATCTCGCCCCAAACAATCCAGAAATATGATCTTAAATTTGAGCAGATTTTCAAAGAAATCTGGTTTAGACCATACAAGACCTGAATCTTGGATTAGGTAGATAGATGCTTGGAGGTGGTGAGAGGCAAGGCAGCTAATAAAACTTCACTTGTTTCCAACGAAACGTTTCATATATGCTCCAAATAAAACCGAAAATAAGTCCTACAATTTGTGCGGAATAGCACTTGGAGAAAAAACTTTTAAAAGTCCTCCTACGGGAACTAGGAACTGCTTTTCCGGGAATAAAGTTGCAAATTACTGTCTTGCCACACCGCAGGATCGCCGCTCACCTGCAGCTTGTTTCGAAGTTATACGAGTTTTATGGCAGCTGTTCGATCCGCCCCGTGCATATGGGGAGAGGGATGTTTTCGGTGTGCAAAATGGGAATTTTATCCCAAGAGGGTGAAAGGGGTGCATGCATACATCAAATGCAGTGGAAACCGCAATAATAGAATAGACTACAATTAAAACCGCGTTAAAACGACATATCAGACATAAAAAAACGGGGGGTGGGAGGGCGGAAATACACCGGAATCCGCAAAAACCAATCCGGATATATTGCAAAACGCGGACATAATTTCCGCGACTCGGCGTCCGGACAAAATAAAAAAATCGCATCGATAAAATGCATGACAAAAAACACTATATTATTCATACTATCTCGGGGCCGGTCGAGGGATCGCGTTTTACCCATTTTCGGCGGATTTAAAACCGAATTTGTCACAATGGCGTAAATAGAAATCAATATATCTGGCCGAAACGGGCGGGAATTTGTTGTATTTATAAAAATTTAGTCCCGCGGGAATCGAAAATGGTGCATCGGGGGCCGCTTTTTCATTTTTCGGTAGCACGTATACGAAAAAAAATAAAATTATGCGTAGACTATCCAGGGGTTTCCATTGGATCATTTTGATCTAGGTTCTATTTCTCTTAATTACGCAATTCGGCTTCAGGTAGTTCCTTGGCCAGCAGAATCACCAGATGTAACTTCTGTGAATTCAGCCTTGTATAACTTTTCCAGAAATAAACGCTACTTGCGGAATAGTGAAGGACTTAAAGGAATTTTAGGAAGTTGAAGCTATTATGGACCTTTTGGTGATAGCTATTATCTCTTTCCAGGTATCTGAATAGACCTACTATTTCTTCTAGGAAATCGGGGTAATTTTTTATTTCTTCCAGGCAATTTAATGCAGAAAGAATTATTTTGGATAGGAATTATTCCATTTTCAATAAAAGCTAGTTAATAGGAACCAAATTTAACTTAATATGCCTTGAATGAGCAAGCAAATGATTCAAATGACCGGAAGTGAACAAGAATTATTCCATTTCCAATGAAGACTAATTGGAAGAAATCAAATTTAACTTCACATGCCTTGAGTGAGCAAGAAATGACTTTAACTGCCTAGAAGTGAACAAGAATTATTCCATTTTCTATGAAGACTAATTGGAAGAAATCAAATTTAGCTTCGAATGCTATGAATGAGTAAGAAATGGCTTCAACTGCCTAGAAGTGAACAAGAATTATTCTATTTTTTATGAAGAGTAATTGGAAGAAATCAAATTTAGCTTCGAATGCTATGAATGAGTAGGAAATGGCTTCAACTGCCTAGACGTGAACAAGAATTATTCCATTTTTTATGAAGACTAATTGGAAAAAATCAAATTTAGCTTTGAATGCTATGAATGAGTAAGAAATAGCTTCAACTGCCTAGAAGTGAACAAGAATTATTTTATTTTCTATGAAGACTGACTGAAAGAATCAAATTTACCTTCAATTGTCTTGAATGAGCAAGAAATGACTTCAACTATCTGGAAGTGAGCAAAAATTACTCCAGATTCCTTGACTGCTGGTTAAAAGGAACCAAAAATAAATTAAGTACGGGGACGTATAAAAGCAATTGTCTAAGCAGACTTGAATCAACCAGAAATCACTTCAACTGCAACAAAGAAAATCAGAATTAATGCAGATGCGTGGAAGAAACTTGAAAAGGCCTTAATTTGCTCGAAAAGGGCGAGCCCTAGAAGAAAAACACAAATTGGACAATTGAATGAACTTTAACTGCTTGCAAGCAGTGCTTAGCTTCAACAGTCTTTAAAAAAAAGTGCTGAAAATCAGGAAAAAGAGTCACTTCTTCACTTCTCTCCTATAGACTCCTTACCCTCAGGTCTTCTTCAACTTAACAGTTATATTCAGACACCTCCATGATCCATAAAAGGACCTAAACATTACACTTTTTTTTATCATCGAATCGACACGTCTCATTAGTTGCCTTAATAGCTCAATAATCCAGCTTCTGTTTAATTACAATGATATCAAACTTTCACAAAAGGCGCGTCTCCTCGGGATGACTAGGCGAAAAGTGGAACTATATAAGTTTAATGAATACCCATCCTTTATTTGGACTTAATAATTATTATGTACGTCCTGGTGGTGTTTTAATTATTAATCCGCGCTTTGGCGGTAACATTATAATAAGATTCTCAGTGGCGCACGTTACGTAACAACGCAACAAATATCGTAAAGTGTATTTTTTATGGCATTTTCTGGTTAAACGAGCTCCCATGTCCTTGTTTTTTTAACTTGTGTAGGTGTAAAAACTGAAAGTAGATTTTCTCTTATTTCGGCATAATATTAACGTTAGAGGTTTTTATTCTAATTGGCTTGTATAGGGTGAAGCAATCGAGCAAGTTGAGGCACGGCATTAAGTGGTTGCAAGGCGATTGGCTTTGAGTGGCCTGCCCAAGTACCTGACCCATCCCCCATTGATTTTTCGCCTAATTTGATCCACGATTTGTCAAAAATAAATACGTTCTGCTACAAAATTTGTTCGCTCTGTAAGGCGGTACCTCCATATAAGGATAACGGTTAAACCAAGGCCCAGAAATTCACGTCTAAAGTAACGAATGGAAGAGCTGCTCTCTCGAGGTGTGTAAATATCTAATAAGACAATTTGCATAAATATAAATAATTAATGAGGTAGATATGGCCAAATGAAACGATCGTACCGGTTTGATTTATGCTCCGTGAATTGGTTTGACATAGAAACAATGGCGCCAACCGAAAATTTTAAGTGCTTTTATTGGTATACAGAGTGCTCCTTTTAAAAAACAATAGAACTATTGAAAATGTATTCGCGGTAATTGCTAGTATCAGTCGTAAAATGTCTATGTTACTGTCAATGAGCATTCCACTTTAGAAAGTAGGCTTCTCGTTGGTCAGACATTTTCACCAATAAGATCCAACGATCAACACATCAAATGCATGAAAAAGTATTCGTTGAAATGTTACTTCACCTGGGTGTCGATGTCAATGTCAACGTTAATTTTAACTGTCAATAATGTTAATTGTTAAAGCATATGAAAATTTCAGGGAATATTATTTGAAATATTGACTTCTTGGTGGTCAGGCAATTTCACCAATAAAAATCCAGCGATCTATACATGGACTCTGTGAAAAAGATTTCTTTGAAGTTTAACGTCAACTGATATTGTCATTGTAAGTCGCCAACATCAACGTCAGTGCCAATTGTCAATTGTCAACTTTAATTTTAACTGTGAACAATGTCAATTGTCAAAGCTGGTGAACATTTCAGGGAATATTAATTAAAATATCGACTTTTTGTTGGCCAGACAGTTTTATTAATAAAAATCCAATAATGGAATTCATGAAAATTAGTTCTTTAAACGTTTACGTTCACTGATAGTGTCATTATTAATTAAAGTCAACTGTGAGTGTCAATTGTCAAGACTGTCATGAAAATCGCAGGAAAAATTAGTTCCACTATCGACTTCTTGTTCGCCAGGAAGTTTTACCAATAAAATGTGAGCAATCTAAACATAGAATCCATGAAAAAGGTTTCTTTAAAGTCGTGCGTCTGCTGAAAGTTTCATTATTATTTGCCAACGTCAACTGTCATCGCCAACGTCAATTATCAATGTCAACATCAATTTCAGCTGTCACTTATTGAAAATCAAATATTCTGGTGATAAAAAAAAGCACTATTTCATTTAATAATTATCAGTATCACTTGTCAGTGCCTAATGTCAACTGTCAACAGTGGTAATAGACAGCAATGCCATTTGTCAATTCTGTCGAATATACCTTCATATACAGGGTGTCTCAGCTTTAATATTAAGACACTAAACATAAAGCTAGAGTTGGTTGTCTGAAGCAACAAACCATGTATATATTTGAATATTAAGAGTCCGAACAAACTAACATAAATAATAACGGTGATCATTGCACTGTAAGTTACGGCAATTTATTATAAAAGCGGCAGTACCTAAACATCCTTAATTTCGAGGTAGTTGGGGGCTATAAATCATTAGGCCAGCGGTAGCGGAAGACATACCGCATAAATCGAGAACCGTTTGAGGTGAAATTTACTATTTTACGACGATTTTACGTGGTAATTATTACCTTAAAATCGTATTCGACGTCGGAAAAACCAATAAAAGCTCAAGAGGCTGTTATGCTAATAAATTTTCGAAAAAGGCTTTTAATAGAGCGAGGTGAGGTAGGTGGAAGAGACACTCTCTGCCCTTTTTCGGGACTAACGAGTTTCCCTCCGGTTAAATATGGAAATCGGAGGGACACTGACGCTTTTAAAGGAGCCGAAAATTTATTTTTGTTGGGTCAGTTTTCAGGTTTTTACGTCCTCAGCAAATAAATTTTAATATTCTCTCTATCCTCTATGGCTTCAATTATTTTTCACTCTAGATTTTTCAATTAGCTGAAAAGAGACGATCAACTGCCTGGAAGAAGTTCACAATTACTTCAAGGATATTTATCAAACAATGAAGAATTCAGTTCTATGAAGAAATAAATAGGAGAGGGAAGATGATTGCCATCATCAACTGCTGGAAGTACTCCTGCAATCCTAAATAATACCTAATACAGACAAAATGTTTCGTATTTAGCTCTCATTACCTACCAGTTCGAATCAATTTAATCCAGAAATAAGCGCAATAAAAGTATCGTTTAACTAAACCTGAGATTCTTCGTAAGTATTTAATTACACCTCGTTCTTCTAATCGGCTTTAATGGCTCAGGCACATATAGATTACATCTGAATCGAATAAATAACCTGAGCAGTAATAGAGGGAAAATTACACCGAATTAGTTATCCCACGTAATCACGTGATAATTGTAATTTTTTCCATTGAAAATTCTGGAGTGAAATTTTCTGCTACACGTACGTTATCTAAACGGGCGGAATTTTATCACGACAGGATAGATGAAAAATCCACTCCTGAATTATCGTCGCTCTTTAAACCGTAGGAACTGAGGGGGGACCCGACGGTTGTCGACACCTTCTTTTTTAAATTCAAGAGGTAATTTTAGAAGTCGCTTTCGCCTCTCAGTCCCGATATTCTTTATTTTGTAAATTGAGAATGATTTTATCGCTTCGGGGGATTTATCTCCTTTCAAATTTTCCACTTTTGTCAAGAGGGAGCTCCTCCACTCATTTAATTACTTATCACCTTTTGTAAGTTAATACACGTTTTATTTTCATACAAAATATAGATCTATAGATTAAATCCATTAACGTGCCTTAATATATATACGTATATCGGTTATTTAAGCCATTACTGGGGCATTCTCACGTTTATTGCTGGCGCACTCTAATGGCAGGAAATTGCATTTTTTTTCAGAAACTATAGCAATGGTTTACCGCCAGACCCAATCATGTAATTGAGGAAGTCCGTTTAAAAATTTTAGCAAAGTGTGTAATAGCAATATAAGAGATCACGATTAGAATTATTATTAATAATTATTTTCTCTATTGATCTTCGATAAGGATTTTTTTCGTAATTAAGCCGTGTCGTTTTTATCAAAAAGTCGTCCCAACTAAACCATCGTTAAAAGTAGTAAAGTTGGTCTAATAAGAATGTTAATGACCACAACGGGTTAATAAAAACGACTTCCTGGTGGGCCAGGGTCCCCAATTAGTGACTTTATGACATGAAATTAAAATTAAATTTAGATAAGCTCTTACAATGATATGTTAAATGGTATGTTATGTTTAAATGTTATGTTATGTTATGCTAAATGTTATGTTTTGCCGCTTTTTTGAAAGGAATTTGTCAAAACCAACTTGTGTAATCCTCAAGTTCTTTGAATCGACAATTTCTTTCCTGTTTTTACATTCATGTACCCTGGATCAGTACCTTAAGCATCTGTTAGCAATTTTTAGAAGAACATCCAAGGATTTCCAAGTCATAAGGAGCTCTTGACATGTTCATACATTTCTCACGATAACTCTGACACTTCTTGAGATAATTTAAATCAATTTTCAACAACTCCTAAGCCAACATAAAGCATTTAATAAATCAATAAAACATGTCTGTATCATGTAAATATCATTAGCAAACGAGACATTTTAACAGTCTTAATAATTGCCCCTTAAAGCCAATCCCAGTTAATTTTTTTTACGCATTCTAGGCTAAAGTTATAAACATTTTTTGCGCAATTAAAGAGCACATAATAAATAACATTTAATATCTGAAAATAACAATAAACGGCCACGTTATTACGGCAGTAGGCCATCCACTGCGTCCCACGGATCTGGTTCTTGTTATGAAACATTAGACCCACGCACAACAATAGCCGATATATTTGATTATATATTTTTTTCCAACTATTTAAAACAAATACTGGAAACTCTATAATTGCAGTGCGTCTACATTATCAGGTTTCAGTTATTAGAGGGCCATAATTAAATCCGTGTCATATAGGCAGCAAGGCCCATAATGCATATTATAGTGTATAATCAATATTTGAAAATGGGGAAGCTGTGTTTCGGATTTGGACCCTAGAAACTATAGTAAGTCTTTGCCCGTGACGTAATTAATATTAATCTGGGGTAAATGTGTCATAAGACTTTTTTGAAGAGCTCACTGGCCTGCCGATGTTGCAAAAAAAATTTTTGAATTCGGTCTATTTTGAAATTTTCGAATTTTTTAGGCTAAAAATTTAAGGAAAATTAAAAAATATTAGATGGCTCCTTCCCTGTTTGTTTGTGAAAAAAATCAAAGAATACTTTTTAATTTGGATTAAGAAAATGCTTTGATTGGTGTAATAAAAAAATTAATTTTTTCAATAGATTTTGAGAAAATCATCAATTTTGATTTGTGGGTTTTTTTGGATTTTCTCAGGCTGTATGGGAAATATAATCAAAATGTTTTGCTCTTCGGATAGCAACTATTATTCCAAACAACTTTTACTCTAAATATTTTTTTCTTAGGTCAATAGATTTTTGGGAAAAAAATAAAAAGTGTTTTTTCATAAAATTCCAAGGGTACACCCCCATGGATTTTCGGCCAAAAATTAAATTTTATTTTTAATTTTTTTTTACATTATTTAATGCTCATAGAGGTAAATAAAAAATCTATGAAGAAATTTTTCAAAAAAATTCAAAAGGGGGGCATGGAGGGGGCATCAAAACTTTATTTTGCACGTAACGTCATTAATATTAATCTGGGGCAAAAGTCTCATTAGACTTTTTTCAAGAGCTCACTGGCCTGCTGATGTTGCAAAAAAAAATTTTAAATTCGGTCGATTTTTTAAATTTTCGAATTTGTTAGGCTAAAAATTTTAGGAAAATCCAAAATATTAAATGGCTCGTTCCCTGTCCGTTTGTGAAAAAATCCATAGGATGCTTTTCGTTTTGGATTGAAAAAATGGTGTCTTAAATTTAGCGAAATTAAAAAATTAAATTTGTTAATAGATTTTGTTAATCAGTAGATTTTTCAAAAAAAATAAAAGAATAAAGAAGGCTTAGTTGGTAAAGGTATTGAAGGTTCACTCAGAAGAACTTGGTGAAGAAGATCATCACCATGAGAAAAGAAATAAAGAACCATATGCAGAAAATGAATAACCAAAGGCTTCATTCGCCTGGGAAAAATTACAGAATTATTACAATTGCCTAAAATAAATAGCTTAGAGGCTTCAATTGCCTGGAATAAATAAGAAACTAAGAAATGAACAATCGGAGGCTTCAATTGCCTGCAAGTAATGAGATGCAGTTAGTTTCATGCTTTTTCCCTCTTTTTGGAGATATTCAAGTTTAAGTGGGAGAATATTGGGAACGGTGAAACATTTCCTAGCCTGCCAACTGTTCTTGGACTCTGATATCCTGGAAAGTTTACGTTTAATTGTTTTGTACCCTTAACAGTAGTTGTAAGTCATTCTCTTCTGAATCTAATGCAGTTTGTTCCATATTTTTTCCTTATGTGGTTTTTAAGATATTAAAGTTTAAGTGGGAGGAGGTTAGGAAATGTGAAACATTTTTTAGGGAGTCAACTGGGCTTGAACTGTAACTACCTAAAACGAACGACTAGACGTTTGAAAAAACAAAAAACACCTAAAATAAATAGCTAGAGGCTTCAATTGCCTATGTATGCCTTTATGTTCCTTAAGAAAATTAACGAATTGGCTTTAACTGCCAAGAAGATATTAAGAATTACTTCAAATGCCTGAGAAAACTAACAAATGACTTCTACTGCTTAAAAATAAATTACCAGAGTCTTTAATTGCCTGGAATAAATTATAAATTACTTCAGGTACTTGAGGAAATCAAGAAATAGCCTTAACTGCTTAAAATGAATGATCAGAGGCTTCAATTGCCTGAAATAAATGAGGGATTACTTCTACTGCCTGAGAAAATTAAGAATAAGCTTTAACTGCCTGAAATGAATAATCAGAGGCTTCAATTAACTGTAAGTAATGGGTAATTCCTTTAACAGCCTAAAATGAAAAACCAAATGCTTTAATTGTCTGAGAAAATCAAAGAATTGGCTTTAACCGTTAAGAAGAAATCAAGAATTACTTCAAATGCCTAAGAAATGGCTTTTACTGCATAGAAATCAATACTCAGAGGATTCAGTTGCCTGGAATAAATGAGAAATTACTTCAGCTGCTTGAGAAAATCAAGAAGTGGCTTCAATTGCTTAAAATTAATCACCAGAGGTTTTAATAGCTTTTACTGCATAGAAATAAATACTCAGAGGATTCAGTTGCCTGGAATAAATGAGAAATTACGTCAGCTGCTTGAGAAAATCAAGAAGTGGCTTTAATTGTTTAAAATTAATCACCAGAGGTTTTAATTGCCTGGTATAAATGAAAAAATTACTGCAGCTGCCCGAGAAAACAAAGAGATGACTTCAAGTGTCTGGAATAAATAAGAAATTACTTCAGCAGCTTGTAAACATCAAGAAATAGCTTTAACTGCTTAAAAATAAAAGATCAGAGACTTTTATTGCCTGGAAGAACCGCGAAATTACTTCAGCTCCTTGAGAAAATCAAGAAGTGGCTTTAATTGCTTAAAATTAATCACCAGAGGTTTTAATTGCCTGGTATAAATGAAAAAATTACTGCAGCTGCCCGAGAAAACAAAGAGATGACTTCAAGTGTCTGGAATAAATAAGAAATTACTTCAGCAGCTTGTAAACATCAAGAAATAGCTTCAACTGCTTAAAATCAATAACCAGAGACTTCAATTGCCTGGAAGAACCGCGAAATTACTTCAGCTGCTTGAGAAAATCAAGAAGTAGTTTCAACTGCTTAAAATTAATCACCAGAGGTTTTAATTGCCTGGTATAAATGAAAAAATTACTGCAGCTGCCTGAGAAAACAAAGAGATGACTTCAAGTGCCTGGAATAAATGAGAAATTACTTCAACTGTCCGAGAAAACTAAGAAAGGGCTTCAATTGCCTAAAATGAATAATGAGAGGCATCATTGCCTCGACGAAATGCCTATAGCCAAATAGTATTATTGGAAAAGGATTTACAAGAGGCTCAAGAGGAGAAGAAGGGTTAGAGTTGCATAGGAATATCTTAAACTGTCTCTATTTCCCATTGTGATAAATTAGAAACCATTAATAAAAGTATCAAGAATAATCCTAATTGTTGACGCCCGAGTGCCGGGGTATCTCTATTAATACCCGAAAAATAATCACACTTGTTGCCCTATAAATCCGCTCGCGAAGTCGCAAAGTACGTCTATCATTAGGGTTCGCCCCGAAAGTTGCCTAATTTATAAAAGTTTTCCCTTCCGTCAGCGCGAGCTCGAGCTATAAACAAACCTCATTTCGCAGTATTTTGGGACGGGAGAAAACTAAGTTGAAAACTACAAAAGCAACGTAATAAGTTCAAAGTAAGCTCCAGGTGAACATTCGAAGGGCCCCCGCGCGCTCCAGAGGGATTCGCAGGGTTTATCAGGGAAATACAGTCCCTACGGGGGATGAAAGTTAAAATTTATAAGATGCGCATGCAACGCGGCGAGAATTATTTTCAAACGGGGATTTAGAAGTTTTAACAAAATAGATGGTCCAGATGGTTTATTTGTGGACGCGCACCACTGTAAAAATGAAAACTTTTATTTTTCCTTTCGATATGTGTCATCGTCGTATCGTTTTCAACACTGATGTCACCCTTAATAAAGCTAATGGAAAGCAGCAGTAAAAATAAATCTTTGCTCCGATAACAGTTTATACGTCATTGATTTAGACGTTAGTATTGGCGATGGACGATACTCTTAACTTATTGGATTTTGTTTTAAGAAACGATAAAATGTTTTTATTTTGACGGGCTTTTAGTTGCATTAAATCGCGTCGTTGTTTCGAAATCTCTCTATTATTTGCTTTAGTAGATAGACGATTTATTTTAAAAGATTTTCCAAGTTCTGGAAAGCTCTTCGGAGAATCATTTTTTATCCTTTTCAGGAAGTTGAAAAAGGTTCTGGTGATCGATTTTGAGCGGCTCTGTTTATTTATTTTGGGCAGTTGAAGCCTCCGTTAACTAATTTTATGATAATATCCTTCAGGCAATTGATAGACCCCTTTAATGTCCTCAGGCAATTTCAGTAATTCTTCATTTCTTCCAGGCAATTGAGGTCCCTCTCTATTTATTTTAGGCAGGTGAAGAAACCGTCCATTTCTTAAAGACAGTAATAATTTTATGCAGTTGATATCTTTCTTAATATCCTAAGAGGTTAAAGTAATTTTTAATTTCTTCCAGGCAGTTGAAGCCTCAGGTTTTTTTATTTTAGACACTTGAAAGCATTTCTTAGTTTTCTCAAGAATTACCTGAGAAGAAATGAATTTCTTCCAGGCAGTTGATAGACCTTCTTAATATCCTCAGGTAGTATAAGTTATTCCTTACTTCTTCCAGGCAATTGAAGTCTCCGTCTATTTATTTTAGGCAGTTAAAGTAATTGTTATTTTCTTAAAGACAGTTGAAGCCTGCGGTTATTAATTTTATGCAGTTGATATCCTTCTTAATACCCTAAGGGGGTTTAATTAATTTTTCATTGATTCCAGGCAACTGAAGCCTCTGGTTATTTATTTTAAACAGTTAAAGCCATTTCTTTTAAGTTTTCTTAAGCACTTGGAGAGAGTTGAAGCCTCTGGCTGTTTATTTTAGGCTCTTGAAAGCATTTTATAGTTTTCTCAACTTTTATTTCAGTTCTCCCAGGCAGTAATTCAGGAAAACGTTCAATCGCTATTAGGACTAAGTTAAAAATAACGGCAGGGGCCTGGAAGAAATAAAAAATTACTGCGACTGCCTGGACTGACTTGAAATTAATCTGAAATGCTGGAATAAATTAAGAACCTCCTTGAATTGCTTGTAAAAATTACTTTAAATGTCTGGACAAGACAAGGTCCATTGCTTGTCAAAATAAAACAGCCATTTTAAGGAAACCATTATCCATTTATTAGACAAACGATTACCCATTATTGATTTATGAAAAGATCTAAGGGTCTGTCGGTTTATATTTCATAAGATCCATACTTAATTAGCCAAAAAATGAAAGAATAAATTAGTACAGTAAACAAACAATAAAGAAATTAAAGAAACGCATGGAGAAGCTTCACAACTCTTAAAGAAAAACTTGAATAAATTTGAAAATGACGTTCGCAAAGCGACGCTTCGTATATTTCCGGATAGACTAGGGTTAATTGATTAAATCGCCGTTTTATCCTAAAAAATTGTCTGATTATCCAAAGTCTCTTACGCCATCAAGTGATTTACGGGTGGCAAATTGGGATGACAAAATAATTCTGACGAAAAACTAAAGATACAGAGAAGTCATGTCGATTTTTTCCAAAGGAGCTTAAGTTAACTTCCAAAACTCTTCAGTATGTGAACCTGTTGCCGTACTTAAGGCCTTCGACGCCCGGTGTTTCATTTTTCATAAAAGGGGGCCAAGCGAATAGCCCGTTTAACGTCAAAAGACATTAATTTCATCTCGGGCAAGTTAAGTACGTTAAAAAGGGACAGGATATAATCTAGAGTGAAAAGTTGACTGCCTAATGCCGTAATAATAACTGCGGAGCAGCAGCAGCAGTCAGCTCATAAAAATCGTTGTGCAGGCAGCAGTAATAAGCTGACGAGACTAATGCGGAAATATTGCCTGGGCAATGGCCGGGTTTATACTGGAATTGTAAAATTTGTTTCGGAGGAAGGGGTGGGGACCCTATAGGAGTCGCACGATGTGATAAAAAAAATTTAAAATTTGACGTACTGGACATAACGGATAATGGAAAAATGTTTTTCTAATATGCAGGATGGGTTAACAAAGAATTCCTGTAAGAGGAATTATGCAACAACCTATTGGGGAGGAGGCCATCAGGAAGTTTAATCGCCATTAAGGTATCCAGGTCTTTCAGGAAGTTAAAAAAATGGTATATTTCTTCCAGGCTCAAAATCAAACTCGTTTGTTATTACCAGATTCCTTTGGATCTCCTAAAAATATCCATATTTTCAGAAGACTTGTTGTAGTATAGTCGTGAATGTTCAGTAGGAGTCGTGTAAGTCGTTGGTCTCCTAATTTTTTTCCAAAAACTGAGACAGTTTTGTGGTTTTATGGCCTACAGAGACAAAACCGACTGTGGCATCTTTTTTGGGGTATTATGGAATAAATTTAAGAGGAAAAAAAGTAATTTAAGTTAACCAAGTTATAAATACAAACAGTTCTAAAACTCAGGGAAAAGAAAATAACTGGGACGTGCCGAAATAAATCCTCTTTAACAAACAAAACTTTTTCCAATATATACGGCGGCCGCAGGTTAATTTATTCTATTTAAGGGCTCATTAAAATACACAAGGGCCGTAATAAATACGCGCCAAGTAATTACAACTTGAACCATAATTACCCCGAGATTCGAAATTTATATGTTAGAGCCGATCTTAAAATTTAGAATTTAAAAATAAAAACGTGTAAAATGCAAGGTCGGCCCTTTAGTTAGCAGCCTGAAAAACTACAAGTAGTAAGGCGAAAAACCAGAATTTTTCTCTCATTTCGCCCCAGTAACACTTTTTAAATTACATTACCGGATATACGTTTACGTTCAAAAGGAAACTACGCGTTTGTCTAGAGGGCGAAAAATTTATTTTAAAGTTGGAATTTAAGTTGGTTCGCGGGCGCTCAACTTTTTCAATTACACCCTATATTAAGATAAAATATTACACGTCGCAGGAACTTTTAATGCGGGGCCGTAATTCGCAAAATTTCATTAAAGTTTCTTCTTTTTTTTTTTTGGTAATTTTTATTTTGCATAATAAATTTGCCATCCGTAAATCATTCGGAGGCGTGAGAGTCTCTAGATAGTCAGACAATTTCTCGGATAAAACGGTGATTTAATCATTTAGTCCTAATCTACACTTAAATATACGAAGCGTCGCTTTACGAACGTTATTTTCAAATTTAATCGAGTTTTTCCTTACGAGTTTTTAAGCTTCTACATGCGTTTCTTCAATCTCATTATTGTTTTTTACTGTATACATTTTTTCTTCACTTTTTTTTTGACAAATTAAGTATGGATCTCGATAAAAAAACAATCGACCTTATTTACTGTCGCTTCCAGGCATTTAAAGTCATTTTTTCAGACAGTCCAAGGAAATTCTTAGCTTATTCCAGGCAGATCAATTTAATTTCTCCAGGCAGTAATATGTCATTCCTTCCAGGTCCCTGAGGATATTTTCAACTTTGTCCTGACAGTAATTAAACGATTTCCGAATTAACTCTGCCTAGGAGGACTGAAATGAAGTGCCTGGCAGAAATACAAAATTTGACTGAGTACTTTGGAAAATTTCCTAAATCACCTGAAATTCCTGGAAGAAATTTTAAGGAAAGTGTCTTAAGTTATGAGTTATTGAATGCTCAAGTTAAGAGCTCTTTTTCATGCCGTATATTCGAAAATACATTTCTTAAGCTTCCAGGGGCGCCCTTTCTGCGCTTACAAAAGAATATATCAAAGGCATTTAATCCGAAAACCCATTTCATATAGTTTGTATAAGCTTTCCGCCTCTGGAAAGGGCCCGGCCGATCGCCTATACCAACAAAACTTTCAAAAGGCTATTTTCTTACAGTCGCCAGTTTCAATTTTAAACTTTTATAAAGTTAATCCTGTTTATCCTGCTGGAAGTCCCGGCGCCCCGTTTGATGTTTGATATTGGGAGGGAAGAGGGTGGTGGTTCATTTATTTTATTTTGTATATTAAATTTGCCATCCTTCGAGTCTTAGAGGGCGAAAAGATCTAGTCCTTTTATCCCGATCTCTCCAAAAAAAAAACAATGGAAAAACTGGCTTGAGATAGGGTGGTACAACAGTGATTTTATAAAGTGGAATGGCTTATGTTTGGGTACTGAAGAAAAAGAGAAAACTATGAAGTTTTCATGGATTTCCTGAAGGAAAATGAAGATGCCCTTTTAGTCGCCTCTTACGACAGGCAGAGCATACCAGAGGGCTACTCTTGCCCGGCCCTCCACGGGGATTTATTATTATTATTATTATTATTAAAATTAGCTGAACCTGTAGTAGAAACAGGTAATTGTAAAAAAAACCCTTGAAGTGGTCATAAAGTTTATTTGTGGTTCACCAACAGCCCCAATTTTATGACCCTTTTGTACTAATATAATCATCATTATCCGCAAATTTAAATTCGCACTTTAGGTAAGAGAAATTGATAATGTTACGAAGTATTGAATCTTTTAACTGGTTTTATGACCAGGCTGTAAAATTAATACCTGGATTAGAGATTATTTATTACGTGGAATTGCGAACGCTTGGCTACCTGGACAAAAGGGTTATCAAGGGCACTTTTGGTTTCTAAACATGAATTTTTTGTAAAACCATAATTCCACCACCACCAAGAACTGTCCATCCAAATTAAGTTCTATAAAAGCAGACTCGCCCCCTATTATTATTTATACACTCAAAGCATCTCCACGTTTACAAATCACTCACAATATGCATTTGACAATAACCTTTACAGACGACTCGTTGGAAGAGGAGCAGTTTCACTATAGAATATGTGCAGTGAGGTTCAATAAGGATTTATGTTGGTCGTGCGTCAAGAAGGAGTGCCCCGCTAGAGTTGAAACGGACTACAGAGGTGACAACTTGAGGATGAAACACGAGCACGTTCATCAAATGCCATTAAAGAGAAGTCACAAGAAATCGAAGACGAAAAAACGGACGATGATGGACGATTTGAGAGAGAAACGAGAGGCGGAATCAAGCGAAGAAAAAAGACTTAAAACGATAAAGAGGAACATCCAGAGCGAGAGGGAGAAAGCGACCAAGGACCGGGAGTTGCTGACGGCTGTGCTGAGGTTGAATTTTTTGGACCATATTGAATATACGTAAGATTTTTTTATTGTATGTTAAAGAAAATGTATATATTGTATATTAAATTTTATGTTTTAGTTATGATATGTTTTTTTTTCCACTAATAGTAAATGTATTAGACTTCAAATTCATGTAATAAATCAGAAAATGACGCTGATTTAATCATTTAGTCGTAATCTATCTAGAAACATACGAAGCGACGCTTTACAAACGTTATTTTAGAATTTATTCGAGTCTTTCCTTGGGGATTGTTAGGCTTCTTCATGCGTTTCTTTAATTTTTTTATTGTTTTTTATACTGTATTCATTTTTTCTTTCCTGTTTTTTTGGCAAATTATGTATGGCAAGTTTGCATGGGCCAATAATAGGTAAATCTTTGCCTGAATAATTAATATTGGATAACCCATGGGCCTAGAATAGACCAATTTTATTAGAATTTTGTTTAAAATAAATGTGAACGTCTGTACGTATTAGAAGATCACACCTAAACCACTGCACTAAATATATAGGCATGGTTTTGTTTACAACAAATGTCGACTTTGCAATAAAGTCTTGATTTTCCAGAAAAACTGCTTATGTTGGAAAATTAAAGAATATTTTGAAATTTCCATGAGAGCATTCAAAAAATATAAGTTTTTATTTATTTAGGCTAATAATTTATAGAATACACATAATGGTTAATCCGATTCTGCCATTGTAACGTTGATTTTGGCACCTACATAGACAAATTTACTTAAAATATGAATATATCTAAAAATCGTTATATTGTGAGAATTTTAATTCGAATGCCTGGAAGAAAATAATTATTAAATTTAAAGAAGAATTCAAATATAATCATATTATTTAAAGATGTTAAGTATATAGCCAAATAATCAAGTATTACCAGGAAATTCCAATATCTTGCATCAAATTATACCCAACCCTTAATCGGGGCAATAAAACTCATTTATGGTCATAATCCGATCACAATTCGTGCCACAAAGGCCTACCCTTTCACTCAGGTGCTACCAAAATAGCAAATAAATTTATATTAAGGTTCAGGTACTTTAATTAATTGACCAGGTCACCCAAATCAACTATAAAAAGCTCCACCCTTTGGCAACCCCTATTATTTCCTCTTTAACTGTTCAGCAGTAACAAACCCTTCAAGATGTCCGGTGCAATTACTTTTGACAATGGTACCTTAAACGTGGACCACTACAGATTCAGGGTGAGTGCAGTGAGGAACAACGGAGACGTGTGCTGGGCCTGTGACAACACACAATGTCCGGCAAGAATTGAAATCGATAGAAATCGCAGGAAGTTCGAGTGTCCAATAGGCAAGGGTATCAAGAGAAAAAGGAGTGAAATGGAGGAGCAGAGTAGTCCAGACAATACAAGGGGAAAAGAGGATGAAAACAATGCGAGGCAACAGAAGCCCAAGGCAAGCAACCTGAGGAAAGCGGTGCTGAAGTTGAACTTTTATAAGGCAATGTTGAGGAGGAAGAAGGCTAAGAAACATTAAAGATTCTTTTCAAAAAATTGTTTGTAAATAAATTATTTGTTAACATAACTTGCGTGTACTTTATATATCACTTGTTTATCTCTCCCGAGGAGATTCGTTAATAAATTCGAAAGCGATTTACATTTTTCATCATTGATTTAGTAAATCCAGGAAATGTTAAAACTTCAAGTGCCTTCCGGCTCTCGCGGCCACGAAACTCCGTAAACATGCGATGGCGCCGTAAATATTTGACCCCCGTGGCCCCGTATATACCCATTCCTAGAAATGTAGTGTAGCAACAATGTGGCAGATACTGGATTATAAAACTGGAAGTGTTGATAGTTAATTCCTTTATGATTTATTTTATGCGTCTAACGGACCTTCGGGTAATATTTACTAGTGTGGATGCCGACAATAATAATCCAGGGCTTATAAACCCGAGAAAGTTTGCGTGTTCATCCATTTCCTAGGGTGTCATTGGAATCCATTGAAAACTTTAAGACTAATATCTTAAACAGGTTCCTAGAAGCATTTGTAGTAAATCGAAGCCATTACTAGTTTCATTTCAGGCAAATTAAATATAAATGTGAAAGTGTTATATTAATGTGTATATTAGACTTTAAATTCCTGTAAGCAGTCAGAAAATGACGGTGATTTAATAATTTAATCCTAATCTAACCGGGCCAATACGAAGCGTCGCTTTACGAACGTTATTTTAGAATTTATTCGAGTTGTTTCCTGGGATTTGTTGCGTTCTCCATGCGTTTCTTTAATTTCTTTATTGTTTGTTTGCAGTAGTAATTTTTTCTTCCATTTTTCTTGGCGAATTATAAATAAATAAATAAATTAAGCTGATTTTCAATGTCCTGTAATTTACTTTAGAAATTTCCTGGATTCTTCCAGGCTGAAGAAAATGGTGAAATCATGATATCATGGAGGCTACCAATTCATAGAACGCATAATGGTTGATCCGATCCTGCCATTCTGACATTGATTTCCACACCTACATCGACAGACAAATTTGACTGAAATATTTCCATAATATTTAAAAATCGTATCTTTATATTGTGACAATCGGATTGTAATGTTTATACACCGTCAACATTAATGTTAATTATTCGAAAGTGGTGTTCTCATTAAAGAGCACGTTGGAGGGTGGAGATGGGGGATCCGTGTTTCCTAGGGTGTCCTTGGAGTCTAAATTCGTGTAAGTATTTTCAGTAATTTGCTGATTTCTTCCAGAATAGAAGACTGAATACCTATAGACCCTATTTCCGATTTCTGTCAGACAGCTGCTCTTCTCTTTCAGGCAGTAAAACTGGAATCTGGGTTCTTTCAGATAGTTGATTCAGTTTGATTTGTTCCAGTTGAAGCCATATCTAATGTCTTCCAGATAAGTAAACCAAATTTAAATCTCGTGTAAGTATTTTCAGTAATTTACTGGATTCTTCCAGACTGTTCGTGGTTCTTCGAGATAATATTAACACATGGTCTAATTTCTTTTATTAGACAGTTGAACCTGAAGTAATTAGATCTTGAGGAAGTCAAAAGAATGCCTGGAAGAATTGCTGTGATTCTGGAAATAACAAACCATAAGTTATTAGGGCACCTTCAGAAGTTCTTCCATTACATACAAGTTAATAAGAGTGTTTGCTAATAAATTAATTCTTCTTAGGGTGGCCAATTCCCGGTAAAAAACCTAATAACTTAAGTCCCAAATAAATTACGTCCCGCCGGACGTAAAAACTACATTGTGCCCTTAAGACGCGAGCTTGAACACTTGTTGATAACTCCGAAGGGCGTCCCATGTGCCTAAGTCTAATCCCCAATTTTCTCGTATCAAGATGGAGCTGAGATGACCCTCCGATAAGGGCCAACGAGTCCAGTTTCAATTATACAGATATCAGGGACACTTAATCTTGTACCGAGGGGAGGAAAAGGGCTCTATTTTTTCGAAAACCCCGGCCATATATTCCTGAAAGTAATTACGGGTTTTTTTTAAGCTCCCTTATATGGGTAAATTAAAAACTGCTTTTAAATCAACCTTAACAATGCTTCGACAAGATCTCTAACTGAGGCACTAAAGTTGAAATTGCAAAGCTCTATTTTTACTTCGGGAGAGGGAGGAGGAAAATAATGGCGTTTGCCGACTCATTTCGACATCATTTACATAATAAAACCGAGCATAAAACAAGCAGCGGCTTAAAAGGCAGTTTTTTCTATTCTGCAGAAAAGTGGCTTTTAGGAAAACATTAAAGAAAATGTTTTAATATTCTTGTCTTTGAGAGTTATTTGAGAGACCTTTGGGCGATGCTTTCGAAATTGGCGCACTGGTTTCGGAGCTTACCTGCCTCTATTTCTAATTTCCAAGAAATTGTTCGGTAAAGAGTTTTGATAAGTTCGTTTTAATAGCGGCAACGTAGCCTAGGGCAAAGAATAAACAAGGAGGGAGAGGAAGGAACATCAATTTTTTAGTTTTTTCCAAGCAGTTGAAGCCATTTCTAACGTCTTCCTACCCTATGGGGTAGGAAGGCAAAGGGAAACAAATGATTCATAAATCTTCCAATAAAAGTCTGACTAACAAATGCAAAAGAGAAATTAAAAGTAATAGCGGAATTTTCATTTTTACGACAGGGCAGGAGGAGAAGAAAAAAACAGACCGGGCCTATTTAAATTCTGGAATAACAAAAGTTTCAACTTTTTACGCGCCAGGTTCTCGGCAAAGAACTCCTCCGGTCCCTTTTTTGCCAGAACTTCGTCGTTTAATTAGAATTTTGTTGTGATAGCGCCGAATCCTGAAAGAATCGCCTACTTTCGGCATAATTGCTCCGGCCAGGGAAGTTAAGACGTCTGGCGATAAGGTTTATACGCCCCCGTTTAAGTCTTAATCTTAATGAATAATTTTTTATCGGAATTTATTGCCACGGGCCTTTACTTGTCCAAAAACTCCCCTAAAGAAACCAGAAATAACTGGCAATAGCTGCTTCCAGTTCCAAAACAATCCTGTCCTGATGTTCTAGCAACAGTTATTCGGGAAAACAGATCCTCCTGAGAAAAACTGGAAACTGAAAGTGTTCTTCTGTCACCACATGAAGATGGAAAGGTGTGAGAGTATTGGAAAGAGAACGAAAGAAGGAGTAGAGGTGTCATGAGAAGACTAGTCTGAACTATTTCTAAGTGACCTAATGAACTATATCTTTGTCCACAATTGTCCCATAAAATTGAGACAATGAATATGGAGAATATTTCAGATCATGTGTTTAATATTGCATTTGGAAAAGTCACGTGTACCGATTTCATTTCGAATTTACCATGATTATTCGGGTTTTAGTTTAGATAACTTTTTACTCCATTTACACTCTATTCAATGGGATTTAGTTATACTTTAGATGATGTAAACGAAATGATTGATGACGTTTTTAAATTTCATTAATAATAGAATTTTTGATATTCATGCTCCATTAAGAGAGTCTAGATTTACCAAGGCACCGGCTCCTCGGATTACACCTTATAATATTCGGTTCATGATGAAATTAAGGTAAAAAGTTCTTTCTAAATATAAAAAAACCGCAATTTGTTACTAGTGTTATACAAATAGGGAGAACTCTATTTATTAACGATAATCTTAATGGCGAAACACACTTGGATATGTTGGAAACCACCATTCAACTTAAAATTGTTGAAAAAATAGAAAATCAGTTGAATATTCATGGGGTTAGGAACTTAACGAAAATTCATTACATTTTTAACAAGATGGAGCACCACCTCACCATGTTCTTTTTGTGATCCGTTTCCAGATCAATGGATTGGAAGAAAGGGTCCAATGAAATGGCCGGCGAGATCACCAGATCTAACACCCCTCGACTTTGACAGCTACATAAGGCTAACATTAAACCTTTGGAGTGTTCATTGGAGAGATACTCGCAACAGTCATACCTTCGTTATTCTTAAGCAGAGACCGACCAAATTTTAAGGCTCTTTTAGCTATAATGGGACGAAAGTGTATAATGCATTAACACCTGCAGTAAAGTGACTCTCCTCCGTGGCAACCTTAGTAGCAGAACCTTAATTCTAAGTAGGAGAAACGTATTGCATACATAAATCAGAACTCGTGTTTACTCTGCAATCTATCAATAATTTATTGAAATTAGTTGAAAATATTATTTTCACTTGCATGATATATCTCACTTTTAGTTAGGTGGCTGTGCATTCCATTTAGCTTTTAATTTAAATTAGCATGGTTAGCTAGAGTAGCCCTAAGCTAGATCTCGCCATGGCTTTGATAAATGTTTAAATTGTATTTATTTTGGGGACAAATAAAAAGACAGTTATTATTATAATTAACTAGGGCCTCGAGATCTCTATGCCGCAGTTTCTAATTTAGCATCTACCACATAGAGGGCGCGCTCATATAAATAAAACGAGTTGACATCTAGGACATGTGACAACTATGACATTCGCATCAACTTTTATCAATTCTCGGAAAGTTATCGCTTTAAACGTACGTAAGTGGATCAAACACGCGTCGACGCCCCCTTATATAGTGAAAGCAATAAGGCCTTTATCTAAGCGAAAACTTGAGAGGGACTTTAAAATTGGTTTAGGGCCGGCTTTTAAGGCGGTTAGAATCTTTTAGGGCATTAAAAATACGGCCGAAGTTCGGGCATCGGGCCCGTATACCCATCAGGGTTAAAGTTTGAAAATCCTTCGGATCGGAGTATAGGAGCCCGAGGGACCGCTTATTCCCTGATAAAACGACGGTACAAAAGCTCCTCGGGAAACCACCGTCGACGATCACCGTTTTCGTAAATATTCAGGAGCCATCATCGGGCCGAAACAATCTTTGACAGTTTAATGTATGCGTATCGGCCTCGTCGCATTCCAGAGGGAAAGTTTAGGAGCGACAGAAGTTGTTTAAAGAACATTCGGAGATTGGCCAGTTCGGGCACCAGATTTAACTCCAATAGAGTATTCAGAAGAGCCTAGAAACGAAGGTACAAACTTATATTTACCATGGAGCCTGGAAGAAAACGAGAGAGCTGCCTAAGATTTCTAATAACTTTCCTTATTTTTTTCCAGGTTTAGAGTTATGGAAGCAGAATCAATTGAGACACTTCCTAAGATAGAGCACAAAGAGAAAACAAGCTTGACCTTAAAAAGCTGATAAGATTGAGAAAAGAGTGCACCAGAAGGCACTGATAACTTTGGATCCAAGCTGTCCGTCAGGTGGATTCTCCTTAAAGAATGATAGACATCTTAATAGTAATGAGGATAATCTCAATGTAAGGATAACTGCAAAAGTAGTATTATGTGAGATTAAAACAGATTTACTGGAAGATATGAGAGAGAAGGAGGAGCTATCGATGGCGTTTTGCTTGCTTTGAAAGGATGTCATATTTGTGGATCTTCTAAAGGCTTTGGATTGAAGGTTCGATGTGGGTTGAACGAACTTTTACAAAATAAATAACGAAAAAGCGTGGAAGTTCCATAAAAGAAGTGCAATTTAAATCCGAAAGCAATATTATTGCCTTGATCCCGTTCTACCCAAATAGTTTTCATAGAAGCCGAGATATCGACCTCCAAAGTTTGGGATTTTTAATTTTTCGGGTATACCCCCATTTCGTGATGTGTTGGTGATGTTTAAAGAACATTTGGAGATTGGCCAGTTCGGGCACCAGATTTAACTCCAATAGAGTCTTCAGAAGAGCCTAGAAACGAAGGTACAAAGTTATATTTACCATGGAGCCTGGAAGAAAACGAGAGAGCTGCCTAAGATTTCCAATAACTTTTCTTATTTTTATCAGGTTTAGAGACATGATAGCAGAATCAATTGAGGCACTCCCTAAAATTAGGACACTAGAAAGAGAAAACCGGCTTGAGCTGAAAAAGCGGATAAGATAGAGAATGAGAGGAAAAGAGGAATGACGAAAAGAAAGAGTATATTCATGATGTTTTGTTTGCTTAGACGAAATATCATCTTTATGGATCTGCTAAAGTCTTTGGATTGAAGTTTCGATGTGGGTTGAACGAACTTTTACAAACTAAATAACGAAACAGCGTGGAAGTTCCATAAAAGAAGTCCAATTTAAATCCGAAAGCAATATTATTGCCTTGATCCCGTTCGAGTGAGGGAGGGGGATCAACCGACCATTTGCCCGTCTCTCTATAAATAAAAGAAGCTGGATATAAAAATTTTAGTGTCCTCGGCAAACACTCTACATATCGCTTGATCATATACATATATATGTATATGGAAAAACAATAAACTTTCGGAATTTCATTATTTTGATTTACGATCCCCTCGTTTTTATTGGCTCGCGTGTACGTGCATGTAGGGTCTCTCTTGGTTTTTTTTTCCCCCGATATTAGCAAGTTTGTAAATTTTCGGGAAATTTTTTCTATTTTATCACGTGTGGGCGGACAGTCAAATAAAAAAAAAAGTACATGGGATTTGTTTTGTTTATTTATACCGCGTTGTTGTCTGAAAACGCAGTTCCTGTTTAAATTAATAAATGTCCTATTTGTTTTCAATTTAAATGTTCCAGTTCGGTGCGGATGTGGCGGTTTGTTTCCAATTCGGGAGGGGAAGCACGTAGTTTATTTCCAAACAAACAAAAAAAAAAGACGAAAATGGGGAAAACCGACTCCGGAAAACTCCCTTCTCGTCGTCGTCTAACCCAAATAGTTTTATTAAGCATTACAGTACAATACGAGCGAGGGCCGTGCGTCCTTAAACAGTACAAGTATGCCGTAATGTGCCCCGAATGAGCCCTTAGAACCGACGAAGTCGCACTAACGACTCACACTAGAACTGCAGAAAACTTTGCATGTAAGTGGCAGAGTCGAAGTTCCAAGCAACTATTCGCTATCTTTATACGGCCCCCCGGGGCCTTGTTTATTTCGCCGATGTATATGTACCTGTAGATGGTGAATTTAATCGGGCCGTGTTCGTTTTAGTTTCTCCAGGAAATTTGCGTCGATTAATGAAAGAGGTCATACGAGGAACTCCTGCCCCAGTTTAATCGCAGTAAAATCCGCAGAAAATAAACCAAAGTTGCCAAGTCTTCTTTGTTTGAGCCAGAGGGAAGACTTAATCCAGATGGACATTCTGGCTTAAAATTTCATTTAGGTCTTTTCTTTCCAGCAGCATCTTTAACCACAGGTCCTAGGGCTCTAGTCTCTTAAGTATCAGACGAGTCTTTGGATGGAACTTGCACCAACTACTTATAAGTCGTTATATTTAGACCAAAGAGAAGCTGAAGAAGTAAGCTATCTAAAGAAGAACTGAACAGATTTTCTTCTTCTTATCTTTATTTATCCTTGGTTTGAACCCTCCTGACCAGGAGGGCACTTCTGAGAACTTCTTTAACCATTGGGTCTAGAGCAGACTGTCTGATCTCTTAAGCATTCAAGAAATTCACTCAAAAACAAGCATCGTCTTATCTGTCTTCATCTTTGGCTTGAAAACCTTGGAGAGTCAACTGACTACCTACAGTACAAGCCTTTTAAGTATACCTGGGAAGGCTGGAAATGACGAGATCCTTCTTGGCAAAGTCCAGTAGCTCCTAGATCTAACCCCTAAAGTCTCCCTCTCTTAGGTTCAGAGTAAACACTATTTTATTTCCAAGTTTTATAGTCGTGAAAGAAACTGAATGTTAAGTGCACTGATTTATTCATTCCAGGGATACAAATATGGTTCCAGAGTCTCTCAGTCCATCCTACAGCCTCAAAAGAGGATATTTCAGCTTTAGCCTCCAAGCAGGCTCTTGGCACCAAAAACGTGGACTAAAAGAACTTGAACTACTACAACTTTCGAATTCTGTAGAAGAAGTTTCCAAGTTCTTGTTATTTCATCTCCTTAAATACTTGTTTTATCCAGATTTAGAATCCTGGAGCAACTGTCTCAAAGTATAATAAGCCCATTTAAGATCTTTTAAGGTCACAGCTCTTTTATTTAATCCAGAGTTACAACCAAGGAGTGTAGAAGCTTATAAGTATAATGGAGAAGCTGAATGCAACCCAAGGCCCTCTGAGTCCAATATCTCAAATATTTGTCAAAATATTCTTAAGAAACAAAAAGCAGGATATTTAGAAAAGGATGCTGTATAAAAGTTGTTTGGTGTCTAAAGTTGTCCAAGTAAAATTTTGGAAAATATCAAGTTTTTTATCCAGAGGAGTCCAAAGGGACTGATTGGTCTTCAAAGTAACTACTCAGTTCAAAGTCCAAGATCTCAAAAACTAGTAGACGCATTTTCAAGAAACAAAAAGCAAGATATTAAGAAAAGTGTGCTGTACAAATGTTGTTTAGGCCCTATAGTTGTTCAAGTAAAATTTTGGGAGATATCAAGTTTTTTATCCAGTGGAGTTCAAAGGGACTGTTTGGTCTTCAAAGTGGCTACTCAGTTCAAAGTCCAAGATCTCTAAAACTGCTGAACGTATTCTCATGAAACACGAAGCAGAATATTTAAAACATGATGGTTGTATCATCTGCAAACCCTCCAAGACTTCTCCACGTCGTGTAATTTATTCTCCCCCTTCAAAATAAAAAAAAACTGAATTTTTATTTCCAATTTCGATTTGTATACTTAACGTCCGTAACCTCGCATAAACTACCCAAAAATGAGAAAACCCGAATATATTTTATTACAAAAAGAAAAATATAAAATCGACATGCAAAGGAATGGAAAAGGGCTTTATATGGCCTTTTAAATAAGCACCATAAAACCGGAGAAACGCCGTAAAAAGTGTTTCCTTCTTTTGTGTGATTTGATCGTAAAATTTCGGATATTATAGAGAGTTAATACTTTCCACGAAAGGAACGGGAAAATGGGACAATCAATGCAAATTTTGTATATATATATTTATTTATAGCGAAAATTCAAAAAGTTAAAAAAAATTGTGGCAGCGGTGGGATTCGAACCCACGCCTCCGAAGAGACTGGTGCCTTAAACCAGCGCCTTAGACCGCTCGGCCACGCTACCTATGACAACGTTGTCTCGTATATCGCACATGCATATCATGTACGTTCACAGACAAAAGAAACTGAATAGAATGTCTGCAGTATATAAGGCACATGCTAAGAAAATCGTCTTGGAATTACGAGAAGTATAGGTGCACAAGTCGTGCTAAATATACCTGGAATATTCAGGCAGATATAGTGAGACTGGACTGACTACTCACTTCAAAGTAGAAAATCTCAAAATCTACTTACCTAGAACATTCTCGTGAAATAAAAGGCGTTATATTAAGAAAATCATGCTGTATTTTTGTCATTTAAGGAGATATAAAAAAACCCTGTTTTTACTTCAAAAAAGCTAATCATCTTCAAAGTTCTAGAGCAATCCGTGGAACCTTTAGCCTCTTCACAAATTGGTCAAAATAGGACTGAACCAAGAAGCTCTACCTAGCGTTTCAAAAAAGATCATAAGCTTCTTTTAACATTTACGATTTAATCCAGTAAGTATATACTCTCCATTCTCAAAGCAGTAAAGATAAACTTAATACCCTGTTTATTTTATTTCGCTGCTTCCGAAATCAAACTTTTATTTTTTTTAATTGCGTAAAAGTGGTCGAAGACAGTTAAATTTACTGTAGCCATTAGGGCCCAGTTGAGTCGGTATCTCATTTAATTAATCTCCACTATTAACGAACGATAATCCAAAGATTAAAATCACAAAGCGATGAAAAATTGCCCTAACACGAGTGGAAGTGGCTTTGGTATTGTATCGGTATAATACAGTTAATTGTTTTACCTGTTTTACCACAGTTGATATAATGTTATAAGATATTATGGTTATTATATGGTTTAATTGGAATTGAAGCTCGTTTAGCGAACAAAGGATACACTTGATTGGTCGTTTGGACGACTTTATTAAAATGTTATGAAGAATGAACGTAGTTGCAGGGTATAGGCCCTTAAACCATTTGAATTAAACCCCTTTTTCTATGTATTTTCCCAAAATTATCGAGGCTGACATTCGCCAGTGTTTGTTTGTGCAATTTTTTATCCCATTGGTTTCATTAATGCTTACATGCCCCTGGGATCCGAAGGTATTTACAATAAAACCTGGCTAATTTGGCCTTTGACGTACTATATATATAGAGCCGCTTTTATTTGCTTTCGCTGCACCGTAATGCCCATTAATTTATCGGACTTTTAAAAGCCGAAAATTGTTCGGGCGAATTTCGTTTTAATATTGATAATAAAAATCGCCTTCTCGGCCGTTGGTGCATTTCGTAACTTGAAACCGAATAACTCACACCTGTTTACCCGAGGAAATGCCCCCCCGAAGTATATTCATAAACAACCCGGCGCCAAACAAGGATATATCGTCCGAAAATGTATTTTCACGAGGTGACGTACGGAACTCTCGTGCAAGGCCCCTCCAGTTGCTCCAGAAGTTTATCCCGGACATAAATTCTGGTCTCGGAGACTGCTGCGGCTGCTGGAAGACATAGATATTCGATTTGGACGACGTAATGTATTTTATTTCGGCTACAACAGTGACAATTTAGAGTATAAAGGCACGATGCAATTTTGGGGCATTCCTTATAAACCCATATAATACAATCGTCAATATATTGTTTTATTAGCAGAGTGGCGGACCGTTCAGTCCTCCGTCCGATTAACCTTCCATCTGTAGTTCTTATTATTAAGCATTGGTGAACCGTTCAGTCCTCCGTCCGATGAGCTATAGCCACCTCTAGTTTTACTGTCAGAGCCATTTTTGGGACTGTTGTTGTACGACCTCTCTCAGACAACCCTGTCGCCCATATTTTATAAAACGTAAAATCCTTACATTGCCATGTATTTTTATTATGGAATCTGTTTGCTTAATGCATAGTGACAGTACAGCTAAGTGATTTTCTAACCAGACAGAACATATACTCGGTCTTCGCACCTTGCCAATCCCCCACTCCACTTTGACAAAGAAGTTTGCGAATAATGACAGTAAAAAACTGTTCAACCATCTACCAATTGGCATTAGGCAAATTAAAGACTTTGGAAATTTAAAGCTAACGTTAAACAAATATTAATTAACTATGGATTTTATTATTTGGACGAATATTTCGAACACCAATTTTAAGGAAAACTATTATTATTTTAATGAGATTTTATTTTGTTGTTGTTAGTATTCTATGCATATAATATTATTTCATTAATTTTATGGTAATTGTATATGTTTTCCTATAATACATGTCTCGAATTTATATTGTCGGTATGTATCACTACTTGTAGGTGAAAATTTTGGGGCATTCCTTATAAACCCATATAACACAATGGTCGATATATTATTTTATTACCAGAGTAGCGGACCGTTCAGTCCTCCGTCCGATCAACAATAGCCACCTTTAGTTTTACTATAAGGATACCGGATCGTCCAGTGCTCCGTCCGACTTCTCTCCTTCGAAAATCTTATTTTTTGTAATGAACCTGTCCGCAGATAGATACCAAAGATGTGTTCAAAGAAATACGTTGGTGAACACCGCCAATTGGTTATTATTAATTAAACCGTCACTAAATGCATAAGAATGCAGTCAAGATCGGCCGTCGACGATCGAAAAAGTGCGATAACGACGATTGGCAGCTAATTGGCATATGAACGAGGATAATAATTTACAAAACATTTTATCCGACTGTTTCAGATTAATGACCGGCAAATGCGATTTGCATTTAAGCAAATATTTATTCGTCAGTGTATATGTTTCGTAATTTCTATACCGCGAGCGCGATTTCCATTAGAGTCAATACGACCAGACAGACGTCCAGGAGAGATCAGATACACCGTCGGTGTTTGTTCTCTCGTGAAGACTGTCACTCGTTATTTTTCCAGTTTTGCCCTGGCCTGTCTCTTTGGCCCGGGAAATATCGTTTCGGCTTGACTTGAGAGCGATTTTTTCAATTCGATGACCAGGAAGTCGGATTTCGTTGTTCGAAAGCCGAATATCGGGAGGAGAAAAATCGGGAACACGAAAGGTCTATTTTAAAATTGATTTTCTTTTAGTAATGTCGAAAGTATTAATGTGAAAGAGACAAATCCAGACAAGCCTATAGTAACCAGACCCGAAACCTATGATGTTGAGGGCGATAATGATGCAAAGGTTGCTTTGCAGATGATGATGAGCAAGCCGAAGAAGAAGAAGCTTCCTTATCATCACTGCTTTGGCTGGAGAGGCACAAGAAGATGCTTTAATTAAGCATTCTTTTGAATGATCTTAATGTTCTCGTCTATTGCCTTCAATTCCAAGACTTCTTTCACCTAGCCAACTTCTTCTGATTTTATTATGTCTTCTTCACTTTTCGTGGTAAATCCAGGTCCCATCTTACTTCTGGATCTTTCCAGTACGAATACTTTGATTTTCTTGTTAATCACTCAGATCTTCAAATATTTTATCTCCCTCGACTTCTTGATGCAAATTTCTTTTTATCCAGCTGACACGTGCTCACCTACGACAGTTTGCATACGATATAAAAGAATTATTATAAAAACAAAGGCGCATGTTACTGATGGACTTAATTTAAAAGTTTTCAGTTGAAGGGCAGACGAACCCGAATTGAAAAATGGAATTGGAATGAAATGCAAATAACCCCCGGGGAATGTCGCTCTCTCCACTCTCTCGGTTAAGTCTCCCAAGTAGTTTTTGTAATTAAAAATTGTTTTTGCTCTATTTTCCGAGGACGTTTGCTCAAATAATGCGTTTCAATGATATTCAAACCATCGACTGTCAAGTTTTATTTTTTTGAAGTGCCACAAGATGTTTACGTTTGATCAACAAACATGTGGTAAATTGCATATCATTCGTATTAAGATAAATAACTGCATAATAAGCGCATTATGTGCGGAATGTAGACGTGCCATTAAGACGACCAGTTTTATGCATGATGTGAAGTGGTTGTGCAACTGATGAGCAAAAAAAGTTGAAATCTTAAAAGGTCTCTTTAAGAAAGACCCTACAAATTGCCCGGTCACATAAAAGTAATAAGCTTTTTTTCATTTAACACTCACAGTTATTTTTAACAAGATTTTCCTCGTGACAATTCGGGTCTCGGGGATCCAATTTGGCCACTACATTGTAACATAACAACTGGTCCTCCGCTCCTAATTCCGGCGATTTTTCAAGAGGTCTCAGGATTTTTATCAAATTTATAACGTGACGTATTTTGTAAAAACAAAGACACCGAATCGGGTTCAATTTCATTTATAAATTATTCCATATATGGCGTCACGAACAACCCTTTATTAAACCAAAAAATATATAAATAAAATAAAATCCTTCATGCTATGGAAAATGGGGGTGGCGTGTACCATCAAATCGCGGGGACCGTTTAACGAATAAACTTTATATGACACGAATTCCAATTTATTTATTTTAAAATAATTTGCACCGTGCACGGCGATTCGTGCGAGGACACCGAGGACGTTTTCATGTAAAAGTTTTGTGGAAAAATGCACACTTTTAATACAGTATGTTAGTCCAGGCACACTAGATCAAAGTTACTTCCACAAACGTTCAGTCCTCCGTCCGACCAGCCATCTCCCTTTACTTCTTATTATTAGGATGATAAAACGTTCAGCCCTCCGTCCGAGTACTTTGCTTATTTCAGGCACTCCTACTGATCAAAGACACCGCCGAAGGCCCTTATAGGGTTTTATTCCTTTTAAGATAAATTGCGAAATCTTTCTTACTTTTAAAGAAAACACCGGGTGATTATAAATAGACTGATAGAAGAAACGAAAGTGCCAACTGGAAATTTAAACCGAAAGTAAATATTATTGTGAGGGAATTAAAACACCGGGGAAATAAAGAGAAAAACTGTCGGAAAAAAAAGAAAGTTGCATTTCATAATAAGGGGGGAGACGACCGTCGTCGGCAAAAGAAACCGTACCGGCATTGTTATGGGAACTTTAATTAAAGCTTTTCGGAGTTATATGGATGTTTTCTTTTATTTTTCCAAGATAAAAGGTGAGCGCTAAAGGTTTTTTTGGAATAAGTTATTTTAGGGGACCCCCGGGCTGGCGTCCTTTGTTTTACAGACGCTAAAATAAATTATTTCTTTAGAATTTCACTGGGTTTGCGGTGAAAAGTTAATAAAGACCGAAATCTACCGGGTGAAAAGTATAATAATGGCCGATGCCAAGGTTTGACGAGTTAATACCGAATGGAAATTTGTTTTTTCTTTACCATTTAATTTTCAATAAATTTATTATTTAATATAATTAACTAAATTTAATACAAATAAACGGTAACGAGCTGTCAAACCAAATTAAAATGAAAACTGCTGCCTTAATTACCGGCCATTCGCATTAATAATAAAACGGACAAGGTAACATTTTACATTACCAATTTAAATTTAAAATTACTGCACCGTTAAATTTAATTATTAAAAATTCACGATATCCGATCAAAAAATTGCCGGGGGCTGTAAATAAATTCGAATTTTCATTTACTTCCCCCCTTCGCTTCCCCCGATCTGATTTTATTCATAACAATTTAGATTGCATTAGTTTGGATTGTATACATTAATAACGATTTTATTGGAAAACAATTCGGTTCACTATTTTGCATTTAAATTTGGCAAGAAGACTGGTCACCGTTCAGTCCTCCGTCCGACCTCTCGATTGAAAAGGCATTGGAACTCTTTTAAAAGAGTTTGAGATCTGAGGTTATTATTTGCTTTGGTCTAGATTTTATGCAATGAAAACGGTTTAATTAGAAAACTATTCAACTCACTAGTTTTGCAAAACTAAAAATTAAACTAGAAGACTAACAGTCTCTCTAGTTTTTACTATAAAGAGTGCAGAACGTTCAGTCTTCCATGCGATCAACCTTTCGGCTGTACTGTTCGCTCTTAAGATAGCGCACCGTTCAGTCCTCCATCCGACTTCTCGATCGAAAAGCTATTGGAACTCCTTTGAAACAGTTTTAAATCTGAGCTTATTCTTTGCATGAGTCTATATTTTATGCTATAAAAACAGTTTTATTAGATAACAATTCAGTTTACTAATTTTGCTTATAAATTAAGCCAGAGTTTGTGAGAGGCGCCCCTCTAGTTTTTGCTATAAAGAGTGCAGAACATTCAGTCCTCCGTGCGATCAACCTTTCGCCTCTACTGTTTACTGTTAAGATATCGCACCGTTTAGTCCTCCGTCTGACTTCTCTAACGAAAAGCATTGGAACTCTTTTGAAAGAGTCTTAAATCTGAGCTTATTATTTGCATTTGTCTATATTTAATGCAATAAAAACAATTTTATTAGATAACAATTCAGTTTACTCATTTTGCTCATAAATTAAGCCAGAGTTTGTGACAGGCGCCCCTCTAGTGTTTGCTATAAAGAGTGCAGAACGTTCAGTCCTCCGTGCGATCAACCTTTCGCCTCTACTGTTTACTGTTAAGATGGCGAACCGTCCAGTCCTTCGTCCGACCCGCGACTTCTTCCTCTCACGATGGCGTACCGTTCAGTCCTCCCACCGCCCAACTAACACCTCATCAAAAAACGATGTTTCTTTCATAAAATCGTCAAAGAGATTTTGCTATTATTTTTCAAAAAAAAAGAAATCCTATTTGCTACATACTGGTAGCGATCCGTGCCGTAAAAGCATAATCAGCATTTCTCAAAATAGCCAAAGATGAATATAATATCTGGCTCGTTCTCGTGCCCTTAACTCTATGCCCGCAGCCATTTTCGTTGAAAATTGCGCCAAAACGATAAAACTACTGCGCCATGCCGAAAATGTGTGTTTTAAACTGTTATATATTCCGAAATTGCACTGTTCCTGTCGTTTCCTTCTATTTTAGACAGGGGTACGTAAGCGACGGAAAGCTATTCTAAAATTAGATAGTGAAGAATGTCGCAGTGTATGTATATGCTCGGGTAAATCTTGTGAAAGACGACCATTTTCGTTAATTTAATTTGGTTAAAAAAAAGAATGGAGAAATCTGGAAAGTGTTTTTTTAACATAAAACCGAAATCCGTGTAGGCCCTCCGAAATCTTTCCTTCCAAAGATAAACAAAAATTCACATATATAGAGGGAGGTAATTTTGTTTTCGCATCATTTGAATAACAAGTTTATCCCATACTTCTTTTCTTATCTTATCCGCCCTATTTTCTTTAAGGGTTGCCGGATTTTTTTTCTCTGGAAATTGAATTGCCTATAGAAGTAAATTGTCTTCGGTAATTTTTTATTCAAGAGGGTAATTATTTAATCTCCCGAGGGCACGTACGAAACTTAAGACCTTAGTCACATAAACATCCGGAAATCAAACAACTGACAATCATCGTAAAACCGTTTTTAAGGCTCCCCGGAACGCATTACAATCGAAGGGCGCATATAAAACTTTAAAGGCCCGAAGCAAAACGGCCTTAATTTAAACACGATACTTAAAGGGAATTGCCCGCGATAAAATTCGGACGACTTTGTAAATTCACTTATTACGTTCTAAAATCTTGATGAAATTGTGTCCGTGTCGAATAACCCGGATCTTTTATTAAGGAAATTTTACAACCCCGCTCTGATATTATTAAATACTTAACCGGTTTCGTATAGTTCAAGTCGTAGATGGAGATCATTCGAAAGTAAAGCGCCATTTCCCCTTTCAGGGCCGGCTTTGATCTCGAAACCATCATAATAATGCCCTTTATCGGGGAGAACAAAAAGAAAGCTCTGCATTGATAGCGAAAAACACATTTTCCGTTATATCGAATTCGGGATAAAAGCCGAATAGAGAGAGAGAGAGATCCAGACTGGATATTTTTATATTTAGTTTCTTCGGGATGTATATTTTTGGATAGTAATTTTATTCAAGAAATAATGGGCCCACTGCATAGTAAATGGACCCGAAATTGGATGCTGGACAGTCTTTAGGATGATTTTTCGATCGAAATTCCTCCTTGGGGCCTAAAAATCCATTTAGGGTAAACATCAATAAATTTTTCATTTATTTACAGGGGGCAAATCATGTATCAGAGAATCATCATTTGATTCTTCCAGGCAGTTGAGTACAATCAGCCTCAATAATTTGCTTCCATGGCTTCAACATCCATAGATTCTTCCAATTTTTATTCGTCTCTAATTAGTTGAGCCGATCCAGGATCATTAACCTTTCTGGAGTTTTCTTCATTACTTCCACGACAAAGTGGTTTATGATATGTGCCTTGGGTATATCAAGTGTAAGGTTATCGAGTATAAGGGTCATCGACACGGGTGCCGTACTCAATTACGAAATGTCAAGATACCAAAAATTGTCAACAGGAGGTTAACATATAATGTCACAGTATTCGATAGTAAACAATCGCCGCTAAAAGTGAATTATTATCGAGCATCGAGCGGTTTCACATCAACACTTTGGACGATACGGATTACGTTGTCGAATCTGAATGTCTCCCTTATAGAACCTGCGACAGGTGAACGAATAAGTCGATTTGCGAAGAATTGTACGGACATAATTTTATGTTGTATATTGGTCATTCATAGTCGTTTCTGGAATCATAATTTATTTCTTCCAGGCAGTTGAGCACACTCATCCTCACTAAGAACTAAATTTTCAACCACCATATATTCTTTTAGTTCCTATTTGTCCCTTATCTTAAACATTTCCTCCAGATAGTTAAGCAGATCCAGGCTCATCAACCTTCAAGGAGTTTTCTTCACTAATTCTACGACAAGGTAGTTTATGATACAGCCAAGAGACTAAATATCAGATTGGTCCCTGAATGACCTGTTCATATTGGTTGAATAACCTGAGGCTACTACTCTGCTGGAGTAAGAGTCTATACCTTCCAGGGACTTGTTCAACCACCGCAGCTTCTTTTAGTTCCTATTTGTCCCTTATCTTACACATTTCCTCCAGACAGTTAAGCAGATCCAGGCTCATCAACCTTCAAGGAGTTTTCTTCACTAATTCTACGACAAGGTAGTTTATGATACAGCCAAGAGACTAAATATCAGATTGGTCCCTGAATGACATGTTCATATTGGTTGAATAACCTGAGGCTACTACTCTGTTGGAATAAGAGTTCATACCTTCCAGGAACTTGTTCAACCACTGTAGATTCTTTTAGTTCCTATTTGTCCCTTATCTTAAACATTTCCTCCAGATAGTTAAGCAGATCCAGGCTCATCAACCTTTAAGGAGTTTTCTTCATTAATTCCACGACAAGGTAGTTTATGATACAGCCAAGAGACTAAATATCAGATTGGTCCCTGAATGACCTGTTCATATTGGTTGAATAACCTGAGGCTACTACTCTGCTGGAGTAAGAGTTTATACCTTCCAGGGACTTGTTCAACCACCGCAGCTTCTTTTAGTTTCCATTTGTCCCCTATCTTACACATTTCCTCCAGACAGTTAAGCAGATCCAGGCTCATCAACCTTTAAGGAGTTTTCTTCATTAATTCCACGACAAGGTTGTTTATGATACAGCCAAGAGACTAAAGATCAGATTGGTCCCTGAATGACCTGTTCATATTGGTTGAATAACCTGAGGCTACTACTCTGCTGGAGTAAGAGTTTATACCTTCCAAGGACTTGAGTAATTCTTATGAATCTCCTCTGGTTTTCCTCCTTCTTCCAATTCCTGAACCACACGATGGAGATGGTATGATTGAGATGAAAATTCTAAAGATGTCAAGACACTAAGGATCAGATTGATTCAATTGAGGCGACACTGGAAGAGGTGCCACAACCCTAGAATCCTTGATCCCACGACCTTTCGAAATGTTATATTGCAAATTCCATATAAAACGATCATAACTAATAACTCTTTTCACAAATTTGAATACATGTGTGTATATATACGGTATCATGTTATTTGCAAAGCGGTAAATCCGTTTGAGACTTTAAAAGCGTAGGGTAACACGAAACTGCATTAAAACATACAATTTTAGTTTCACTTGTTAGCCGACGGTATTAAAACTTTCCTAATAACTTTGCGTTTGATAAAAGTTTACTGGCTGCTAAATTATTTCGCCGTATATACCTCAGTTTAATAATGTTTAGATATTAGATCGGTATTTAAGACTCTTGGGCCAGCACTATTAATTAATAAAACGATTAGGCCGAACCCACGTCCTTAAGTGCAAAAAAGTGTTGATGAATTATCAACAAATTATGAGGGGTTAATTATAAAATTAAGGGGAGGCCAAAAATTGAAAGAAGAAGTTATTAATAAACGCCGTTTAGAAACGTTAACAATGCCTCAGAAAATCTATAAGCAAGCGCCCACATTATCATTATGCGTAATTAATCTTCTTTTACGTCTTCATGTACCTCGGAGGCTCTTTTTCTGGCTCAAAAATTAATTTTGGTTTATATTCGAAGCCGCTGAATATACACCGATCTAATTATAAAACGAATACCGGCCAAACATTTCATATAATTAGTATAATTATCGGCAGTCATTATATCCTTTACTGCTAATTCAGGTGGATTCGTCGAATATCGCGGTCCGGCCGTTTATTAATGTTTGCCTTGCTAATTTTGATTTGGTTTATATGCGGAGCACACACGCCTAATGGTTCGTAAACGTTCTGATAGCTGTTCCGAAACTGATTTAGAGTTTTCGAGATTGGCCAGGGGTTGGTTTTTTTGATGAGTGTGAGTTCCTAAAGCTCCATCTATCCATCGAAAAAGATACTTATTTGGCAGCTGTCGCTTGTCATAAAACGTCAACTGTCATACCCATGAACTGGACTGGAAAGAACCACAGTACAGGCTTGTCAGCTGTCACTTGTCACGGAACTTTGAACTCGACGTAAAATTGTACATCCTGACGACAAACTGACCAGAAGAGACAAGAAATTACGTCCAGGCACTTGAAGTATATCAATAGTTATTTTTAACAATGTTCGGCACGAGGAGTGGTATTGCAAACGTAAAATTGTACATCCTTACTGCATTCACTCTAGAGAACTGACTGGAAGAAACAAGATATTACGTCCGGGCACTTAAAGAAGAAGAATAATGTTATCTGCACCCAATGATACTACAATGATAGAATTCAGATTAGACACTTTTTCTGGCCTGCTCGTTCGCCAGATTTGAGCCCCTAAGATCATTTTTCTTTCTAGCAGAACTAAGAGACTCTATTGGATTCTAATTGCCAGGTTCATCTTTTCAACAGTTTCGTGGAAGTTTGTCGTTTATTTGTGGTAAATGGAATTGACAGTCTTAAGGATGAAGCTAAAGATTTAAGTGGATGACAGTGTAGAAAGCTTCTGAAGACCTGGAAAGGATAAGGATGAAGATCTGAAAGGAAAGACGACGTAGAAAAAGTTATACGCAGTCCCACTTTTTACTATTATTGACAAACACGTCATGCTATCAATTTTTAATCAAAACCTCGTGTAACGTTAATAATTCCGCGTGTGACACAGGGACGGATTTAAAGTGTATAATATGTAGATTGTGTGATCAACTAACAAGATTAAACTAGAGCGGGTCCCATGATTGAATCAGCGAAATTAAATAATAAGTCCACATCGGCCCTACGCGGGCGGTGTGCTTTGTATATTAATCGGCTCGGCAAATACGGAGCTTTTAATTGGCCTAATACGTAAAATGACAAACGTGAAATTCATGTTTGAACACGGATCCGCCTCTTGGAGATAATAGTAAATCCGCAAAAAAAAAATTGTATTTAGGTTCGACACTATTGCTTCCATCTATTAATGGCCGACGCGTATTTGCCATAAATTAATTAGCAAGGTAATTGGGGGGGATTGCAAATCATCCGTTCTATGGAGAACCAGAGGGAGAGAGGCCTTTGAAAAGGCGTCAATTAACTGACAATTTACCGGGGAATTCTGTCGAATGGAGAACGAAAGGAAATGGATAGCGCTTAATTTGTCTTGATGCCCGCAAATGAGAGCGAGGTTTGGTTAGTGATGATTATTCCGATAACGGTCCTTTAGGACAACCTTGGGGCTATTGCTCAGTTACAAATAGATAACGAAGGTCCTCCTCACCACCCTGATTCATCAAGGCATTTATTAAAGATGTTTTTTTACGTTCTATATCCTGAACTTCTCCAATAAGACTTCCGGCCATTATTTTCGTCGAAAACGGTCTAAAACAGTGACATTATAACCCACTCCAGCATTAACTGCTATTCGAGCCACTTAAAAGTTAAGCTTAAGCGGTTAACCGGCACAAAGTTAGGAACAGATCATAAACGCATAACTCACTAAAGTTACCGGACCCCATTGGGATCCGGGTGGAAACTCCGTGTATTAATAAATAATAACGCCTTGATAATTTCGCTGGAAAACTATGCGACCACCTGGCTGTTTGTTAATTGTGGCATAAACGTGAAAACACAGCAGGAAACTCGGAAAAACTATTCGTTCAGAAGATTTTTTTCGTTGGGCTATATAGATCAATTCGTGTGCACCGTTAAAAAAGGAACTAATAAAACTACTTTTAATTAAAACCACTTTTTTCTGCACGTCTGACAGTCGTAAAGTTTATTGTGACAGCCCTAAAGGTGAAAAACAATTTTGGTTTCCGCGATTTAAACGTTTTATTACGTGAAACTTATTCGTCTAGTTAAGATTTAATAATGGATCCAGGCGTTCAGTACTCCGTCCGACCCCTCACCCAAGCACGAAAAAAATCTTTCAGTCAATTACCGTTCAGTTCTCCGTCCGTTCGTTCAGGAGCAGAACAATCGCGATTGAACACCGATGGGTATTTTAGGATGTGTGGTTTTCTTTGAATTACCACAGAGTTTGGAATGTTCATCACACTATAAAAGTACGTTCGTTCCAGTTGTGCAATTTATTTGACTCAGCCGTTGAGTCCTCCGTCCGACGCCTCTCACAAATACAAGAAAGACTATTCAGCCAATCATCGTTCAATAGTGTGGAGTTTACAAAAAACAGAATCAAAACAACAATATATGTTAAGTTTCCATCCAAGTCAAAGATACGCACACAGGTTCCGCTTCCCTCGAGCGTGTTTATATGGTTTTAATTATAATATTATATTACCTCCCTATCTCATTAAATTACAGTGCTTGCCGCTCTGTTGTTATTATAAAGGGTAGCGAGGGCTCCTGTAGACATAAAACGTTTTATTGGTTTTAGCTCGGTTCTCTCACAGTCTAAACTAATTTAACGTAAATGACAATAGAGCAACTCTGTATTCTGTAACTGACACTGCAGTATTTTTGAGTTTAAAAGGGAAATTATCGTGTAAAACCCCCTTCGAACAGCCCCAGGCACTTTACATTTATTTACTCGTGATAAATGGGAAATCCTTATTAGCACCGTATGTAGATACACGAGGCGGTTCACCGTTTATACCAGCCATATATTAATCATCATTAGAGTTGTGCCTACTTAGTTTAGATTTTACGCGAAGTGCATTTTCTTAAAGCTTCGGGGTTCCTATTTAAGATGACGAGTTTCCTTTTGGGAATTAATGCATTAGATTAATATTTATGTACATTAAGTTAAAAGCATGATTTTAAGCAAGAATATCTTTATTAAATGAGCATGTCGACCCAGTTATGAAATTTGCCCGATCCATTCATCGTTCAGTCCTCCGTTCGTTCTGAAAAGCCAGATGAAGTTATTCTGCATTTATTCTTCTTTAGTAATTTCTTTAATAAAACCGCCACATACTAAACTAACCAACATCAGAACAACTTCAATTCAGCAACTTACCAGGACCGTTTTACTTAATTCAATTCTGTTAATCCGTTTTAATTTAGTTTCGCGGACATAAAGAACGCGGTTTCCAGAGCTGCAGAAAGGAAATTAGATTTGTCCATTTTATTTAGCCAATAAGGAACAGCACACGGACGTAAGCAACATGCATCTTAAGCCCCCAAAGTTAATTAAACTGGAAACCGCCCAATTTGGATCCGGTTTTGTTAAAATGGGTTAAAACGGACGTTTTGAGTGTAACTTTTTTGGAGCGAATATAAATTCTCTCCCTTATCAATGAATGATCCCTTTTCCGCTCCTATAGAAGCATTTTATTACACGTCATTTTTCGGGATAAGGAAAGTGAAGTGGATGCCCGCCATACCCTTTCTGGAAATATCCTTTGCGCACCATTAGCTTCTCAGATTTAGACATTTTTCTTTTGAGGGCAAACGAATGTTAATTCCGGATATTTATTTCGAATATCCGGCCTCCAAACTGGAAATAAAAGGCCTCGTAAAACCTGGAATGGCACCTGGAGTAACAGCGATATCTCGCATGGGCCAAATAATACGTCATTCGAATTCAATATATATTTTCCTCATACGGGAATAAGGATACAAAATGGTATTTTACGAGGGGGGCGGAATAATCAAGTAAACGCGATATGTGTGCACACGCCATCTTAAATAAGGTTTTTTCTCTTCGTAACGCTTTATAGGAGGAGCTTGCCACGTACGAACAACTCACCCCTACTGAAATGTTATTTCACTACATACAATTATTCTCTATAGAAGCGCTAGGTAAATTTTAATTCAATTAACGAAAATGATAAAGCCACACCAACACCACTAAATTATTCCATTTTATTCCAAAATTTAAGCATAACTCTCCGCAATAAGATAATCCTTTCACCGCCACGCCCGCATCCTGCAGGTAGTTTAAGCGTATATGCCGCAAACAACATTAAAAGCCGTCTCTATATGGCCTAGAGCCGTAGCTAGAGCACATTGTATAGCTTTATGTCTCCATAAGGAAGGGCGTGTTTATTTTGTAGCCAAAAACAAGGCAACGCACTTATACGCCGATGCCGTTAAGTCATAATAAAACGAAGGTTTTCTGAATAAAGGGTGAAAGTCCGGTTTAGAGATCTATTAGAATCTTTGATGTGCCGCGAATAGTCCGTGTGCCGGTGTTACTCGTATTGTCACATAGCATACATGTTTAAATCGCAAAATTTTATGTGGAAAGAGTCATAGAGTAATATTCTAAGCGGTATTTAATCATTCCAATAAATAAAAATGTGTTTTAATTTTTTTTTTAATTTATACATTTGATTTGTATAATTTGACTACAGACGCCCACGTACTATGTTGTTAGACGTCACTCAAGCGTGAAAAGTTGCACAGGTAATAGATCTCTGAACTAGACTTTAACTGGTTTGTTTTCTGTAAATTTCCACAGTTCTTCCGGATTCTGGAATCATGTAAATTTCAACTAAGGGTTAACGTAACACTGCCACGTATACATATAATCCCTTCCACTTTCATCCTTCGCTTAAATAAATTAATTATCATAAACAACTTAGAGATCCAGGTAATCCGTCCCATCCATCCGCCCATGAGGCTTAATTCGAGGGATAGAGGGATAGAGTAATAATAACAATAATAATTATAGGGAGACAGTGCTTTATCTCCAAGGTAATTTTCGTTTACGAGAGCGTCTTAGTGTGTCTGTGTTTTCTCAGGCTCCGTGGCGGCGGCTTAACGTATGCTCCAGATAGAGTAATAAACCCCCATTGTCATGCTAAATTGTTTGCTTATATTTAACTGGAACGATGTCGGCATCAGGAGATAAAGTGTTATTTCAAAGGAGAATGAGCGGATTTACTACTAGGGGCACTATAGTATATTATATTGACGGCAAGGAAGTACGGAGACTCCTAGTTGTGCAATATGTCCGAACCGAGCGTTCAGTCCTCCCTTCGATCTTTGAGACAATCATAAAGGAGCCGTTCAGTACTCCGCCCGTTCGGCAGCAAACACATCGCAATCCGGTATGACTCTTCCACGCAATTGATGTGTGAATTGCGTGGAAGAGCTGTTGAAGACATTTCGTTTACAACCCGTGAAGAAATCAGGCCATTCTGAGACTTGAGCACATCGGGGCTATAAATACCCCAGAAGGAGTGAGGAGATTCTGTTAAGATTTCAGAGGCAAATTATGGAAGGAAAACAAGATTCTTTAAATCCTTCTTAATCTAAAAAGAGAGATACTCGTTAAATGCCAAGAAGTCCAGGGCTTTCTAGCAATGACCTTTTCCATTTTCTGTTATTTCGTCATTATTTCTCCTTTATCACGACTTGCTAGGTTTAAGTTGTTAGTACCATCTTCATAATATTTCTTTACCATATATTTACGCAAATCTGTCTCGGAAGTACGAAGACTCCTAGTTGTGCAATATGTGCTATCCAACCGTTCAGTCCTCCTTTCGACCTTTCATAAGGGATTAGTTCTGCTGTTGCTGAAACGTGTCTGAAATACTCGGTAATTATTATCGTCAAAACGTCAAATTTCGGTTTGAAAATTGCCATTGATACGGTGAAGTTAACCAATGCATCCCTAATAACGCTGCTAATAAGCTTATTAAAATGGTACGGCCTATACGGGCTTTAAGCTCGTTATATAATTTCGAACCGGCCATTGTTGGGTGCGTTATTACATTTCGAGTGCACGTATCGTTATATTACCGATATATTTTGGTTCGTTGTGCATAATAACAACGTTAGGCGTGCAATTGGCAATTAGCGTTTGATAAATTTAAAAATCCTTATTAGGGTCAGTTTAATCCCAGTATTTTAGAGACAAGAAAATTTGGTTGTTTTATTGAAAAACGATCCCCTAAAGCTGACCCCATCGAAGGAACGTACCGCACAAATCATTTTAACACACAAAAAGTTCACTCGTAACATCCGATTTCCCGAAAAATTTATGAGCTTTGAATCGGAGAGAGAAGACAAAATAAATCTGAAGTCCCACGAAACAAAAGAATTTTTTACGTTCATTTATCTCTATTAATTCCGGACCTTTTGACCGCGGGATATTCGATAGAGCCATTTTTGTACAATGCTCTCTCTTTCTCTCTCTCTTTTTCTGTCTAAGAGATCGGAAATGTGATTGAGATGTATGACGGGTATCCCCCCGTTCGAATGTTCCGGCGCAGACATTTCAATATTTTATTATTTTTATGTTCCGGTCGGTAGAGCACCGGAGACGCTCCTACTTTAGCCTTAATTTATTTTTTTCGTGCTTATATCGTGTGCATGTGCCCCGAGAAAAAAAATCCTATATAAACCCGTGTAAATTTAAAAAGGCAACAACTTCCAGAGAGAGAGGTTGTCGTAAAATGCAGGTCCGGACACTCATACCGGGGGCCCCTTTATTAAATATGCACCCGAAATATATGAACACTTTTGTCGGGTGTCCGGGAATATTTTAGAAGCGGTAGCGTTACAACCCGAACAAGCAGGTCTATTTACGTTGAAATTTAACATTTTTTAATATTAAGAATTTATGGTTTCGGCGCACCATGGCAGCGAACAGTTTCCTTGTATACTTACGTTCACCGGACTTGCCGTCCAGATAAATTTCGTTGAGTGCCTTTTCCTCTTTATAGCGCCATTTAGTTCATATTTTTATCTTAAGTAGTTTTTGAGTTATGTGAGTTTTAAGAGGAATTGGGTTTGTTAAAATCAAATGTTGCTTAGGCTGCCTACTGGACTTACTCAAAAACTTTCTTTGACATTGATTTACACCTTGAATAGAATTTGTACGAAACTTCTTATTCAATATGACGCAATTTATTTCATATCTTTATCTTAAGAAATTTTTGAGATATTCAGGTTTTAGTGGAGGTGGGTCAGTTCGAGACAAAAGTTCCTCAGGATGTCCACTCGACTTAGAGGCGGATAACTCAAAAACTTTCTCTGGGATTAATTTACATCTTAAATAGTATTCATCGAATACTCTTTTCTTAACATAACGCAATTCATTTCATACATTTATCTTCAGTAGTTTTTGAGATATTCAGGTTTTAGTGGTCTCCTTCAAAAGTTCCAGACCTATAGGAAAATGTTCATAATTTCGGTTTTTATTTTTTTTCTGGGAAACAGTTTGTTGGAGAAAAAAAATTGTTAGGACAAAAGTTGTTTGGAATATTAATGTGCGTTAAACACAATAGAAAAATAATATTTGAGTCCAACAGTTTTCCAGGAAATTTGAAAAACCTTCTTAACAGTTTTTCCTAATTTTTTCGAAAACTGTTCGCAATATGGAACATTTTCTTTCAGCAATGGATTCCTGACCAAAAATAGAATAAATTAATAAAATAGGTCGGTCAAGGTCAAACGTTCCTTAAGGTATCAACTGGCCTCCGACACGGATAACTCCCAAAGTTCTTCTTAAATTGCTTTGCATCCTTAAGGACTTTTTTAGAGCTTCTCTTGCTTGATCTGGCACAGGTTATTTTATTTTTATATCCCAAATAGTTTTTGAGATATTTGCGGTTTTAGTTAACGACTCTTGGAAATTTTAATAATTTTTTTTAATATCAGGAATTTATGATTTGAGTTTGTAATGGACCTAATCAATCTTCTTCCACATTCGCCGGCCGTAACGTCCATTGTTTCTATACATTTTCGACTTTCGCTAACGGACGTCGTTTCGGAAATCCTCGTAAATCTGCCATCAAAGCCGCTCCTTACCACTTTCGAAAAATTAATTAAAAATTTTCGTCTTTTACCTTGATATTTTCCACCGGGAGGCGCCGGTAAAAAGGCGTAATTTGTTAGTGTCATGTGCGGAGAGCTTCAAGCAGCAGCAGCAGCAGCTTTAATTTTAAAAATTACTTTTTTACGGTGCAGATTCTGTCGAGTGGCGGGGCACTCTCGCCTCGAACTTATCGTTATTTGATGGAAAATTTCGCTCTAGGAAAAAAAACTCGCAAAGGACATTATTAATATATAAAAGACGGGGCCGCATTTAGATGTTTCGCACCGCTTCCGGACTCCTTTTCACGTCAAAATTACTTATTCAACAAGCCTTTAACTATCAGAAGGTTGATCGATCCTACTGACTGCTCTAATTACTACTGAACGTTGGCGCAGTTGGTAGGATGCCTCGACAGAGCCTCTTAACACATATTTTGCAATTGAAAATCAAAATGCGCACCCTTAAACTTTTTTCAATAACGTTTATTACCTGCCACCTTCTCCCTTTGAGCTCTGCGCTAATGCAGTAAACAATCATCAAACCAAATGCTTTTCAGATCAAAGTTACTCATTCCAACCACGTTTTTAAAAAAAAATTAAAGAATACTTTAAAGGGGATAACTCTGAGGCTGATAGATCCTACTGACTGCCCCAATTACTACCGGACGTTGGCGCAGTTAGTAGGATGCCTCGACAGAGCCTCTCACCTCATATTTTTCAATTGAAAATCAAAATGCGCACCCTTAAACTTTTTTCAATAACGTTTATTAGGGCCCGCCTTCTCTCTTTGAGCCCTGCGCTAATGCAGTGAACAATCATCAAGCCGATTGCGACGGATCCTTTTATCGGGACTAGGCACAATAGATTTTAGGGTCCTTTTAATTTCGGGGGACAATTATTTCCAAATCCTTAATGAGGAAACGAGTGTTTTACTAATTCCGAACGATCTTTCTGATTAATTCGTTAGGCGGAGATTAATGAATAAAAGACCGACCCCTCTCGAACGTTCTATTCAGCTATGGTGGGAACGTTGCTTGTTTTGGCGAATATTGATTGGGTGAGAGCCAGTTGGAAAATTTAAGCTCCTTTAAAAAGTTCTTACTAAAATATATAGCAAACATTATGTCTTGTCACCAGCGTCGTTGTCGTCGTCGTCGTCGTCTCGGGAGTCTTTATTAAAAAAGTTCCGACTAAAAGCTCGGGCGGGCGCGTATTTCGGAAACAATTAACGCCCTGTCAATGGGAGAGAGCAGAGCAATCAAAGCTTATAGAGTTTCACTTCTTTGTCGCAGTGAAATTTAGTAAAGTTTCTAATAGAGTCAGGAGGGCAAACAAACGCTTAAAACGTACCGCCGTCGCTCCATTCTCGCCGTTCGATTAATTCGGTTCAGAAATGGAACTTTTTGTTACAATTTAAAACTATACTGAATTAATAAAATACGCCCACCTCTGATCCCTCGAGATTTAATCAGAAGTGGGATTCTGCATTTAATAATGACATTTCAGCACTCTATTTTAAAAAAGATAAACTCGTTTGTATAAAATTACATAATATTCCGGGGCCCCTTTTAGCAGTCGATTCCGCCCTTAATCCGGTGCAACGGAGGGTCTGGTATGCAAATATCGAATTGCCAATTAACGTGGGAATCAATGAACCCGCTCGTCTATAATGAAATACCATCTAAATCGAAGACAAATTGAGATAGCAGTCAAATAGGGATTAACTTACTGGACCGAGCTTACTTGTAACGAGGCAGGAGGAGTGCCGACTTGAGACTTTAGGAAAATTTTTGAATTGTTAACTACAAGGGATTCATTAGAAGAATTATAGGGATGTGACCAAAACCTTGTATTGTCAATTCAAGCAACTACGTTCCAGATTTCCTCAGACCCACCCAGAGGAGGCTTTGAGTGAATAAGAGCTTTGAGAAAAATGCGTGTGCGATCTTCCTTCTGTCGTTCACGTCCTGTCAATCTGCATGCGAGGCGAAGGAAGGAAGGAATGAACGAACAAACGAAGATTTAAATGAAAGCGAGAGGTATTAGCATTACGGTTAACTCGAACCGAAGTATTGCGATCAACGTCTTCGTGCGGCCATTAGTTACGCGAACTAGACTGACTTATCCGCCAAGGCCCATTGCTACGACGAATACCTCCCGAATAAAAGGGAAAAAAGAGACACGCGGAGGCAAAAGGGATTACCTATGTCAGTCTGATTTATACTTTCCTGATGGCACTGAATGAAATATAGGCTTTCGACGGTGACATTGAATCTCGGCTCTTGACGAAAGGCCCATTAACGCAAACCTAAGGGGTGATTTCCATCTTTTGACTGCCTAAGCATAGTCTATAATCGGCAACAAACAATTGCCTAATAGGGGGATTACGAGCGTAGCGTAGCTCTATATTTAGGGCAGGCGCAATTTACCCCGGTCCTTTTTTTTTCTCGTCTTTAATTACCCATCGATTACACAACTTTAAATCCGGTAAGCTCGCGTATGTTTTGCTCAGGCGAGCCGGTTGCTTTAAATTCGAAGGATTAGCGCTCGACGCGTTTTTTTTTTGTTTCTGTGTAAACGAAGAATTAATTTGAATGTTTGGCGATAAATTGGGACGCGATAGTGTGCAGTAAATAAAGGGGATTTTGTTTGGAACAATTTACCAATGCCTGCGCCAGTTTAGTTTCGCTGGAGCGAGTGGTGGGTTCATGAATCAATAACTCTGGCTGAGGTTTTCCAGAGATTTTTCGCGTAAGATACTTTCGGGATCAAAAGTGGGTCTGATTCCGAAGATTTTTATCTTAAAGCTCGCACCCCAGCAAAGCAGCTCTGGAGAGGCCATAAATAAAATAAAAATGATCTATACGGGTACATTATCTGCGCGAAAAATCCTTAAGGAAGTTGAACAAAGTTATTAAGAGGGTTAATTAGGGAATGTATCGCGCGGCGCCCCCAACCGACGTGAAATAGGATTTAATTCGGTTATCTGGATTGGGATTTATTAAGGGAACTTTCGACAGCCCAAAATATTTATGGCTTAATTCCACTTCTTTAGTATTCTCTTGGATATTTTGCCTTCAGGAGGATTTCTCGCTTAAAGCTTTCCATATTTTAGAATAAAGTTTCTGGATAATCCGGTTAAGTTTTCCGATAAAGTTTTTCTTGAACCAATCGCTGTATATTTGTACAATTTTTGCTTATTTTCCCTAAGGATTTCCTACTGGGGTTCATTTGCTAAAAGAGGTTTTAACCTGGAAAAGCTCCTTAAGACATCCCGTTTGCCCCGGGGCGGAGATATGAAGATAACCGGCATATTAACACGGTTTCTTAATTATGGCGCAGCGGCGGGATAAAAAGATTTAGGGATTTAACGTGCATATTAGGAAACTTCTGACATTTTTAAAGAAAAACAAATAAAAATTAAATAAAACCCCGGGTCGCGAGCGTATACGTACCCAAATTAAAACACGAAAACGACGGTTTTGGGGAAATTTAATCTAAATTGCACCGCGAAACCCGAATCATTAAAATATTTAAATTCGAAAGTATTCTTCGCTGATGACGTATAGAGTTTCCTTTTGCTACGTGCTTAGATGAAACCGAGGAGTTTCGCTTTTGCTACGCTTCTCTTGTACGGTTTCTTTACGAGATTTTGTATTCTTGGGAATGCGAGCCACGACCCGCGCTTGTCTTATTAGGGAAATTATTCTACTATCTTTAAAAAATCTAATATACTCTAACCAATCAGTTTTGTAAATCATAAATAATTTTACATACTATAACGAGCATATTTTATATATATAACTCAATAAATGGCCAGATATACGTCCTCCGAGTCATCTAGATATTCGCTACTAAAGACATCTCTCGACACTTAAAAGAATTACACTGCAATGTATCTTTAGTATTCTTGGAACGGACGGAGTACCGGAGAGTTTCTTATAATTTGCTGGAAGGTCGGACGGAGGACTGAACGGTTGGATCAGACATATTGCAACGGGGTGTGCCGATATATTTATTTCACATTATGAAAACATGGCAGATAGATTATGGAGGAAAGTTAAGTCAGAGCGGATTCTCTAAATGTTGAGGACAATAATCCAGAGCTCTCACTCATCAGTGATTATAAATTCAAAGAAATTCCCCAGTAAGGGTATAGGTTCGTGCTAAATCAAGGATACAAAAGAAAAAACTTCAACTTGAAAACTTCAAACTGCCTCGAAGTAATAAAATAATACTTTAGTTCCCTGAAGGTCATTGAATCCATGAGTAGAAGTTTTATGTGTGGACCTGGGGCTCTCTCCCTCTCATCAGTCTAGGCTCATAGTGTGCTTATCGAGAATCAACACCAAGAGGTCCAGGTTGTAGCAATATTGAATGATGGTCAAACGAAGGAGTTAGAAAGTAGCCAAAAAAATCGAAAGAAATGTTCGTGCTAACTCAAGGACTAGTTCAAATGCACAGAAAAACGTAGGAATTGCTTCAACTATCTGGAAGTACTTGATATTGGAATCAACTGCCTGGAAGAACCCAAAACTCTTATACGTCAACTGCCTGGAAGTAATAAAGAATTACTGCAGTTCCTTGAAGGTCATTGCATCCATGAGTCACTACTCATAGAGTAATTAAGAGCACCCTACTTGTAAAGACCACAAAGAATTATGTATAAAGTTCCAGATGCCACAATGCGAAACACTGGCCATACCCTAATTCCCTTAAAAAGAAATTAAATATGTATTTTATAATTAATACGAACAAACTGTGTTCAACCCTCCAGAAAACTGCAAATCATGCTAAACCTGTTACCCACAGATGGAATAAAAATCGACAAATACCGAAAGCTGGAATTCTTGGAGAAAAACAAGTTTATTTCAACTTTTGGGAAATCTTGTGTTAAACACCGATGGAAATTTTTATAATACTCGAATGAGCAAAATAAGAGGCAACGGTTTACCGGAATTAGAAAAGCTGGGAAACCGGAACAATGTAAAACTTATTTGGGTACCAGAGCACAGCGATGTAGCAGGAAATAAGAAAGCGAATGAACTTGCTAGAAGAAGATCTCTGCTTACTGTATCTCGGTGTAGAGGCTTCCTCCCACTTATCCCCCTGAGGATCTCAGGAATGGTTTCTACTACGTTGCATCAAATGCACAGAAAACATAGGCACAGCTTCAACTACTTGGAAAAATCCAAGACTCTTACACTTCAATTGCCTGGAAGTAACAAAGAATTACTTCATTTTCCTGAAAGTTATTGCATTTATAGCAAGAAGCGGCTTTATGTATGATTATCTTATCCAGAATCATTACCAAGAAGTCCGGATTGTAGTTCTCTTGCCCAAAAAGAAGAAGTTAGGAACGTAGCGTTGCCAAAAAACGAACGAAAAGAAACCTCCCTCTCCCCGATAAGGGTACGTTCGTGCTAAATCCAAATGAAAAATAATAATACACAAGTTGCGGGGGGGATCATTTTTATTCATGGCCGGATTTGGGCATTAGCATTTTAAATGAATTTAAATGAAATCCTCCAAGTGCCATCTTAAAAGTTTAGTTTTAACTTCCACGGAGGTGACGGCATTATACCTGTATTTAAATAGATCATTAAAAGGAACGAAGTTTTTTCGGGGGTAAGGGGTAAGGAGGGAACAAATTATGCAAAAACTCGCCGCGATTCGGACTGGGTTCGTTTGTTTTATTTTTTCTACCGGTCCATCAGGACGATCCACTTGACTGGCGGAATTTAATTTTTATTACGTTTTCCGCGTTTCTCGGTAAAAAATTATAAATTATGTGAAATGGGATTTATAAACGTTTCCAGTCTCTTAATTTGGGTTTTGCATGGGGCACACAACAAAAGGGATACCGTTTTAATATTACAAAGAATGAAGAAACCGGAGGGGATAAGAGACGCATAAAAAGAACCGAGAGAGATATTCTTTGGAAAATGAAAACACAGCGGCGCCTTTGATGTTTCGGATTTAAATACAAATCTGATCCGGCCCAATTTTCTTTTTCTTCTGCCCATCGGGGTTTTTGCTGTTTTTCCCCCCTTCAATAAGCGCCTTAAGGGCCGAGATAAGAGTAACTATATTCAAATATAATTTTTAACAAATAACCAAATCAATATCAATTAACAAGCGAACGAAATTACTGAAATCATCTCCGATCATGAGGGATAACATATTAGGCAGCAATTAATGGTCCCATAATCCCTAAAACTTTCTTAATACACTAATAAGTTTAAATCCTAATACAATAGAGTATAACGTATTGCTAATTGAGTTAGATGGGAGAGTTATCGAGCTGTAGATCAATCCGCTCCACGGCATGCAAACACTAGAAGGAAAGTAATGCAATTACAAGTTTGAAAATTCATTACTGCGCTTCGGCGGTGCGAGAGCGCCCGGATATACAGACCGGAAGATTCTTATTTATTACCCGAACTGTCCTGATAAATTGCCGAAAAGTTGGATCATTTCCAGATTTACTGGCGCGAATAAATATTTGAACAATAAGCACAAAGGCACCATCACCTTCATATGCGGAAACCTCTCTCGGCCGGTGAATATTTCAGCGAGGCGTTTTCCTAGAAAAAAGAAAATCGACATGTGCCTTCGTGCATTTTTAATCTCCGCTATCAAGAGTAAAGTATTTTTGTGGATTTATTCCTGTATCCCGGTGTTTTTATCAAAAAAATTGCCAGTAAAGCGTCGCATTTCCATATGAACGGGCGCGAGCAAGGGGGATATTTATATGCATTCTTTTAGGTTTCACGCGAGAACGTATGTATACCGCATACAATCCCTTTAATCCAGGAGAGAGCTTTTGAATGATAAGTCGACGATACCACGGCGAGAAAAAATGGAGCGTAATACATTTGGGAAGATTCGGTGGGAGTATTTGAACGCGTTTCAATGTTTAAACAACTTTTATTCTTAATTAGTTACACTGGCTTCCGTCCAGGCTCTCCATACCTACATCCTTTCCTAAAACAGCTAAAACTGTTTGGACGAACCCACACGTGGTTTTACTGCCCTAAAGAATCTAGAAATTACGTCAATCTTCCAGGCAGTCGGACTTATTTGGTTTCTTCCAGACTGTTGAAGCCATTTTTGGACTCTTTCTTTGGACTTAAAGTCATCTGGGCCTCGAAGAAATTACTTCAAATGATCAAGAATGGTCTCAACGATATGAGATAAGAAATTGCAATTGGCCATGAAAGAGAAATAATGGCAAACCACTACTACGAGACCGACTACGCATGACGTTTTTGCGATGATAATTCTGGAACGCAGTCAGAATGTAAGCAGTACAAGCTGTCTGTGCGTAGCACGTTCCGGAAGCAAGGCGAAAGACAACTTGCTCCTCACCATTAGACGTTTTGAGGTACACTCTAACGTCTTATTGACACGATAGTCAAATAGTCGCGGCTGTCATGCTTAGGCACATCTTTAGAGCCTCCATCACTTTAACCAGGAGCAGTAGCGTTAAACCGGAAGAGAAGAGACTGACCGCCCATGACATCACGCCTCCCCCTCACCAAAAGAGGGTGTACAAACAAGGAGAGTGGCGAAAAATTTCACCGTTCGAACCCAAAAGTATTTCCTGCCTAACCTGTCAGTTCCATTACTGCAAACCCTGTTTGTTCCAGATAAAATCGAATGGGTGCTTGCCAGACTGGACGACCTGCTAAACTGGGGCCACAGAGGCTCCCTCTGGCCGATGACCTTTGGTCTGGCGTGCTGTGCGGTCGAAATGATGCATATCGCAGCCCCCCGTTACGATATGGACAGGTGAGTCTCATTACGTCATTAACAAATCGACTTTCACTAGAACCTTCCAGATATGGAGTGGTGTTTAGGGCCTCACCAAGACAAACGGACGTCATAATAGTAGCCGGCACCGTCACCAACAAAATGGCGGTGGCCTTCAGGAGGGTCTACGACCAAATGCCCCAGCCCAAATGGGTTATTTCGATGGGCAGTTGCGCTAATGGCGGAGGGTCAGTAGACCCCAAATTTTCCTTGTGATTATTCACAATTTTTTTTCTTTAGTTATTATCATTACTCTTATGCGGTCGTAAGAGGTTGCGATCGAATCGTCCCCGTAGATATTTACGTTCCAGGATGCCCGCCCACCTGCGAGGCCCTCATGTACGGGGTGCTAATGTTGCAAAGGAAGGTGAAAAGGCAAAACTCCATACAGATGTGGTACAGGAGCAATTTCGGAAAATAGTTGGGTTATGTAGTAATATATAGTGTGTTCGTCCAGAAATCCAGGTTTATTTGCTTGATTTGTAAGCAACGGTCTTTTATCCAGGTCCTCAGAGTCATTCCAGGATTGAACCAACGATGTCAATGAGACTAAAAGTTATCTCTGAATCATGGTTATTTTTTAATTAATTCTAGGTCGATGACTGCAAAATCATTCCGTTGATTACCTAATCAATTCGCAGTTGAGGCTGGCTTATTTGATTAATAAGATTATCCTTGACTCAATCAATGCTAAGTGATGTTCTCTGAATCATGCGTTGATTATGATGATCAATTCAATTCGCTACTAATGTAAGCTTAGCTAAATCATCACAATGATTGTATTCATACTCAGTTAATGAATTTTGGTGTAATCATTATGATTACTGATAAATCAATTCGCAGAATTATTGGAAATGAATCAGAAGAATTATTGTAACAATTCCAGGTCATTGACTCTTTATTATGATAATTTAATCAATTCGCTAACGTTAGGAATCCTCCCTATTATTGACAATTGTGAGTTTCAGCTAAATGTCTTTAGTGTATTGATTATTTAATTAATTCGCGGCTGATGCGAGCTTATTTGAATCATTATAATCACTGATTCATTATCGCTCCTGAAACTGTGAAAAAATATTGAGTTTTGACCAATTTTTTCATGCTTCCTATTTCATAGCAATTATCAATCGATCAGCAATTCTAGGATCAATTGATTCGATGATGATGTGGGTTTACCTGAATAAAAACAATAATTATAATGATTCAGAGTGATGACCCTCGGTGTAATCATTCTGAAGGTTAACGCAACCTTCTCGTCAATTCGCGACGAACACAGACTGATTATCTAATCAATTCGCAGTTGATCTGAATCATATAATAATCTTTATAACGCCTGCTGGCAGAATGATGATTTTCGGTTAATCTATTGATCCCTAAGATGTTTAAAAGCTGTCGAAGTGAAAAAGGGAATAAAAAAAATCGTATACGGGACGCGGACATTTTGGCGAGCAACAAAGCGTAACGGGGAAGCGTCGCGACGTCCAGCGTCCGAAACTGAACCAATAATCCGGCCAATAAAACAAGCTGGACCTGGAAAACCATTAAAGGAATCGGGGCTCCCGATTATCTGTATCGATTTACGGTCGATCCTTATTGCCTCGCCGAATCCGGGACGATTATTGTTCGGCCGCACTTTAAACGTTGTTCACTTTTGCCGCATTTAATATTTCTGGATTTCAACTTCGATGATTCGACTTAAATGTGTTGTTGTTGTTTCGACTTTCGGGCGCAGAGGGTTTTATCCAATTCAGGGACTTTATTTCCCCGGTGGTAACATTTTGTCCTTAAAAAAAAAAAAAAGAAAAAGGGAGGTAACGCATCTTTTGATTTTCGCTCCCTGAGGAACCGACTCCTGCGTACACGCTTTAGCGAAGGTATAAGAGGATATTGTAAAAGTAAACGGCAGTTTTCTTTCTTTGCTCTCACTCTCTCTCTGGCTTCTTAAGGGAAATATTACCCGGAGGGTCTCTCCTGGCAAGGATATATCTATTAAGACAAACAATTTGCTTAAGAAAAAGAGTCCTTTTTATATCTCCCGGCCGCCCTATATACCTATATACAATATCCATGTCGCATTGTCAAGGGCAAATAAAAATCCTCCCTCCGGGATTTTATTGTGAGGTGTCGTAGGCGTGAGGAACGTAATTGAATGGATGTAAAAATACCATTCCAATCAAATCGGAATACGTGATCTTAAATCTGTCGTTTCGAAATCGGGAGGGGGACTCATGCCTCTTCCGGTTTCTTCCCTTTAAAGTAGCGGGAAATTCGACGATGTAAGAAGGTACAAGCCACGTTCCAAATTCAGTCAAACTTTCTTTTGTTCTTGTGACTTTTCGAGCGGTTAAAGTATAAATCTTTTTGTATAACAGGCGGTTGAAGGGCTCCCTCTATTTGTTCCGGACGTCAAGGATTTTTTTTTGTTTTTGCACGCACTTCAGTAAGCATCTCACTGCCGCCTGACAAAAGCGATAATGACTTCAAGTATGTTAAAATAATTAAAAACGACTTCGAGGCATTATCTCAACAGCCTAAAGATATTTGGAAATTGGTCAACGGTCAACAAGTGCCTTAAAATCATTAGATTTAATAGATGATGACATCAACAAATTATTTTAAGTGCCTAAAAATATGTAGAAATGACTTCAAAAAATTATTTCTAAGTGTTTATAAATATTGAGACATGGCATTAACTACCTGGAATAACAAGGAAATTAAATCGAGTGTCTTAAAATAATTAGAAGCGTTTTCAAGACAATCTTTCAGGTCTAAAGGGGACTGCACAAAGTCTCGGTCTCATATTTTTTTTAAGGTAAGTTTACACGTGTTTCTCTCCTAAGGGAAACACGAGACCCTAAAAATCTTAGCGCTAAAAAGGCTACAACATGGTTTCAAGTCCAGTGTGCGTGTTTAATGTGACTTGAAACCATGTCTAAGATATTGAAGGTCTGATGATGCTCTTAGAAGCGAAACACGTGTAACCGACTTTTTGAATTGGGATTTTTTTTTTTTAAAGTTGAGAGCGAGGCTTTGTATAGTCCCTTTTAGATTTTAGAATCTAAATCTCTTTGAGAAAATGGACGACTTCTATTAATTATTTCAGGTGCCTTAAAAAATTAAAAATTACTTCAACTGCCTGGAAGAAATTAGAAAATATTCCTAGTGCCTTGAAATAATTAGAAATGACTTCCAAAATAATTTCAAAAGACTTAAAATACATAGAAAAGACTTCAAATGCCTGGAATAAATTAAGAAATTATTCCAAAAAGTTATTTTAAGAATATGTAGAAATGGCTTCAAATGCCTGAAAGAAATAGAAAACAAAATCGAGTGTCTTTCAATAATTAGAAGCGACTTCAAGAAATTATTTCAGGTGCCTGAAAATACGTAGAAAAGACTTCAACATGAGAAATTACATCAAGTACCTTAAAATAATTAGAAGCGACTTCAACACATTATTTCAAAAGCCTCAAAGTATTTAGAAATGACTTCAACTACCTGGCCGAAATTAGACATTATTTAAAGGATCTAAGAATATTGAGAAACGGGCTAGAACTGCCTAGAAGAATTAAAAAATGATACCAAGTGTCTCGAAATATCTAGAAACGACTTTAAGACATCATTTCATGTGCCTAAAATATTTAAAATCGCTCAACTGCCTGGACGAAACATTGGAGGACGACAAGGGCCTTAAAAAAATTAAAAACCACTACAAGAAATAATTTCTAGTGCCTTAAATAACTAGGAATGGCTTCAACTGCCTGAAAGACTTAAAAAAATTATATTGGGTTTCTAAAAATAATTAGAAACGACTTTAAGACATCATTTCAGGTGCCTAAAATATTTGAAATGGCTTAACTACCTGGACGAAATAAGAGGACGACAAGTGCCTTAAAATAATTTGAAACTACTTCAAGAAAAACTTTCTAGCGCCTTAAGATAAGTAGAAATGACTGCAACTTTCTGTAAGAATTGAGAAATTATGACAAGTGCCTTAGAAAAATTACGAACGCCTCCAACTACCTGGAGCATATGACGTTAAGAGCCTTAAAAAAATAAGAAATAATGGTTTGACCAGGTTGGAAGAACTGAAAACTGAAGCTTTGATTGCCTGAACAATCATTTCATCTGGATTTCTTTGATTTCTATCAAAAAGGCACCCTTAAACCACTCAGAAAAGGTCAAAATATCAACCAAATCTTAATATAATTATAGTCCACAAGAATATATGGGTATATCTGTATACTATCTGTAATCCACACTCGTAATCACTCTTAAACAACGACGTTGCAGAGCAAACATTTTGGCCATATGTGCTGAGTGACTCCAATTAATTAGATTATACGTCATAAAGATACGGAGCTAGCCAGGTTACGGATAAGATAAGGATATTTTGTTATTATAGTGACCATTTTCTCCTCATAACATTACCATATTAAATTTTTACCGAAAATAACACCCAAGAAGTTCACAGACACATCCAAGGCCTTCGATAACTAGCAGCATCACGAAGGAAAAAAGTTATCTGTTGGGTCTTTGCCTCATTCAAACTCTATACATTAGAAACAGTCTAGTTTCTCCGAAAAACAGTTGACTCGTGTATGCTAAGACATGTATTTAATTAAATAGTCATCAGAATACAAGTAATGGATGGTAGATTTAGGACGTTAATTATGGTTTAATCAAGTTTCTGTTTGCGGCAAAACCCTGTTAAAACTATCGGAAAATATGCCCCAGCTGAATTTCAACCCTTTAACCGTGACACAAATTTGCCAACTACCCGTCGCATTCGTTCGCCGTTTTCGCCCCACGTAAATTGTTAAGCGCAACAGTAAAATCTTTTGAAAATGTCCTTCGAGGCGCGAATTTTTAATTAGCCCGCGTGCTGCACGCTTTAAATGCGGTATTTCAAAGACAATGGGGTTTTTATTTCGGCTAAACGACGGTGCCGTCGCTATTTATGACACGCCCAATGTGTACCAGTTTTTGTCTTTTTTTTACAAGAGCATAAAATTAACTAAAGGGACTCCGGACCAATGGAATCTCCCGTTTAATACACCGAGAGTCGCGCTAGATTGATTCGCCATAAATGATCCTAAACTAACATAAAATAAATTTTAAATTACACGTCGTAAAAGTGTAAATGGATTTCTATAAAAATCGCATTATAAGCGGTAGTTTATCCCTTAACTATAGTATTACCGATTTACGATTTTATCTGTAACTTTTAACAGTGGGCCAAAATATTATTGTGGCCAAAAACGTGTCATAGGCCTAAATCTGGTGTGCCAGCAGTCTTCGAGTTAACTACAGTGTGTCCCAAATTGGGTGTACATGTATGGGTATCTTGGAAGCTATAAGAGATAGAAAATTGGTTAAATGAAGAAAGTTTTAAGGAATTTAATTGCCAATCCAATGTCGCTTTGTGAACGATTTTATCTTTTTTCATTTCTCAAATATTTTGAAAAGACCAAAAAATTGCGTTTTCGAAAAGTCCTGTTTTTTTTATTTTAATATATTTTTAAAATCTGTAAAAACACTCTGTATATGGCGCCCACTGTACCCAAAAGAGACAAGAATAAAGGTATAATTTGCAATTGGAAGCTCTTGAGCTACCATCGAAGAATTTTAATAGGGGTGCAATGTAAATAATGGTCATTTTAGTGGAAGACATGGGTTAAAGCTTCACATGTAATAAACCGTTCAATTTACTGACTTTTCTCGCCTAAAAAATGATAACCCCATCATTTCTTAATTCTTTCACGATCACTATTTAGTCATCTCGAGATGTGACATAAAATGGTGCCATTTATTGGTAGAAGTGGCAAGGCATTAAAATATAACTGGAAGAGTAGGGATTCCAAGACAGGGACCTATAATGGAAACTTGCACTTTCTGTGAGGAACAATAATTGTCAAAGTTGACCTTCTGAACACGACCTGAAAAGTAGGATCCAAACAGTTCCAAGGACGAGCCTCGAAAGCCATATCTCTCTAGTTTCGACCACAATATTCAGTGATCCACACAATCAAATGCTTTGGATACATCAGAGAATACCACTGGACCCTAATATCTTTGTGCAGAGGAACAAGCACTCGACTCTAAAGACAGACAAGAAATATGGCATCAATTGCCTGGAAGAAATAACTTCCATTGCCAAGAAACCCTGTTATCAGAGATCTGATTGCGAAAGACCTAAAGTGTGACTTTAAATGCTAAAATGGTTCAACAGTGCGGAAATCCTAGTGTTTTCTAACAAATTATACAAACGAGTCTAAATAAAAAGTGGTGTAAAAGCAATTTAAGAGGTAATATTTCGTTGGCCAACTCCGCTCCCGGATATTTCCCAGATTTAACAACTTTCGCCACAGTTTTAGGACCTAAACTAGATTCCGCGCCACCGGAGATAAATATATGATAAGCCGCGGCTCTAATTTCGCCTCCGTCGGAATTATATTTTCTTTTTAACGGTATATACCACGTTTTAATGAAACGCTAAATAAGGGAAATTATGGAGGAAATGTCCCGCTTATTGTCGTCCATTTACAAAAAGAAAAATTCGCGGAAAATCTCTCTTTTGTACCTCGGGATATCCGGGACGGGATGCCTCTTAATAATTCAACCTCGAATGCTCCTGCAGGCAATAATGTACGTCAGATATTTTAATATTAAAACGTTTGAACGAAATGCCTCTTGTGAGCAACAAGGCCCTTTATTTCTCGGCAATCCATAAACGTTTGTCATCCCGGAACGTTTCATAAATCACCTGCTCTCGTAATTTTGCAAGTTTCACGAAGAGAAAAGAAACAACTTTATATTTTCCTTTGTATATCCGTTAAAAGAGGTCGCGCGCTTAGACGAGCCGCTTTTGTATAGTGCATCGCGAAAATATTTATGAATGAAATGTTTGTTCGGATTACGTATCATTTTTTTAAAAAGGAAACTCCTTGAATTTAAGACACTTTTGACCATTAATCCTTGGCGCGTTTTTTAGGTATTTTGCCAAGGAGGCAGTTCAGTTAAAAAAAACAATGTCAATACCTGCTTTAGAAAAATGTTGTTTTAACAATTCTTATAGAGAATTTCCTTGACTATAACTAAACTCCTTACACCTTTCCTCATAAACCCTACTGCTATTAAGATAGTTGCCAACGAGGCAAGCTGAGGCATAAGGAATCATTTGAAACTTAGACGTCGCGTATCTTAAGAACAGTTGCTCTAAAAAAATGGTTTTACAATTCCGATAGAGAATTACCTTGGCTGCAACTTAACCCCCTACACTTTTCCTTATAAAGCCTACTGTTATTGAGGTATTAGCCAACGAGGCAAGCCGAGGCATAAAAGAAGAACACCAAATTCTTGGACGTTCGATCTGTAACCTCAACAAGACCCTATGGTGGTTGCCTTAAATTATACAAGTATATATTGAATATATACTTGTTCGATGTCAACTTCTTCTGCTGAAGACCTTTTCCAAGGTTTGTGTCTAAGATTAATGTCTTCTCATTCTCTCAGACTTCTTTAATCTATTAATTTTCTGTTGAATCTAGATCTCTTATTGATTGAGCATGTCATTGATTTGAGCTGTATTTTTTACTTATTCATAATCTTTCTCTTCAATATCCTCTTGTTCGTTGTCTTCTTCTTCCTTTAACGTCTTCTTGGCTAATACAGCTTACCTCCTTACACTTTTCTTAGTAAATCCTACTGTTATTGAAATATTTGACAACGAGGCAAGGGAGGCATAAAATTTAGTTTTTGCAATTCTTTGAGGGTATTTCGTTGTCTACAACTTAAGTCCTTACACTTTTCGTTATAAATGCTACTGGTATTGACAAGTTGTACATCCTGGCAAGCTGAGGCATAAAAAGTTAATTCAAACGTTGACGCCTCGGATCTTGAGAACAGGTGCTTTAAGAAAAAATGTTTTTTTCATTCTTATAGAGGATTTTCTTGGTCACAACTGAACTCCCTACATTTTTCTAGATAAATCCTACTGTAATTGATATATTTGCCAATGAGGCAAGCTGAAGCATAAATAATTATTTCAAAACTTTGACGCCTCGTATCTTAGGAACAATTGCTCTGAGAAAAAACTGTTTTTGCAATTGCTATAGAGGATTTCCTTAGCTACAATTTAACTCCCTACACTTTTTTTCATAAATCTTGCTGTTATTGAGGTATTTGCCAACGAGGCAAGCTGAGGCATAAAACAAGAACACCAAATTCTTGGACGTAGAACCTCGTATCAAGTCGTTGCCTCGAAGTCGTTATTTCTTTTTTGTACTCTTTATTTATAACTTCTTGTTTGATGTCACATTCTTCTGCTGAAGACCTTTTCCAAGGTTTCCAAGGGTCTTCCCATTCTCACAGATTCAGACCTCTTTGACCCATTCATCTTCTGCTGACTCTAGACACCTCAAGAGATAGGGTTGTGCTGTATTTGTCTCTTGTTCGTTGTCTTCTTCAATGTCTCCTTGGCTGATACATTCATTCCTGAGAATGTCCTTGGCTATACCTCCTTACACTTTTACAGTTAACCGTGACTGTGTTTGAGATATCGGTAAAGGAGGCCAATTGAGGGGCCCTCTATAAGACAAAACAATCGGCGTCCTTGTTGCCGCAATGCTTGTCAAATCGGGGCAAACAGCTCGGATTGCGGCCCCGCGGGTGTTCCACCTATAACCTTCGGCAACAAATCAAATCCCACCGCAAATCATTGTTAATGAAAATCGCGTCAATACGGGAAATTTACGTCCGAGGGCCGCCCGGTTATAATGAGAGGCCGATCCATAATACACGTCGGATGATTGTGCCTCGGGGGATCGATCATTTCAGTTTATTCATCCCTTATATAGGGAAGAATAATTCCGAGGGGCGATTTCCATAAATAAATTTTTACTAAGAATGAGAATCGGGACCGTTTGAACTCCCTCTTCCTCCTTCTTTTGCTGCTGCTGCTGCTGCTGCTGCTCACTCCGTCCGAACTTTTCGGAAACTTTCCGAATGAAAAGTTTTTTCGCGAAACGGCAAAAGGCGTTTGGTGTCCTTTGGTTCGCTCCCCCGAAAGCAAATTGAAACCTTACGGGAAACTTTTTAAATGAACTAACGGGAATTTTAGCCGAGTGAATTTTATTGATGACGAAAACTTTATGGAATTATGGTTTTTTTTATTGCCGCTCTGGAAAATTGGATTTAAAACGATTTTTATTAAGTCAGTCGTTTTCGGTATTGTGAAAATGTTCAGTCACCATTAGAAGAGAAAGAATGTATCGGAGGTAATTAAGGAAAGAAAGATAACGCACATGAAGGTACTAATGAGAAAGACGAAGAGTAACCAGAGGTTCCGGATTCAGATGAACAATTAACAGAGCGAAATGGGAAAAATTAGGAAAACAAGAGATGAAATGGAGAGAGAAGACTATATTAAAAGAAGTATTCCACCAGGAAGTATTGCATGAATCTTGTCGTCTCAAATAAATAATGATAAATAAAAACGACTTTTATTAAAAAATAAGATACCTAAGTACAATCGAAACCAAGAAAAAAATGTGTGTAAACTCAAAGGGCGAGGTCTAGCAAGCCGCTATTTTTGACATATATTATATAACTATTTTTCATTATTCTGGTATTTTCACATTTGTCTGTCCATTAGACATTGTCTAGATTTAAATTGATTTATATAAAAAAGTTTAAGATTGTCGGGTATGAGATTGTATATGCTGAAACATGGCTGTTTTATGTTGTGGTACAGTAAAAGCATGGTATGATAAGTGTTATTTCAAAGGAGAACAGGCGGATTTACTCAGGCCCATTAAAGCGTATCTGTCACAGAAGTACACATTCTCGTTGTTGTGCAATATGTCCGATCCGACCGGTCAGTCCTCCGTTTGACCTTTGAGACAATCATTCAGGCGAGCCGTTCAGTACATCGTCCGTTCTGGCATTACTTCTAGGCAATTAAGGCCATTTGTTACAGGCAGTTGAAGCAATTTTTTCTGCCCAATTCTTTTGGGAATCATCTTCAATCCGTGAGGAAATTAGTAAACTTTAAGACAGACTTTGAGCTTATCAAGGAAGGACTTGCTGCCAAGAGTGCAGTGGTCAATTGCCTGGAAGGAAAACAAGATTCTTTAAGTTCTCCCTTATCTATAAAGAGAGATACTCCTTAAAGGCTAAAAGGTTCAAGGCCTTTTTTTGTCATGACATTTTCCCTTGTCTATTATTACTCCATCATCACCAACGATGCAGCTCCTTATCTCAGGTTTAAGTTGTTAGTACCATCTTCTTGATAATTCTTCGCCAATGCTTTAAAGATTTCCTGAAGCCATTCCTGGATTCTTCCAGGTTGTTAAAGCGATTCCCAAGCCTTTGAAAAACTATTGCTGCGTTCGTTTAGATGGTTTCAGCTATTTTAAGAACTAATAAGCCCCCATTGTCGTGGTAAATAAATTTAAGTGGAACAAAGTGTAATTTTAAAGGAGAATAGATGGATTTACTCAGGGCCCTATTACAGAAGTACACAAACTCCTTGTTGTGAAATATGTCCGATCCGCGTACCAGTCAGTACTCCGTTCGCCCTTTAAGACAATCATAAAGAAGCCGTTCAGTAATCCAAGAGCCCTTTTTATCCAGCTTTTTGGAAAGCAGGTAATGTCTGTATAAAGAAATTTGTAACCCCTGGCTAACTTGCTTTATAACATTGGTCTTAGTTTGGTAAGATTGGCTTCATTTTTACTTTAGAAGTTTTCCTGGAATATTCTTAAGCCTCCAGTAAAAGAATCAATCAAATCCATAAACTAGAACCCTTTTTATCCAGCTGTTTCTAAAGCAAGTCTTTTGTATGTGTAAAGAAATTTGTAATCCTGGGATAACTTGCTTTATAAATTTAGTCCTAGTGCTCAGATTGGTTTCATTTTTAATTTAGAAGTTTCCTTGAAATATTCTTAAGCCTCCAGTAAAAAAATTAACCCAATTGATCAAGTAGAATACTTTTTATCCAGCTTTTTCCAAACCAAGTCCTGTATGTGTATAGAAATTTGTAACCCTTTCATAATTTGCTTTATAACTTTGAACCTAATGCTTCGATTGATTTAATTTTTATTTTAAAAGTTTCCTTGGAATATTCATAAGCTTTCGGTAAAAAATCAACGCAATTCACGAACTAAAAGCCTTTTTATGCAGATTTTTGGAAAGCAAGTCGTGTATCTGTAAAGAAATTTCTAACCCCTGCATAACTTGCTTTATAACTTTGGCCCTAGTGCTTCGATTGATTTAATTTTTATTTTAAAAGTTTCTTTGGAATATGTTCAAGTCTCCAATAACAGAATCAACCGAATCCATGAATTAGAACCCTTTTTATCCAGCTTTTTGTAAAACATGCCTTGTATGTGTAAAGAAATTTATAACCCTTCGGTAACTTAGTTCATAAATTTGGTTTTAGTGCACATATTACTTTAATTTTCCCAGATTCCCAAGCGTCTGAAAAACTATTGCTGTGTTGATTTAGATGGTTTCAGCTATTTTAAGAATAGCAGATAGAGTAATAAACCCCCATTGTCATGGTAAATAAATTTAAGTGGAACAATGCCGGCATCAGCAAATAAAGTGTTATTTCAAAGGGGAATGGATGGATTTACTCAGGGCCCTGTCACAAACTCTATGTTGTGAAATATGTCCGATCCGACCGGTCAGTACTCCGTTCGACCTTTGAGACAATCATAAAGACGCCGTTTAGTACTCCGTTCGTTCGGCCGCAAACACGTCGCAATCCGGTCAAAATTGCAGAGGCCAATTGCCTTGAAGGAAAAAAAGATCTTTCAATTCCTTCCTTAATTTATAAATAAAGTTACTTCTTAGAGACCAAGAGCTTCCATTGCCTGTTATTCCTTTATTATTTCTCCTTTATCACCAACTGCATTTACACATTTTATATACAACCCTACAGCATGCATACTTTTAAAATTTTGTATTTTTTATTATTTTATACAAAAATAAAAATAAATTCTATATTTATCCAAAAATTGACGTCTCTAATGGATCTATCAAGACACGCGCTCTCCTAAAGACACGGGACAATAAAAACCGATGACAAGGGACCTTTATTCATCATATACCTGTTCACTGATGACATTAAAAGACCTCTTAAAGCGACTACCGAATATAAAAACTAATAAAAGTACTTTAAAACCGGCTCGTTTAAAACAGTTTGAAACTTCCGAACATTCGGTAAAGTTTCACACAACTATAACAACTCCAAACGATTTTTATTGAGTGTTAAATCTTTTTAGTTTTGGCCGTTAAAAGGTTGTTTGATCAGCGGGTAAAAGCAATTTACTTAATGCGGAAGGGACGAACACGGGGGGCTCTCGTCTCCCCACCCCACTCGAATTTCATTTTTCTTCGAGAAGTTTCGATTGGAATAATAAACGCGGCGGCATATTTCTATACTGATACTATACCCGAGGATATTGTATAGTAACAGCAACTGTACATAGCGGGGGTAAACAGCAATATATTTCGGAACTATTAAACAACGCGCACAGCGGCAGCTATCTTCCTGATATTAGTCCCTATGGCACTTAAACTTTGCTCGTTTCATGCTTTATAAAACCTTCTATATCTATATTTGTGTCAATATTTAGTTGATGCTGGATAAACGTAGTTTCTCCGCAGGCAAATCTTGCTATTGCGGTTTATTGGAATTGCAACTACTCCCGGGATAATATGGATCCTGGAAGCAGTGGTCAGTCCCCAAAAAAACTTGACTGGGAAGAGTCATCTCATTTCTCGTTTGCTGTATCTTCAAACCACACTCCCGAGTTGTATATTTAAAAAGACTGTTGCCTACTGTTCATTAATCCAAGTTCTTTCTAGATTTTTGGCTCTCCTATAAATAAGATTAATCTCTCCAATAATATAAGTTGCGAGAAATTGTATTTGTATGCTCGGAACAAACAAACCCAGATTAAAAATCGAGGGTGTCTTTCCTTCTCTCCCTCCCCCCTTATTCGCCCTTTAAACTCTCTTTTTATGATTGTTTCTTTTTTTACGTGACACGGTTTTCCAATTTTTAGAATTTAATCCGGTTTTTATTGACAACAGAAGGCCGTTACTTTTATTCGACGAAATATTTTATTTATGCAAATTAGTACAGTTATCCCGGAATCTGGCGTCTCCTGTTTCTTGAATAATTCATAGCCGTCGCCGAGCATTAAAAAAAAATGCATAAAAGGCGTTTTTACTGTCAAAATTCCCGATATAGTCTTGGCGTATGGTTTTTGGGATTATCAATAATTAACGGATTTAATTGCCCGATATCCATTAGGCCGTATAGAGCGGAGGGCTGTCTGATGGCTGGCGGTTGCTGTCTTAGCTTGTCTGCCAGCTTCATTATTAATTTTCATTAAAAGCTACATCGGGCCTTCCGTTGTGATTTGTTAAAATGTCATGTTAAATAATAAGGGTGGTCTGTGGTGGATAAACAGATCCGGACTCTGGAGAATATTAGAAGAATTTTTGAACCTAGAAACCCCTATACAAAAATCTGCAACCAACAGCTGAAGAAATTCTTTGGGTTTTTGGAAATATATAAATATCTGGACGCAATAGGCCTTGAAGAAATTCTTTCACTCTTTAATAAGTCTACGAGTTTCTGAATTGCAGGAGTATGGTAAACTAATTATTTAACCAAATTAGCATCAAGGGATCACGGAATGTAGAACTCGTGTGCAATAAATAATTCCTCTTAAGTTGAAGTATTAGTAGTAATTACAAACCTGCCAATAAGATTCTGAATAATTTATCAAGAAGAATAGTTAATGAACGAGTCGTATAGATCTGACCAATTGTCATTTGGGATATACTTGATTAATTTTTTGGTGTATTAACTTGGTTCATTTCCTGCTATTTCTGTGTAGATGATTAATTGGTGTCCACATTTGCAGATGACACGCTCTTCATATATTTTACTTGAGTGCACATTACAAACTCCTTTACTCTCTGTCCCAGTTTTTGTACCGGGTATAGTTAATATACTACTATCTGTAAAAACGTGTCTTAAAAAAGTTTCTTAAGAAAATCGTAGTATTTAAAGGAAGGTGTTTCCTTATTAGGTAATGTTTTGTTCCATACTTTTGGACTAATTTTCAATTTTATTCCAGGCATTTGAAGGAATTCTTCGACTTTTTAGGAAGACTACAGTCATCTGGATCACAAGGGGTTGTGAAGAAATTCTTTGAGTTTTTCAAAGGGTCACAGATGGCTTTAAAGAAATCCTTTGATTTTTTGGGAAGACTATAATCATCTGGATTACAGGAGGCTTTGAAGAACTTCTTCGACTCTTCAGAAAGTCTAAAATTATCTTGATCATAGGTGGCTTTAAAGACATTCTTCGACTTTTTAAAATAATCTACGAGTTTCTGAATCACAGGAGGTCTTGTAACTAATTCTTCGACTTTTTCGAACTTCGATTCTTTGGGATTTAGTACTTCTCTAATCCAACCAATAGCTCCTGGACCACTCTATTCCTGTTTAAACTTAAAAGAAATATCCTTATCAAACCAGATTATTATAGATTAATATTCTAGAGCTCCTGATCTTTGGATCCAAAATAATACAACTTGCGAGAAGTTCTTTTAGAAGTCTAGGAGTTTCTGAATCACAGGAAGCCTTGAACAAATTTTTTAACTTATTTTTAACCATGTGGTCACAGGTGTCTTGAAAAAATTCCTCGATTCTTTAGAAAGTTTACAATTGTCTCGATCCCAGGTAGCCTTAAAGAAACTCTTCAGGATGTTATCAGCAGGACTTGAAAAAATGGGCATCTGCTTTTCCACCACTGGTCCGTAAATTGAAGTGAATTAGCCGTTTTTTTTCCTTTAAATTTCACCGCAAATTTCCATTACTTCGGTTCTGTTTACACCCAAAAATACCCTATAGAGCGTGTGTAATATTACGAGGCCCTTTCATCCCGAAACATGTACGGCCCTAAAGTCGAACAACCGAAGGGCCCCCCTCCCCCCCTAATTATTGTTTTAATTACCGCGAATACATTATTAATGGAAATTTTGAACGATGGGAAAAATGTCCACGTTGGCAACATGGGAAAATAATTAACGAGTGGCCTTGATGAATTTGTTTTAAAATGGAAGGAGGGGGCGGAGGGCGAATTGCTTTTTGGGTTTCTTGTCACGGCTAGCCGATATCGAAAAAATGGCCCCAATAAGGGACAAAAGGTTCCGGATCGTAAACTTTTATCTGCTCCGGACAAATTTTTGAGTTTATCCGCATAAATTTATTCGATCCCATATGACAGTCGTTTCCTTACGCGACAAATGAATTTAAGGTTCAAGGAGTTTTCCGAAAACGTCAGCAATTACGTCTTTTATCCACCCTCACCCCCTTTGGTAGACTCAGCATTTCGTAGCTTTAATTGTCACCCTGCGGTCAGTTAAATTGACATAATTCGCTCTCGCAAAACGTCTAATCTACCGTTGTTTTTCCATTATGGCTACATCCAGACTTAGCTCACGCATTTCACGTTATTCCATTAGGAACGGAATGTGGTAATTTAGCGGACGTGAGTAGGTGAACCGTAATATACATTCCGCTATGTGTCGTTTGTCACCGGGGCGTACGTGGAATAATTTTCGCTTTTTGTGTTAAATTTTCCTATTTAGAACACGGTAAAGTGGGTTATTTGAAGGTTTTTTTAGGCCTCTTAAATCTGGATAACAACTCATAAACATAAAGTCTTTTACATAATTTTTAGCATAAAAAAGAGCGTAATATGTTGCGCAACGGACAACGGAACTTGTTGCTTCAATACAGAGATCAAAAACATTCTTAAAAGTTGCACAACATTTGTTGTCTTATGTTTGCCATGACGTAGTTGAAACAGTTTCCATTGACATTTCCTAGAAATCAAAATTTCAATCAGATGGTCTTTAGTAATTAGCGAAGAAAAAATCTTTCCTTTAGGTAATTTAAAGTCATATTTATTTCCTTCCAGGCAGTTAAAGTCAATGTTTATTTCTTCCAGGAAGTTAAAGTCCTTTATTCTTTTCTTTAAGGCAGTTTGAAGTAATTTTTATTTCCTTCCAGGCAGTTAAAGTCAATATTAAATTCTTCAAGGAAGTTGACCTCTTTTCTTCTTTCTTACAGGCAATTTGAAGCCATTTTTATTTTCTTCCAGGCAGTTTAAACTCTAAAGAATTATTTCTTCTTCTTTAATAAACATTGGATCGAAGAGATCCAAATGCCTGTAATAAACCTTCTAGTTATTAAATGCAATTTTTCTGAGGTGCTCTATTTCCTCTTTTATTCAAAGATTCAACTGCCTTGAATTAGACCTTGTAATTTCGAAATCTCTTTTTGAGCTGCTCTATTTCTGCGTCTTCCTTTTTTCCTTTACTTTCTTCTTAAAAAACAACTTGAGTTTTATTAATTGACTTCAGAATAACTTAGCCCAAAACCTCAATATCCCTGAAATAAGTCTTCTAGCTCTTAATAGCAGTTTTTTTGAGGTGCTCTATTCCCTCTTTTATCAAAAGATCCAAATGCCTTGAAGAGACTTTCTAATTTCAAAATCTCTTTCTAAGCTGCTTCTCCTTCATCCTCTTTCTGTTTTTTTACCTTATCCCTAAGAAACAACTTGAGTTTCAAAAATGAACTCTGGACGAACTGGGCCCAAGACGTCCAAATGCCTGAAATTAAGCTTCAATTCCAAAAATGCAGTTTTCTTGTAGATGTCCTTTTTTTTCATCCATATTCTTTATCTTCTTTTATCGAAAACCTGGAATAGTTTTTTGAGTTCCTCTATTTTTTACTTCTTATTTTTATTATTACTTGTCTTAATCCTGTTTGTCATCTTCTTGATAACAGAAAAGATACTCCAATAATCAACCCCAGATTAACTGACCTCAAGATATCCAAATCCCTGGAAAAAACCTTTTCCTAGTTCTCAATAGTAATTTTTCTGAAGTGCTCAATTTCCTCTCGCATCAAAATATCCAAATGCCTGGAATATCCCTCCCAATTACAGAATCTCTCTCTGAACTGCTTTATTTCTGCCTCTTCCTTTTTTCCTTGACTTTCTTCTTAAGAAACCACTTGAGTTTCATTAATCAACTCTGGATAAATAGGGCCCCAGACGTCTAAATGCCTGTAATTAACCTCCTCACTCTAAAATAACATCGAAGAGACCTTCTCTACCTATTTTTCTCTTCTTCGTACCCTGCTCCCTTTCTGCTTCGTATTCTGACCGATTAATCTCTTCAAGTTTGTCCATAATTGACAAATTGCCCCCCATAAAGACCCAATAAACAAAACGAGAATCGCGCAAAAGGCTAAAAACCAACGATATACAATAAACAAACGATTAAGCCGAGTAAGTAGCGATCTATTACTACTAGTGCCGGGACAAAGAAATATCTGGCGAACAATGGCACAACATAAATGTCTTTTCTGGTACGGCACCAGGACCAATTAACTGGTGAATAATGGCGATATCGTTTATCATTTTCCCGTAGTGCACAGTGGCGGATGGAGAATGGAGATAAATTTCTTGTCGGCTAATATACACTCACCCCCTTTCAAGGAAGAAAAAACAGCCGGAATGTAGCTCTGACTGTAGCTTGCAGCCTAATGTTTTAGTATGTAAGAAAAAGAAACACCCTGTACAATATTGTCGCTATGTAGGGCGGCCCCCTTGACATTTCTAGTAAATATGTCACCGAGACAATCTCTGGATGACCTTTTCGACGGCCTAAGGCATTTGCTCTTTCTGTTATATAATGCGCTTCACAGAGCACCGCAGGTCGATTGGGTTTAATCTACCTGTAGTTAGATAGACAGTTGACCTTAAGATTGAATATGAAGGAGAAACAGTCGAAGAGTGACAAGTGACAAGTTCCCGCAATAATTCCCGCCTGTAACCCTCAACTGAAATTAGGGCGGCCACCGTTCGCCCAATCATGAACAAACATAATTTTAGATTAGACGGCGATATTTTATTTTATTATATATTTTTCTCACGGATCGGGACGTGTGCCATATTGTTATGACATATGGTCGAGTTGGGTAAATATTAACATATCGGCCCTTATCGGGTTGATCAGCCAGGACCGGGGCAGAGCTTATTCCCTATTAAATCGCGATCGTATTGGTGATATATGACATGCGGAAAGTCATTTTTTTTTTATTTTGTTTGAGTAGGAGAGAAGTGAATGAAGAATTTTTATTTTCTTCCAGGCAGTTAAAGCCATTACTGGTTTCTTCCAGGAAGTTGGAGTCTTTTTTTCTTTTCTTCAAGCAGTTTGAAGCTAGTTCTGCTTTCTTCCACGCAGTTAAAGTCAGTCTCTATTTCCTCCCGAAATTTTAAATCTGTTCTTCAAGCAATTTAAAATAAGTTTTATTTTCTTCCGGGCAATTAAAGCCAGTGTTAGTTTCTTCCAGGACGCTGAAGTCCATGCTTCTCTCCTGCACGTAATTTAAAATAATTTTTATTTTCCTCCAGGCAATTGAGAGCAGTGTTAATATCTTCCAGGAAGTTGAAGTCTTGTCTTCATTCCTTCAGGCAATTTGAAGTCATTTTTAATTTATTCCAGGCAGTTAAAGTCAGTATTTGTTTCTTACAGAAATTTGGAGTCTTGTTTTCTTTTCTTTAGGCAGTTTGAAGCTAGTTCTGCTTTCTTCCACACAGTTAAAGTCTCTATTTCCTCCAGAAATTTTAAGTATGTTCTTCAAGCAATTTAAAATAAGTTTTATTTTCTTCTAGGCAATTAAAGCCAGTGTTAATTTCTTCCAGGACGTTGAAGTTCATGCTTCCCTCCTGCACGTAATTTAAAGTAATTTTTATTTTCTTCCAGGCAATTGAAGGCAGTGTTAATATCTTCTAGGGCGTTGAAGTCTTTTCATCTTTCCTTCAGGCAATTTAAAGTCGTTTTTATTTTTTTTCCAGCTAGTTAAAGTAAGTATTTGTTTCTTTCAGGAAGTTGGAGTCTTTTTTTCTTTTCTTTAGGCAGTTTGAAGCTAGTTCTGCTTTGTTCCACGCAGTTAAAGTCAGTGTCTATTTCCTCCAGAAATTTTAAGTATTCAAGCAATTTAAAATAAATTTTATTTTTTTCCAGGCAATTAAAGCCAGTGTTAATTTCTTCGAGGACGTTGAAGTCCACGCTTCTCTCCTGCACGTAATTTAAAGTAATTTTTATTTTCTTCCAGGCAATTGAAGGCAGTGTTAATATCTTCCAGGACGTTGAAGTCTTTTCATCTTTCCTTCAGGCAATTTGAAGTCATTTTTATTTTCTTCCAGGCAATTAAAGTCAATGTTAATTTCTTTCAGGTCATTGAAACCTGTTCTTCTTTCCATCAGGAAACTTCAAGTCATTTTTGTGTTCTTAGGTAATTAAAGGCAGTGTTAATTTTTTCCAGGAAGTTGAAGTCTTGTCTTCATTCCTTCAGGCAATTTGAAGTCATTTTTATTTTCTTCCAGGCATTTAAAGTGAATGTTAATTTCTTTCAGGTTATTGAAACCTGTTCTTCTTTCCATCAGGAAACTTCAAGTCATTTTTGTGTTCTTAGGTAATTAAAGGCAGTGTTAATTTTTTCCAGGAAGTTGAAGTCTTGTCTTCATTCCTTCAGGCAATTTGAAGTCATTTTTATTTTCTTCCAGGCAATTAAAGTCAATGTTAATTTCTTTTGAGGTCATTGAAACCTGTTCTTCTTTCCATCAGGCAACTTCAAGTCATTTTTGTGTTCTTAGGTAATTAAAGGCAGTGTTAATTTTTTCCAGGAAGTTGAAGTCTTGTCTTCATTCCTTCAGGCAATTTGAAGTCATTTTTATTTTCTTCCAGGCATTTAAAGTGAATGTTAATTTCTTTCAGGTTATTGAAACCTGTTCTTCTTTCCATCAGGAAACTTCAAGTCATTTTTGTGTTCTTAGGTAATTAAAGGCAGTGTTAATTTTTTCCAGGAAGTTGAAGTCTTGTCTTCATTCCTTCAGGCAATTTGAAGTCATTTTTATTTTCTTCCAGGCATTTAAAGTGAATGTTAATTTCTTTCAGGTTATTGAAACCTGTTCTTCTTTCCATCAGGCAACTTGAAGTCATTTTTCCTTTCTTCCAGACAGTTAAAAGCCAGTGTTAAATTATTTTAGGTCGTTGAAGTCTTTTGTTCTTTCCTTCAGACAATTTGGAGTAGTCTTTATTTTCTTTCAAGAATTTAAAATCAGCGTTAATACTTTCCAGGACGTTGAAGTCTTTTCTTCTCTTCTTCAGCCAAATTCACATCATTTTTATTTTATTACAGGCACATTTTTATTTTATTAGAGTCAGTGTCTATTTCTTCCCGGAAGTTTGAGTCTTTTCTTTTCTCCTTTAGACAGTTTAAAGCCATTTTTATTTTCTTCCAGATAATTAAAGTCAGTGTTTATTTCTTCCAAGATATTTAAAGGCAGTGTTATTTTCTTCCAGGCAATTAAAGCCACTGTTTATTCTATTATTCTATTTTTATAATTTATTTCAGGCACTTTGAAATTTATTTAATTTTCCTTCCAGGCAATTGGAAATAATTTCTATCAAATTTTCTTCGATTTATTATCTCATCATCTTCAAATTGTAAGATCCAAGGGATCAGCTTTAAAAACAGACACGTACTTTAAGCCAGATTTGGTCTCCAAGCAGTCCAAGTAATACACAAAACAGCCTCAGAAAAACCAAAAGATATTGCAAATAAGTGAAATAAATAAGCTCAAAATAATACCGTCGAGAAACTGTGTAAATTATCCTAACAAGCTGGAAATTTCCATTTTATTCAAAAAAGGACCACATCCAACCCTATAAACACGCAAATAAAAAAGACTCCCCCTCCTGCGCCCGACCCTGGTCGATTGCACTTGATATCCCGAAAAATCGGGCTAATGGCAAAGTGGAACGGCAAACACCAGAGATAAAGCTAAAGAGCATAGGAGTTTATATATAAAGGGGTCGAATAAGGGAAAAATGTTTTTACTAATGAGATGGAAAAGTATGAAGACGAGGTGTCGACGACGACGGACTACTGGTGCGAGAAAACCGGGACGAGGGGGTGCGGTAAAGTGCGAGTGAGACGGAGCAAGGCGAACGCGCGAGAACGGAATCGGATGCACGGATTGAATGCCGCCCTGGACGCTCTCAGGAGGTAATTTTCAAGCATTATTATTACATTTCCCTGTTTTATCAATCCCAATTTCATTAGAAGAAGTTAAAATTATCAATGTATTTTAGGTGTATGCCCATCCAGATGACGCACTCGGACGTGAACTCCAGCCCCCAGAAGCTGTCGAAGATCGAAACTCTACGTCTGGCCAGGAACTACATATCGGCCATGTCGCAGACGTTACAGGAGGGCAGATCCATGGATCTCAATCGGTTTGTGCAAATATTAAGCAGGGAATTGAGTCAAACTACCGCGAATTTACTGAGGGGAACCCTTACTAATGCTGCTGTGAATAAAGACTTTAGTGCGGTGAATTATGACTATTACCAAAAGCCTTTTTGTTGTGCAAAGGCTTGGGCTAGTGAGGACTATAGTCAAGTGTTGTATAGTAGGTCAAGGAACTATTGTGCTTATTATGATAACTATGAGAATAATAGTTATTATGGTATGATAAGTGAAACTGCTGTTGGTTTTGATAATAATGACTTTCGCTGGAGGCATTACTAAGAAATCAGCTAAAACTGCCTCACTGTAAACAAACTTAATCCCTTTTCATTTAATTGTAAACAATATACTTTAATTCTTCCCTTATCGTTTTATTCCTTAAGTATAAAAGTCGGTTAAGCCGTAGGAAAGTAAAAAACTTTTTTTTCCTGAAAAACCCGCTCCATTAGCGGACAGCAGTGAAAAGGCTTAAAAGTATTTCGTAAACCTGGCTTTATTTTCAATCTGTCGAAAATTAAAGTTCCCGAGGGCCCGTCGCTCGCCTCCCTCTCTTGTTTCTTTTTATTTGAACTGTGAGGTCCCGAAATTGGAATATTTATTACTTCGCGGAGATTTTCGATAATGGAATTCTTGAAAATAGCAACCGCCCGATAGGTTAAGGTGGTAAGGACTTTCGGGGCAATTAAACCGTTTAAGAAGTTTCGGGCAATCCGATCGGAAGAGAACCTTTATTGGAAATTTATTTTTAGTATTTGTTTTTATTTTTTAGAGCAGATTCCGGTAAAGTAGAACAGTAATAACGACCTCCAAGTTCTCTATAATGACTATTTTCTGTTTCAGTTCTCTCCAATTTGACCAATCATCTCCTTTCTCCTTCAGGTCTGATACCTGATATACAACCTAAATTATTCCAACCAGATCCATCATCTCTTCAAATTTTTTTAGAGCTAACCAACCTAGAGATCTCCTAATTCGTACAAACACCCAAAGCAAGTAATTGATCTTTAAAGCGACCAATCATCTCCTTCTAGCATATCCTAACTAGATTCTTCGAAGATTTCACTTACTCTCTTTTATCTCAAGGTGTTTTAAACCACTTCTACGTTTCCTAGAATCCAGAATATTAATTCATCCTGTCACTTACTATCTTCCTGAATTTATTCAGGCAGCTGAAGCCATCGTCCATTTTAGCTCAAACGTTCTTGTCTTAAATAATCCCCGTATACGTCATTCCACAGCAAATAACCGGTTTCGAACATTTTGAGTCTCGTCAATCTCGAAAAAACTTTCCAGAGAATTGAAGCCACTATGCCAGGAACTTAGTTCTCACAGACCTTCCAAAGCTTCAAGTACTTAAGTCAAGCAGTTCCTGTGCTCTCAATCGTGCATATAATTTCGACTCTTTGAACCTCGTCAGGCAAAAATCTATTTTCTAGACGTAGTTTTTACAAACTTCTATGCAATTGACGCCAATATCCTAGGCACTAATTGTTTCTTGGTTTGCGTAGACAATTCGAATTCTTGCGATCACTTGTTCTCTCCATCAAACAAGTGATGATCGGTTTCGGCTGTTTGAGCCACATCAGGCCACAATCTTTTATCTGGATGTAATATCTGAAATCTTCCAGACAATTGATTCCACTATTCCAGGAAGTGGAAGTTATTTATTGGTTCTAGCAGACATTTCAAAGTCCAAGTTTTTAAGCAGTTCCTGTGCTCTCCATCCTGCATCTGATGGCCTATTTCTACTTAATTGGCGACAATATTTCAGACACTTGACCGGTTTCGACTGTTTGGGCTTCATCGGGCAACAATCTTTTTTCTGGGGGTAATATTTGGAATCTTTCAGTAATAATCTACAATTGCAGCTACTATTCCAGGAACTTGAAGTTATTTCTTGCTTCTTGCAGACATTCCAAGTTCCTGTGCTCTCCATCGTGCATTTGATGCCCGATTTCGACCCTTGGAGCCTCGTCAGGCCACAATCTTTTTTCTAGATGAAGTTTTTGAAATCTTTCCAGACGCCAATATTCCAGACACTTGACCAGTTTCGACTATTTCGCCTTCATCAGATCACATCTCCTTTCTGGACTTAGAATCTGAAATCTCCCACAGAGTGGAAGGCACTATTACAGGAACTTTAAGTTATTTCTTCGTTCTTGTAGATATTCCAAGCTCCAAGATTGGTTCTCGCAGATAATTCCAGTAATTGCTATTTCCTGTTTTATCGATCGCATATCTGATGACCGGTTTCGACTCTTTGAACCTCGTCAAGATAAAATCTTTTTTCTGGACGTATCTTTTGGAGTATTGCATGCAGTTTGACGCTAATTTAACAGACACTTGTAGTTATTTTTTAATTGTGCACACAATTCGAGAACCTTCCTTTTTGCCTATTTGAAACATCCGAACTGGCCTAGTAAACGTGATTTTTATAGACATACAGGGTACGTGTCGAATATGCTGCCGGTTTTCAAGATATAAACGGCCTCTCGGGAGCTATCGGGTCCCTCCCTCCATTTCTAGATTATATATGAAGACCATCGGATTGATCTCCGAACGCCGACCCAGTTTTCAATAATCCCCTGCACCATAATAATTTATGTAAACCCACTTAAACCAATTATTGTCAATAATACAATGCTACAGATTATACCCTGATGGCCGGAATAATCATCATCAGAATAATCGTTTGACGGAAACCGGAGGGATTCAATTATATACTGGAAGGGTTTGTTGGCTTTTTTGCAATTTTATTAATTAATTAACTGAAACTCTTTATGTTTTTTTTTATTCGCGAATTATTAAAGCTCGCCTAGTGTCAATAAAACGGCGAAATAACGCCCGCTCCGTACAACAGGATTCCATTAAAAGCAATTGAAAAGATTATTTTCGATTGATTTTTAAGTGCTTTTATTTTAGGACTCGATAATTGCCATATCGGCCGGTTTGCATATATACGAAAACGTCGGATTTTATCCGCGGAAAATTAAATTTTTTTAGAAGCTCCCCATACAGGCCCGGGGGAAACTATTAACAGACCGAAAATTGGACTTTTATGCGGTAATTACCGTATGCGTGGACCCCCTTTTTTAATCTCTAATTAGCCGGTTTTAACAACAACGATGCCACTCAAATAGGTCGAAACGGGTCACGTGGGTAACTCTATAAGCTAATATTTTATTAATTATATCGCGGACAAAGAGCTACAATCGTTAACAACTACATAATATCCCTCGGTAAGGAGGTGATTTATACTTCGCGTGCTAATCTCCTAAAATGTATCATTTTCCTTTCAAGGCGCAGAAATTGTTCGAAAAGGAAAAAAAACCGAACGTAGAGCCGAGTCGAGCTTTAGTTATTGGTGTACGCAGTGCGGACTTCCTTGCGAAATTAATACGATCCCCTCGGGGTTAAGTTAACATATGGGTTTTGAGGTATTTAAACGCAGTACCTCGGAGCCCTCAGGACAGATGCGAGATACTGGAACGAGAGCTTGAAGGATAAACGTGGCAGGTTGAGATCTTAAAAAGGAATACAGAGGCGGAGGCGTAGATATTCTGCGACGAAGTCAAGAGGGTTTAAATCTGGGCAAGTAGTGAGCCATTAAGTAAGTTCCAGAAGCTCTGAGACTAAAAAATACGGTTCGGCTTGAGGTTCTTTTAAATTTCACGCAATAATTTAAGGAATCTTTGAGAATTACACAGATTTTTCACGGTTTTCGGTTCGAAGGACCAAAAAGAAGAAATTTTTATTTTTTTCAAGGCACTCGTGTATTTGATTCCTTAAGTTGATATTTTTTAAATTGCTTCTTTAACGAATAATTTGAGAAATAAACTGGCCACATTGCATTGTGGAAGTTAAGGTTTTAAAGAGAAATATACCGAGGCAAAGATGGAAATATTCTGTGACGAAGTAAAGAGAACTTAAATCTGGACAAGTCGCAGGCCATTCTGTAAATTCCAGAAGCCCTGGCACTAAAAAATGATAGTTAGACTAGAGGTTCTTTTAAGGATTCAGTCAATTATTTAAGGAATATTTAAGAATCATACAGATTTTTTTCCCAATTCGAAGGACCTTAAGGAAGTAATTTCTATTTTTGAAAGCAGTTGAGAGGAAGAAATTTACTTTAGGTCTGGTGACTATAGTTCCTCTTAATTTCTGATGGCATGCCTATTATCCTTTTCAAGAAATAAACTGGGGAAAGTGTGTAGGTTGAGATTTTAAAAAGAAATATACAAAGGCAAATTCTTTATCCTCTCTCAGAGCAATTCTGTGATGTTGTCAAGAGGATTTCAATCTGGGCAAGTAGCAGGCCATTAGCTAAGTTCCAGGAGCCATGATACTATAAATCAGGGTTCGACTCGAGGTTCTTGTGAGGATTCAGTCAGCTATTTTCTTGAGAATCACACAGATTTTTTTACGGTTTCCGAAGAACCACAAGGAAGTAATTACAATTATTTTTAAGGCAGTTTAGGCCTAAAAATTTACTTTAGGTCTGCTGATTATTGTCTATGTTAGTGTTCACGTTCCACTTATGCTTCTCTATGTTTTTTATCTCGCTCTCACTGTTTCTTCCTTCGATCCTCTTGTAAGATAATCCTGCTTTTTAAGTTTGTTTAAGAACTACTCGATTAATTCGTCAGTTTCTATCAAAGGCAGTTTTTTCCGAGCATATTGAGCTTATTTTTAGCTTCTTTCTTACTGTAACTTACTGTAGAAAATGCAGAAGATGCCTGGAAGTAAGTAGTCCTGTATTTCAACCCATAAAGTTGATATTTTCTAAATTGCTCTTTTAACGAATAATACGAAATATATCGAGGCGGAAATAGAAACATTCTGTGGCGAAGTCAAGAGGGTTTAAATCTGAGCAAGTAGCAGGCCATTAGGTAAGTTCCATTAGGCTCTAAAAATGATGGTCCCACTGGAGGTTCTTTTGAGGATTTAGTCAATAATTGAAGGAATCTTTGAGATTGACAGTTTTTTTTTCCGGTTTCTGGTTCGAAGGACCACAAGGAAGTAATTTTTATTTTTTTTCAGGCAGTTTAGGCCTATAAATTTATCTGGTGACTATTGTTCCTTTTGTTTCTTATCTTACACTTCAAGCCTCTACAACAGCCACTCAATTAATTTCTCGGTTTAGTTCAAAGGTTCTTTTATTGATAACTTCCAGGCAATTGAAACTGCATTTGAAGATACTGCAATAAATCAAGGAGACGCCTGGAAGCAGTCCTCTATTTCATCCCCTAAATTTGATATTCTTTAAATTGCTTTTTTAACGAATAATTCAGGAATAATTCGCGAAATAAACTGAGAGGGGAAGGGGCTGGCAATATTTTTATTAAGCTTTAATGCCGGACGGGCGACATGAAAAAAAAAGAAGGGAATAAAGAGGAAAATCTCATTATTATTACAAGCCGGGGGAGAAAAAAAAAGTGTAATAGACCATGTCTGTTGACAGTCTCATTATTTTCTGATTAAAGAACTTTTATGAACGCCATCATTAACTCGGGATTTTTATAAGCCCCCGTTTCGCGACGACTTCTTTGCCGTGTTTTTTAGCGAAATAAATAATAAAAAAAAAAACGAGAGAGAGAGAATTTATAATTGCACCCCTTTTTACTACCCCCACCCCCTCACCCCAGAATTAGCCGGTCGCTAATTACGGATTTTTGCACCCTAATTAGTTTAAACGGGAGTTTGGACGCCACTGGATTACATTAAAATAATAATTATTGGTGTGCGGCGGAAGCAACGTGAATGTATACAATATGAGCGAATTCAATTTGGCCTAAGTACATTTCAACTGTTAAATATCTGTTATTATACCGAAGTGGTACGATTACATGTGTACGCCCCTAACCCCCCCATTTATTACTTCTCTTGCGGTATTTGCCTACAGTTAACTAGTGCTTGGATAAACGAGGATTTCAGTTCACAAAAAAGACTTTGTCCAGGCATTTGAAGTTGTTTCAGTCAAATACTGAGGTATGAACACCTAAGATCGCCTATCCAGATAAGTCTAGAGCAAGAATAGCCTGAATGGAGATTCAGGGTGACTCTGACTTATTTTAGATCAACCCAACATCAGCAGGCATGACTAAGAGTGCTCAATTTACCTCAGAAGGCATTTAGGTGGATCTGAACTGGTTCAGAGTTTAAGGAATCTTTGAATGAAACCTATGAGACCATCTGAAGTGACTTGTAGTCATATTATTGAAGTTTATGGTATAAAAGGCTCTTTTATGTTGCTTAGAACTAAATACATAAATTCCGAGACGTTCTTTTGTGTTTTTTGGCGAATGTAACGTGACACCGGGACTCCATCACCCGGATCCCGGATTCGGAAAAATGTAAATACATCAACATGTCAGCGGGCCTGTTCCAGGCAAAAGAACACGGGGAAATAAGGCCAAAGGAAAAAAAAAACAAAGAGACAAATGTACGGCCGGGTCATTATTTAGTCCAGTTGAACCGAACCTGTCAGGGATGGTATTGGATGAAGTGAATGCACGCGCGACCCGAATGTTTCCTTTTTTTTATCGTTTTTCGGGTTGACAAACGGAATTTAAAGTGGAAAATTCCCTTTTATCGGGTAAATTTTCATTAATTATGAATGAATGCAGCTGGAAGGCCGAATGGTACCTCTCCGTTCAATCGAGTTCAATGATAATTAACAGATTTTTATGGTCGAAAGACCGCCCATATGGGCACGTCCTGTCGGCGTTTTATTGCTAGAAATTGTTGCTAATTTCAATTGGAATGTCGATCAACCAGGGTTTAGCTGCGGGAGGTCATCGGGACGTCATGTGGCTGATGGGGATTGCGTTAATGAGTAAGTTTTGTTATTTTAATTAAGGTGATTCTATTAGTATATAAAAAACGCATATACTTCTTCAGTACCTATTATCAAAATTCCGGCTCGGAGGACCAATTAATGTGTCATGCCTACTGCCATTGAGCTACTTTAGATCAGTGTGAACTCTGGTTTTCTCTCACTTAAAGAAGAGTGTATGATTACTGAGGGGTTTGTAGTATTTCATGGAATAGTTTAGCTACTCAAAGGCCTTAATATACCCAAATCTATTCTGACGTGGAAAAATGAGACTCAATTACTCAATCAGGGCCTGTAAAACAATAAAGACGACGAGAACAAGACGAAGACAAAAAAGATATTTAGGAAAATTTAAATGAGGCAATTTAAACGCTACCGAAACCCGAACGTATTATGATTTCATTTCGGGGGCGGCTTTACCTTGAAAAATAAATTGCCCATTACGGAAAAATTATACACGACCCTCGGGCGCAACGTCGACCCCTACAAATAAAAACGTCTATGGCGAAATTATTTTATATATTTTTCTTATTTCGGAAATCGCTCTCATTAAGCGGTTTTCCGAGCACGAACCCTAAATTGGATACATCGATTTGTCGTAATAAAACACGTGGATATGGAAAACTGATGAGTCCCAAGAGGGCCGAGACCGATCCTCGGTTCTCGATATGAGGTTCCATGGTCTGAAGAGGTCTAGAAGATCGAAACCGGTTTTCATTCACAACAAAACTGAGCAGACTTGTGAGCAGATCATTTATTCAAATAATGCCCAAAGAAATAACCAAATCATCTTTTTGTCGGCAAAAGAGCCTCCGATGCCTTGTAATTTTCATAATTACACGAAAGGTTGTGTGTCCTGCAATTTAAGCGTGATTCCTGCTAAATTAGGGCGTGCACAGTTTATACGTTCATAATCAACGGGAGCCTAAGGTGCATTTTAGGGAAATTAAGAGTCTACAAATTCGCGAATCCGAAAGCCCGTAAAAAATCTGCTACTTACTTAAATTTCGAAATTACCCAGCCCCATGTCGTTTTTTTTTAATTGGATAAAACCCGTATTTAGGATAGTTTAATTTAATTTTCATTTTGGCCTTCCTGGTTACCCGATTTATGTCCTCTAAACTTATTAAATTGATAAAGTGTAGTGATATATATACTAAATGGCCGTCTTGGTCACCAGACTTAGGCCCTATAAGATTTTTCATTGGTCTCTGTTTTGCTCTGGGTATGTAAAGTCTATAATACACATACTGACTGGCTTTCTTGGTCACCAGATTTAAGCCCTTTAATTTTTTTCAATTCAAGGATAAGTGCTGAATATGGACTCTGATGATACCAATAATGACTAACCTCCTTGTCGCCTAATTTAGGCTCTCTAAGATTTTTTTATTGGTCTTTTTTGTCCTGGGTATAAAGTCTGTAATATAAATACTGACTGACCTCCTTGGTCACCAGATTTAAGCCCTTTCAAATTTTTTAATTGAGGCGTAAGTGTTGAATATAGACTCTAATGATTTGACTGGCCACTCACTGATTAAAGCAGTTTAGAGGATAGTACATGAAAAAATAAACTTATTCAATTGAACAAAAGTTAAAGTACAAAATATAGCGTGTGGTGATATCAGATTTAAGCAACATAATTTTTTTTCATTGGTTTCTTTTGCCCTGGGTATGCAGTTTATGATATACATATAAACTGACTTCTGGGTCATCAGATTTAAGCTCTGCAAGAATTTTTAATTGAGGTGAAAGTACTGAATATCAACTCTGCCCTCCTTAGTAACCTGATCCAAGCCCCCTAAAATATTTTTATTCTGTGTCTGTTTTGCTCTTAAAATAAAGTCTATGATATATATACTGACTGGCCTCCTTGGTCACCAGATTTAAGCCCTCTAAGATTTTTTCATTATTTTTTTTGTACTGGTATCTAGTCTATGATATACAAACTGACTTGCCTTCTTGGTCACCAGTATTAAGCCCTCTAAGATCTTTAAATTAAGACGTAAGTACTGCATATGGACTCTGATGATACTAATACTGCCTGGCCTCCTTGGTCATCTGATTTCAGCCCTCTGAGATTTTTTTAAATTGAAGTCTTTAGCACACAATGTATAGCCTGATTAACCATTTACTAACTAAAGCAGTTTAGAGGACAATACGTGATGATATCAATAGAGACTTGCCAAAGGATCTTGATAACTTCTTATATAAAAGACATTTTCCTGTAATATAACATTTTAGACGATTCTTTTTTTGTTGTTTAAATCTAATGTTCTGTTCCGTTTCTCGCGTGAAGCCCGACGTTTGAGATACTCTCCTGAGAAGTTTATAAGCCATTATTCGACCGCCCCCGGGTGTCCTGTCAAGATAAAAACCGAGATTTACATAAAAGGTGCCAGCGAGCGACAGTCTGAATTCTAATTCAGATTAAAAGTCTTCCCGTCTCCCTCTCCTCTCGTCCGGATAAAAACAAATAAAACCGCTCCCGTGCAATTAGTCAAGTTACATCATTTCGCCGGAGAGAGCAGCCTCTTAAACGTTATCGTTTTTTGACTATTATTATCATCGTCATCGTTATCTCCACGGGAAATTCGTTTACGATTAGAATTATTATTTTTAGTTTTCGGTCCAAACCGGGCATCCCTAATCGCCCGATCCAGACCCTATAGAGAAATTCGATATTTTGTTTTAATTTATTGGATGGATTTTCAAAAGAGTGTAGAAGAGAACATTCGGTCCATCGACCCGGGCGCAGCAGCGAAGGCACGTCATTAAGCTACCTGTTATTACAGACGGATGAACGTATGTAATCATCTTCGGTCGCGAGAGCGGAAGGACATCAGTCAAATAGTCACGGGCCTTCGATAGGTCGTAGTCTCAACTAGCAAGGATATTTCCATGAAAGTAGACCCTATCAATGTTATTTAAGGTTCTTTCTCTGGGTAATGGTGTCTTAAGGCAACGTCAGATCTCGAGGCTTTCGCCCAGTTGAAAGTCCGAAGTCCAAAAAGCAAGTCGATTTAACCGACGTCGCTCTCGCGTAGTAGTAAAAAACGACAAAAACGCGCTTAAAGATTTGCCATTTTCCTGCAAATCAAGAACCAGTTGGCAGGTGTATCTTGTGTACTTGTTCTTCGTTTACGCTGCTGCTGGTTTAAAATAGCGACGACGAATATGAGGGTGGACCGGTTTTTATTTATATAAAATTTCCGAGGGTAACTAAAATCTAGAAAATCTAAACTTTTGCAATTATGGCCCCGGATATAATGGAACGTTAATTAAATTCGTCGGAAGCTTATATAATCTCCCTCGGATTTAATTATCAGAAAACAACTTTTCCGTTTGCTTAACAGATTATTTTCGCTTTCAAGTGTTTCGGTTACTTGGCGGTTTTTGATAAGCGCCTTTATGGGGCCTAAGCCATACGTTATATCCACAATCGTGCGTAAACTCTTAAGATTAACATCGCATCCAACCCGGTAGGCCTCTGGGGACGTAATGGGGAGGGTGCAAGTCAACTTCTCTTTGATGTTGCCGCCCCATTTTTTCTTATTTTTGTCTCTATTGGTACGAAACTTGGACTGGAGGATACTTGGCAAATACCTTCGCCTTAATGTTGTCGAAACATGTTACTTGATTCATTGATTTACTTGAAATCTTGGGTCATTGTGAACCTAAGAGCAAGGAGCCTTAACTCACTTTAATGTTGCCCAAGAATGTTTCTCTTACGAAACTTGGGCCTTTCACAACAAGTAAATTTTCCTTGATGTTACCGAGAGCTTTTTCTCAATTTTCTTGTGTGTTGTTATGAAACTTGGGGCTCAGGCATGTAAGGCAAGCAGCAGCTACATCCTCTTTGATGTGGCCGCCACATTTTTTTTTTATTTTTGTCTCTATTGCTACGAAACTTGGACTGGAAGATACTTGGCAAATACCTTCGCCTTAATGTTGTCGAAACATGTTACTTGATTCATTGGTTTACTTGAAATCTTGGGTCGTTGTGAACCTAAGAGCGAGGAGCCTTAACTCACTTTAATGTTGCCCAAGAATGTTTCTCTTACGAAACTTGGGCCTTTCACAACAAGTAAATTTTCCTTGATGTTACCGACAGCTTTTTCTCAATTTTCTTGTGTTTTTACGAAACTTTGGGCTCCAGGCATGTAAGGCTAGCGACAGCTACATTCTCTTTGAGGTTGCCGCTACATTTTCTGTCATTCTTGGGTCTCTTGTCATGGAACTTGAACTTAAGAGACTTGGCAAATTCGTTCGCCTTAATATTGTCGAAACATGTTACTTGATTCATTGGTTCACTTGAAATGTTGGGTCGTTGTGAACCTAAGAGCGAGGAGCCTTAACTCACTTTGATGTTGCCCAAGAATGTTTCTCTTACGAAACTTGGGCCTTTCACAACAAGTAAATTTTCCTTGATGTTACCGACAGCTTTTTCTCAATTTTCTTGTGTTTTTACGAAACTTTGGGCTCCAGACATGTAAGGCTAGCGACAGCTACATTCTGTTTGATGTGGAGGCCATATTTTTTCTTATTTTTTGTCTTTATTGCTACGAAACTTGGACTGGAAGAGACTTGGCAAATACCTTCGCCTTAAAGTTGTCGAAACATGTTACTTGATTCATTGGTTCACTTGAAATCTTGGGTCGTTGTGAACCTAAGAGCGAGGAGCCTAAATTCACTTTGATGTTGCCCAAGAATGTTTCTCTTACGAAACTTGGGCCTTTCACAACAAGTAAATTTTCCTTGATGTTACCGAGAGCTTTTTCTCAATTTTCTTGTGTGTTTTTATGAAACTTGGGGCTCCAGGCATGTAAGGCAAGCAGCAGCTACATCCTCTTTGATGTTGCCGCCACATTTTCTGTAATTTTTGTCTCTATTCCTACGAAACTTGGACTGGAAGAGACTTGGCAAATACCTTCGCCTTAATGTTGTCGAAACATGTTACTTGATCCATTGGTTCACTTGAAATCTTGGGTCGTTGTGAACCTAAGAGCGAGGAGCCTAAATTCACTTTGATGTTGCCCAAGAATGTTTCTCTTACGAAACTTGGGCCTTTCACAACAAGTAAATTTTCCTTGATGTTACCGAGAGCATTTTCTCAATTTTCTTGTGTGTTTTTACGACACTTGAGGCTCCAGGCATGTAAGGCAAGCAGCAGCTACATCCTCTTTGATGTTGCCGCCACATTTTTCTCGATTCGCGCGACTCTCTCACGAAACTTGGACCTCTATAGAGATTCTCTTTGATGTCGATGGCGACACGTTGTTGCCGCAAAAATTAAATTTTCAAAATGAATTTTCATGAATATTCGGACCTAATAAAAAATCATTTAGTCGGTCGTAGGAGAGGGCGTTACGATGCAATTTAAAAATTTCCAGCGCACATACGAGAAACCACTTTTCTCTCCGGAGCATTTCCCGAAATTCCAATTTGGGGAAACGTTATGGCGCAGCCGGGCTCAGCCAAAACTAATATCATTTAAATAAAATATTTAATAACCGACTCTGTATACCGGGCCTGGATTGCTTTTAAAGCAATAAGCTAACAGGCTAGCGCATATAGGTGCACGCCGGATACCCAGAACGTGTAGGTAAACATCCGTAGGCTAAATCTTTAATAGAATTGCGCCCCTAAACAGGAATTTATATACCGGAGTCATATTTTTATTGCCGAAAAAATATGGTCAATAATAATAATAATAATAAAAAGGACGCGCAGACTAACGCTCTTATTTTTGTCGACGCAATTCTTACAAAATTAGAAAAACTACTTAGCGAAATTGAAACGGTCTCGAAGCCTTTATCATCGAGATAAAATAACTAAATAAACACGGGAAATTTTCTGGAAAATTGGGTCGCCGAGGCGACTAGCGAGGAAATGAGAAATCTTCGGCGATCGAATGATTTTTATGAAGATTTTTCTGATTTGGTCCCTTAGATTCTTTCATTTGAAAAATTTAAATTAAACGACCCTTTAAGGGAGCATATGCAACTTTATCGTGTTGCGCAACGTTGACGCACACCACTCGTAACATCTTAAGAAGCCTACAAAGCATGTAAGAATTTATTCCAGGCACTTGAGAATATTATCGACTATAAAGACTTTAAGTCTTATATTAGGTATTGGGATTTACGTAAGCCACAAGTTCCGCAGCATGACAGATCTTGTCGAATTGCCACGTATAACATCTAATTGCATATTGTCATTCGAGGCACTCCAGAATATTATATATTAATAGGAGTTAAAAAACTGACTTATTCCAGGAATTGGGATCCATTTGAGCCTATCTAAAGCAGAACATAGTTAGGAGAAGTCCAAATTGCCTTTAAATATTTAGCAAGCAAAATATTTATCAAAAGATTTACGTATCTCTAGATCCTCTACATCCCTGCATCATGAAATGATTAGTTTGGAACCTACTTGGGGCAGTCCAGACGATTCAAGAGCCTGGAATAAGACTAAAGAGAAGAATTTGAATCCGGGTTGTTTCACAATAATTTACAGTACCCCAAGGACCTGGAATATATCTTGGATTTACTGTCCAGAATAGATACTTGACTAGTGAAACAATAAATGATGTGCTTGGATTACCTCCCAAAATAGACCCCTTAGTCCCAATAAATCAAAAACAACACACGTATATTTTTGCACGTTTAATTTCTTTAAAAGGCATTTCTGCTGAAATAGCTTGACACATTCTGATTGTACCCTGGTAAGTCGTGTAGACATGATGGGTGAGCTCTTCGGTTCCCGGTGGTTTTCCCGCTTTCGCTTTTGCCAGATCCGCCTTTATTCGGCTTATGTTACTCTTCTATAAAACATTGAAAGTCTATCAACTCATTAATGACTAACTATTAAAACGTTAACCTTAATATCTTTAAGTTCTTCGGCTGTGGCCAGTTTACTCTCGACCAACAAGTCACCGAACCACTTGATACAATCCTTTTCCTTCATCACTTGTGTCACTTCTTCTCTCTTTCTATAGGAGGTTCCTGGATCAGAGACAGAGTGCCCACCGTACCTGTTAAACCATCATCAATTATCACTTCAAAGTATTTCGTGAGGATCTACCTATAAGTCTTTGCTTCTAACAAAATAGGACCCTTCTTACTTCTCACATGTTTCACAGCAAACTCAACCGCAGACTTTACTGTGAGCAAGTTCATACCGTTCAATCTTAGACCAGGAATGAAACTGCAGGACTTATAGTAGTCCGGATTGGCACAGTGTCTGTCCACACTTGTCCCCATGGCGAAATTATTGTTTTCCACCACATAAATGATCGGGAGATTGTGCAGTTTTGCGATGTTAAATGCCTCGTGCACCTTGGATCAAACCCTTAAGGCTCAGCCTCTTAATGAGACTCGGATACTTACTTGCCCATTATTATAAGAGCCGTCTCCCATTAAAGTAACGCATATCTTATCGGTGTTTTGATACTGATGCTGAAAAGCCAGGCCGGTGCCTAAAGGTACATTCGCCCCAACTATTCCGTTCCCTCCATAGAAATTGGGGGCGTACAGGTGCATAGAGCCCCCCTTGCCCCTGTTATCCCCCAGAGTATATCCTTAAAATTAATCCAGTTGTTGGCAATAAAGTACTTCAAAAAGTAATGTTCGATATACCCATAAGTTCCCCAAAGAACGACACCAAATCGTTTGTTTTCAGTAGAAACCAGCTATGGCATCGGTAAGTTGTAATAATCGTATCGTCTGGCTTTAGGATTGAATTTATGCCTACAGCTATGGCTTCTTGGCCGCTGTACAAGTGGCACAACCTTAAAAAGATTATGAAGTTACTGAGGAATAGAGAATAGCAAGAATTCCTGGAAGAGCTGCTGAAGAAGAAGAGCTTATTGACCTGGATACTTGCATCTGAAGTATTTGCTGATCTTAGCTGCATTGAGTAGCTTGCAATGTAGTCCAGGTTTAAGAATAGATTGAGAGCAGAGGGTGGTAATTCAGAGAGTCCTTACCCTCTGATTTTCTTCTCATTATAAAGGCGGGCAGTAGCGAGTTCGCATCTCCGAATCAAGTCCATCTGCTGGTAAGCCCTCAGGCCCTCCTCCTTACTGACCTCGACCGTTTTGGGAGGCGTTTCGTCCAGCAAGTGAGTGATGGGGCCATCTTCACTAAAGTAAGTGGTTATGTCGAACGAGAGCGACCGTCTCGGTAATGTTTTTGAATTTAGAGCCCTTCGAAACATTTTCAGATAATTTTGAATGAAATCTTCCTCAAGACTTTGACAATGTTTTGCCGATGACACCGAAAGTACGTTCCGGTATTACGTTAACATCACTCATTCCATTCAATTTCTCCAACTTGTCACTGTGAAGCTTCAAAAATGTTCCTGAGAACCGCAGTTCGTTTGGCCAAGCGAGCGTTTACGCCCCAAAGAAGAAGCTTGGTGCTGAATGTGGACCAATTGTACGACGAGAGCGTTTATAAGCTCCATCTGCTGGACCAAGGACCCTCTCACACCTCGGAGCTGAGTAAATCGGTCGCTCTAACATGTTTCGAGCGCATGGACCTCGTCAGGAAGGTGGAAAACACTCTGGCCCAGCTGTACAGGGAGAAAAAGATACGGGGGTAAGTAGTACGACGGTCTTAAAACTTTATCCAGAAAGTTATTTCAGCTTTTGTCACCTTTACGTGGGACAAGAGGCGGTAGCAGTCGGAATATTTCAGATAATGCGCCCCCAGGACACCATTATCACCTCATACAGGTGCCACGGTTGGGCCGTGTTAAAAGGGGGCAGTGTGGCCTCAGTATTCGCGGAGCTACTAGGTAAACCCATTCGGATTTCCAGAATTATTGTTTAAAATTGGGGTTGCAGGTCACGTGACCGGTCTATCGAGAGGCAAGGGAGGTTCCATGCACCTCTACGCTCCCAGATTCTTCGGAGGGAACGGCATAGTCGGAAGCCACGTGCCTCTTGGTGTCGGCATAGGGTTCAAGCACCACTATCTCAAGGAAGATGCCATTTGTGTGACCCTTTTTGGAGACGGGGCAGCCAATCAAGGACAAGTAAGCTGCGCATGTCTTCTTCTGTGACTATGGCTCACTTTGTTCGCCTGATGAGGCTCAAACAGTTCGAAACCGACTGATAGTTCTGTAATATTATTTTTAGGTTTTCGAAGCATTTAACTTGGCCAAGCTGCAGGATGCTCGTATACTCTTCGTGGTAGAGAACAACATATATGGCATGGGCACATCCACTATGAGGAGTTCGGCGAATACGGAGCTCTATAGGCAATGCGCTTACCTCCCCGGAATTAGGGCCTCCGGCATGGATATTTTGAGCATCATGGAGTGCACCAAGTTCTGTTTCGATCACATTAAAGCGGGCAAGGGGCCCATCGTTTTGGAGCTTATGACGTACAGGTATTAAGAGAAATTAAGTTTACAGGTGAACGGTTGTTTAGTGCTGGATCGTAGGTACTTTGGACACTCAATGTCCGATCCAGGTACGAGTTACCGAGACAGGGAGGAAATCCAAACGGTACGCGAGAAGAAAGACTGCATCGCCCACATTAAAAAGCTGATTCTGGACAGCAAGTTGGCCTCAGACGCCGAACTGAAGGAGATAGAGGTGCTTTTTTGTGGCACGAGGAGGTTTATAGAATGTAATTAAACAAATTTTTAGACGAAAAATAAGGAATTCGTTGCTAAGGAGCTCGAGGCGGCTTCAAAGGGCACCGATCCTCCCCTAGAGGAGCTGGTGGCTGACGTGTACTCGAATTACCCGGACCGCATGAGGATCCCGCCCATGCTCACCTGGATGCCATACAAGACTATTGCCCATTACGATAAAAAATAATTTTAATTTTTAATTAAGTTTTTAACGAATATACACGTATACTCTAATAGGGAGCTCGTTTCCGTAAATCCGTTTTATTCCGGTCAAAGGCCAAACTAGCCCGATTCCAGCGAGACTCGCTGCCCCACTTCAACAACTGTTGACTCGGTTAGAGTTTTCTATTCGATATTAGTTTTTATATTTTTGTATGAATTCAATGGTTTTACTGTAATATGAAGCTTATGAAAACAGTTTGCACAATAAGAAGGACCCTTAAAGCAATGAAAAGTAATGAAAGTCAATCCGAAACCTCTAACGGCCCTTGTTTGTCCAAAAAAAGTACATTCTTATTACGACAATAAAGGGCCCTTTATTCGCCCCTAATTCACCCCAATCACACATTATCTACATCTGCCTCGGTCATTTCAATAAATCTGTGCGGAAAGTTTTTGTCCCGAGATCTCTCTGGATTTATTCCGCACTAAAAGATAAACTGCTGTCCCTTATTGGACAAATACCCCCTTTGTATTTGTACGTTGCCGCTAATAGTTGGACTGTAATTAATTGGACATTTGTTATAAGGTGCCCGTTTGCGATGATAAATGAGGGCGGTGCGGAGAAAAAGGGACCGCAATAAGTTCCCGGGACATGGAATTATTGTTTTCATTTGTTATATTTATTGTCTCCTGATGTACCATAAGCTACTCCACTGAATTTCGGCACTGGTATGTTTGAAAATTCTAGAACTTTGGGCACCTTATGGCAACACCGCAACCCCAAATCGGTAGCAACGTTTTCGAAATTTCGCTAATTTTTAATTCTTGACAAATCCGCAAAATGAAAAGCCCACGCCCTACGGGAATTTACACGGTAAAAGCGGGATCGGGATAATGGTTTGACGTTGCGTCACAGGATCATAATGCATTATTACACTTGGATTGCGCCAACGTTATACCTATGCGTAAATCAATTATTTCCAGAGGGGGATGAGGGTTTTTTTTACCAATTTATCGATGACGGATCGGTGTCGGATGCAGTCGCGGCGATGTCAACCCCCTGGTTCGGCGTCTGTTTATGGCAACTGCCACCCATTTATTTCACTCTTTAGAATATATGTATATGTGAGGTCCAAGAAGTAGAGCCAATAACGGGCGAGAAGAATGGACCGAAAGTCAAGAGGAGCCACGTCGGGACTGCTTGAAGGATGCACTTTAAATAACGTTATTTTCAAGAGGGATAATAAGAAAAAAACTCAGAGGGTCCATGTCCAGACCGTATTGTAACGTCAAAAGTTGTACTAAATCGAAAATAATAATGTTATGAAAAGATCAATTTCCATAATTATACCTAACTATTTTATTACAAGAAAATAATACAAAAGCTTGTGGCGAATATAAGAACAGAACATATATATTTCTTGCGCTATACAAGCTTTGTAATTATTGAACGTAATAACATAGTAGGTATTATGGGTATTGATGTTTTTATAAGATTATTATTTTCGAATTAGTCTAACTGATCTTTTGAATAAAATAAAAGTTCTTTTTGAAACTCCATTTTATTTAAGAAGCAAGTAAGTAGCAATGTAACGGTTCAGAACCTGACAAAATAATTTATTTGTAAGATAGATAAGTTTCAATAATATCATGGATAATATTAAAGAAATCCTGGTTTTTTAATTTATTTTAACTATACGGAAATCAAAATTGTATCCTGAGAATGACCTTACAAAGTGTCGAAACGTCGATATTAAAACACATTGATTTGTACTCGGATTCTCCTTTATTGGGCTCATTTAAATAAACCTACTTCAACCTAAGATTACTAACTTCAATTATTTAAATATGGCGCGAAAACGTAGTTACGGTACGTGTCGCATACGGCGTGACTATCACGATTTGACAAAACTGGCGTAGTTGCCTATCTATAACTGTTTTGTTATCTATGCTAACGCGGAGAAACCGCGAACCTTTCGGAACTATGGTCAGCCGAGTATATAAGGAGCCGCGTCGCCGCTTATTAGTTTAGTGCAGTTCCGCATATTGGCGCGAGATTTAAATCAGACATAATAGTTGTAGTACTATAAATGTATAAATAAATTAGTTGACTATTTTTGATTGTTTTAATTCACAAAACGCTGCAGTATGCAATATGATAATTCTTTGTTTGAGCCTATTGAGAGCCTCTAAGTAGAATATGTTTGGCGGGTCCAATGAGGGAATTTCCTTGCACAAAAATAAATCAGAAATCAAGAGGAGGCATGTATGCATCAAAAGTCGGATGCAAGTCTAGTAGTACACTGTGTCTGGAGAATCTGTCTGAAAATGAGGAGTCGTTTCTTTTCGCCCTGTCCAGATGCATTTTCTCACGTTTACAGGTGAAACAATGGGCAGTTTACGTTAAATAATTACGACGATGAGTCCGCACGTCTGACGCTATTGTCTGGAAGCAACCCGGTATATAAAGGGCCCCTACTTATAATCGGAATTCGTCGGGTATTCAAACAGCGCCAGATATTTCCGCAAGATCGATAGTCCTGCTACTCAAAATAGCTTAATAGGGAACATCCCTACTTGACAAATGGATGCGAAGCTGCTACATTTGGCAGAGTTGGTATGCTCCAGGATACATAATATGCTGCAATGCGATAGAATCGCTCATTAATATGATGAATGAACGAGGGTATTGTCTTGTTATTCACCGCTTGGAAATCGAGAGCCACAGTAATCGGATATTTGGGATTGGTGTTGGGAAAGGTGTCAATTTTAGTCGTGACGGATATGTAGTAGACATTAAAGATCTTAATCGAGGCCTAAAATAGTTCATTAGTTGTAAGGGATTCCCGTTTACAAGTTACAACTTTAGGGAGCCCCCAAACCGCAACAAAACAGTTGAAAGCGGTTTTCAGCGGGCAGTTCCGAAAAACGAAGGGCCCCATTCGATGGCCCCAATTGCCCGAAATCTGCAAAAACAAACGCCGAAACTCCACTTGAGCTTTCGCTAACGAGGGCTGCCGAGGGGGTCCCGGGGGGGTGAGAGAGCAAGCAGAGGGAAGATCGGGAAGGTAGCCATCGAAAAAGCGTACTAATGCAGTTATCGGCCGACTGTTGCTCGCCCGACCGTCGGTATATACCGCGAAAAACACTCGGCACAAAAACCCGATCACCTGGGAAAATCCCGAAGGGTTTTCAGTCTGTTTTATGCTGCAGCGGGAGTTTTAAAGTGTCAACGAGCAGTTGGGAGTAGAGTCGGTTTAATTCATTTTGTTTTTCAGATAATAGGGGAATCTGAGGACCTGCCTCGTGTAACGATCAATCCAGACTTGGATAAGCAACTTCAGATCGTGACGAATGAAAGAGAGTGATAGCATGGATCATTTTCAGAGGAATTCCAGAAGTTCCAAAGAGAAATACCTTTTTAAGAAGGTTCTGGAGGCATAACTGTCTAGCTCTCGTGAGAATGCGTGCCGGAGCCGTATGTTTAGATCAAATAGTTTCTTTTTAATGCTCACGAAATGAGACTCCCCCCGCCAAAGCTATAAAACGTCTATTAAATCAAACCAAACGGACCTGACACGAACGTTAAATTACAAGAAATAGTTTATATTCGGTGCGGGCTTTTCTTAATTACATCCTGTCGGCAAGTCCCTTTCGCCAAAATAAACCGCACCCCGAAAGCTAAATTAAACATACACCGGGCGATAATTCCGTGTGTACTGCAGAAATACTGACCACCAGTAAATTCTAAGCTTGTGCAGCAGCAGCAGCAGCAGTGACAACTTCCGTCGCACACGTGCTTCCGGAGAAGATCGCGAAAAGCTGACTAGGTGGCGCCGCCGTCGCCGGAAACGGCGGTGTAGATGAAAGGCCGTTCCCGCTCGCACTCGATCTCTCTCTCTCTCTCTCTCTCTCTGTCTCTTTTTTGGGGGTTAAGTGACTTCCGGTTGCTAGCCGAGATTAGTTTGAGTCGAGGAGTGGGACCGCGTGGTTTGCATGAATATTTCACGAGGGCATATATACGAGATATTTTTAAATAGGGTCAGAATATTAATTCGGGTTTGTGGCCATGTAAGGCACGAAGGTTAATGATTAAGTCAACGGGTTCGTTATCAGGGTATTAGGGCGCATTTGTTTTATAGGGTGTATCAAACCATTACTGAAAATTCTATACAGGAATACATTCTATACGAAAATTTATAAAACAAGCAAGAAACGCTTCTAGAATCCCCAAAATTTTAAATAAATAAAATTCAGAGACGTTTCATAACACCTACTGGCACAATATATAGGTCTGACAAGCTCAGGACGTGGAAGGCAAGTATAGAATGACAAAAATTTACGATCAGTATAATTTATTTAACTTTTTGCCTTTTTATTTTTACTTTGATGCATTAAATTATCCATTTTCTAAAAGAAAAATACACATATTGCCGCTTTTTCTAAGAAAAATAAGCAGAAAAAGTTTATTTTCGTCCAGACAGTTGGCATTAATTATGAAAGACAAAGAGAAACGCCTGTAAAAGAAATATTATCAATTTCGTCCAGGCAGTTGAGGTCATTTGAGGTCAAGAGAAAGACAAGAAGAACCGTCTGTGTGCCTGAAGTAACTCAACTGATGTCTGTAAAAAATCGTTAATCTCTTCCAGGCATTTAAAGAAGAAGAACGAGAGAAAGAAGATGGACAAGAAATGCAGGATGAAAAAATGGACTGCCTGTAAAAGAAAAATTAATATTTCTTTTCAGGCAGTTGAGGTCTTGAAGAAAAAAAAACAAGAAGAACTGAGTCTATAGTAACTCAAGTGCCTGTAAAAAATTCGTTAATATCTTTCATGTCCTTAAAGAAGAAAAATGAGAAGAAATGCATTATAAAATTAATAGGGTGTGAAAAGCATCAATAATTTTTAATGATTATTCTGATCAATGATATCTTTCAGGAGTTTCTACTGTTTGCGTATGACACGAAGGTTTCTCTCCTTATTAAGAGTCGCCATGACTGCATGCACCTACAAGCTGATCTTGATAGGGTTTATGAATGGTGTGAAGATAACACTCTCAGGACAACAAGACTCTCACTTGATCTCCAAAAATGTAAGAAGGTATTCGATTTCCTTGCTCAAAGGTAAGATTGACTTTGGTTACGTTATAATAAATGATACCACACTTGCAAATTGTGACTCTGTTCTAGGCATAATTATAAGATCAACAAAACTTTCTTCTAATTGAAGTATTGCTTCTTCTATGTGAAGAAGTAGGACAAATTTGCTTAAATCCCTAGTAAAATCACGCCTTCTGTATGCTTCTCTATTATGGTTTCCTAATTATGCACTGCATATTCACAGGCTCGAATCAGTTCGGGGCTTCAGTCAGCAGTTATTGCTTTCAATATTTAATGCACTGTCCCTTCAGCAATCCGCTGTTTGTGGAAGTCAAGTGTTTATATTTAAAATATTCAACAATCAAAGTGATGCTTCAGATTTCTTATCAGCTTCGAATTTTGCTGTTTTCTACATCCATACAAGAAGACACAGCGAATTTTACTCAATTTGGCAGAAGAAAGAGCCCATGTATAGAGTATGCAACTGGTTCAGTGTTGTTCAGTTACGGATTGATGTTGAACGATTTGATATTTGACTTCAAATCTGTTATTTCAGAAAAAATTAGATTGTTAGTTATTTAAGTAGTTATTATACTACGTACTATTAGTTTTCTATTGCACCAGTAAGCGAGTTTGATATTGTTATTTGTTAGATTGCCAAATTTACTGTATTTCAATAATTGTCTTGTTTTTTCCTATTGGACTTTGGATATGAATATTTTCATTCCTCTAGGACTCCTTTGTTGACCCCAGAGGTAGATCAACGAGTAAGAAAAAAGAAAATGCAGACTCCAATACGTTATCGAGAAACTTGAGCTCAAAGGACCTGAACAAAGCCTTCTACTCCGTAAAGAAGAACCAATAAGGTGTTGACAAATGAAGGAAAATGGTTTTCACGAAATTTTCTCACATCAGTGAAACGAGACATGAAATGACCGGCATGTGGAGTGGAACAAAAGCTCATGACGTTGGTGTGTATGTATGCGGATATCGCGGCCATTATTAGTCGAAAATTAATTCATTAGCCGCGAGGGTCGTTACCGGTCGGGTAGGGTCCGGCTAATAAATTCGTTAGGAAATTCGGGCGTATTTTATAATTTACCTCCGACAAAACAAGAGTCGAAATGGGGCAACAACGCGATGCCGAAATTGCGGTCGCCATCTGGACCTCTATACGACTATTAAATGCGCGCAAATGAAATGCCGCTGTTTTAACTAATTTCGAAATTAGTTACTATGTACGAATTTGTATATGGCACGCTTGTATAGGTTAAATACCTGCGGAAATATGATATTTTGGGCCGGTTGCCATATAATTACTTGATATGGAACTGTTGATTTCGGGGCCGGTATAAATCAACACATGTATATAGAGCCAGCTTGGACGGTTGAATTGGAAGATTCACCCTTGAAGGGCATTTCTAGAAAATATTCACTTGTCAGTTGCAGCTTATACCTGTCAATGTGACAGACAATGGTAACTCTAGTAATTTTCTAGGCTCACTAGGAGCAGATAATAATGTGCTAAGAACGTTAACGTTTCGAAATTCTAATGGAAACTATTGTTTTCCGAATTAAGTTCGTGGTAAGTGACCTATTTACAAGACTATTACAAGATCCTCAAGTATAATAAATACAATAGAGCAAAAATGTCTTCTATCTTAGATCATCGATGCGGATAGGGTCAATACGGTACTCGGCCATACGAGAAAATGTTCTCAAATGAAAACCGAACTTTTTAAGAAGACAATTTAAATATCTTAATTTTTACAATTTTAATTTTACAATTTCATTTATGAAGCGCATTATTACCACAATCGATCCAAATTTCAATCGATTACACCAAATTATTACAAATCTTATTATTGCAATACTAGATCAAATCTCTAATCGAATACATAAGAGATTTAATTTCTTATGGATATTTCTGCACCCCAATCGATCTGATTTCTAATCGATTACATAAGACATTTCATTTGTTATGGATATTATTGTACCCCAATCGATATGCTTTCCAATGGATTACATAAGAGTATTTATTTATTATAAACATTATTGCACCCCAATCGATCTAATTTCTAATCGAATACATAAGAGATTTAATTTATTATGGATATTTCTGCACTCCAATCGATCTCATTTCCAATCAATTACATAAGAGATTTTATTTATTAAAAACATTATTGCACCCCAATCGATCTGATTTCCAAACGATTACATAAGACATTTCATTTATTAAAGACATTATTGCACCCCAATCGATCTGATTTCAAATCGATTATATAAGAGATTTCATTTATTATGGATATTATTGCACCCCAATCGATCTGGTTTCCAATCGATTGCAAAAGAGATTTCATTTATTATAGACATTATTGCACCCCAATCGATCTGATTTCCAATCGATTACATAAGAGATTTCATTTGTTATGGATATTTCTGCACCCCAATCGATCGGCATTCAAATGGATTATATAAGAGATTTTATTTATTATAAACATTATTGCACCCCAATCGATCTAATTTCTAATCGAATACATAAGAGATTTCATTTGTTATGGATATTTCTGCACCCCAATCGATCGGCATTCAAATGGATTATATAAGAGATTTTATTTATTATAAACATTATTGCACCCCAATCGATCTAGTTTCTAATCGAATACATAAGAGATTTAATGTCTTATGGATATTTCTGCACCCCAATCGATCTGATTTCCAATCGATTACATAAGAGATTTCATTTGTTATGGATATTTCTGCACCCCAATCGATCTGCATTCAAATGGATTATATAAGAGATTTTATTTATTATAAACATTATTGCACCCCAACCGATCTAATTTCTAATCGAATACATAAGAGATTTAATTTCTTATGGATATTTCTGCACCCCAATCGATCTGATTTCCAATCGATTACATAAGAGATTTCATTTGTTATGGATATTTCTGCACCCCAATCGATCTAATTTCTAATCGAATACATAAGAGATTTAATTTCTTATGGATATTTCTGCACCCCAATCGATCTGATTTCCAATCGATTACATAAGAGATTTCATTTGTTATGGATATTATTGTACCCCAATCGATCTAATTTCTAATCGAATACATAAGAGATTTTATTTATTAAAAACATTATTGCACCCCAATCGATCTGATTTCCAATCGACTATATAAGAGATTTCATTTGTTATGGATATTTCTGCACCCCAATCGATCTGCATTCAAATGGATTATATAAGAGATTTTATTTATTATAAACATTATTGTACCCCAATCGATCTAGTTTCTAATCGAATACATAAGAGATTTAATGTCTTATGGATATTTCTGCACCCCAATCGATCTGATTTCCAATCGATTACATAAGAGATTTCATTTGTTATGGATATTTCTGCACCCCAATCGATCTGCATTCAAATGGATTATATAAGAGATTTTATTTATTATAAACATTATTGCACCCCAACCGATCTAATTTCTAATCGAATACATAAGAGATTTAATTTTGTTATGGATATTTCTGCACCACAATCGATCTGATTTCCAATCGATTACATAAGAGATTTCATTTGTTATGGATATTTCTGCACCCCAATCGATCTGATTTCCAATCGATTACATAAGAGATTTCATTTGTTATGGATATTTCTGCACCCCAATCGATCTGCATTCAAATGGGTTATATAAGAGATTTTATTTATTATAAACATTATTGCACCCCAACCGATCTAATTTCTAATCGAATACATAAGAGATTTAATTTCTTATGGATATTTCTGCACCCCAATCGATCTGATTTCCAATCGATTACATAAGAGATTTCATTTGTTATGGATATTTCTGCACCCCAATCGATCTAATTTCTAATCGAATACATAAGAGATTTAATTTCTTATGGATATTTCTGCACCCCAATCGATCTGATTTCCAATCGATTACATAAGAGATTTCATTTGTTATGGATATTATTGTACCCCAATCGATCTAATTTCTAATCGAATACATAAGAGATTTTATTTATTAAAAACATTATTGCACCCCAATCGATCTGATTTCCAATCGATTATATAAGAGATTTCATTTATTATGGATATTATTGCACCCCAATCGATCTAGTTTCTAATCGAATACATAAGAGATTTAATGTCTTATGGATATTTCTGCACCCCAATCGATCTGATTTCCAATCGATTGCAAAAGAGATTTCATTTATTATAGACATTATTGCACCCCAATCGATCTGATTTCCAATCGATTACATAAGAGATTTCATTTGTTATTGATATTTCTGCACCCCAATCGATCTAATTTCCAATCGATTACATAAGAGATTTCATTTGTTATGGATATTATTGCACCCCAATCGATCTAATTTCTAATCGAATACATATGAGATTTAATTTATTATGGATATTTCTGCACCCCAATCGATCTGATTTCCAATCGATTACAAAAGAGATTTCATTTATTATAGACATTATTGCACCCCAATCGATCTAATTTCCAATCGATTACATAAAAGATTTCATTTGTTATGGATATTATTGCACTCCAATCGATCTAATTTCTAATCGAATACATACAAGGTTTAATTTATTATGGATATTTCTGCACCCCAATCGATCTGATTTCCAATCGATTACAAAAGAGATTTCATTTATTATAGACATTATTGCACCCCAATCGATCTAATTTCTAATCGAATACATACATTGCACCCCAGTGAATCCGATTTCCAATCTATTACCTATGAAATCAAATTTTTTACAAATACTATCACCCCAATTGATCCAATCTTCAATCAGATACAAAAGAGGTTTCACTTCTTACAAATATTATTATCACCCATCACCCCAGTTGATCCAATGTTCAATCGGATACAAAAGAGGTTTCACTTCTTACAAATATTATTATCACCCATCACCGCAATTGATCCAATCTTCAATCAGATACAAAAGAGGTTTCACTTCTTACAAATATTATTATCACCCATCACCCCGATTGATCCAATGTTCAATCGGATACAAAAGAGGTTTCACTTCTTACAAATATTATTATCACCCATCACCCCAATTAATCCAATCTTCAATCAGATACAAAAGAGGTTTCAGTGATTACAAACATTATTATCACCCAATCGAATACGTAAGAGATTTCATTTATTATAGACATTAGTGCACCCCAATCGATTTCATAAAAGATTTGATTTATTATAAACATTAGTGCATCCCAATCGATTACATAAGAGATTTCATGTATTATAGACATTAGTGCACCCCAATCGATTTCATAAGAGATTTCATTTATTATAGACATTAGTGCACCCCAATCGATTACATAAGAGATTTCTTTTATTATAGACATTAGTGCACCCCAATCGATTTCATAAGAGATTTCATTTATTATAGACCTTATTGCACCCCAATCGATTATATGAAAGATGTCATTTTTTATCATCATTATTGCACCCCAGTGTACCCGATTTCCAATCTATTATCTAAGAAATCTCATTTTTTACAAATACTATCACGCCAATTGATCCAATCTTCAATCAGATACAAAAGAGGTTTCACTTCTTACAAATATTATTATCACCCATAATCCCAATTGATCCAATGTTTAATCGGATACAAAAGAGGTTTCACTTCTTACAAATATTATTATCACCCATAATACCAATTGATCCAATGTTTAATCGGATACAAAAGAGGTTTTACTTCTTACAAATATTATTATCACCCATGACCCCAATTGATCCAATCTTCAATCAGATACAAAAGAGGATTCAGTGATTAGATACATTATCACCCAATCGAATACGTAAGAGATTTCATTTATTATAGAGATTAGTGCACCCCAATCGATTACATAAGATATTTCATTTATTATAAACATTAGTGCACCCCAATCGATTATATGAAAGATTTAATTTTTTATTATCATTATTGCACCCCAGTGAATCCGATTTCCAATCTATTACCTAAGAAATCTCATTTTTTACAAATACTATCACCCCAATTGATCCAATCTTCAATCAGATACAAAAGAGGTTTCACTTCTTACAAATATTATTATCACCCATAATCCCAATTGATCCAATGTTTAATCGGATACAAAAGAGGTTTTACTTCTTACAAATATTATTATCACCCATGACCCCAATTGATCCAATCTTCAATCAGATACAAAAGAGGTTTCACTTCTTAAAAATATTATAATCACCCATCACCCCAATTGATCCAATCTTCAATCAGATACAAAAGAGGTTTCAGTGATTAGATACATTATTATCACCCAATCGAATACGTGAGAGATTTCATTTATTATAGACATTAGTGCACCCCAATCGATTACATAAGAGATTTCATTTATTATAAACATTAGAGCACCCCAATCGACGAAAACTCAAATCGATTAAAAAAACCCACCCTAAGATTATATGAAAGATTTCATTTAATATAAACATTAGAGCACCCCAATCGACGAAAACTCAAATCGATTAAAAAAACCCACCCTAAGATTATATGAAAGATTTCATTTAATATAAACATTAGAGCACCCCAATCGACGAAAACTCAAATCGATTACAAAAACCCACCCTAAGATTATATGAAAGATTTCATTTAATATAAACATTAGAGCACCCCAATCGACGAAAACTCAAATCGATTAAAAAAACCCACCCTAAGATTATATGAAAGATTTCATTTAATATAAACATTAGAGCACCCCAATCGACGAAAACTCAAATCGATTACAAAAACCCACCCTAAGATTATATGAAAGATTTCATTTAATATAAACATTAGAGCACCCCAATCGACGAAAACTTAAATCGATTAAAAAAACCCAGCCCAATCGGTAACAAAAGATTTACTCAGTCTTATCAGAGTTATGAACGCAGGTCGATTTTAGTCGGAGATCAATGCTAATCACTACTAAGTATTTTCACCGCTACCTCCAATCAATTACAGAAGAGGTTTCCCTCTTACAAATATTATTAACACCCATCAATTCAATTGATCCAATGTTCAATCGGATACAAAAGAGGTTTTACTTCTTAAAAATATTATAATCACCCATCACCCCAATTGATCCAATCTTCAATCAGATACAAAAGAGGTTTCACTTCTTACAAATATTATTATCACCCATCACCCCAATTGATCCAATGTTTAATCGGATACAAAAGAGGTTTCACTTCTTACAAATATTTTTATCACCCATCATCCCAATTAATCCAATGTTCAATCGGATAGAAAAGAGGTTTCCCTTCTTACAAATATTATTATCACCCATAATCCCAATTGATCCAATGTTTAATCGGATACAAAAGAGGTTTCACTTCTTACAAATATTATTATCACCCATCATTCCAATTAATCCAATGTTCAATCGGATACAAAAAAAGTTTCACTTCTTACAAATATTATTATCACCCATAATCCCAATTGATCCAATGTTTAATCGGATACAAAAGAGGTTTCACTTCTTACAAATATTATTATCACCCATCATCCCAATTAATCCAATGTTCAATCGGATAGAAAAGAGGTTTCACTTCTTACAAATATTTTTATCACCCATCATTCCAATTAATCCAATGTTTAATCGGATACAAAAAAGTTTCACTTCTTACAAATATTATTATCACCTATAATCCCAATTGATCCAATGTTTAATTGGATACAAAAGAGGTTTCACTTCTTACAAATATTAATATCACCCATCATCCCAATTAATCCAATGTTCAATCGGATACAAAAGAGGTTTCACTTCTTACAAATATTATTATCACCCATCATCCCAATTAATCCAATGTTCAATCGGATAGAAAAGAGGTTTCACTTCTTACAAATATTATTATCACCCATAATCCCAATTGATCCAATGTTTAATCGGATACAAAAGAGGTTTCACTTCTTACAAATATTATTATCACCCATCATCCCAATTGATCCAATGTTCAATCGGATACAAAAGAGGTTTCACTTCTTACAAATATTTTTATCACCCATCATCCCAATTAATCCAATGTTCAATCGGATAGAAAAGAGGTTTCACTTCTTACAAATATTATTATCACCCATCACCCCAATTGATCCAATGTTTAATCGGATACAAAAGAGGTTTCACTCCTTACAAATATTTTTATCACCCATCATCCCAATTAATCCAATGTTCAATCGGATAGAAAAGAGGTTTCCCTTCTTACAAATATTATTATCACCCATAATCCCAATTGATCCAATGTTTAATCGGATACAAAAGAGGTTTCACTTCTTACAAATATTATTATCACCCATCATCCCAATTAATCCAATGTTCAATCGGATAGAAAAGAGGTTTCACTTCTTACAAATATTTTTATCACCCATCATTCCAATTAATCCAATGTTTAATCGGATACAAAAAAGTTTCACTTCTTACAAATATTATTATCACCTATAATCCCAATTGATCCAATGTTTAATTGGATACAAAAGAGGTTTCACTTCTTACAAATATTAATATCACCCATCATCCCAATTAATCCAATGTTCAATCGGATACAAAAGAGGTTTCACTTCTTACAAATATTATTATCACCCATAATCCCAATTGATCCAATGTTTAATCGGATACAAAAGAGGTTTCACTTCTTACAAATATTATTATCACCCATCATCCCAATTGATCCAATGTTCAATCGGATACAAAAGAGGTTTCACTTCTTACAAATATTATTATCACCCATGACCCCAATTGATCCAATCTTCAATCAGATACAAAAGAGGTTTCAGTGATTAGATACATTATCACCCAATCGAATACGTAAGAGATTTCATTTATTATAGACATTAGTGCACCCCAATCGATTACATAAGAGATTTCATTTAGTATAGACATTAGTGCACCCCAATCGATTACATAAGAGATTTCATTTATTATAAACATTAGTGCACCCCAATCGATTACATAAGAGATTTCATTTATTATAGACATTAGTGCACCCCAATCGATTACATAAGAGATTTCATTTATTATATACATTAGTGCACCCCAATCGATTACATAAGAGATTTCATTTATTATAAACATTAGTGCACCCCAATCGATTACATAAGAGATTTCATTTATTATAGACATTAGTGCACTCCAATCGATTACATAAGAGATTTCATTTATTATAGACATTAGTGCACCCCAATCGATTTCATAAAAGATTTGATTTATTATACACATTAGTGCACCCCAGATGTCATTTTTTATTATCATTATTGCACCCCAGTGAATCCGATTTCCAATCTATTACCTAAGAAATCTCATTTTTTACAAATACTATCACCCCAATTGATCCAATCTTCAATCAGATACAAAAGAGGTTTTACTTCTTAAAAATATTATTATCACCTATCACCGCAATTGATCCAATCTTCAATCAGATACAAAAGAGGTTTCACTTCTTACAAATATTATTATCACCCATCACCCCAATTGATCCAATCTTCAATCAGATACAAAAGAGGTTTCACTTCTTACAAATATTATTATCACCCATAATTCCAATTGATCCAATGTTTAATCGGATACAAAAGAGGTTTCACTTCTTACAAATATAATTATCACCCATCACCCCAATTGATCCAATCTTCAATCAGATACAAAAGAGGTTTCAGTGATTAGATACATTATTATCACCCAATCGAATACGTAATAGACTTCATTTATTATAGACATTAGTGCACCCCAATCGATTACATAAGAGATTTCATTTATTATAGACATTAGTGCACCCCAATCGATTTCATAAAAGATTTCATTTATTATAAACATTGTTGCACCCCAAAATATTACATAAGAGATTTTATTACACCCATCACCCCAATTGATCCAATCTTCAATCAGATACAAAAGAGGTTTCAGTGATTACAAACATTATTATTACCCAATCGAATACGTAAGGGTGATTCAGATTCTGCGTAGAAAACTTCCAAAAACTCTTTTGAGATTTATGTGCGCATTTCGATGTTAACCGGAGATCAATTCTGATAACTAGTGAGTATTTTCATCGCTATCTCCAATCGATTACAGAAGAGATTTCATTTATAACAAACGTTAGAGCACCCCAATCGACGCAAACTCAAATCGATTAAAAAAGCCCACCCTAAGATTATATGAAAGATTTCATTTAATATAAACATTAGAGCACCCCAATCGACGAAAACTCAAATCGATTAAAAAAGCCCACCCTAAGATTATATGAAAGATTTCATTTAATATAAACATTAGAGCACCCCAATCGACGAAAACTCAAATCGATTACAAAACCCACCCTAAGATTATAAGAAAGATTTCATTTAATATAAACATTAGAGCACCCCAATCGACGAAAACTCAAATCGATTACAAAAACCCACCCTAAGATTATATGAAAGATTTCATTTAATATAAACATTAGAGCACCCCAATCGACGAAAACTCAAATCGATTACAAAAACCCACCCTAAGATTATATGAAAGATTTCATTTAATATAAACATTAGAGCACCCCAATCGACGAAAACTCAAATCGATTAAAAAAACCCACCCCAATCGGTAACAAAAGATTTACTCAGTCTTATCAGAGTTATGAACGCAGGTCGATTTTAGTCGGAGATCAATGCTAATCACTACTAAGTATTTTCACCGCTACCTCCAATCGATTACAGAAGAGGTTTCCCTCTTACAAATATTATTAACACCCATCAATTCAATTGATCCAATGTTCAATCGGATACAAAAGAGGTTTCTCTTCTTACAAATATAATTTTCACCCATCACCCCAATTGATCCAATCTTCAATCAGATACAAAAGAGGTTTTACTTCTTAAAAATATTATTATCACCCATCACCGCAATTGATCCAATCTTCAATCAGATACAAAAGAGGTTTTACTTCTTAAAAATATTATTATCACCCATAATCCCAATTGATCCAATGTTTAATCGGATACAAAAGAGGTTTCAGTGATTAGATACATTATCACCCAATCGAATACGTAAGAGATTTCATTTATTATAGACATTAGTGCACCCCAATCGATTACATAAGAGATTTCATTTATTATAGACATTAGTGCACCCCAATCGATTACATAAGATATTTCATTTATTATAAACATTAGTGCACCCCAATCGATTACATAAGAGATTTCATTTATTATAAACATTAGTGCACCCCAATCGATTACATAAGAGATTTCATTTATTATAGACATTAGTGCACCCCAATCGATTACATAAGAGATTTCATTTATTATAGACATTAGTGCACCCCAATCGATTACATAAGAGATTTCATTTATTATAAACATTAGTGCACCCCAATCGATTACATAAGAGATTTCATTTATCATAAACATTAGTGCACCCCAATCGATTACATAAGAGATTTCATTTATTATAGACATTAGTGCACCCCAATCGATTACATAAGAGATTTCATTTATTATAGACATTAGTGCACCCCAATCGATTTCATAAAAGATTTGATTTATTATAAACATTAGTGCACCCCAATCGATTACATAAGAGATTTCGTTTATTATAGAACTTATTGCACCCCAATCGATTATATGAAAGATGTCATTTTTTATTATCATTATTGCACCCCAGTGAATCCGATTTCCAATCTATTACCTAAGAAATCTCATTTTTTACAAATACTATCACCCCAATTGATCCAATCTTCAATCAGATACAAAAGAGGTTTCACTTCTTACAAATATTATTATCACCCATAATCCCAATTGATCCAATGTTCAAACGGATACAAAAGAGGTTTCACTTCTTACAAATATTATTATCACCCATCACCCTAATTGATCCAATCTTCAATTAGATACAAAAGAGGTTTCACTTCTTACAAATATTTTTATCACCTATCATCCCAATTAATCCAATGTTCAATCGGATACAAAAGAGGTTTCACTTCTTACAAATATTATTATCACCCATAATCCCAATTGATCCAATGTTCAATCGCATACAAAAGAGGTTTCACTTCTTACAAATATTATTATCACCCATAATCCCAATTGATCCAATGTTCAATCGGATACAAAAGAGGTTTCACTTCTTACAAATATTATTATCACCCATAATCCCAATTGATCCAATGTTTAATCGGATACAAAAGAGGTTTCACTTCTTACAAATATTTTTATCACCCATCATTCCAATGAATCCAATGTTCAATCGGATACAAAAAAAGTTTCACTTCTTACAAATATTATTATCACCCATCATCCCAATTAATCCAATGTTCAATCGGATAGAAAAGAGGTTTCACTTCTTACAAATATTATTATCACCCATAATCCCAATTGATCCAATGTTTAATCGGATACAAAAGAGGTTTCACTTCTTACAAATATTAATATCACCCATCATCCCAATTAATCCAATGTTCAATCGGATACAAAAGAGGTTTCACTTCTTACAAATATTATTATCACCCATCATCCCAATTGATCCAATGTTCAATCGGATACAAAAGAGGTTTCACTTCTTACAAATATTATTATCACCCATCACCCTAATTGATCCAATCTTCAATCAGATACAAAAGAGGTTTCAGTGATTAGATACATTATCACCCAATCGAATACGTAAGAGATTTCATTTATTATAGAGATTAGTGCACCCCAATCGATTACATAAGAGATTTCATTTATTATAGACATTAGTGCACCCCAATCGATTACATAAGAGATTTCATTTATTATAAACATTAGTGCACCCCAATCGATTATATGAAAGATGTCATTTTTTATCATCATTATTGCACCCCAGTGTACCCGATTTCCAATCTGTTATCTAAGAAATCTCATTTTTTACAAATACTATCACCCCAATTGATCCAATCTTCAATCAGATACAAAAGAGGTTTCACTTCTTACAAATATTATTATCACCCATAATCCCAATTGATCCAATGTTTAATCGGACACAAAAGAAGTTTCACTTCTTACAAATATTATTATCACCCATCACCCCAATTGATCCAATCTTCAATCAGATAGAAAAGAGGTTTCCCTTCTTACAAATATTATTATCACCCATAATCCCAATTGATCCAATGTTTAATCGGATACAAAAGAGGTTTCAGTGATTAGATACATTATCACCCAATCGAATACGTAAGAGATTTCATTTATTATAGACATTAGTGCACCCCAATCGATTACATAAGAGATTTCATTTATTATAGACATTAGTGCACCCCAATCGATTACATAAGAGATTTCATTTATTATAAACATAAGTGCACCCCAATCGATTACATAAGAGATTTCATTTATTATAGACATTAGTGCACCCCAATCGATTACATAAGAGATTTCATTTATTATAAACATAAGTGCACCCCAATCGATTACATAAGAGATTTCATTTATTATAGACATTAGTGCACCCCAATCGATTACATAAGAGATTTCATTTATTATAAACATTAGTGCACCCCAATCGATTACATAAGAGATTTCATTTATTATAAACATTAGTGCACCCCAATCGATTACATAAGAGATTTCATTTATTATAAACATTAGTGCACCCCAATCGATTACATAAGAGATTTCATTTATTATAGACATTAGTGCACCCCAATCGATTTCATCAAAGATTTGATTTATTATAAACATTAGTGCACCCCAATCGATTATATGAAAGATGTCATTTTTTATTACCATTATTGCACCCCAGTGAATCCGATTTCCAATCTATTACCTAAGAAATCTCATTTTTTACAAATACTATCACCCCAATTGATCCAATCTTCAATCAGATACAAAAGAGGTTTTACTTCTTAAAAATATTATTATCACCCATCACCGCAATTGATCCAATCTTCAATCAGATACAAAAGAGGTTTCAGTGATTACAAACATTATTATTACCCAATCGAATACGTAAGGGTGATTCAGATTCTGCGTAGAAAACTTCCAAAAACTCTTTTGAGATTTATGTGCGCATTTCGATGTTAACCGGAGATCAATTCTGATAACTAGTGAGTATTTTCATCGCTATCTCCAATCGATTACAGAAGAGATTTCATTTATAACAAACATTAGAGCACCCCAATCGACGCAAACTCAAATCGATTAAAAAAGCCCACCCTAAGATTATATGAAAGATTTAATTTAACATAAACATTAGAGCACCCCAATCGACGAAAACTCAAATCGATTACAAAAACCCACCCTAAGATTATATGAAAGATTTCATTTAATATAAACATTAGAGCACCCCAATCGACGAAAACTCAAATCGATTACAAAAACCCACCCTAAGATTATATGAAAGATTTCATTTAATATTACCATTAGAGCACCCCAATCGACGAAAACTCAAATCGATTACAAAACCCACCCTAAGATTATAAGAAAGATTTCATTTAATATAAACATTAGAGCACCCTATTCGACGAAAACTCAAATCGATTACAAAAACCCACCCTAAGATTATATGAAAGATTTCATTTAATATAAACATTAGAGCACCCCAATCGACGAAAACTCAAATCGATTAAAAAAACCCACCCCAATCGGTAACAAAAGATTTACTCAGTGTTATCAGAGTTATGAACGCAGGTCGATTTTAGTGCTAATCACTACTAAGTATTTTCACCGCTACCTCCAATCGATTACAGAAGAGGTTTCCCTCGTACAAATATTATTATCACCCATCACCCCAATTGATCCAATCTTCAATCAGATACAAAAGAGGTTTCAGTGATTAGATACATTATTATCACCCAATCGAATACGTAAGAGATTTCATTTATTATAGACATTAGTGCACCCCAATCGATTACATAAGAGATTTTATTTATTATAGAAAATATTATTGCACCCCAGTGAATCCGATTTCCAAACTATTACCTAAGAAATCTCATTTTTTACAAATACTATCACCCGAAATGATCCAATCTTCAATCAGATACAAAAGAGGTTTCACTTCTTACAAATATTATTATCACCCATAATCCCAATTGATCCAATGTTTAATCGGATACAAAAGAGGTTTCACTTCTTACAAATATTATTATCACCCATCACCCCAATTGATCCAATGTTCAATCGGATACAAAAGAGGTTTCACTTCTTACAAATATAATTATCACCCATCACCCCAATTGATCCAATCTTCAATCAGATACAAAAGAGGTTTTACTTCTTACAAATATTATTATCACTTATGACCCCAATTGATCCAATCTTCAATCAGATACAAAAGAGGTTTCACTTCTTAAAAATATTATTATCACCCATCACCCCAATTGATCCAATCTTCAATCAGATACAAAAGAGGTTTCACTTCTTACAAATATTATTATCACCCATCACCCCAATTGATCCAATGTTCAATCGGATACAAAAGAGGTTTCACTTCTTACAAATATTATTATCACCCATCACCCTAATTGATCCAATCTTCAATCAGATACAAAAGAGGTTTCAGTGATTAGATACATTATCACCCAATCGAATACGTAAGAGATTTCATTTATTATAGAGATTAGTGCACCCCAATCGATTACATAAGAGATTTCATTTATTATAGACATTAGTGCACCCCAATCGATTTCATAAAAGATTTGATTTATTATAAACATTAGTGCACCCCAATCGATTATATGAAAGATTTAATTTTTTATTATCATTATTGCACCCCAGTGAATCCGATTTCCAATCCATTACCTAAGAAATCTCATTTTTTACAAATACTATCACCCCAATTGATCCAATCTTCAATCAGATACAAAAGAGGTTTCACTTCTTACAAATATTATTATCACCCATAATCCCAATTGATCCAATGTTTAATCGGATACGAAAGAGGTTTCACTTCTTACAAATATTATTATCACCCATAATCCCAATTGATCCAATGTTTAATCGGATACAAAAGAGGTTTCACTTCTTACAAATATTATTATCACCCATCATCCCAATTAATCCAATGTTCAGTCGGATACAAAAGAGGTTTCACTTCTTACAAATATTATTATCACCCATAATCCCAATTGATCCATTGTTTAATCGGATACAAAAGAAGTTTCACTTCTTACAAATATTATTATCACCCATGACCCCAATTGATCCAATCTTCAATCAGATACAAAAGAGGTTTCAGTGATTACAAACATTATTATCACCCAATCGAATACGTGAGAGATTTCATTTATTATAGACATTAGTGCACCCCAATCGATTACATAAGAGATTTCATTTATTATAAACATTAGAGCACCCCAATCGACGAAAACTCAAATCGATTAAAAAAACCCACCCTAAGATTATATGAAAGATTTCATTTAATATAAACATTAGAGCACCCCAATCGACGAAAACTCAAATCGATTACAAAAACCCACCCTAAGATTATATGAAAGATTTCATTTAATATAAACATTAGAGCACCCCAATCGACGAAAACTCAAATCGATTAAAAAAACCCACCCCAATCGGTAACAAAAGATTTACTCAGTGTTATCAGAGTTATGAACGCAAGTCGATTTTAGTGCTAATCACTACTAAGTATTTTCACCGCTACCTCCAATCGATTACAGAAGAGGTTTCCCTCGTACAAATATTATTATCACCCATCATCCCAATTAATCCAATGTTCAATCGGATACAAAAGAGGTTTCACTTCTTACAAATATTATTATCACCCATAATCCCAATTGATCCAATGTTTAATCGGATACAAAAGAGGTTTCACTTCTTACAAATATTATTATCACCCATCACCCCAATTGATCCAATGTTCAATCGGATACAAAAGAGGTTTCACTTCTTACAAATATAATTATCACCCATCACCCCAATTGATCCAATCTTCAATCAGATACAAAAGAGGTTTTACTTCTTACAAATATAATTATCACCCATCACCCCAATTGATCCAATCTTCAATTTGATACAAAAGAGATTTCAGTGATTACAAACATTATTATCACCCAATCGAATACGTAAGAGATTTCATTTATTATAAAAATTAGTGCACCCCAATCGATTACATAAGAGATTTTATTTATTATAGAAAATATTATTGCACCCCAGTGAATCCGATTTCCAAACTATTACCTAAGAAATCTCATTTTTTACAAATACTATCACCCCAATTGATCCAATCTTCAATCAGATACAAAAGAGGTTTCACTTCTTACAAATATTATTGTCACCCATGACCCCAATTGATCCAATCTTCAATCAGATACAAAAGAGGTTTCAGTGATTAGATACATTATTATCACCCAATCGAATACGTGAGAGATTTCATTTATTATAGACATTAGTGCACCCCAATCGATTTCATAAAAGATTTGATTTATTATAGACATTAGTGCACCCCAATCGATTACATAAGAGATTTCATTTATTATAAACATTAGAGCACCCCAATCGACGAAAACTCAAATCGATTACAAAAACCCACCCTAAGATTATATGAAAGATTTCATTTAATATAAACATTAGAGCACCCCAATCGACGAAAACTCAAATCGATTAAAAAACCCACCCTAAGATTATATGAAAGATTTCATTTAATATAAACATTAGAGCACCCCAATCGACGAAAACTCAAATCGATTACAAAAACCCACCCTAAGATTATATGAAAGATTTCATTTAATACAAACATTAGAGCACCCCAATCGACGAAAACTCAAATCGATTACAAAAACCCACCCTAAGATTATATGAAAGATTTCATTTAATATAAACATTAGAGCACCCCAATCGACGAAAACTCAAATCCATTACAAAAACCCACCCTAAGATTATATGAAAGATTTCATTTAATACAAACATTAGAGCACCCCAATCGACGAAAACTCAAATCGATTACAAAAACCCACCCTAAGATTATATGAAAGATTTCATTTAATACAAACATTAGAGCACCCCAATCGACGAAAACTCAAATCGATTAAAAAAACCCACCCCAATCGGTAACAAAAGATTTACTCAGTGTTATCAGAGTTATGAACGCAGGTCGATTTTAGTGCTAATCACTACCAAGTATTTTCACCGCTACCTCCAATCGATTACAGAAGAGGTTTCCCTCGTACAAATATTATTATCACCCATCACCCCAATTGATCCAATCTTCAATCAGATACAAAAGAGGTTTCAGTGATTAGATACATTATTATCACCCAATCGAATACGTAAGAAATTTCATTTATTATAGACATTAGTGCAGCCCAATCGATTACATAAGAGATTTCATTTATTATAAAAATTAGTGCACCCCAATCGATTACATAAGAGATTTCATTTATTATAGACATTAGTGCACCCCAATCGATTACATAAGAGATTTTATTTATTATAGAAAATATTATTGCACCCCAGTGAATCCGATTTCCAAACTATTACCTAAGAAATCTCATTTTTTACAAATACTATCACCCCAATTGATCCAATCTTCAATCAGATACAAAAGAGGTTTCACTTCTTACAAATATTTTTATCACCCATCATCCCAATTAATCCAATGTTTAATCGGATACAAAAGAGGTTTCACTTCTTACAAATATTAATATCACCCATCATCCCAATTAATCCAATGTTCAATCGGATACAAAAGAGGTTTAACTTCTTACAAATATTATTATCACCCATCATCCCAATTAATCCAATGTTCAATCGGATAGAAAAAAGATTTCACTTCTTACAAATATTTTTATCACCCATCATTCCAATTAATCCAATGTTTAATCGGATACAAAAGAGGTTTCACTTCTTACAAATATTATTATCACCCATCATCCCAATTAATCCAATGTTCAATCGGATAGAAAAGAGGTTTCACTTCTTACAAATATTTTTATCACTCATCATTCCAATTAATCCAATGTTCAATCGGATACAAAAAAAGTTTCACTTCTTACAAATATTTTTATCACCTATCATCCCAATTAATCCAATGTTTAATCGGATACAAAAGAGGTTTCACTTCTTACAAATATTATTATCACCCATCATCCCAATTAATCCAATGTTCAATCGGATAGAAAAGAGGTTTCACTTCTTACAAATATTTTTATCACTCATCATTCCAATTAATCCAATGTTCAATCGGATACAAAAAAAGTTTCACTTCTTACAAATATTATTATCACCCATCATCCCAATTAATCCAATGTTCAATCGGATAGAAAAAAGATTTCACTTCTTACAAATATTTTTATCACCCATCATTCCAATTAATCCAATGTTCAATCGGATACAAAAAAAGTTTCACTTCTTACAAATATTATTATCACCTATAATCCCAATTGATCCAATGTTTAATCGGATACAAAAGAGGTTTCACTTCTTACAAATATTAATATCACCCATCATCCCAATTAATCCAATGTTCAATCGGATACAAAAGAGGTTTCACTTCTTACAAATATTATTATCACCCATCATCCCAATTAATCCAATGTTCAATCGGATAGAAAAGAGGTTTCACTTCTTACAAATATTATTATCACCCATCATCCCAATTAATCCAATGTTCAATCGGATAGAAAAGAGGTTTCACTTCTTACAAATATTATTATCACCCATGACCCCAATTGATCCAATCTTCAATCAGATACAAAAGAGGTTTCAGTGATTGGATACATTATTATCACCCAATCGAATACGTAAGAGATTTCATTTATTATAGACATTAGTGCAGCCCAATCGATTACATAAGAGATTTCATTTATTATAAAAATTAGTGCACCCCAATCGATTACATAAGAGATTTCATTTATTATAGACATTAGTGCACCCCAATCGATTACATAAGAGATTTTATTTATTATAGAAAATATTATTGCACCCCAGTGAATCCGATTTCCAAACTATTACCTAAGAAATCTCATTTTTTACAAATACTATCACCCCAATTGATCCAATCTTCAATCAGATACAAAAGAGGTTTCACTTCTTACAAATATTTTTATCACCCATCATCCCAATTAATCCAATGTTTAATCGGATACAAAAGAGGTTTCACTTCTTACAAATATTAATATCACCCATCATCCCAATTAATCCAATGTTCAATCGGATACAAAAGAGGTTTAACTTCTTACAAATATTATTATCACCCATCATCCCAATTAATCCAATGTTCAATCGGATAGAAAAAAGATTTCACTTCTTACAAATATTTTTATCACCCATCATTCCAATTAATCCAATGTTCAATCGGATACAAAAAAAGTTTCACTTCTTACAAATATTTTTATCACCTATCATCCCAATTAATCCAATGTTTAATCGGATACAAAAGAGGTTTCACTTCTTACAAATATTATTATCACCCATCATCCCAATTAATCCAATGTTCAATCGGATAGAAAAGAGGTTTCACTTCTTACAAATATTTTTATCACTCATCATTCCAATTAATCCAATGTTCAATGGGATACAAAAAAAGTTTCACTTCTTACAAATATTATTATCACCCATCATCCCAATTAATCCAATGTTCAATCGGATAGAAAAAAGATTTCACTTCTTACAAATATTTTTATCACCCATCATTCCAATTAATCCAATGTTCAATCGGATACAAAAAAAGTTTCACTTCTTACAAATATTATTATCACCTATAATCCCAATTGATCCAATGTTTAATCGGATACAAAAGAGGTTTCACTTCTTACAAATATTAATATCACCCATCATCCCAATTAATCCAATGTTCAATCGGATACAAAAGAGGTTTCACTTCTTACAAATATTATTATCACCCATCATCCCAATTAATCCAATGTTCAATCGGATAGAAAAGAGGTTTCACTTCTTACAAATATTATTATCACCCATCATCCCAATTAATCCAATGTTCAATCGGATAGAAAAGAGGTTTCACTTCTTACAAATATTATTATCACCCATGACCCCAATTGATCCAATCTTCAATCAGATACAAAAGAGGTTTCAGTGATTGGATACATTATTATCACCCAATCGAATACGTAAGAGATTTCATTTATTATAGACATTAGTGCACCCCAATCGATTACATAAGAGATTTCATTTATTATAGACATTAGTGCACCCCAATCGATTATATTGAAGATGTCATTTTTTATTATCATTATTGCACCCCAGTGAATCCGATTTCCAATCTATTATCTAAAAAATCTCATTTTTTACAAATACTATCACCCCAATTGATCCAATCTTCAATCAGATACAAAAGAGGTTTTAGTGGATTCTGACAGAGATTTCATGGGGTTCCTATTATCCTTCTGCTATTTAAGAAGAATGCACATAGTGAACCTTCAGAAACTCTTATCAAATTTAAGAATGCAGTTTAACATTACTCAGTAGATTTTTTTATCCCAATCCCAACCCCTTTTCATTAAATATTCAGTCGAATACCAAGGAGGTTTAAATACAGATCGATTTTAATAATTCATTAGAATTTATCACCCCAATCCCAACCATTTTTCATTCAATATTCAGTAGATTATGGAGGAGTTTTTATTCCGGATCGATTTTAATCATTTACTTATTATCACCCTATCCCAACCTTTTCTTATTTATTATTCAGTCGATTACAAAGAAGATTTAAATACAGATCGATTTTTATCACTCACTTGATATTCTCACCCCAATCCCAACCATTTTTCATTTAATATTCAGTAGATTATGAAGGAGTTTTTATTACGGATCGATTTTAATCATTTACTTATTATCACCCTATCCCAACCTTTCTTTTTTTAATATTCAATAGATTACAAAGAAGTTTTTAATACGGATCGGTTTTAATCATTATTTTTTTCAATTATTCAGTAAATTTTAAAAGAGTTTTGAGTACAGATCCATTTTTATCACTGACTTAATTATCACCCCAATCCCAACCATTTTTCACTTAACACTCTGTCGATTATTAAGGAGTTTTGAGTACAGATCGACTTTTATCATTCAATTGATATTATGACCCCAACCCCAACCTTTTCTTATTTCTTATTCAGTCGATTACAAAGAAGTTTTGAATCAAGATCGATTTTTATCACTTCCGTCATATTCTCATCCCAATCCCAATCTTTCTTTATTTATTATTTAGTCGATTACAAAGAAGGTTTAAATACAGATCGATTTTAACCATTCACTTGATATTATCGCCCCATTCCCAACCTTTCTTTATTTAATATTCAGTAGATTACGAAGAAGTTTATAATACGGATCGATTTTAATCATTATTTTTTTCAATTATTCAGTAAATTTTAAAAGAGTTTTGAGTACAGATCCATTTTTATCACTGACTTAATTATCACCCCAATCCCAACCATTTTTCACTTAACATTTTGTCGATTATTAAGGAGTTTTAAATACAGATCGACTTTTATCATTCAATTGATATTATGACCCCAACCCCAACCTTTTCTTATTTAATATTCAGTCGATTACGAAGAAGTTTTAAATACAGATCGATTTTTATCACTCATTTGATATTCTCAGCCCTATCCCAACCTTTTCTTATTTATTATTCAGTCGATTACAAAGAAGATTTAAATACAGATCGATTTTTATCACTCACTTGATATTCTCACCCCAATCCCAATCTTTCTTTATTTATTATTTAGTCGATTACAAAGAAGGTTTAAATACAGATCGATTTTAACCATTCACTTGATATTCTCACCCCAGTCCCAACCATTTCTCATTTAATATTCAGTAGATTACGAAGAAGTTTTTAATACGGATCGATTTTAATCATTATTTTTTTCAATTATTCAGTAAATGTTAAAAGAGTTTTAATTACAGATCCATTTTTATCACTGACTTAATTATCACCCCAATCCCAACCATTTTTCACTTAACATTCTGTCGATTATTAAGGAGTTTTAAATACAGATCGACTTTTATCATTCAATTGATATTATAACCCCAACCCCAACCTTTTCTTATTTCTTATTCAGTCGATTACAAAGAAGATTTAAATACAGATCGATTTTTATCACTTCCGTGATATTCCCACCCCAATCCCAATCTTTCTTTATTTATTATTTAGTCGATTACAAAGAAGTTTTGAATTAAGATCGATTTTTAATCATTCCGGCCCACCTATTTTTTGTTTAACATTTACTTAACTACATCGAGTTTTGGCCTCAGATCGATTTTATTCATAACAGTTGTAACTATCACTCCCATCGATTCAATTTTCCCTCGATATTTCATCATTTACAAAGAGATTTTAGGGATTTTCTCTATAGTCTTAATATATAAATTCTCTAAAGATTTTGTTGTGTAATTTTATAGAAAAGTTTGTTGACGCCGCGGCGTATGGTAGCATAACTTAGAAACTCCTGTATTATTCCAAAAGGAGAGTATCGCAAATTTCAATTTTCCAATATTTTTACACACAAGGCACACCCTAGAAGCGTATCATAACCTTACATTTATTCCACATGGACGGTCAAAAATTTCATATATATCCGATGGGTCCGATACTTTTTGATATATTCGTCGACACAAAGAAAACTCTTAAATCTCAAAGGGAAAAAAAAATATGGAAGACTTATAGAGGACGGAAGAGAAGTCAACAGATGACTGCGTGGATTCGAAACAAAAGGGCACGAGTCGAAAATTTGGCCCTTCCAGAGTCGACATCGGGCGTTAAATTATTCATCAGGTTTATGCAGACAATGCTGGATGCCGTCAGCGATTTGCGGTTCCGCAATAAGTTGCTGATAATAGAATAGAGCTAAGAGTTTTGCGATTTTTGCTTGCAATGTTACCACGATCATAAAGGGATAAACAGAAGAACTATCAAGGGTAATTCAGATACTTTCATGAAAATGCTACTAAAGTTTTAGACCGCGTCTATGTCATATTAAAGTGCTAATATTGTGCTGTCAAGGTTATATTAAGTAAAACTTTGTGAATTTTATGAAGTATGGCAACTAGGCCTGCCTATCGAGGTTCGTTTGCTAATCTTTGAAGTTTCGAGAATTCGCCGCAATTTTGGGAAAGCCGCCAAGAACTCTTGTGGTTTAAACTGTCTGATATAACTTGTTATAGTTCGAGTAATTTATCACGGACACGAGTAGTAATAGAAATATCAAGATAATAATATGGGTCACTAGGAGGGACTTAATTGTTTTTCGAAACTTTTTTTAATGTAATACTGCGTGGGTTATTAAAGCCCAAAGTCTATTAAAAACCAGATTTTCTGAACTTTTTACCACTATATTATACAAATTGATACATCACTATAATAAAGCTAAGCTGACAAACAATAATACATGTAATTGTCCATTTATATTCGGACGTTAATAAAAGAAATTTTACTGACAATTGTTTTAATTTACTACAATTATATTATATTTATATAAAAGATTTCCTTTATTGTAAACATTATAGCACCCCAATCGATTAAATTTCTAATCGATTACATAAGAGATTTTGTTTATTTTGAACATTATAGCACCCCAATCGATCCAATTTTCAATCGATTACATAAGAGATTTTTTTATTATAAATATTATTGCACCCCAATCGATCCAATTTCTAACCAATAACATAAGAGATTTTGTTTATTGTAAACATTATAGCACCCCAATTGATCCAATTTTCAATCGACTATATAAGGGATCTCAATTATTATAAATATTATTGCAACCCAATCGACTCAATTTCCAATCGATTATATAAAAGATTTCCTTTATTGTAAACATTATAGCACCCCAATCGATTAAATTTCTAATCGATTACATAAGAGATTTTGTTTATTTTGAACATTATAGCACCCCAATCGATTAAATTTCTAATCGATTACATAAGAGATTTCGTGTATTGTAAATATTATAGCACCCCAATCGATCCAATTTCTAACCAATAACATAAGAGATTTCGTTTATTGTAAACATTATAGCACCCCAATTGATCCAATTTTCAATCGACTATATAAGGGATCTCAATTATTATAAATATTATTGCAACCCAATCGACTCAATTTCCAATCGATTATATAAAAGATTTCCTTTATTGTAAACATTATAGCACCCCAATCGATTAAATTTATAATCGATTACATAAGAGATTTCGTTTATTGTGAACATTATAGTACCCCAATCGATCCAATTTTTAATCAATTACATAAGAGATTTCGTTTATTGTAAATATTATAGCACCCCAATCGACTCAATTTCCAATCGATTATATAAAAGATTTCCTTTATTGTAAACATTATAGCACCCCAATCGATTAAATTTCTAATCGATTACATGAGAGATTTCGTTTATTGTAAACATTATAGTACCCCAATCGATCCAATTATTAATTAATTACATAAGAGATTTCGTTTATTGTAAATATTATAGCACCCCAATCGATCCAATTTCCAATCGACTATGTAAGAGATTTTTTTTTATTATAAATATTATTGCACCCCAATCGACCCAATTTCCAATCGATTATATAAGAGATTTCGTTTATTATAAACATTATAGCACCCCTATTGATCCAATTTTCAATCGACTATATAAGGGATCTCAATTATTATAAACATTATTGCACCCCAATCGACCTAATTTCCAATCGATTATATAAGAATTTCCGTTTATTGTAAATATTATTGCACCCCAATCCATCCAAATTTCAATCGATTACATGAAAAATTTCATTTATTATAAACATTAATGCACCCCAATCGATCGAATTTCCAATCGATTACATGAGAGATTTTATTTATTATAAACATTATTGCACCCCAATCGATCACATAAGAGATTTCGTTTATTATAAACATTATAGCACCCCAATCGATCCAATTTTCAATCGATTACTAAAAAGATTTCACTTATTACAAATATTATTATCACCTATTACCCCAATTGATCCAATCTTCAATCAGATCAAAAGAGGTTTCAGTGATTACAAATATTATTATCACCCAATCGATTCTGACAGAGATTTCATGGGGTTCCTATTATCCTTCTGTCATTTAAGAAGAATGCATACAGTGAACCTTCAGAAACTCTGTATCAGATTTAAGAACGCAGTTTAACAACTGATCGATTATACATACTCAGTGGATTTTTTTTATCCCAACCCCTTTTCATTAAATATTCAGTCGATTACGAAGGAGGCTTAAATACAGATCGATTTTAATCATTTATTAGAAATTATCACCCCAATCCCAACCTTTCTTTACTTATTATTTAGTCGATTATAAAGGAGTTTTGAATACAGATCGATTTCAATCATTCATTAGAAATTATCACCCAATCCCAACCTTTCTTTATTTATTATTCAGTCGATTATAAAGGAATCTGGAATATAGATCGATTTTAATCATTCACTTTATATTATCACCCCAATCCCAACCCCTTTTGTCACTAAATATTCAGTCAATTACGAGAAACTTTTAATCTCAGATGGATTTTAATTAGTCAGATATTATTGTCACCCTAATCCCACCCTTTTTTTTTATATCACACCCAATTTTTAATACTGAATTTACAAATTTACGAACGCTTCAAGTAGATTATGGTTTGTCAGCTTAGTCCCTAACAAAAAAAAAATAAACATTCACTTACCTTTTTGGCATCTTCTTCAAGCAGTAAAAGACAATAGATTAGTGAAACATTCATATATTACAGTAAAAAACAAAAATAGGGAAGGGGATTCGAGGAGCTTTTAGGGTTTACGCTTCACAGGCACAATACGCAATAAGAAAGATCGCCATTTAGTCAATAAAGATACGAGCGCATTCACCGTTTATTGAGGAAAAACGTGGGCGCATTCACCATTCTATCGTAACCGTAAATGGTGCCTCAATTATTAATTTAAAAAAACGCATAATCACATGGTGACAGATCAGGAGAGCACCCAGGAGAAGAATTGCATATATTTTTAAATTAAAATTGAATTTATTACGCACCGTTGGATTTCACGCGTGTCGTATAATTTTAATTAAATTTATAACTTGACGCGCTAATTTTTCAAAATTGCGTTGTGCGCACTTACTCGCCCGTGAAGCGTTTTTAATGATTAGGCGTTTAAATTTTTAAATCGTTTATTAACAGGGGGAAATTCACAATATATTAAACCTAAATAATAATGTGTACAATATAATAACATAAACAATACAATGAGTCGTGTAATTTTATAAGCAGCAATATATAATAATATGAGTCTTTATCTACAATTTATGGAATGAAATCAATCAATACTTTTTTAACAAAAAGGGCTTAAAAGATATTAATATAATTGTCGATCTTGGTTCGGTGCTTTTGGGCCACGCATTCCGCGATCCACACAATGTTTCGGCACTCCTGCTCCTTCAGCTTCAAATAGGAGTAGAACACCCCGAAGTGGAACTGCTGCATAAAAGCGTTGATGTTCAGACGCACCTCGTACTCGAAGAACTTATCCTCCAAGGTTTTATCGCCCGGGTTATTGCCTGCCCCCTCAAAAAGCTTGAAATACTCCGCATAATATTCGGCCACTGCCTTCACTTGCTCATAATCTTCAGCTCGGGCGAGTGCAGCCAACCCATCAGGGTTCAAACGTCCACAACGAGGGTACAACTTAGCCCTATCGTCCTTCGAGAGCTCAGTACCAAATGAATTAATGGTGATAATAATGGCTCTACGATCAGCCTCAAAAGCAAGAATCTCACACATAGTTTCGGCAGTGGTGCCCCCGATTTCCTTGCAAAAATTATAAAAAGCCTCCAAATAGGCCTTGTACAAAGTATTCCTGATAATCTCGATGTTCATCTCGTCCAAATCCTGCTCGGAAATGCAATCGACAAAAAAGGGGGCCAGAGGGGTATCAACTAAAACGGCACTGTAGAGCTCCGCTGGAGTGGAAGCCACATGGATCGCCTCCATTTGCTCAAAACTACCCAACGGGTGGCATTTAGGGATCAATTCCCCGATGGGTCTCTGATGTAAAGTCCCGGTAATAAGGAGGATGATGTTGTCGATCATGTAACTGTACGTGATGAAATCCATGAAGGTGGAGAGGGGTTCAACCGCTTGATTACGCATATGTTCGAACTCTATGACCAGTTTTTCTCTCAGTTTGTTGTCAATGGTCGAGACCGCCAGGGGGGACGGTTCGTTGGCCAAGAAGGTGCCATAGTCGGTGCTTTGCAGGTGCAATTTTAGGTCTGAAAGCACCATATTTATGAAAACATTGCAACCTATGCTCGATATGGTTGTTTCTTGTGGGGTGTTTCAATAGTGACTCAGGGTAGATTTATTTTAATTAGGATTCTTGTTGAGATTGTAGTGGCTCTTTAGGGGCAAAAAAAAGGTTACAAGACAACCATATTAAGACACAAAAAGCACTGAACAAAATGCAAAAAAACAATTCACTAAGAACACTCAAAATTGTGATCCAAAATACTTGCCTTCCAGCGTTTCGCACTGCACCAAGTTCAAATAATCGGTGTGCTTGAGGATGCCACACTTGAACCCCCTGCACAACCCCTCGAGGTATCCGTTGTCGATGTTAAAGAAGCACCCCTTCATGGCAGAAATTAGTGGAAAACTCAGCAAAATAATGGGTGAGAAAATCGATTCAACACCTCGCCCAGGGTATCATATGATTTTGACGGACGATAGGCACGTGACGTGACGTCTTTGTCATGTGTAAGTAGGAATGTGTAGAGGAGTTTCCTCTACTAAGAGTCATATGATTTCACTCATTGTCACTGTCACTGTCACAAATGTAAACAAAAACAAACAAATAAATACCTAGCTAAAAACCATTTAATTTAAAGCTTTTTGTGCTTAAATGGATGAGCAAAACGCAGTGCTTGGGAAATAATAAAATAGCGCTTACAGGGACTTCTTTTACTCAATTTTCTACCGTTATAGTTAAACCAATTTTTACAGGCATAAACAACCTACAGTCAAAAGACACTTTAAAAAGGCTTTAGCGCATATGGGGCTCAATAGATTACACACACACTGATTTGTACCTTGGAACGCAAATATTGGGGAGGTAAGTGTCAGAAATAAATAACATCACAATAGAGCCTCGGCAAGGCCTTTTGGACTTATGTAGTGCCTCTATAGGGCATTTTTATAGCGCAACAAGTCCCATGCCAAATAAATAACATTTTATTTAAAAATTCTTTAAAATTAATATAGCTTAGACAGTACTTTGAGGTTATGTCACTTTGAGGCTTGAAGGGTGAGATATTCATGTGAAAAATTGTTAAATAATTAAAGGAAATGACACAGAAAGGCCATTTTTGAACGTTTTTAAATAAAAAGTGATTTATTTGGCTTAATATGGCAATTTTCCATTTCGTCCTTGGGGGTGGGGTCATAACAACAACAACAACAAACCGCTGTCATTAAGAGACAGTTGTGAACGACTGACAGCTGTCTTTTAATGACATTTTAAATAAAAAGGAGGGAAATGTTTGAATATATTTCTGTTAGGAGCGCACATCGGTTAAAAACCGTTTGATTCGAACGTGAAACGCACTTGAACGCACCTTGATTTAATTTACACACAATTTAGGAATCTAAGGAGATCTAAAGGCGCACATTTTGTAAGTTATATAACCGACACAACACACACACATAATATAATAAAAACACCTTAAAATACTTACTGGACTGTCTGCCTGTAAGGACCAAGTAATTTTCACTGGAAAATCACAGAAAAAACCGATTCACGACCCGAACCTTGCACCAAACAGGCGCATCGCGGTTTACTAACCCGTTTTCCGGTATTTCCCTGATTGTTTTGCAACAATTTCCCAATAAAATTTGCATATTTGTTAAGGACGTTTGGGAATTATGACACTTTAGGTAAACATTGGAAGCCATCATGGAAAAGGAGACAAGAGGCTGCGCGCGCACCCCCCCTGTCAAACTTTTATGCCTTTAATCGATCCCCATTGATCTATTATCGATTTTCCAAGTTTTACAAAAATTTCCACCCCAACCCTTTTAGGCACTATGAGAATCGTGATCTTTAGACCCGTTATTACGTTTACGTAGCCCCTTTTAGGCCCCATATCGCAAAATAAACGCAAGAAACGTGAAAATGGCCGCACTTACCCGGCATGCCTCTGAGGGGCATTGCAAAACGTTTTTGGCCAAAAAATCGCGAAAAAACCGGTTTACAAGCGGGTGAAGTACATAGAAAGTTGCACGTTGAGTTTCCGCACTGTTTTCGCACATTTTCCGTATTTATCTTTAATTTTTTTTCGAAAAATTTGAATAATTTACATGAGGGAGCGAGAGCAATGACGTGACTTTTTAGCAATTTGAGGCCATTATGGATAATTGGAGAGGGACTGCGCGCGCACCCCACCTGTCAAACTTTAATGCCTTTATAATGGATCCCCATTGATTAATTAAAGATTTTCCAAGTTTTTCATGGATTTCTACCCCAACCCTTTAGGCATTATGAGAATCATGATCTTTAGACTCGCAATTAGGTTTAAATAGCCCCCTTTAGGCCCCATATCGCAAAATAAACGCAAAAAACGTGAAAATTGCCGCACTTACCCGGCATGCCTTGGAGGGACATTGCAAAACGTTTTTGGCCAAAATATCGCGAAAAAACCGGTTTACAAGCGGGGCAAGTGCATCGAAAGTTGCACAACGATTTTCCGCACCTTTTTCACACATTTTCCGTATTTATCTTTAATTTTTTACCCGAAATTTTGCATAATTTATATGCGTGCGCGAGAACAATGACGTAACTTTTAAAGAAATTAAGGCCATTATGAAAAATGGAGGAAGGACTGCGCGCGCACCCCACCTGTCAAATTTTTATCCCCCTTTATGGATTCCCATTGATTTTCGCAAGATTTTCCAATTTTTTCATATTCATTGACCTCAACCCCTTTAAGCAATATGAAAATCATGATCTTTACACCCGCAATTGCCTTTAAACAACCTTCTTTAGGCCCCATATCGCAAAATATCCCCAAAAATCCGCATACTTACCTGGCACGCCCATCCCGGGCATGCAACAAGTTTTTGGCCAAAAAAATCGCGAAAAAACCCGTTTACAAGCGGGGCAAGTGCATCGAAAGTTGCACAACGATTTTCCGCACCTTTTTCACACATTTTCCGTATTTATTTTTAATTTTTTACCCGAAATTTTGCATAATTTATATGCGTGCGCGAGAACAATGACGTAACTCTTAAAGAAATTAAGGCCATTATGAAAAATCGGGGAAGGACTGCGCGCGCACCCCACCTGTCAAACTTTTATCCCCCTTTATGGATCCCCATTGATTTTCGCAAAATTTTTCAATTTTTTCATACTAATTCACCTCAACCCCTTTAGGCAATATGAAAATCATGATCTTTGCACCCCCAATTACCTTTAAATAACCTTCTTTAGGCCCCATATCGCAAAATATCCCCAAAAATCCGCATACTTACCTCGCACGCCCATCTTGGGCATGCAACAAGGTTTTGGCCAAAAAATCGCGAAAAAACACGTTTGACGAGCGGAAAAGTGCGCCGAAAGTTGCACGGCGATTTTCCGCATCGTTTTCACACATTTCCCGTATTTTTCCGTACATTTTTACCGGAAAATTTTCGATTTTCGCACGGACGTACGACGGAAATGACGTTACTCCCGTTAAACCCGAGGCCAAATAGACCGCGTAAATGAGTCAGACTGCGCACGTGCCGTATACAAATTTAAAGGATTTTTATGGATTTTTCAAAAATTATTTTACATTTTGGCTTATTACGGACAGGGTACTACCTATAGGGCTATTAAAATATCACCTTTATTGCCTCTAAACCCTCCAGATCACAGAGAGTATACCCCAAAGTGCCAAAAACCTCTTAAAAAGGCAAAAATTACGAAATCTTCCATTGCCCTCTCAAATGATACCGAGTAGTTTTTCCCGAAAAAAATGGCTAAAAAGAGCATTTTCCGACCTTGACCGTACACCAAAATGCTCCACAACTCTTCTAGCATCAATTTCACCCATTTCCCACTCTACTTCTGCCAATTTTCCATGAAAAATTGCCAAATTTTTGCCTTATAAAACATACAATGCTCAAAAAACCCTATTAAGAATTCCCCTTTCTTAGTATTATTGGCAAGCCTATAAGCCCTTTGCTTCTTCCTTCACCCTCTCTTTACCTCCTTTACCCTTTACCTTAAAAAAAAGTGTCCCCAAAGACTTTCCATGCTGCGGAGAACCTGAAAACTCACCGAGCAAGGGTTCCAGCTAAATTTGCTTCTGCTCAGCAGGTTTTTGAGCAATAAAAGCTATCACATACCCAAATCTACCCTCAATAATTCCTCAATAACCTTTTAAAAGAATTATGATCATGTCTCAAGGGATTTTTGTGTAATATAAAGAAGTTGCCCTTCATCTTGACCGAAGGGCATATCACATAAAATTGGTTGTAGCTCAGTAAGTAGATAACTTAGAGGGGTGGTTTATGTATCAAATTATTTACTGAAGAACACTCTAACTCACAGTGAATTTCTTATTCCAATGCCTGGACTAAGTCTTAAAATATCCTAACAAGAGTAAAAGTTTTTTGGAAAAAAATATAGCTTAAGCAAAAGTGCCTAAGCTAAGCAATCCTTTGAGCTGGAAAAGACCTTTTATACCCCAAATCGAACCCCAGGATGCCCTCAATACTCTTCTGAAAGAATTATGTAAAAAACTCAAAGCGCTTTTGTTTGAGCCTCAAAAGTGTCCTTACTACTCATTTTTTAGATTTCAAACTATACATTCTGGGCTGGTCTTGGACTATGACTCACATAATTGATTGTAACTCAGTGAGTTTCTAAGCTACAAGAGTCGTTCATATATCAAAATATTTGCTAAGAAATATCCTAACTCGCAGTGAAAATCTTATTCAAATGCCTGGTATAGTTCTTAAAACATCCTGCCAAGAGTAAAAAAATTTTGTGGAAAAATGTAGGTTAAGCAAAAGTGCCTTAGTTAAGCAATCCTTTGAGCTGGGAAATAGTTTTTAAACCCCAAATCGAACCCCAGGACGCCCTTAATACTCTCCTGAAAAAATTGAGTAAAAATCTCAAAGGGTTTTTGTTTGAGCCTCAAAAGTGTCCTTGCTTAGACTGTATTTGGTGGAAAACAGTTAATGAAGTATTGCTTAAGTAAAAGTGCTCTAGCTTAGCAACTCTTTGAGCTAGAAATACCTTTTATACCCCAAAACGAACTCCAAGAAGCCCTTAATACTCTCCTGAAAGAATTGAATAAAAACCTCAAAGGGTTTTTGTTTGAGCCTTAAAAGTGTCCTTGCCTAGGATATATGTATTTGGTAGAAACAATTTCATGCAATAAAGGCTTAAGTAAAAGTGTTATAGCTTGGCAACTCTTTGAGCTAGAAAGACCTTTTATACCTTAAAACGAACCCCAAGAAACCCTCAATACTCTCATGAAAAAATTGTGTACAAATTTTAAACAGGTTTTATATCACCCTGAAAAGTGTCTCTTCGAGACCATTTTTTAACTCTCACACATTAAGTGGCTCACAAAAGTGGCTCTAACTCAGCGAGTTCTTAAGCTACAAAAATCGTTCGCATATCAAAATGTTTACTAAGAAACGCTTTAACTTCCAGTAAAACTCTTATCCAGATGCCTGGAATAGTTTTGAAAATATCCTACTTAGAAAATTTCCAGACATCTATTTTAGAAAGAAACCTCATATAATTGACACAACTTTCTCTGGATGAAGACTTGTGTACCCCAATAATAGTCCTAAATAATTTTTAGATTCTGGACAGCAGATCCAGAACCTGGAAGAGTATTAAAGGGTGTAGCAGAAGCCTGGACACATCTAAGGGAAGAAGATTGGTAAGAGAGTAGTAAAGAGGAGGAAGGATACACCTTTTAGAGTCCTCATTGTAAGTTATCCTTTACTAATATAAGAGTAATTTCATATATATCTGAGGCAGTTAAATGTATTAAAAAAGTATACTTCCAGCCCTATAAAAGTCCCATAATTAAGAGAGATTCCATCAAATTATTATCAGATATGGCTCAAGCAAAAGTGCTCTAGCTCAGCAACCTATTTAGCTAGAAACACTTTTTATACCTCAAAACGAACTCCAAAAGTATCTTAATACTCTCCTGAAAAAATTGACTAAAAACCTCAAAGAGTTTTTGTTTGAGCCTTAAAAGTGTGCTTGCTTAGAAGATATTTGGTAGAAAACGGTTCATGAAGTATTGCCTAAGTAAAAGTGCTCTAGCTCAGCAACTAGTTGAGCTAGAAACACTTTTTATACCTCAAAACGAACTCCAAAAGGCCCCTGAATACTGTCCTAAAAAAATTGAGTAAAAACCTCAAAGGGTTTTTGTTTGAGCCTCAAAAGTGTCTGCCTAGTCATTTTTTAAATTTCAAACCATACACTTTGGGTTGGTCCTGGACCATAACCTACATAATTTGCTGTAACTTATTGAGTTCTTAAGCTACAAGAGTCGTTCATATATCAAATTGTTTATTAGGAAACGCCCTAGGTCTCAGTAAAATTCCCAATAAAGTGCCCGGAATATTCTTTAAATTATCTTGCTTGGAATTTAATTTTCGGTAGAGAAAGTTTAATTAAATAGGGCTCAAGCAAAAGTGCTTTAGCTCAGCAACTAGTTGAGCTAGAAACACTTTTGATACCTCAAAACGAACTCCAAGAGACCCTTAATACTCTCCTGAAAAAATTGAGTAAAAACCTCCAAGGGTTCTTCTTTGACCCTCAAAAGTGTCTTTTTTAACTCGATTTTTTACTTGCAAACTGCTCACGATAGTTATGGTGCCAAAATAAAACAATTTATACAAGTAAATCCATTATTTTCTCTCTTTTTTTCACTAGTTAACACAACTTTCCAGAAGACACCTTCTGGCTATCACCCCCTTGTACCAACCATAAGACTCCTTGGGGGTCCTCGTCCTATCGGGATCGTTAAAGTCCACCTGCACGATCCCCAATTTTTGCCTAAAAAAAAAAACAATTTTACCTCCAATCACAATTCCGAACCCTTTCCTTACGTGTATCCATTGGTCCATTCAAAGTTATCCAGGAGACTCCAGACAGTGTATCCAGTAACATTCACCCCATCTTCGTAATAAGCGTCCAATAAAGCGCTAAGATATTCCTAAAAAAAAAAAGATGGCTATATAGTGAACTTTTTAGGAGGAAGAGAGACCGGAGACCTACGCTAACATACGTGATCCTAGCGGTGTCGTTTAAGGTGCTCTCCACGTCAGCCCAACCGTTTTCCGTGACGACAATTTCGTTGACTCCATCGTACTGGTTCCAGACGTAATTCAGCAGGCTCCTGAACCCCCACGGTACCAAAGCCACCCAGTCCACCACCGCGGACCACGAAGGGTCCCTGTAACTGCGCACCCCCATGTCCAGATGGTAATCCGGGGTGCCGATGCTCTCGTTTACGGTGTTCTGGTACTGGGAGTAGCTGGTGGCGTATCTGGAAATTGGTCGCGATTAATTGTCTGGAAATGTATCCAGGTCCCGTTTTTTTTTTACGTGTTCAAGCAGAAAAAGTCGGAAGTGCCTTTGATTAATTGGATTTGCTCGGGGGTGAACTGGGGCAGTCTGGATGCGGGGAATCCCTCGTTCAAGCTGCGATTTCCCACACGGTCGATGACTATTTGGGGCCAGTTTCCGTTGTAAATTGGGTTGGCGTATAGGCCCATCTGTAATAAGGGATTAGTCGCACGTTCTGAGGACGTTCTGGGTATATTAGCGCGTAAAAACTTAATTTTTTTAATGGTTTTTTAAGCTGTTGAAGTTTTACTTTTGGGTCTACAGTAAAGGCATTTTTTGAAGTAAATGTGCGTGTTTACGCTCAAGAAACGTTCTGGGAAGGTTCTGGTATATTACAGGAAAACCTATTGAAAGATCTGTGTCAGCAGTTTGAACATTCCTGCAACATTAGCTGAATTACAATTGTAACAGTGAGAAAAATAAAATGCCTCAATTGTAACTGCTCTTCCGACCTAAATTCTTAATCTAGAGGGACGTTTCGACCCTCTAATTCATCCTCAGGAAGTCGTTAATATTACTGTACAAGAATTATGAAAATATCTGAAGTGGTTCCCGAGTTACACCCAAAAATGTGCGCTAATGACTAGAAATCTTAATGTTGCCATATAAGTTGTGATGGCTCTTGGACCTTGGATGATAAAATTGCCTCTAACTCAGAGAGTTTTTGAGGTACAAAAAACGTTCTTATATGAAATGAATGTGCAAGAAATGGACTTTCCTTTGGCAGAACCCTTTTGAGGATATTCTAATTATTTCATGAAAAAAATCCCAAAAATAGTGAAAATGTGTTTCCAAAAAAAGTGCCTTGACAAAATCTACTTTAACTACCTAAATGTTTAACCTAGAGTGACGTTTGTACCCTCAAATCCATCCTCAGGAAGCCGTTTTTATTATTTTGAAAGAATTATGAAAATATCTGTAGTGGTTCCCAAGTTATACCCAAAAATGTGCGCTAACGACTAGAAATCTTAATGTTGCCATATAAGTTGTGATGGCTCCTGGACCTTGGGTGATAAAATTGCCTCTAACTTAGGGAGTTTTTGAGGTACAGGAAACGTTCTTATATGAAATGAATGGGCAAGAAATGGACTTTCTTTGGCCAAAACCCTTTTGAGGATATTCCAATTATTTCATAAAAAAATTCTCAAGAAGAGTAAAAATGTGTTTCCAAAAAAAGTGCCTTGACAAAATCTACTTTAACTACCCAAATCTTTAACCTAGAGAAACGTTTCTACTCTCAAATCCATCCTCAGGAAGCCGTTTACGTTATTTTAAAAGAATTATGAAAATATCTTGAGTGGCTCTTAAGTTACACCCAAAAATGTGCACTAACGACTAGAAATCTTAATGTTGCCATATAAGTTGTGGTGGCTCCTGGACCTTGGGTGATAAAGTTGCCTCTAACTCAGAGAGTTTTTGAGGTACAAGAAACGTTCTTATATGAAATTAATATGCAAGAAATTGGCTTTCTTTTGCCAAAACTCTTTTGAGGATATTCTAATTATTTCATAAAAAAAATCCCAAAAATAGTGAAAATGTGTTTCCAAAAAAAGTGCCTTGACAAAATCTACGTTAACTACCCAAATCGTTAACCTAAAGTGACATTTCTACCTTTAAATTCATCCTCAGGAAGCCGTTTATATTAATTTAAAAGAATTTTGAAAATATATTAAGCGGTTCTTAAGTTATACTCAAAAATGTGCGCTAATGACTAGAAATCTTAACGTTGACGTATAAGTTGTGATGGCTCTTGGACCTTGGGTGATAAAATTGCCTCTAACTCAGAGAGTTTTTAAAGTACAAAAAAGATTCTTATATGAAATTAATATGCAAGAAATGGACTTTCTTTTGCCAAAACCCTTTTGAGGATATTCCAATTATTTCATTAAAAAATTCCCAAGAATAGTGAAAATTAGTTTACAAAAAAGTGCCCCGAGAAAAACTACTCTAACTACCCAAATCTTTAACCTAGAGTGACGTTTCTACCCTCAAATCCATCTTCAGGAAGTCGTTTATATTACTGTACAAGAATTATGAAAATATCTTAAGTGGTTCCCGAGTTACACCCAAAAATGTGCTCTAATGACTAGAAATCTTAATGTTGAGATATAAGTTGTGATGGCTCTTGGACCTTGGGTGATAAAATTGCCTCTAACTTAGGGAGTTTTTGAGGTACAGGAAACGTTCTTATATGAAATGAATGGGCAAGAAATGGACTTTCTTTGGCCAAAACCCTTTTAAGGATATTCCAATTATTTAATAAAAATATTCTCAACAATAGTGAAACTGAGTTTGCAAAAAAAGTGCCCCGACAAAAACTGCTCTAACTACCCAAATCGTTAACCTAGAGTGACGTTTTTACCTTTAAATCCATCCCCAGGAAGCCCTTTATATTAATTTAAAAGAATGATGAAAATATCTTAAACGGTTCTCAAGTTACACCCAAAAATGTGGGCTAATGACTCAACCTCTTAAGTTGCCTCAAATTCGGTGGACCTTGACTGACTAAATTGCCTCTAAGTCAGACAGTTTTTGAGCTACAAAAATCCTTTTTACATCAAATTATTGGGAATGAAACGCCCTCTCTTTATCCCTCACCCGCAGCGAACATTCTTTGTCTACTTACGCTGAAAGCCATGGCGGTTTCGGCTGCTAGTACGTCTTCAGGCTTATCGCTAGCAGCTTCCGCCCAAGCGCTATCGAGCACAATAGAAACTCTCCCTAAAACATTCCGGTTAAAGGAAAAAGTGAATTTTCCAGCTCACATACGTCGACTTACCATTCTGGCTCGCCCTAAACTCCTTATCATAGACGTGGTAAGCCTTGGCGTGTGCCAGAACGTTAGTAAAAGCGCATTGGTACACACCCTCGCCGCTATGGAGGTACCCGGGGGCCTTACCGCCAATCCCGTATCCCTAAAAGTTCTTTTTTAAACCACTTCGCCCTGAATTTGAACAGATTCATACCTGGACGCAAGTGGTTTGCGGCTCGTTAATGGTAATCCAGGTTTTCACGTATTTTCCAAACACTTTAAAGCACAATCGGGCGTATTCGGCAAAGTAGTCGGCCAACAAGGGGTTGTACCATCCACCCAACTCGTGGAACACCAACGGCAGATCCCAGTGGTAGAGAGTCACCAGCGGTTCGATGTTGTTGGCCCTCAGGGTCTTGAAATAATAGGAATTTTTGTTAGATACGGCAACGGCGCTTCTTTACATTTGATGAGGTCCAGACAGCGTTTCTTGTCTCGCTTTCTTTTTTGATTGAGAGTATTAAATGAAAATTTCCTCCTCTCCTCCCACTTGAGTTTGCCACGTACTTATAATTTATTGTTCAGAGGTGGCAACGTTGCTCGTTGACTGAGGTGGGCGGAGGTAACAGATGCTGCGCACTAGGTTCGCTGTCGTGCGGGTTGCCTGCTTTCATCAAGTCTTACCTCCAAAATGTTAATATAATAATTGATCCCTTTCTGGTTCACGTTATTAACGGTTCCGTTGGGCAAGATCCGGCTCCAAGACAAGGACAGCCTATAGTGGTTCACCCCGAGATCTTTCAGCAATTGTATGTCCTCCTTCCACTTGTAATAAGAGTTACACGCCACGTCACCGTTATCCCTGTTCTGAATTTTATCGGGGAAAGTGTGGGTGTACCTATGGGAGAGACGAGGATAAGACTATAGGAAGAAGCGAACGGTGTGAATTCTAACCAATCCCATAGGTTCTCTCCCTTGCCGTCCGCGTTCCAGCCGCCTTCGATTTGATAGGAGGCGGTGGCGGCGCCAAATTTAAAATTCGTAGGGAACGAGCGGTTGTTCAACGAGGAGACTTCGTCGCATGACGTACTGCAAAAGGGTCGTTCAAAGGTCGCACTAGCGGGGATTCTAAAAATGTCTTCTTACCTTACGATTAGCGGAACTATAAGTGCCAAAAGGGACAACATTTTGGCGTTTTCTAGCGTACTGGCAAGTGCTACTGTTCCGCTGGCGTTTTTATTGACGTTATCAGTGCAAAACACTTGAGAAAACATCTTGTGGTTCATTGTTTTTTATTTTGTGCTAATAATAAGTGGTATTTACTGAATTCCTATCGTTAATCGGGTGTTACGTAATTTATGATAACGACACGATTAAAGACATTTTTGAGTATCAAACCGACACTTTGTTTGAGGTATTCTGGTAGAAGTGGTTAAAGAGGTCTTTGCTGATCAATTTTAGGCATTAATTGTTTTTCTAGGTCAAATATCCATTGAGCTACACTCCATTTGACTGATCCAAGTTTATTGGCCATTTTGTCTGATCAGGGTATTTAATAAATGATTCCAGGCACTTCTGTGGGACGTTGACCCAAAGTTGGACTGTCTTTTTTGGAAACTTTTTTTGGAAACTTTTGAGCGGCGAGTAAAGGGATTCTTACTGATCAATTTGAGGCATTAATTGTCTTTGTAGCTCAAATATTTACTGAGCTACAGTTCAGTTTACTGAACCTAGTTTATCAGAGAATTTGTTTTTTCAAAAGTCAACTTCTGATCAGGGTATTTAAAAAATTATTCCAGGCACTTCTGTAGAAATTTGACTCAAAGTTGGACTGTCCTTTCCTTAATATTTTCATATACAAACGCTTTCTGTAGCTCCAGAACTTTCTAAGTTAGAGTTAGTTTTATGCTCCAAGGTCCACGACCAGCCAATTTTGGGTGCCACTCGAAAACTGTTTGAGATATTCTGGTAACTCTCGCAGAGGTGTATAAAGGGATCCTTACTGATCTATTTAAGGCATTAATTGTCTTTCTGGCCCAAATATTCATTATGCTATAGTCCATTTAGCTGAGCCAAGTTTATTGGCCATTTGGTTTTTCAAGTCAACTTCTGGTCGGGATATTTTAAAAATTATTCCAGGCACTCCTGTGGGACTTTGACACACACGTTTTCATATACAAACGCTTCTTGTAGCTCCAGAACTTTCTGAGTTAGAGTCAGTTTTGTGAGCCAAGGTCCACGACCAGGCAAAAGTATAACTTGGAAACTTCGAAATATTTCCATATGGAGAAACTTTTGGGTGCCACTCGAAAACTGTTTGAGATATTCTGGTAATTCTTGCAGTGGCGAGTAAAGGGATCCTTACTGATCAATTTGAGGCATAAATTGTTTTTTTAGCTCTAATATTCACTGAGCTACATTCCATTTTGCTGAGACAAGTTTATTGGCAATTCTGTTTACCATTATTCAACTTCTAACCAGGATATTTCCAAAAATATTCCAGGCACTCCTATGGGACTTTGACCCAAAGTTAGACAGTCTCTTCCTAAATATTTTCATATACAAACGCTTCCTGTAGCTCAAGAATTTTCTGAGTTACAGTCAGTTTTATGACCCAAGGTCGAAGCTGAACCAAAAGTGTCTCAGACTGGATCCTGAACTATGGCTCACAAAACTGCTTGTAACTCAAAAAGTTCTTGAGACACAAAAGCCGTTCATACACGAAAATATTCATCATGAAACCCTCTAGCTTCAGGTGAAGCTCCCACAGGAATGCCTGTAATACTCTTCGAATTGTCCCGGTCGGGAAACAAAGGGGGCAAAAATAAAACAGCAAACAACTTATCGGCGTACGATTAGAAAAATAAATTAAAGACACTTTAAAAAAATATAAAAAAAAACATAAACGTTGACGGCCGAAGCCTAATCGCCGCAAAACTCGACCCTCTCACTCTGGTGCGAGTAGGACACCGAGTCGTCCTCCTTGGACACCGCCTTCATGCGGACCTTCATGTGCTCCAGCATCTTGTCGATGGCCCGGAGTCGCTTTTCCAGGGTGGCACTCCTCAGGAAACCCACCTGGAGGCAACCCAATAAACCTTAAGTTAAAATGCTGCAAACACCCTCGGGCAGATCTTACCTGTAGCTGCGAACTGAGCGGTAAAATCGGTATCAACCACCAGGTCCAGGACGGTCCGTCCGGCAAATTGATCCAGTCCTTCTCCACCGTGGGCATTTTCCCGATTAACCGCTCCACCTCGGAAAGGGCGGATCTGGACAACAATCGGATCCACTTGGCCGCCCTGTTGTACACACGCGTGTGCAACGAAACTAAATTGTTCACACTATCCACGGAGGGCGTCACGTCCCGGATGTGTTCTATCACAGCCGTATCGTAACCGTCCTGGAATAACGGAAATTCGATAGATAAATAATAAAGGGGCGAACGCGCCGGGAAACTCAAAAATCAACCTTTTCGCTCCTGCTGAGCACTTTGAAGCGACGTATTCCTTGGGCGGACAAGATGATGCGTCCGTCCTCGAGGGTCACAGCGTCCCTCACCTCCAAAATGGTACCGTAGGGCATGAATTTGCCGGTACAGTGGTCCAGGCTGGCCATGGCGAAGGTTTTATCGGAGGTCTGCAGGCATCTACGGATCAGCAGACGGTACCGGGGTTCGTAGACGTAGAGGTGGCAGGCCACGCCCGGGAACGCGTTGGTGCAGACGAACACCGGCACCTGGGGGAAGAGAGAAGAGGTCGGTTCGGTTTTTGGAGCGTAACTCGGGAAGTTTTTGAGGTCCGGGGAGGGTTTGTCTGTGGAAACGTTTATGAAAGAACAGCCTAACTTTGTGTCAAAGTCCCATAGGAATGCCTGGAATAGTTTTCAAAATAACCTGGTTAGAAGTTGAGTGTTTGCAGAAAGAATTGACACCAAAGTTGGTGGATACAAATGGACTGTAGCTAAGTGAATATTTAAGCTAGGAAGACAATTTATGCCTCAAATTGATCAATAAGAATCTCTTTACCCGCCACTGCAAAAATTATCAGAATATCTCAAACAGTTATCAAGTGGCACCCAAAAGTGTCTCCAAATGCATATCTTTCAAAGTTTCGTTCTTATAAAATTGACTGGTCGTAAACCTTGGATCATAAAACTGACTCTAACTCAGAAAGTTTTTAAGCTACAGGAAGCGTTTGTATACAAAAACGTTTATGAAGGAACAGTCTAAATTTGTGTCAAAGTTGCATAGGAGTGCCTAGAATAGTCTTCAAACTATCCTGGTTAGAAGTTAAATTGTCAATAAACTTGGCTCAGCCAAATGGACTGTAACTTAGTGAATATTTCAGCTACAAACACCATTTATGCTTCAAATTGATCAGTGAGAATCGTTTTAAACGGCTCTGCAAAAGATACCAGAATACCTCAAACAATTTTCAAGTGGCACCCAAAAGTTTCTCCATATGCATCTCTTTCAAAGTTTCGTTCTTATACTTTTGGCTGGTCGTGGACCTTTGCTCATAAAACTGACTCTAACTTAGAAAGTTTTTGAGCTACAAAAAGCGTTTATATATGAAAACGTTTATGAAGGAACAGTCTAACTTTGTGTCAAAGTTGCATAGGAGTGCCTAGAATACTCTTCAAAATATCCTGGTTAGAAGTTGACTATTGGTTAAAAAATTTGTCAATAAACTTGGCTCAGCCAAATGGACTGTAACTCAGTGAATCTTTGAGCTACAAAGACCATTTATGTCTCAAATTGATCAGTGAGAATCTCTTTACCCACCTTTGCAAAAAATACCAGAATATCTCGAACAGTTTTTGAGTGGCACCCAAAAGTTTCTCCATATGCATATCTTTCAAAGTTTCGCTTTTATGCTTTTGGCTAGTCGTGGACCTTAGCTCACAAAACTAACTCTAACTAAGAAAGTTTTTGAGCTACAGAAAGCGTTTGTATATGAAAACGTTTATGAAGGAACAATCTAAGTTTGTGTCAAAGTTGCATAGGAGTGCCTAGAATAGTCTTCAAAATATCCTGGTTAGAAGTTGACTATTGGTTAAAAAAATTGCCAATAAACTTAGCTTAGCCAAATGGACTGTAACTCGGTGAATATTTGAGCTACCAAGACCATTTATGTCTCAAATTGATCAGTGAGAATCCCTTTACCCGCCTCTGTAAGAAATACCAGAATACCTCAAACAGTTTTCGAGTGGCACCCAAAAGTTTCTCCATATGCATATCTTTCAAAGTTTCGTTTTTATGCTTTTGGCTAGTCGTGGACCTTGGCTCACTAAACTAACTCTGACTTAAAAAGTTTTTAAGCTATAGAAAGCGTTTGTATATGAAAACGTTTATGAAGGAACAGTCTAACTTTGTGTCAAAGTCCCACAGGAGTGCCTGGAATAGTTTTCAAAATATCCTGATTAGAAGCTGAATATTGGTTAAAAAAAATTGCCAATAAACTTGGCTCGGCCAAATAGACTGTAACTCAGTCAATATTTAAGCTACCAACACCATTTATGCGTCAAACTAGTCAGTGAGAATCCCTTAACCCGCCTCTGCAAGAACTACCAGAATACCTCAAACAGTTTTCAAGTGCCACCCAAAAGTTTCTCCATATGAATATATTTCAAAGTTTAATTTTTGAAATATATTCATAAAACTGACTTTAACTCATAAAGTTCTGGACAAGGAGCGATTGTATATGAAAAAGTTTATGAAGGAACGGTCTGACTGTATGTCAAAGTCCTACAGGAGTGCCTGGAATAGTTTTCAAAATATCCTTATTGCCCGAAGAATTGCCTTTGAACTTGACTCTGCCTAATCGGCTATAGCTCCGTGAATATTTGAGCTAGAAACATAATTTATCCATCAAATTCATTCTTAGAAATCCCTTTCCAATCTCTTGAAAGAATTATGAAGATATCTCAAGCGCTTCTCGTGTGGCACCCAAAAGTATCCCCCAATAGGACCTATGATCAAAACTGACCATTACTCAGCAAGTCTTTGACCAATAAAGAATATTCTTATACGAAAACATTCGTAAACAAAGACCCCTTCTTATTACAAAAACTCCTTTTAAACACCTGGAATACTTTTCAAAATATCCTGCTTCAAACTCAAACTTACGTCAACAGTCTTCCCATTAAAACTGTACATGTGACAAACACTTTCTCCGGGAAATAACAACTTAACGGCCTGGTCCAGTATCCTGGTGGTGCCCCTAAAATAATCCCCTACAGATAAAGGGGAGACGCACAGGGGGCACGTCAGTCTATGGTCCAAGACCCTCGTGAGACAGTCCCTGGAACGAATAATTTTTAAATATATTTGATTTAATTTCACGTGTTTCTCTATCACTACCTGCAAAAGGTGTGTCCGCAAGGGGTGGTCACCGGGTCGAAAAGACACCTGCGGCACAACAGACATTCCAGGTCCTCGATGGTGATGGTGTTCCAGGACTCTCTTAAAGCTTTTTCTGGAATTTACTGGCGTATACATCGAGAACGGGGGCGTTTGTAGTACCGGTACTTACCCACGGTGCTCTCCAAGTTGGCCAGCATCCTGTCCAGCATTTTCTCGAACGTCACGCCCTCTTTTTGGTTTCTTTTCGCGTATTTTTCCAGGTTTCTCGTGGTTTTTTTGCGATGCTGTATCCTCTCGTACATCTGTTTCCTCGGAAAGTTTATTTCCGTCCTCTGTAATAAAACATTTTATTGCCCTGGAAACGTTTTTAGTTTCACTATTATACCTGGATCTTTGATCTTTTCTGGACCGCCGACGTGTTTATGGAACATTCCAGGCCGGCGTATCCCGATCTTAAGGTGTACCTGGGATACAGCTGGAGAATTAGGGCCGGTATATCTGAAATTGTTTAATTGCGAATCAATTTTATATCGCGCGCTGCTGCAGCCAATAAAAAGCACGAATAAACCAGGCGAGAGAACCTTATAATGTTGCGAAACGAGCACAAGGACTCATTTGAAAGTAGGCACACCGATTTATATGTAATTTTTCATAATAATCGCCGGCCCGCTATTATTTAATACAATTTACTCTATTTTACGTAATCGTTTTTTTTTTCAATTCCGCTCGGGAATATTCTACGGAAAATCGTCAATTTAGGGCGTTAATTGTCAGGAATGTGGTCCATATATCCGGAATTTCATACTATGGTTACGTATGGATTATCTCGAAATTGTGTTCTTTCGACGTAATAATGATCTCCGTAGACGTAAGAGATAATTTCATAACGATCGTCAAAGACCCTTGGAGCTCAGATGGTTTGATGTGTCAAAAAAAGGGTCAGAAGTCCATATTTTCGGATTCTATTGCATTTCACACTTGGGTTACGTCCAGGATCATCTTGAAATTGCATTTTTATGAGGTAATTACGATCTGCACAAACGAGGAACATCATTTCATAGCGATCGTCAAAGACCCTTGAAACTCAGATGGATTGATGTGTTAAAAAAAAGGGTCAGAACTCCATATTTTCGGTTTCTACCGCATTTCACACTTGGGTTACGTCACGGATCATCTTAAAATCGTATTTTTCTGACATAATTATGATCTTCACAGACGAAAAAGAGAATTTACTAGTGATCGTCGAAGAATCTCGGAGCTCAGACAAGTTCATGTGTCAAAAAGTGGGTCAGAAGTCCATATTTTTGGATTCTACCTCATTTCACACCTGGGTTACGTCCAGCATCGTGGTAAAATTGAGTTTTTCTGACGTAATTACGATATCCACAAACGAGGAACATCATTTCATAGCGATCGTCAAAGACCCTTGGAGCTCAAATGGGTTGATGTGTCAAAAAAAGGGTCAGAACTCCATATTTTCGGTTTCTACCGCATTTCACACTTGGGTTACGTCACAGATCATCTTAAAATCGTATTTTTCTGACATAATTATGATCTTCACAGACGAAAAAGAGCATTTACTAGTGATCGTCAAAGAATCTTGGAGCTCAGACAAGTTCATGTGTCAAAAAGTGGGTCGGAAGTCCATATCGTGGTAAAAATGAGTTTTCCTGACGTAATTACGATCTCCACAAACGAAGAACATCATTTCGTAGCGATCGTTAAAGACCCTTAAAGCTCAGACAAATTGATGTGTAAAAAGTGGATTAGAGGTCCATATTTTTGGATTCTACCGCATTTCACACTTGGGTTACGTCATGGATCATCTTGAAATAGTATTTTTCTGACATAATTATGATCTTCACAGACGAGAAAGAGCATTTACTAGTGATCGTCAAAGAATCTTGGAGCTCAGACAGGTTAATGTGTCAAAAAGTGGGTCAGAAGTCCATATTTTCAGATTCTACCGGATTTCACACTTGGGTTACGTCCAGCATCGTGGTGAAATTGAGTTTTTCTGACGTAATTACGATCTCCACAAACGAGGAACATCATTTCATAGCGATCGTCAAAGACCCTTGGAGTTCAAATGGGTTGATGTGTTAAAAAAAAGGGTCAGAACTCCATATTTTCGGTTTCTACCGCATTTCACACTTGGGTTACGTCACGGATCATCTTAAAATCGTATTTTTCTGACATAATTATGATCTTCACAGACGACAAAGAGCATTTACTAGTGATCGTCAAAGAATCTTGGAGCTCAGACAAGTTCATGTGTCAAAAAGTGGGTCGGAAGTCCATATTTTCGAATTCTACCGCGTTTCACACCTGGGTTACGTCCAGCATCGTGGTGAAGTTGAGTTTTTCTGACGTAATTACGATCTCCACAAACGAGGAACATCATTTCGTAGCGATCGTCAAAGACCCTTGGAGCTCATATGGGTTGATGTGTTAATAAAAGGGTCAGAAGTCCATATTTTCGGATTCTACCGCATTTCATACTTGGGTTACGTCCAGGATCATCTTAAAATTGCATTTTTCTGACGTAATTACAATCTCCACAAACGAGGAACATCATTTCATAGCGATCGTCAAAGACCCTTGGAGCTCAAATGGATTGATATGTCAAAAAAAAGGGTCAAAAGTCTATATGTTCGGATTCTACCGCATTTCAGGCTTCAGATACGTTAAGGATCATCTTGAATTTACCTTTTTCTGTCGTAATTAAGATCTTCGTAGACGAGATAGATCATTTCATAATGATCGTCAAAGAACATTAGAGCTGCAATGGGTTTAGGTGCCAAAAACTGGATCAAAAGTCTATATGGTTGGATTCTACCTCATTTCACACTTGAATTATGGCCAGGATCATCTTGAAATTGCGTTCTTCTGACGTAATTAAGACTCTACAGACGAAAAAAAATCAATTTTTTTGCATTCAACCTCGTGTCACACTTGGGTTACATCCTGGATCATCTTGAAATTCTATTTTTTTAACGTAGTTAAGATCTGCATATACGAGAAAGATCATTTTATAACGATCGTCAAAGTATGTTCAGGCTCACAGTTATCAATTCCGACTTAACCCCAATTGCCTGGAAGATGTAAGAAAATTTCTTTAATAGTTTGGAAAAGTTTAACAGACTTTTCAATGACAATTTAACAAAAAAAAAAACAAACAAAAAATTAAACAAGAAAATCGAGAAAAATAACAAATATTGAGTAAAACGCTTATAAACCTGGAAATCGGGGTCGTAGGGTGACGCTTTTGATGACTTTATGGTCTTGACGAGTTGGACTTTGAAGATCTTTAGACCAAACTTGATATCTATAGAGAAAAACTTTCTTTGAAGTCACAAAGACAAACAAATTATTTGACTTTTCTCTTCCCAAAAAACAAAAACAACAAAAATCGTCAGTCGATTACTCGGAAAAATTATAAATAGAAAAAATACGCTGCATTTTATTTTCGAACGACGAATTTAAATTTATATCGTCACGTCAAGGTAAGCAGTCTGTAGTAGGGTTCAATGTGAAGGCCACACTTTCTCCGACGGACGCCATTAAGCATTTATGCGGTGAAATCGCATATTAAAAATAGATCGGCCCGTGCAGTGGACGTTGATTATTAATCAAGTACCTTAAAATGAACCTCCACTGTCCTCCTCTTAAAAATACACACTTTTCACTAAATAATTATAACATTTTATTTACATTTATGTACAATGTCCTCACTCCCTCACACCCTCTTCACCATATTCCTCGAGGTCAATCTGTTGTTTATAATGAAATTATCCTCGACAGGGTCAGGACCTCTAATCATCGAGAGCGGCACCAGTAAGCGGTATCTCAGCACGTTCAAATTATGATTCATTTGATAAAAATTGTAACGCGTCCCTGGCATAAATCTGTCGAATAAACGTTGTTGTTGACTCATTCCTATTTTGACTAGGCAGAGCAACGCGAACGGTATCAAAAGCCTTTTGAAATTCTAAAAAGATCACTTTGAAGATTTTTTTAAAGAAAAAATTAATTTTTCTTACCATGATTATTAGTATTCACCCTATGGTCACTTGGAACGAACTGATGATGGATTGAGAGATGGTAAGGGTTGATTTTACGGCCCTTATTGAACGTTTATTATATGCCAGGGAGGGTTTTAAGGTAAAGCAGTAAAATGCCATAAAGATTGTTTATTTGGGGTGAATTTGAAGCAAAGCAACGGTTTTCATGTTAAAGGGTGTGTTCTATACTTCTCTGACGTATATTAATTGCATTACTCAATACCTAACAGTACCGTCATTTACTTCAACTGTTCTTGCTAAGTACCGTTGCACCTATCAAGTCGTATTTATGGCTTTGAAGATAATATAACGGATTATATATAGCTGGCAAAAAAAAAAAACAATTTATGTATTATACAACGGGATCTGTTTTTTTTTCGTGGTGGCGATTGGGTAACCTTTTGTGCATTTATGTAATATATAACTGTTACTAAGAAACACGTACATACAATTTCTGCTTGGAGTATTACCGTTACCTACAGGTTGGTTTTTGTACGTGGATTTGCCTTAAAAATTTACAAAAGTGCGTGGACAGAGGCGCAGGTTGATTTTTGTACATTTTTTAAGTTTAAAAATTGTACAAGAAAACACCAAGAAGTATTTAGGTCTTTAAGAGTCATTTTTTTGTCTTCTGAAAACCCATTTTCCGTTTAATAAACAATTTATTCCATGCAATTGACGTAATTTTTCCAGGCATGTTTCCAATATAAGTAATTGGTCGTTTTCTTCCAGGCTTTTGGGTTATTTTTCCAAGTTTTCCATGCTTTTAGAGTCATTACTTATATCTGATTTTTCATGCCTGCCAGGTATGCTAGAATCTAAAGAATTTAATTTTTTCTAATTAAAAACCGAAGATTTTCCTCAATCGATGTCTATGGCAAATTTTCTGGATTTTCCAGAAAACGGCTAACGCATTATTTTTTACACGATAGTGCTTATTAGGGCCGACAACTTTTATTGAATACGTTTTCCTCAAAAAAACAACAGTTTTTCAAAAAAAATTTTTTTTTGAGTTTTCATATTTTCAAAAATTTTTTACTGCTTTACTATTTGTTTAAGAAAAAAAATTATTTAGGGTTTTTTGTTGCTGTTTTAATGTTTTATCTTGCAGTAATTATTTTTTTGATTTCTGAAAAAAAGATTTTTTTTTGAAATTTTCAGCCACAAAAATGGTATATTTTTTGAAAAATCCTCGATAACACCTTTAATATTCAAGTTAGGGCAAAAAGGTACTCTAGCGTTTTTTTGGGCATTAATACATAGAAACCAATTCAAAAATAAAAACATTAATTTTTCCCATAGATTTCCAGAAAACTGGAAAAATATTAAAATCGGTTTTCCTGGATTTTCCAGAAAACAGTTTCATATAGAAGCTTAAAATATTTTTTAAATTATGCCTCTTATTAAGCCCCACAATATTTATTCGAAACATTTTTTTCAAAAACTAATAGTTTGTTCATTAAAAAATTTAATTCAATTTTGAGCGTTTTTTCACAGGGGTACCCCTGGCAAAATTTTGGAAAAAATCGGCTTTAAGTAAATTAATTTTTTTTTTGATTGAAATTTTTGAAACTTATTTTACTTATTGAAAACGACCAAAACTCAAAAATATTTTGAATTTTTTTCGATTTTTGAGGCAGTTTTTTGAGTATTAAAAGTTTCAACATTTTTTTGCGCCGTTACTATTAGCTTTAGAAAAAAATGTTATTGAGATTTTTTGTTGTTCTTTTTATGTTTTACCTTGCAGTAATTTTTTTTTTATTTTTCAAAAAAATTTTTTTTTTAATTTTTATCCACAAAAATGAGCTATTTTTTGAAAAATCCTCGATAACGCCTTTAATATTCAAGTTACGACAAAAAGGTACTTTAACAACTGAGTTTATTAAGGTCTTTTGTAGCTATCTTGATCCTTTATTTTATTCCAATTCTATGTGTCTATGCTCAAGATTTTCCCCTTGAAAACATCCATAAATACCAAGAAAAACAGTCCTTACATCATTAACATGATCAATACGAAACTTAAATGTATAACAATGCGGTTTTGTAACGTTACGTACTTCGTAATTCACATGCTCGTAAACGTTGAAATATTATGTAAATCATAATCTCATTTATTTTACAATTCAATAAAAGATTGGCATGTAATATATAACGTTTTGTTATATGATCGTTTTTTTTTTTTAACATATACAGTAAGAAGGGTCAAAGAGTATATACAGGGCATACCAAGCAGACGATTTACAATCATCATTTATGTAACAACAAACGACAAACAACCTCGATAAAATAGCAATAATTGTCGGAGTATATCATTTTTTATACGTCTGCCTTACATAATTACCATTTTATCCGGACCCGGTTTGGGTATAATATATAAACAAAATTAGCACATTCGCTTATAAGAGAACTTTTACGTAACATCGTGCTGTTTGCTTGTTAGTCATTTGATTGTGTTCCATTGTTTCTATCATGGTAATTGATGGGTGGTCATATATATGGCGTTCGTCTGTTTATGGGTTATCGAAGGACCAAAGATGACTTTGGGAGGATGAGGTACTCTGAGTGTATTTCTTCCAGGCAATCGAAGCCACTGCTTCCTTGATTTGTTCATTCGTCTTTCAGTTCAGAAGGAACAATTTTTTGATTTCTTCCAGGCATTTAAAGCCACTCCTGGTTTCTTCCAGGCAGTCGAAGCCAATGCTTCCTTAATTCATTCATTCGTCTTTGAGTTCAGAAGGAACAAATTTTTTATTTCTTCCAGGCATTTGAAGCCACTCCTGGTTTCTTCCAGGCAGTCGAAGTCACTGCTTTCTTGATTCATTTATTTGTCTTTCAGTTCAGAAGAAACAAATTCTCGATTTCTTCCAGGCATTTGAAGCCACTACTTCCTTAATTCATTCTTTTATCTTTGAGTTCACAAGGAACAAATTTTTGATTTCTTCCAGGCATTTGAAGCCACTCCTGGTTTCTTCCAGGCAGTCGAAGTCACTGCTTTCTTGATTCATTTATTTGTCTTTCAGTTCAGAAGGAACAAATTCTCGATTTCTTCCAGGCATTTGAAGCCACTGCTTCCTTAATTCATTCTTTTATCTTTGAGTTCACAAGGAACAAATTTTTGATTTCTTCCAGGCATTTGAAGCCACTCCTGGTTTCTTCCAGGCAGTCGAAGTCACTGCTTTCTTGATTCATTTATTTGTCTTTCAGTTCAGAAGGAACAAATTCTCGATTTCTTCCAGGCATTTGAAGCCACTGCTTCCTTAATTCATTCTTTTATCTTTGAGTTCACAAGGAACAAATTTTTGATTTCTTCCAGGCATTTGAAGCCACTCCTGGTTTCTTCCAGGCAGTCGAAGCCACTGCTTTCTTGATTCATTCATTTGTCTTTGAGTTCACAAGGAACAAATTTTTGATTTCTGCCAGGCAGTCGAAGCCACTGCTTCCTTGATTCATTCATTTGTCTTTGAGTTCACAAGGAATAAATTTTTGATTTCTTCCAGGCATTTGAAGCCACTTCTGGTTTCTTCCAGGCAGTCGAAGCCACTGCTTCCTTGATTCATTCTTTTGTCTTTGAGTTCAGAACGAACAAATTTTTGATTTCTGCCAGGCAGTCGAAGCCACTGCTTCCTTGATTCATTCATTCGTCTTTCAGTGCAGCAGAAGGAATAAATTCTTTATTTCTTCCAAGTACTTGAAGCCACTCCTGGTTTCTCCTAGATTAGAGAAGCAATTCATTCCTTGATTCCTGCTTTGGTCTTTCAGTTCAAAACGAAAGAAATGAGAGCAGTTGAAGCCACTCCAGAAACCAGGAGTAGCTTTAATTGCCTGGAAGAAATCAACAATCTGTTCCTTTTGAACTGAAAAACGAATGAATGAATTAAGGAAGGAACGGCTTCACTAATCTGGGAGAAACCAGGAGTGGCTTCAACTGCCTGGAAGAAATCAACAATTTGTTTGTCATGCCGCACGAAAAATCAACCTATACAGACCAGAAGCTACGCACCTTCAGATATTCAATAGAAGCATTAAAATCTCAGACCTTTGGGGGTTAATTGAATGTTGAAGATGGTCTTACCTTTCTCACTGTGCCCGATCCAGTTCTTCTCCTTCCACTTGTCTATAAGGGTCTGCACCAGGACGTTCACCCTCGCCCCGTCTTGATGCTCGATGTCCTCGAAACACTTCTGGCACTTCTTCTTCTTCTCCATGCGGTCCAGACATCCGGTGCAAAAGGTGTGGCCGCACTTAACTGTCACTGGACGGCACAAGATGTTGCCGCACTCCGTGCAGGAAAACAGCGTCAACTTCTGCTCCTGGATGGACTTCACCACTTGGCGCACCTTTTGCGGCTTTTTATTGTACGGGTGTGTACGGAAGTGCTGATGCTGTTGTTGCTTCATTTTTCTTCTGGTGTCCATTGCTGCAAGAATAATTGGGCGAGGTGAGAGTGGGTTCCTGGTAAATTCCTCTATTGAGGTGCAAGGAATTAAAACCTTCCTATATGAGACTATTGGGGAATGTACTAGGAACCTTCTCGCATCGACGAGGTATCAGGGTTCTTCGCCGAATTTTTGGTTCAAGGTTGAAAACGGATTGCGAGTCACAAGAGTTGAATAATCGTCGTTAAATAACCGCGGCAATCAAGTACTACTGCGAGTTACGTAATGAGTTCGGTTACTTCACGAGGTACGTACGAAATAGATAAAGTCTCTTATGTATTTTCGAAGAAAATCGTGATTGGAAATTGTGATTTAGAAAATAATTATATCAGTTGTTCTCGATTTTCTAGAAAGCGAAAGGACTGAATTGTTTTGTCGAGGGTAACATTTATTAAGACCCACAACGTCACAATTTTTTTGTGACGTCGCTCTTTCTTTGAAAGAAAAATGTTGTTAGAGTTTTTTATTGTTATTTTAATTTTTTACGACGTGGTAATTTTTTTTTTAATTTTCAAAAAACTTTTAAATTTTCGAAACTTTTTGGCACAAAATGGGCTGATTTTAAAAAAGTCCTTAATAACATCTTTAATATTCAATTTAAGGCAAAATAGTTATTTAGCATTTCTCTGGACCCTAGTCCATAGAAATTAATACAGAAATAATAACCTTCGTTTTTCCCATAGATTTCCATAAAATTGGTAAAATGTGAAAATCGCTTTTTCTCGATTTTCCAGAAAACGGTTATATATAGAGGTGTGAAATATTCTGCATACGATTCTGCTCATTGGGGCTCATAACTATTATTTGAAACATTTTTCTAAAAAATTAATAGTTTTTCCATAAAAAAATTAAAATCAATTTTTGGAACGTTTTTACAGGGGTAAACCCTTGACAAAATTTCGACCAAAAATCGATTTTCAGTAAATTATTTTTTTTCTGCTTTAAATTATTCTGGACTCATTTCTTTGCCCTTAAAAACTTTGATTTTTGATGCAATTTTTATGTTTTGATATTTTCAAGAATTTTTTACTGTTGATATTTATTTTACAAAATTTTTACCACAAGTGAATTTTTTGATTTTTAAAAATGAACACCCCTTCCTACTCTGTTTGTACATACTTCCCACATAACTCGGTAAATAACTGAATAATAATTAGCCGGGAGATAAGTATACATAAGTAACAATTAGACCAGTTGGGGCACATTACGTAACGTTGGGCAGCCGACCGTGTAACAACGTAGCAGATGCACAAGATTTTCTTTTAATATATGTAATTATGTTACGTACGTAAAGCTATTTGTACTAAAGATGCCTTAATTAATATGGGAATCGCCCTAAATGTACTAGTTTTCTCTAGCTTATATAGTACGTTCTTCCTTTCTAGCAAGAGAGTAAAAAAGAATGGAGTATATGATGGAATCATTAGAACCACGTTCTTCTCTCTTTTTCTGGAGCTCACACTTGATTTTTGAATTGTCACATATTTTTTACCTAAATTGACTTGCTGTATATTTATTTTGTTTAGTGTTAGAATTTTAGAACTAATTCTTTAGTTACTTTTGTGCGTGGTCAGATTCATAGGCGCCAAAATCCTTGATCTAAGTTAGATCCAGCACATGTAAAAACTAGTTTTAGTTTCAGTTAAAAAAAATATGAATTTATTGTCAAAAAAGCTAAAAAATCGTGTGATTTTCAAACGCATTTTCTTACATAACGCCCCTTTAAAATAAAATTATTAATTTTATTTCCTCCCCGTTGTGGGCCCGAGTTGTAACCACTCGTACTTATATAACACCCACACCGTTGGGCGCCAACATTTAAACTTATATAACTTACCCTCCTCAGTTCGAATCCAAAGCGATCCAACGGGAACGTAATCCAAATTTGCCAGATCTATCACCTGCACCAATTTATAAAAACAAAAAGATCCCGTCAAGTAAAGAAAACTCGGGATTTTCCTCGATTTTCACGATAACACTTTAAGACCTCGACTGACCCGCGGTACAATAACGAGTGTAACTATAGCATCCACGTATATTTACAATATTGTTATGTAAACTGAGTGTTACGTCACGCGGTTTTACGGAGCACATGTATAAAGAGACGTCGCGACGTTCGCGCGTCGTCTCCGCCGTCTTTCTCTCTTACTCGCTTATACGAACGAACGAACGACGACTGCGGCCACGGTGCCGCGGAAAAACGCGCAATTCGATAAAAAGTCCCCTGATTATAGTCCAGGTGCTCAACGGGGAAAAATCATCCTCTTGACGATCGGGCCGGTCAAGTTCTATCCTTGTCTGTTCACTTTTACCGCTAGTTTTCCATCCTGTTCTCGCTCTGCCGTTGAAGCGATTCGGGAGTGTGCTGACGTGGCAACATTATTTCGTATAGCGGTCATGGTGACGAACTTAAAAGCACTGGCCTGATGAGACCCAGAAGGTCGAAACTAAGATAGAATAGCAATTAAGGACTTGGTTGTTACTTCTGTCTTAGTCGCCAGTTAATAGTTTTACTATTATTATACTAAATTTAATCATTCTGCTATAGCACGTCTACAGAAGAAATGCAGTTCTATTTCCAGTAGGCAAAGAGCTTCACTGAGTGGCCTCCCAGAACCTAGAAAGGGAGTCTATAGAAGTGAAGTTCTCTGTATGGAAATTTCTAGTGGGAGGAAGTCTACACTGAAGGCAGAAGTTCAGTTTCAAAATTCTCGAAAATATTTGAAAATTACTTCCAGGAACACCTGATCTAACCTTCTCAAACTTCCAACTCAATTTTCTTTACAATATTCCCTATCAACCCCACCATCAGCGTCATCTTCATATACAGTTTCCATGTCTGGCATATCATCGTCTTGTACTTGTCATCAAGATTCATTATCTCTTCGTCTATTTCAAGGCCGTCTCTTGTCATGTCTTCAGTTCTCCTTTTAGTATCTGTGAACCTTGGAAAGGACCTTGAGTACTAAATAAAACCAAGAACTGGCAACTGAACCAAAAAATAATATCCAAGGCATCTGTCCTTTATACAGGGGTCTTCAACACCTCAAATATATATCTCTAATTTAGTTTTGACCTTCTGGGTCTCATCAGGCCAGTGATTTAATTTTTTGTGGTAAGGTCGTACCAACCGATGCTATGGCCAATTCTGCGAAGTAATCCTGGACAGGGCAGACCTTAGGGACCTAAGACAACCCGGAGTAAAATCTGCGATGTCCAAGGACTCTAAGATTTGCCAACTGACCTGGACAGGTAGGCCTCCTCTCCCTTCCCTAACCTTCTCCCGGGGAATCCCAACATTGGGAGAAGGTGAAGAGGAAGAACAAAGAGAGGGTTCACCTGTACTCTGTTACTCCAACAGAGAGGACAGGAGTGCAAAATACATAAATTTTAAAACCGAAACCCACACTATAAATCGCCAATCTGGTAATTAGAATAGGCAAAACAATGGGGCTTATTACTTAACAACTGGTTTGAATTTGGTCGTGGTATATGGCGACATTAGGTTGGGCTTTCGGGTATAATAATATGAAGGAGTCGCGGATCTTTTGTGACGAAATGGTGAACGTTCTATCAAGGTCTTACGTCGAGAATATGTGGCGAAGATGGTGCGCGCTTTTGTCTTCGGCACCCCTCAATTACCTAAATTAACCCGATTAGGGAATCGTTCTTAGTCATGGGAAGCCAAAAAAAAGCTCTCGGCTCTTGGGTAACTATAACTTCTGCGAAACAAATGCACGGAACAGCTTTTGTCGTAACGTTCTGCCGTTACGTAACGAGGCCGTTTTATAGTTCACGGCCGAACCGACGAAATCTATACCCCAGTTGTGTTCTTAATTCTATTTTCGAATGGAAATAATAAAGGACAGAGAACAGGGGAGTTACGTAACGTTACGCTGATGGCGACGAAGAGGTTTTTTATTTTTTTTCGGTTCGTTCGTTAGCTAATTTTATAATTGGATTCGTTTGCTTATTTATGCACGTTGCGTGGGTGACAAACCCCTCTTTTCCCCCTTGATCTTGTAAATTCAAATGGCGAAGTTACCAAGACTTGCTCAACAAATAAAATGGGCAATAATAATAATTCATACAAAAAAAAACTTTTAATTTATTTACATTCCTCATGGTAGGGCTCCAAAGATCTCAAGTCCCTCCAAGTGGGGGGTAAATTGCAATTTAGGTGCTTAAGGCACCTCTTACATGGGGCACTAAATAAAGTAATGTAGCTATGAAACCAGTGCATAAATGACCTCACCGCCAACTCTGGCATCATTGGTGAGTGAAAATGGCACATGGCGGCGTGGCAATTTTCCGTCACTTTCCGGAAAACTTTGTAACGCGATTCGGACCACAAATCGTTGTTTTCCGACAGGTTTTTCACCACCACATACTCGATCATTAAACCTGAAAGGAAAGCATCTAAGAATCAACTCCCAGGAACATCCCAGTAACGCATATATTAAAAGAATATTCTCATATTACTTGTTAAAACATGCTTGCTCGCCAACTAAATATCAAATTACCTTTAAAAGCGATCACTGCCTTCAGAACCCTGCCCAAAGACACTTGAATCATAGGGTTATGCACAAAAGGCCTATTGGCAGTGATGCTGACATCATTAAACAGCCTCCCAATGCTGGTAATAAGGTTCTCAATGACCTCGGGGGCAACATTATGATTGCTGGTCTGGGTCTTTCGCCTTTTCGTGGTGCTCAGGGTCTTATAAGTCTTATTAAAAGAGTTTGCTGCCAAGATATTCCCTGCCAGAGCACTGTATTCCCTGATTTTATCGGTCCACTTGTAGCTGTTGACCAGTTGCCCATAGAGCTGCTGTCTTTCCTGTGTGGTCTCTTGGCTCAAGTAAGTGGTGTTGCCCAAGTTAAAGGCGCTGGGGGGCGGAGTGAGGTTGCCCACCGAGTTCTCCACGTCCCTCAAATTGTTGTTCACTATGGTGAGTAACTCTTGGAGCTCCAGAATGTATTTGTTTTCTTTGCCCTCCTCGCCATGGTCTGCCCTCAGGCCGTTACTCACCGATTCAAACACCCTACGGACGTTCGAACGTAGGATTTTAACAGAAACCAGGGCTGAATTTAGGCCCTCGATGTCGCGCTCCATGTTTCTCGGTGAAAAGGGGCTGAATTAATCGATTTTTTTAGGTGAAATGTCTTTAACCTCAAAGGCGTTTGTTATTGTTTTTGTTTACTTATCACTGTCAAACTGACGTTTATTTACGTCAAATGCCCAAAAACACTTGAGGTGAGGCATTTGAACTAACCAGCTGCTATCAGCGCCCTCTCAACCGATGACGTTATAAAGAGAGTTCGTTATTTATTTATTTATTAAGAATCTACAGCTCGAGGACCAATTACAGGCACCAATATATATGAAACAAAATCAATTACACCTAACACTACAGAAAAAATAATTTGGTAAATTTATTTAAATCTAAAAGATGAAATATCTTTCTATGTCTGGTATTTTTAACATTTACATAGAACGGCAGCTTTCAAAGAACTACAGGGGAATCAATTTTGTTGGTTAAAATTTTAAAGAGATATATAAGATCAGTTCTGATGAACCGATTATTCAAAGTTAATCCAGACCAAATTATACAGGCCTATTTCAACTTTGGTAATACCAGACTGTCGAACAACTTCAGATTATATTCTACATTAAAATTCTTAGTAGATCTGACAATGAAGCCTATTGTTTTGTGTGCCTCATTCACTGTATTGACAATTTGGTCCGTAAAAGCCAGATTGCAGTCAACCAAAACACCCAAATCGCTTTCATTTGTACATTTTTGAAGAGAAGAACCATTAATATTGTAACAATATTGCACAATACCACGATTCAGAACATTTTTTATTGAAAAAGAGTGCCTTTGTTACTACACCAGTCTACAACAAATATCAAAATTTCTCTGCAGACATGAGCAGTCCTCCAATCCCCATGTATAACTTAAAATCATTAGCAAGAATACCCTTGTAGTTCACAGGTTATTTATTAATGGCAATAAAAAATAATAAAGGTCCCAAATTGGAGCCCTGGGGGACTCCAGATGTACTTCTGTAGATATCAGACTTGCCACCTCTAACTTCAACAAACAAGGCATCGTAAACAAACTGGCAAAACCTTATAAGATTCGTCAATATACAGTTTTTAGGTAAAAATTCATGTTGGTGTTCAAAACCTTTTGATATTGCATTGAGAATCGTAACTGGACGATAATTTGTTGCATCATTCTTGGCACCTATTAGACCACAAGAAAAAACCAACCTTCCCTATTCGAGGACGGATGCTTCAACTTATTGAGCCTCTTAAGGAAATTCTTTAAAGTTAAATTCATCAGATCCTTTAATAGACTACAAGAATTTAAAAATACACTTCGCTGTTCGACGACGGTTGCTCCTTCTTGGCCGCGTCCAACTTATTAAGACTCTTAAGGAAATTCTTAAACGCCAAAGAGCTGCTGACCATCCTCTTGGGCTCTGCGTCCTCCGAATCCGAACTGACTTCTACCTCCTCCTCCTCCTCAGGTCTACCACCAAGCCATCCGGTTTTTTCCTGCATTTTCACCGCAAGCTCGTGGATCTTGGCGAACTGTCGCTTGTTCCTGCTGATCAGATCGGCCACCTTATCCGACCAATAGCCGGTCTGTCTTGGGGTACTCCCGCTGGATAAAAGACTATAATTAGTCCAGGAGGAGTGTTTGTTTTGGGAGTCGGAGGCGCTATTGTTATCGAAACTCAAGCTCAACTCGGAGGCGAGGAGATCGACGCTGCCGCAGTTCAAGTTCTCCAAGTTCTTCTCGAGTCGTTTGATCTTTTCCTGGATGTTCCTCATGTCCACTTCGGTTTGCGAGACCGAGGCGAGAACTTTCGCGGGTTTCACGCAGTTCTCGTCACGTTCCGGCAAGTTCTCTTCGTCGTACAGCTTCTGTTGGGAAGCTATAAACCGCTCGTGCAACTTATTATATTCACTCTCCAGCAGCTTCAGCTTCTTGTCCAGGATCTCTTTGTCCCTGCTGACTTGCTCCAGCTGCTGCCTCAGCTCCTCCGCGGTCCCGCTGACCTCCTCCAGTTTCGCCAGAGCCAACTTCTTGGTTTTCGTGTTAGACTTGAATTCTTTTGCGGCGTTTTCGAGCTTCTTAAGCAGCTGACCTTTTTCTAGGAGCAGCTCCTCTAGCTGCTGTTTGGCAGCCCGGTTTTCCTTCTTGGATACGCTGAATTGTCTGGACAGTTCGTTACGTTCCTTAACGATTGCTTCTAATTTCCTGGAGAGGATCGCGTGCTCCTTAAGGGAAACAGTTTGCAAACGGTGCAGCTCCTGCTTGAGCCTCTTGCACTGTTTTTCCAGCTGGTCCTCCTGACTTAAGCCCGATGGGGCGCAGAAGTAGATGTCCTTTCTGAAAAGGGTCCTGCAGGTTGATACTGACGCACTGCTCCCGCTTGCCCTGCACAGTAAATTAGGGCAGCTCAGCTCTTTGCTGTAGTTCGTTCTTAAGGGAAGCAGGGTTGTATCAGAGTTTCTTGTCAATGCCTTATTTACCAAAACAGGGATCTTGCTGAGGCTTTTGTTTTCGTACTGGTTGAGTGGGGGCACCTCAGGAGCTTTATAAGACTTACAAAGGCTCCTGAAGAGCAGCACAGAGGATCTTATAAAGGAGCAAACCAGCATGGAAATGATAAAGGTCAAAGTGTTCCAGAGCAGCAGTGACCAACCGAACTGCATTCCTCCATAATGGAAGCCATCCAGCTTGTTTTCCAGATGCTGCATCGCCCAAGGTTGCTCGTACAGGTCGTCCAGGTTCTCCTTGTATTTGTTCAGGTGCGTCACCCCCAGGAGATCCGTGAGGCACAAGATGATCCAGAAAACGAAACCGTAACCGAACAGGGCCTTCCAGTAAACCTTCATCGTATAATTTTGCTTCGAGTGGACACTGTTTACGGGGTAAATATCGGGGAAAAAATTAACAAAAATGTGATGGGGGAGGCATATGACTTTTGAGTAAAGTGGGAAAAGGTGAGCCGTCAGACGTCAGACATGTTCCATATTTTTGTGTCTAGGGTTTTCATTAGATCATCAGCTTGACTTATCCTGGATCAGTGAGAAGAGGATCTTCTTCTTCTTCTTGCAATATCGAGTTCAGGATGTTGGATTTCTTTGAGAGTGAGTTTGTCTTCAGTGGCACCCAGTTTAAAACGTTTTTTCACCTTAACAGTTTGAGAACCACGGTAAACTCATTAAGCACATACCATTAGAACCATTAAAAGCTGTGGCCCATTCATATTTAACGTTGACAATGCATTTACCCAACGATAATCCCAATGCCATTAAAAATGTTTTGTCTACACTGACCTTTAGTCGAAGCATAATGTCGCATGACGTGTGACGGTTGTGTCGATAAACGGGGAGAGTTTCGTGACTTTCGAAAGGCTTTCGACCGCATCAAGGTGGTTTAAAGTCGAGTTATGAAGGAGGAGAAGGAGGATCTGGAGACTGATAGTTTCCTGGGAAACTCAAAGTGAGTTATTAGATATGTTGAGGTTAAGTTGCATTATATTTCTGTAACATTCTTTAGGTTTATTTTATTCAGCTTTTATGGGCATCTTAATTTTTCCAGGCCTTCCTAAGGAAAATAGAAAATTTTCCAAAGAATTTAAATAAAAAACAAAAAATGGTCAATAAGTCCTGTCCTGTTAGTTTTTCGAAAAAATACCTAAAACACTTTTAATTTCATCTTCAAAGGGCTCATCTGCTAAAAAAATTAAAATTCCCATACATTTTTAGAAAACTGCCTATTTTGGACCAGGAGGTTTTCTCAAATTTTGCCCCACTGTACCAGAAAAAGCCCAATAACTCCTCTCCTGTTGATTTTTCGAAAAAGGGCCTAAAGCACTATTAAATTCATGCTCAAAGGGGGCATCATTTGCAAAAAGAAGACACTGAAAATTCCGCATAAATTTCCAGAAAATCGCAACATTTTGACGCCCAAAATACTGATTAAATCCCAATTTAAACATAACAGCGTGCCAAACTTTCGGATTTTAAATGGCGTAATCCTGCGCAATTTTTAAAAGAAACCTCTCGTTATCTTCCGAACGGCCAGAATCTGCTGTTAATAAGTCGCATCTCAAACAATACAATTTAGATTCGCTAAATTTTACAACCGTTAGTTTAATTATTGTCTGACAGATAACAATTTATTATTACACGAAACTAAAATGTATATAAAACGTATGGATATTAGATTTTATTGAGTTAAATCTATGAGTGCATTTATAGAGCCCATTTACGTATATGGTTAACTAAAGTGTTTTTCATTAATCAATTGAGTGGAATTGATTTTTTTTCCTCTGAAAGGCGAAATGGTTTTGGAGGAACCGGAGAAAGATATAGCGTAAGTGATTTTCCGGATTTTTCCAGGAAAATATGGGGAAAATGAGGGTTTTCTTTGTTGCACGTGAATCTGTTTTTAAGTTGCCCGAAAGAGTGCTAGAGGGACTTTTTCTTGTAAATTGCTTATTGAAGGTGCTACTAGGGGTTTTAGGGAATATAGTATACTCAAAGATGTTATTTTTTTTAAGATTTTGGTTAGTTTAAGGCAGTAAAATGTGTTAAACTAACTGTATAAAATGTTTGAATAAATTTTCTGAAAGTTGATTTTTGCTCCATATTTTGCCAAGGTACGTACCCCTGTGAAAAAATCCTTAAAATTGATTTTCATTTTTTTATGGAAAAACTATTGATTTTAGAAAAAAACGTTTTGAATAAAAGTTATGTACTTTAATGAGTGGTATTATATCAGAAATATTTCAAGCCTGTATAAATGATAGTTCTCTAGAAAATCCAGAAAAACTGGTTTTCATATATTCTCATTTTTCTGGAAATCTATGAGGAAAATCAATGATTTTATTTTTGTATTTGCATCTATGTTATAATGCCTAAAGAAATACTAGAATACATTTTTATCGTAGCGTGAATATTAAAGGAGTTATGGAGGATTTTTGAAAAACAGTCCATTTTTGAGGCAAAAAATCTTCAAAAATATTTTTTTTTTGAAAATCAAAAAAAGAATTACTGCACGATAATTTATCGAAAAAGCAACAAAAAACTCTAATAAAACTTTTTTCTAGAGCTAATATCAACGGCGTGAAAAATTTTCGAAAATTTCAATACTCAAAAAATGCCTCAAAAATTGAGAAAATCTCAAATTAATTTTGAGGTTTAGTCATTCTAAGTTAGTAAAATAAGCCCTAAAAAATTTGAAACAAAAAAAAAATTATTTATTCGAAATCGACTTTTACTCAACAATTTCCAGGGGTACCCCTGTGAAAAAAACCTCAAAACTTAGTTTTAATTTTTTTTGGAAAAACTATTGATTTTTTAAAAAAACTTTTTAAATAAAAGTCATGGACCTTCCTGAGCCGTATCATTTAAAACATATTTCAAGCCACTATATCTAATAGTTTTCTGGAAAATCGAGGAAAACTAATTTTCATATTTTCTCATTTTTCTGGAAATCTATAAGGAAAATCAATGTTTTTATTTTTATATTTGCATCTATATAAAAATGCCAAAAGAAATACTAGAATACATTTTTATCGTAGCATGAATATTAAAGAAGTTATGGAGGATTTTTGAAAAACAGTCCATTTTTGAGGCAAAAACTCTTCAAAAAATTTTTTTTTTGAAAATCAAAAAAAAAAAATTACTACAAGATAATTTATCGAAAAAGCAATAAAAAACTTTAATAAAACTTTTTTCTCGAACTAATATCAACGGCGTGAAAAATTTTCGAAAATTTCAATACTTAAAAAATGCCTCAAAAATTGAGAAAAACTCATAATATTTTTGAGTTTTAGTCATTCTAAGTTAGTAAAATAAGCCCTAAAAAATTTGAAACAAAAAAAAATTATTTATTCGAAATCGATTTTTACTTGACACTTTCCAGGGGTACGTACCCCTGTGAAAAAAACCTCAAAATTTATTTTTAATTTTTTTTGAAAAAACTATTGATTTTTTAAAAAAACTTTTCAAATAAAAGTTATGGACCTTCCTGAGTAGTATCATCTAAAAAATATTTCAAGCCACTATATGTAACAGTTTTCTGGAAAATCAAGGAAAACCAATTTTCATATTTTTTTATTTTTCTCGAAATCTATAAGGAAAATGAATGTTTTTATTTTTGTATTTGCACCTATGTAAAAATGCCAAAAGAAATACTAGAATACATTTTTACCGTAACTCGAATAATAAAGGAGTTATTAGGGATTTTTAAAAAACAACACATTTTTGAGGCAGAATTTTACAAAAAATAATTTTTGTTTGAAACTCAAAAAAAAATTACCACGCAGTAAACCATCCAAATAGCAACAAAAAACCCTAACAAACTTTTCCTCTAAACTCAATAGCAACTGCTCAAAAAAATGTTGTCCATGCAATTATCCAGGTTTCAAGACCCTTATAACTCCCAAAAAAAATTAACTACATCTTCCATAAAAAATCCGTCCTCTATTGCACCTTCACCCTCCTTGTCCAGACATCCAAGTGCCTAAAACTGGATTCTTCCAGGCAGTTGAACCTCACCCTCAACCGCCTGGAAGAAGCCTTGAAACCTTCTCACTCACGTAACTAAAACATGTTTCCAGAAACAATGACGAAAAGAAGGAGGACCCCATCGTGCCCTACTACAAACTGGTAAGCCCCCCTGCACTCCCTCAAAAAAATAACCTCAAAACCTGAAAATTCCAGTACAAATTCGCCACCCCATTCGACCACCTCCTCATGGCCGTGGGGCTCCTGTGCTCCATAGTGTGCGGAGTCCTGCAGCCCTACTTAATGATTCTCTTCGGGGACGTCTCCGGGGTCATCCTGGAATACACCTCAAAGTTAACGCAGAATTTGACCGTCCTGGAGAGGGAGATGGAGGACGAGAGGATGTACGAGGGTGTCCGTTACTTCTCGGTGATCAACTGCGTTTGCGGATTTATCATAATCGCGTGCAGTTACGTGGGTGGGGTGAGTTTGACGCAGAGCTCTTTAAGGCAGGTAAGTTAGATTGTCCAGGAAATTCAGGTTATAGTTGCCAGGCAGTTGGGGTTTGAAGAAAATTCTCTTGGAAAACCAAGATCTCCCCAACTGCCTGGAATAAATAAATTATCTGGAGAATGTAACATTGTAGAGCTGTAAAATGAGAAGGCTATTTATGGAGAAAACCCTGAACCAGGACATCGGATGGTACGACCAAAACCAGACTGGAGACTTCTCGAGCATTATAACAGAGTAAGTGACCCCAATTCGAAATAATACTCCAGCTAATTCCTCCCATACAGCAACATCCCCAAAATCGAGGACGGCATGGGGGAGAAGGTGGGCGTGGTGGTGTTCCTGGGAGCAACCAGCGTCACAGGAATCATCTGGGCGCTGGTCAAAGGGTGGCAGTTGGCGCTGGTGTGCCTCGCCTCCTTACCATTGCAGACTGGAGTGATGGGAGCCATAGCATGGGTAAGAGATCCCCCTTCTCGCTCTTCCCTCCTTTCATTTCCGCGATAGTTTTCAGCCAAATACTGCAAACAAGAGATGAAAGCTTATGGTAACGCCGGAGCTGTGGCCGAAGAGGTGCTGAGCTCCATCAGGACGGTGGTGGCCTTCGATGGCCAAGAAAAGGAGACCAAGAGGTACGAGAAGTACGTAAAGGAAGCCCAGGATAACAACATAAGACGGTGCCTCTTTAACTCCATCAATCAAGGGTTCATTTGGTTCCTCACTTATGGTTGTTTCGCTTTGGCTTTTTGGTATGGGGTGGACCTAGTGATCGCCGACAGGATCCTACCGGAAGACCAAAGAGTCTGGACGCCGGGAAACATGGTGGGGGTAGGTCACGAGCGCGAAATCCAGAGGTTCTCCCTAGTATAATAGGCTCCTTTAGGTGTTCTTTTCCACGTTAATAGCCAACTGGAACATTGGCACCATAGGGCCTTACTTGGAGATATTCGGGATGGCCAGGGGAGCTGCCGCGAAGGTTTTCCACGTCCTGGAAAGCGACCCGAAGATGTTCAAACAGAACGAGGTGGGCAGGAGGCCGGACTTTATGTCCGACGTGGTTTTTAAGGAGGTCCAGTTTTTTTATCCGTCCAGGCCTGATGTTCAGGTGAGGATTATGAATTTGAAGAGTTTTACTTCGGTTTATAAGGGGACCAACCGAAAGGTCACGCCCAGAGAACTGATCAATGGTGATGGAGTATTTGGAGAAAGCCTTGGGTAGGAAGAACTTGGTAGAAGGTTAATATGGAAGAGGTCGGAAGGAGAAATTAGGGAGATAAAAGTCGTTGTGACCGTTTATGTATAAGACCATGATGTGTTCCAACGTAATTCTCGATGTACTTCTAGGTAGATGCAATATGCAACCCAACTTTGGCTAGACCTCATTTATGAGGAGTGAGGGGTCAAGAGTCCTCTACGTTTTGATGTAGATTATAGAGAATAGAAGGATTGTGATTATATTAATTAAAGAGGGCCAACCGAAAGGTCTCGCCCAGCAAAAAATTCGTCAAATACCCATTTATGTTGACCCTCTCCACGGAAATCTTTAGTAAAAGGCGAAAGATTTATTCGCTTTGAAGAGAGTCCAGGGTGAAGAGCCTGACAGTATCCATCCCAAATATCAACAGTTCATCAAGATGTTCGAGGTGTGGTGGTGAACGCAGCGCTATCTAGCGAGCACAGGTTGACTGAGCATACGTAGTTCCGTCAATAGATGGCGCCGAAACCACCATGTCACCTTCACATTCTTGTTAAATCTATGTAATCGGATTGGAAATTGCTGATTAAATCAACCCTGGACTCTCTTCAAAGCGAATAAATCTTTCGCCTTTTACTAAAGATTTCCGTGGAGAGGGTCAACATAAATGGGTATTTGACGAATTTTTTGCTGGGCCTGACCTTTCGGTTGGCCCTCTTTGAGTAATGTAATCACAATTCTTCTGTTCTCTAAATAAAGAGTTGATCCTTTACTCCTCGGAATTGAGGTCTATCCAGAGTTGGTCAATAAGAGGTTTAAAGAGATTTCAACTGGCTGGAATTAGCCCAAGAATTAATTACTTGGAAATAATGGTCACAACCACTCTGGTGATGTTATGACTGACCGACCACTTGTGCTCACAATCACCCAAATACTCTGACCTCGTCCATATTGATTGACCTTCCACCAAATTTATTTAACCCGGAGCATTCACCAAACAATTCACGATCATCGATCGTGCGTCACAGCCACCTCGATATCGACCAGGCACGCTCGCTGCGCCGCGTCGATCTCTCAGCAGATCGCGCTTATCATCAAGTTCACGTTCACCAACTTTTTCAACAAAATTCGTCAAGATCACACTTCACAGGATCATTTCTGCAGTAGATCTACTCTCTACTCAAAAATAGAGTTGTCGCAACCATGAGGATGAGGCGCAACCTCGTTTCCTGAGCGCGAGCTGTGATCTCGGTTTGCCTTATGAGGGTAAATCCGGTGATCCACGATGATCTTTCGACCCTCCCTTGGTGGGAGTTAGGCAGTCCTCGTGGTTGTACTTTTAATTCAATTAACAACAAAATCTCTTGAAGCTTACACCCCGGCCACTCTTTTCCAGGTCCTGAAAAACATCAGCCTGGAAATCTCGTTTGGGGAAACGGTGGCCCTGGTGGGTCACTCTGGATCTGGCAAGTCTACGATCGTGCAACTTTTGCAGCGTTTCTACGATCCCTCCTCAGGAAACGTGAGTCACCTCACTGTTACATTTCATCTCTTATGTCACCATTTCCAGATCACCATAGACGGTATCGACTTGAAAGAGGTGAACTTGAGCTACCTGAGGCAAAACGTGGGAGTGGTCAGTCAGGAGCCTTCGCTGTTCGCTACCACCATAGCGGAGAACATCCGATATGGCAAACTTAGTTCCACAATGGACGAAATAAGTAAATAAAACCCTTGTTTTGTATGTAGAGGAGTTTGTATTCTGGATATTTTTTTTAGTACTGGCTGCCAAAAAGGCCAACGCGCATAAGTTCATATGCAGCCTCCCTCACGGTTATCAAACGGTGATAGGGGAGAGAGGAGCGCAGCTCTCTGGGGGCCAAAAGCAACGGATCGCCATCGCCAGGGCCCTCATTAAAACCCCCAACTTGCTTATCTTGGACGAGGCCACGTCTGCTCTCGATACAGCCAGCGAGGTCGAGGTGCAACAGGCACTGGATGCCGTAAGAAGCTGTAGCACCTCAAATGTGCGGTTTTATGGACGAAAGTTCTTTTGTAGATCAGCGGGGAATGCACGAAGATCGTGGTGGCCCATAGGTTATCCACCATAAGGAACGCGAACCGGATAATCGTGTTCGATCAAGGTGAAATCGTCGAGGAGGGCTCCCATCATAGGCTGATGGAGGTCAAGGGGGTCTACTACAACATGGTCACCTCCCAAGGGTACACGGAGATTAACAGCGAACGTACGTATACAAGAAGCGACCTTTTGCTGGAGATATGCCAGGCATGTTTCTGGTTATGTTATTTAGAAGACATGAAGATAAAACTGCAAAAGACCACCAGCTTCTCGGCCAATTCTTATGACGGAGGCACAAAGGTGAAGGAGGAAATCCTGGAGGACACAACAGCAGCTAAACCGCCCTCGGACACTCGTACGATCTTCAAGATAATTAAAATGAACAGACCGGAGTGGTTGGCGATGGTCACGGGGTCCCTTTCGTCCCTTATGAACGGGGCTTCCCTGCCCCTGTACGGGATCATCTTCGGTGACATTTTAGGGGTAAGAAAACGACAAAATATATGCATGTAATCCGTGCGACAATAAATATTTTCGCACTGAGCCCATGTGGCGCCCTCTAATAGCCAAGCTTTAAAACATCCATTAAGGTACGTGAAGGAAAAAAGATCATACGTACAATTTAAAAAAGAAAAGGGACTTTCGCCTACTAGCTAATTTTCAACAGTTCTTCAATAAATAAGAATTAGGTTAGGTAAAAAGAAACTCAAATCTTATGGCATTTATTTCAGGTTTTTTGTCAATAAGTCATTAATACAATAATTGATAACGTTAGCCGTAATTTAAAATTTGGTTAATTATAATTTAATTTTACCCTATAATTTGGTCTCCAGCCGTACATAATCACATGTAGGTCAAGCTTCTTATTTCATTATGGAATAAAAGCATATAACAACGTAAGTGTAGGTAACAAAAACTCATATTAACATTAAAAAAATATTTATTCTTTTTTATACAGTAGGTATACCATACAGGGTTCGAAAAATAGACGGAGATATTTCAATGGGTCATTCCTTGTAAAAAAACAATGAGAAAAAGTTTTTATAAACATGGGTCCGAAAATGCACGGTTTTCAAGATACAATAGTCGCAGGGATTTAGGTCTGATGTATATTTACACTCTATTGGCCCTCTTCGTCCACACCGTATCCAAGTAATTACGGACATCTGGAAAGAAATGATGCGGTGCGCCGTCCTGCTGAAACCACAAATTCTCTGTCGGGACAGCAGGGTCTTGTTCGTCTGGGTATAGGGCAGCCGAAGCAGGGATAAGATCTTCTTGAAGAAAATTCAAATAGCGTTGTCCTGTTAAGTTTTCTTCGAAACAGTGTGACCCTATTACTTTATTTTCCACGATACCAACCCAAACATTAAGTGGTTGCCCAGTGTGGAATTGACACTGACCAGTACCGACAATTTTGCCGATTTACGACACCGTTTAAACAGAAAGTTGCTTCATCCGAAAACAAAACTCGTAACACAAACTGACGGTTATTATTGCAAATGTTCATCATTTGCTCGCCAAATTGGTTTCTTCGATCAAGATCGTCCTCATTTAATTCGTGTATTAGTCTAATTTCATAAGGGTGGTATTCATTTGCTTTAAGATGCGTCCTACTGACGTTCCGGCTATATTATCATCAACTGAAATTTGTGAAGTTGCATTGTTCGGATTTTCTTCGACGGAGAGCAGAACGTTTAATTTTGTTTCTTCAGAAATTTTTGGACGACCTGATACTAACCGCATTTATTTTCCATATTAGACCGCTTAATTATCCTGTGGGTGACTTACCGTTTATCATTCCGATTAATACCGACCGTTTCATGCTTTATTTTCTCTGATGGGCTGTATCTGATCCGTTTATTCACTGCCATAAATTACCGTACCGCATTTACATTTTGCTTACCGTCATGGATTCTCTTCATTGCACCCCTCCTCTTCCCGCACCGTACCGTATTGTAGCGTAACGAATAAATGTGGTTTTGTTACAATGTTGCCTACAGTTTTCCTCACACAGAAGACCTGGATTACTTTCTCCAATGTCTAAAGGCTACTCGATAGGCCGTGGTCCCTCATCCACATTAAACTTGAGGGTGGCGCCTGATATAATGGTTGGATAACCAACCACAAACTTTATAAATAACCCAGAAGATCGAGAGGCGATAAAAAAAATTAGTAAGCGCCAGTAACGCCATTACAAAACTGGCAAATCCCTAACATGACCTGAAGTTATGAATTTGTGCTCTATTCTACCCTAGCATCATCAAAATTTCAATTCGTTGGGTTTCCGTTAAATTAGCCCCAATTTATTCTGACAGAAACTATTAATTTTCGAACTGATAGTGACATTCGAAAATGGAGATTCTTTACAAGGGCAACCATTTTTATCCTCGATTTTACCCGTACTTATTTGTTTTCTTGTTATTTAAATGTAAATATATATATATTTAAGACGGCGCACCGCCATATTTCTTTCGAGATGTCCGTAATTACTTGGATACAGTGTGGTCGAAATGGGGTAATAGAGTGGCCGGCCAGGTCACCAGACCTAAATCCCTGCGACTATTTTCTATGGGGGTACTTGAAAAGTAAAGTTTATATTGAGAAGTAAGTCAAACAACGTAGAAGATTTGAAAAATAGAATTAGATATGAAATTAGACGTATATATCACCCGAAATAATTGATAGTGTTTTACATGGGCTTGTAAACCGTCTTGCTTTCTGCCAAGAACTAAATGGGAATCAGTTTGAACACTTGATAGATTAATAAGAGTTTTTACAGTGTTGTACTTACTTGCTTTCTTGTTGGTTAAATGTAAATATTTCGGAAACAGTTGAGTTTTGAGATAAGGTGTGTTATACGAAACTTGCTTGGAATTTCGCTTATATTTCATAAACGCAATAAAAAAATATGGCATTCCATTTAAAAAAATAACCGATTTTTTTCTTCCACCCTGTATACAAAAATTTATGTGAAATAATGCGCAACTTAAAATAAAAATCGACGGGTCCGAGCGTTTTCTCAAAAAAATCATGTCTCTAATTTTTATCGAATTTATGAGGAATTTTTTGTGTGTGGGCTGAATAAAAATTCCTTCCAGGCCCTATCGATCCCGGACGTCTCGATCTTGAAACTGCAAGCGGACCTCTACTGCTTGGACTTCCTTTACTTGGGGATAGCCACCGGTTTGGCCATGTTTTTGCAAGTAATCTTATAAGCCATAAAAGGCTGACAATTAAAAAAGTTTACTCGAATATTTGTTGAAGATTTACGCGTTCGGGTATGCAGGCGAGAAGCTCACCTACCGAGTGAGAAACAAGATGTTCGGCTCGATGCTAAAGCAGGAAATGAGCTGGTTCGACCGTAAGGACAACGGGGTGGGGGCGCTGTGCGCTCAGCTATCAGGAGACGCCGCCAGCATCCAAGGGGTAAGCAACCCTCATCCGAACTTCCCCCAAACATTTCTAAAGTCGCGCACTTTTAGGCTGGAGGTTCAAGGATCGGCCTGATCCTCAACTCGGTTTCCACGTTCATCCTGGCCACGGCCATAGGTTTCTACTTGGACTGGCGACTCACCCTTATAGCGGGGGTGTTCTTCCCTCTGGTGTTCTTCTCCATATCGTACGAGCGTAAGTCGGTCCAAGTGGAGTCGCAGTACACCCAAAAACTGCTGGAAAAATCGGCGAAAATCGCCGTCGAGGCCATCGATAACATTCGCACAGTGAAAGCGCTCGGGTGCGAAAGCGTTTTCATCGAGGCGTACGTTAAGGAGTTGGTTTTTTGTAAGAAAGCGGGGTTCCGGCGGTCGCACGTTAAGTCGTTGATTATTGGTGAGTACAGACCCCGAATAACGCAGAAACACGTTTGGAACATGCCAGCAATCACCCTATTTCCTTATAGATGTACCAGATATGTTTCTGGCAGCGACCATCCCAAGCAACACACGATAGTTAAATGAACGTTTATTTTTGGTTTACACCAGGTGTACATTTTTGATTGAACTGCAGCTATAGATATTGGATAAAATATCCGCAGTAGATATATACATTGAGGAATTTAATGAAGTGTAGTGACCGAGTGTAAAGACTAGCTTGTCCTTTACACGACCTTTACACCAGATCACACTAACAAAAACCCAAAAACGGCCATTAAAGCGCTGCACCTAGTGCTGCCAACGTAAATCTAGTGCCTTTCACTTTCTACCCAATAAATAAAAGACAACTATGTCATTTCTATGGCGGCTAATTTAAATACGTAATTTAGATAATATTGGGATATAGCTTTGAAAAATATCTTTAGTGATTTAAATAAAATATTTATTTATTTATAATAATTAGACGACATTTTCAATCATGAACTGGATGAGTAAAATGTTTCTAGAACATACCAGCAATGTTCTACAAAAATCATCGCTAGAAGGTCCTTTAAGTGTCCGAAACATTGGGTCATAAAATATATTTAAACAGTATGTTTCTGGCATGTCCTGCGTTATCTGGAGAGGGAGTGGACCAATATAGGAACTTCACAGGAATATTTCCAGGCCTGGCAAGGAGTCTACAGTTCATGGCCTACTCCGCGGGGATATCTTACGGGGCGAACCTCCTGATTTGGCAGCAAACCGATGCCTCCACCGTTTTCAAGGTGTTGGAGGTGGTGATGTCCAGCTCCTGGTCCATAGGAAACGCCCTCTCCTTCTCCTCCAACATGCAAAAAGGGATAACGGCAGCAGCGAGAGTGTTCGAGCTCTTTAAGCGAGAGCCCCACATTAAGAACGCCCCTAAGGCAATCGTGCGACAAATGGTAACAAACAGAATCCCTTGAAAAGCAATTATTCCGAAAGTCTCTTATCCAGGAAAGCTCAGACGTGGAATATTCCAACGTGTACTTCACCTATCCGACTAGGCCAGAGATGCAAGTGCTCAACGGTCTAGACTTATCGGTTATTCACGGTAAAACTGTGGCTCTGGTGGGCAGCAGCGGCTGCGGAAAATCCACCCTCCTGCAACTCCTGATCCGTTTTTACGACCCCAGCGAGGGCGAGGTCACTTTCAACAATTTCGACCTCAGAAACCTCAACTTGAAGTGCCTGAGGTCCAATTTGGGGATAGTGAGTCAGGAGCCGAACCTCTTCGACCTCACCATCGCGGACAACATCAGCTACGGAATAAACGACCGCGAGGTGCAGATGAAGGAGATAGAGGAGGCCGCCAAGGCCGCTAACATCCATAATTTCGTCACTGGCTTACCGCTGGTAAGATTAAATTGGGTGAGGAGGTTTAGGTTAAGGGTTTTTTTTTAGGGTTACGACACGAGGTTGGGAAGCAAAGGGAAGCAGCTGTCGGGGGGGCAGAAGCAGAGGATCGCGATAGCCCGGGCTCTCCTGAGGGATCCTAAAGTGTTGCTGCTAGACGAGGCGACGTCCGCTTTGGATAACGAAAGTGAGAAAGTAAGGATTTTAAATTTATCCCGGGAACATGAGCTTACCGGGGATAAATTGCTTGCAGGTGGTCCAGGAGGCTCTGGATAACGCGAGACAGGGACGTACTTGCATCACTATAGCCCATAGACTTACCACAATCCAAGACGCTGATGTGATATGCGTCATCAAAGAGGGTCTGGTGGCCGAAATGGGCACTCACAACGAGCTGCTGAGCAAGAAGGGGCACTACTACGAGTTTTACAAGCTACAGGCCGGGCATTAGGGCAGTATTAAAATAAAATAAATACCAAAAAAAAAAAATCGCACTTTTATTTATTCGAAGTAATCATATAGACAACAAATAATAACGGAGGGCAATAAAGCCCCTTATATTTTGTATTAACATCACAATATAAAATCACATTTTATCATATATAATATTAAATGCTTATCATGAAAAATTGCACCTACGTTGTTAGGGACTAAATACTCAAAAATAAATAAGAAAAAAGCATATTTAAGACTTAATCCATTAAAAAATCAATTAATAAACTTTAACACAACAATAACAGGATAGTATACACACTGGAGCCCTAAAAACTAAAGTACTGGCCGCCATTTTGTCGTGCCAACAACAACAACAAAATGGCCGCCAAAGATACTTTTGCCAAAGGTACCTTTATTTACGCTATATCATTGACATTACTACTGTTAAATGCACCGCATTTAATACTGATTTCTTTGGGCGAACAAAGGAAACAACTTTACCGGCAGCAAATGACGTTCTTAGGCCAAAAACCGACCTAGACCTCGTCCCGAAGCAGGAAAGCGAGTTTTTTTTTTGTTAAAATATACCCTGTATACGACGCTTTTATTTATTTCTAACGTTTTATGGGTTTTTAAGCGAGTAATTTAAGTCACAACCTCGATACACGAATGTGGTCGCGAATAAAATTTGTTTTTTGAGGAGTTTTTGGGTCAGATGTGTAACACAGAAAAAGGGTTTGCGAGTGGGGGTTTTAGGGTAAATTCTGATTGAATTCAAGGGAGTTTCGGTCAATTTTCCAGTAAATTTTGCTTCTTGGATCCATTTCTCTTCTATAGGAGCTGAAAGGCTCATTCAAAAACCCCCAACTAAGAAGTCGTTAATTATATTTTAGTGTATCCCAACCTTATCCGGGGACTGCCTGTGTTTCTGTGTGCTTAAATGCCCTGATAAGCCCCAGGGGGAGAAGCGAGTATCCCTGTGTTACTTCCTGTCTAGTCATTTTTTGCTTCTTAATTACATGTTGCTAAACTCCAGCTTAGGATTTTTTTCTTTTCCCTTGTTTGCTAAATACTTACTTATTGTCTGACATGTCTTAACTAAGTAATGATGATATTTGTGTAAAATTATGACAGCCAAACTGAAGATCGTATTACAAATACTCTGAAAAGCCATATTGATGTACAGATCTCGACTCTTGCAATCAGCGTCGAAGAACAACAACACCAGTTAATTAAACCGACAAAGAGTGTGATCAACTAAATTTAAATAATCGTGCACTAGAACGACGTCTTAGGAAGAAGAGTGTTATCATATTTGGTCTTCAAAGAAGTGAATCAGTGGAACTATTAGATTTTGTAAGAATAACCTTGTGGAAAAAACATTTTGAGTTATAGAAATGCCTCAAATATTGTACAAATATCTACGTAAGAAGTTGAGAACTTTGAAAATAATGTGACTTCTACCAAAATGGTTGTATCTGGTAGAATATTTGTGCCAGCAAGACATTTCTTACATCAAATCCATCCACAGGGATTACTTGATCTTGCTGTGAAAGAATTATAAAAATTACTTAAGTAGTTTTTGAACTACAGTCAAAATTTTCTGCATATGATGAAAATTTCATTCTCTTTTGCCTGGGTTGGGACTCTGCTGTACAAACTTAGCTTTAACTCAAAAACCCATTGAGTTACAGAATTCGTTCATACATCAAAATTTTTGTTGAAAAACGCTCTAGATTAGTAAAAAAAGTTCCAATTAAATGCCTCCATTAATGTCGAGATATCTACGTGAGAAGTTAAAACTTTGAAAATAATGTGACTTCTACCAAAATGGCTGTAACTGGTAGAATTTTTACGCTAGCAAGACGTTTCGTACACCAAATCCATCCACAGGGATTACTTGATCTTGCTGTGAAAGAATTATTAAAAATTACTTAAGTAGTTTTTGAACTACAGTCAAAATTGTCTGCATATGATGAAAATTTCTTCTCTTTTGCCTGGGTTGGGACTCTGCTGTAAAAACTTAGCTTTAACTCAAAAACCCTTTGAGCTACAGAAATCGTTCATACATCAAAATTTTTGTTGAAAAACGCTCTAGATGAGTAAAAAAAGTTCAAGTTAAATGCCTCCATTAATGTAGAGATATATTTGTGAGAAGTTGAAACTTTGAAAATAATGTGACCATACAATGTACTTCTACCAAAATGGCTGTATCTGGTAGAATTTTTGTGCTAGCAAGACGTTTCGTACACCAAATCCATCCTCAGGGATTACCTGATCCTGCTGTGAAAGAATTATAAAAATGACTTAAGCAGTTTTTGAACTACAGTCAAAATTGTCTGCTTATGATGAAAATTTTATTCTCTCTTGCCTGGGCTGGGACTCAGCTGTACAAACTTAGCTTTAACTCAAAAACCCTTTGAGCTACAGAAATCGTTCATACATCAAAATATTTGTTGAAAAACGCTCTAGATTAGTAAAAAAAGTTCCAATTAAATGCCTCCATTAATGTCGAGATATTTACGTGAGAAGTTGAAACTTTGAAAATAATGTGACCATACAATGTACTTCTACCAAAATGGCTGTATCTGGTAGAATTTTTGTGCTAGCAAGACGTTTCGTACACCAAATCCATCCTCAGGGATTACTTGATCTTGCTGTGAAAGAATTATAAAAATTACTTAAGTAGTTTTTGAACTACAGTCAAAATTGTCTGCATATGATGAAAATTTTATTCTCTCTTGCCTGGGTTGGGACTCTGCTGTACAAACTTAGCTTTAACTCAAAAACCCTTTGAGCTACAGAAATCGTTCATACATCAACATTTTTGTTGAAAAACGCACTAGATTAGTAAAAAAAGTTCAAATTAAATGCCTCCATTAGAGATATCTTTGTGAGAAGTTGAAACTTTGAAAATAATGTGACTTGTACCAAAATGGCTGTATCTGGTAGAATTTTTGTGCTAGCAAGACGTTTCGCACATCAAATCCATCCTCGGGAATTACTTGATCCTGCTGTGAAAGAATTATAAAAATTACTTAAGTAGTTTTTGAACTACAGTCAAAATTGTCTGCATATGATGAAAATTTTATTCTCTTTTGCCTGGGCTGGGACTCTGCTGTACAAACTTAGCTTTAACTCAAAAACCCTTTGAGCTACAGAAATCGTTCATACATCAAAATATTTGTTGAAAAACGCTCTAGATTAGTAAAAAAAGTTCAAATTAAATGCCTCCATTAATGTCGAGATATTTACGTGAGAAGTTGAAACTTTGAAAATAATGTGACCTTACAATGTACTTCTACCAAAATGGCTGCATCTGGTAGAATTTTTGTGCTAGCAAGACGTTTCGTACACCAAATCCATCCTCAGCGATTACCTGATCCTGCTGTGAAAAAATTATAAAAATGACTTAAGTACTTTTTAAACTACAATCAAGATTGTCTGCCTATAATGAAATTTTTATTCTCTCTTGCC